>NC_052624.1:47073813-47698813 GCF_016161935.1 Mauremys reevesii
TGGCTGCTTCATTGAAACCAATGTCAAAACAGGAGATGGACCAAACCTACTGTCTTTACTGTGGAGTTTCATATAGTTTAGTGTATAAAGGTTCCAGATGCTTTTGGGAGAGCTTTAGCCTATAACCTACAAGACGGACCCATGTCCCCCATGGCTGGTGAAAGTATGTGGAAAGATTGTCAGTCCATTTTTAATGGAGATTGCTAGTGCCATACTTTGTGCTGGTAAAATGCCTGCCACTTTAACAAGTAAGTCTTTGGTTGAGAAGCCATCCTCTTGATATTAAGAATCAAATTTTCACACCATGTGGCTAGATCCTCAGCCCCACTCTGGCTGCTCTTTGGGTGACAGAAGGAGGAAAGTGGGTACAAAGAGAGTACAAGTATAATATACTGGGACTGGGTTTGAGTTGGGACAGGGCATGGGCAACAGTAGAAGAAGGGAGAAAGCTGCTGCTTTTTCCCCTGTCTGTGCCTCCACTAGCAACTGTAGAATTTTGCTGAGAGTTTTCCTCAGCTGATGAGTTGTAACCCAACAGGCACCCTCTCACTACCCACGGGTGAGTTATTCCATACCAATGGAGCCACACAACAGACGACTGTTTCGCTAAGCTTCAATTAGTGCAGAACTCGGCCACCAGTTTGGTCACTCGAATTGGCTCATTGGAGTATATGATACTTGTACTCCATGCATTGCAGTGGCTGCCTTTATGCTTTCATGTGCAATTCCAGGTGTTCATTTTAAACTATAAGTCCCTTTATATTTTGTGACCTGGCTACTTTAGAGAGAGCTCCCCTCCCTCTGTGCCAATGAGAGGGTTGAGTTCTGTTGAGATGTTGTGTCCCAGATGTGCTCATTTGACAACTGGAAGCAGGGTGTTCTGAGTAGAACACTAGCTTCTTCCCCTCATGTGGTCCATCAAAGCCCAGATTTATTAGCTTACAGAGCAATACAAATGTCTTCTTTTTAGTTAAGCCTTTCTGAATGAGTTTGAAATTAAGCTTCTCCCTTTTTTGACCATTGAACTATAATTGCACCTGAAACTATGAAAGCACTTCTGCAGTGGGATTGTATGTGATCCGCGAGCCAATAACCTTTCAGAACTTCTCCAATGCAATCATAAATGGAGGTATTGTTACCATTTAATATAAAGATCAGACACTACCCAAGATATTCACAGTAAGAAATTGCTGCTGACAGTAATCCATATAAATATGACCAATATGCTCCAAAGAACATGACAGCTGGTAGACAGTGGACTGAAACTGAGTCTGGGAATGTTCAATTAATTTGTACTCCAGATGCAGGCTTTGCACTCTTCCACTAAGTTCTTGCCATTTTTATTGGATAGTGTTCTTCTACAACAACTCTGTTTCTACCATCTAAAAGACATGTGTCTCTAGGGTTGCCAACTTTCTAAACTCACAAAACCGAACACCCTTGTCTGCCCAGAGGCCCTGCCCCTGCCCTGCCCCTTCTGGGAGGCCCCACCCCTGCTCACTCCATTCCCCCTTCCTCCATCGCTCACTCTCCCCCACCCTTACTCACTCACTCATTTTCACTGGGCTGGGGCAGGGGGTTGGGGTACAGGAGAGGGTGAGGGCTCCAGCTGGGGGAGCAGGCTCTGGGGTGCAGCCGGGGATGAGGGGTTCAGAGTGTGGGAGGGGTAAGGGGCTGGGCCAGGGGGTCGGGGCATGGTATGGGGGTCAGGAGCACAGGTTCCAGGCGACGCTTACCTCAGGCGGCTTCCAGGAAGTGGTGATATGTCACTCTGCTTCCTAGGCAGAGGCGTGGCCAGGTGGCTCCACATGCTGTCCCTGCCTGCAGGTGCTGCCCCTGCATCTCCCATTGGCCATGGTTCCCGGCCAATGGGAGCTGCAGAGCTGGCTCTCAGGGCAGTGGCAGCGTGCAGAGCCCCTGTGGCCACCCCTATGCTTGGGAGTCAGAGGGACATGTTGCCGCTTCCTGGGAGCCATGCGGAGCTGGGTAGGGACCCTGCAAGCCCTGTGCCAACTGGATTTTAATGGCCTGGTCAGCAGTGCTGACCGGAGCCACTAGCGTCCCTTTTCAAGCAGGTGTTCTTGTTCAAAACTGGACACCTGGCAAACCTGTGTATCTCCACTGTTAGTATTTACTGCAGTACTAGTGGCATATTTCCATCAAGAGATTGTCAAAATATTACTATCAAAAAGTAAGATTTCTAGAAAGAGGCAGAAACATATATTTCTTTTTCCATTAATACCAAGAATTTTGAGTCAGACAGAAAATTTCTGCACAGACTCTAACCTCACAGATCAGTGAGAAAATAAGAGAACTCTTGGACTATTATAGTATGGACTAATGACAATCAGCAACTATTTATAAAGGGAAGAAGTCATGCTTACAGAGTTTAATTGAAATCTTGGAGAAGCTAATGACAATTGATTGGATGAAGCAGTAGATTTCAAGAAGGCTTTTAAAAGGAGTGATGTGAAGTACAGAAGACTAGTGTTTATGATAAGTGATTATGGTTTTGATGGTTTGGTGAAAATTCTATATTGAATAAAAAGTTTGCTAGGAATTCAAGGATAGAGAGTGATAATGGCTCAGACAATAGGTCCCAAACCCTCAAAGGGTTTTAAGTGCCTTACACACATTGATTTCAATTGGAGTTAGGTGCCTTAATACCCTGGAGGATCTATGCCAAAATGAAGAAAAATATCAGCCTCTATCATTTTATCATAAATGTAATATATTTATTTATTACATACACATTTCTAGGGTGCTCATTGATGTGGTTACGTGGTTCTAAAGAAATGGTAGATTCTTGCAAGTTAGACTAACAATGTTTCTGTTTTATTGCATCATTAACATGGTGCTTATAAACTATTGGTATCCCAAGTGGAGCTCACCACTGGAGAAATGCTGCCAGCCATTTTCATTAGAGGGCTTGCTGAAAAATGAATCTTCTATCTCACTGAAAGGTGGCAAGACTCGGGCTCAGCCTGTTCTTTGGGGATTATTATGCTTCCTGAGTAAAGGCTCTTTGCTGGAAATACTCTGCCTCTGCCCTGGAAGTCCAAACTGAAGTTCATCAGGTCTGGAATCCACATTCAGCATAGTTGGCATGATAAGAGAGGCATTCCTTTGGGTAGCTAGGTCCAAGACCATTTAGGACATTAAAGATAAGAATTAAGGCCTTTGAATAACATATTAACAATTATTTGCTCCATTTAGCAGATAGGTCACTGCACACTCAATTTGCTGTAATTTTTAGGTAGCCTCCACACATTAGACCTAGGTAAAGGACATAATAATTCAACACGCATGTGATCAAAACATGGTTTTCCATGACCAAATTCATCAACTGATATGTAAGGACAATCTCTCCTGGTCAGCCTAAGCTGAAAGAAGGCAGTTCTGCTACAGCTGCTATCTGGGCATCCATGATTAATAAGGTATCCAGGAGGACGCCAAGTTTGCACACCACTTTAGTGATAGAACAGGGTACAGTCTGCTGTAGGTGAAGTTTTGTCTACTCCTAGTGCCTCTAACAGGTGCAAACATATGTAGTTTGGTTGCATCAGGCATAGAGATGGAAATAACCTTGAGAAAGATGATGGGGGTCATCATAGTAGGAGACATAGGAATGATGGGGGTCATCATAGTAGGAGACAAGCAGTGAGGAGATGGATAGATGGTGTGCGACAAGTCACTGGGAGGTCAGCTAAGGAGTGCTTGAAGCTAGTGATGGATCAAGAAGGCTTCCAAAAATTCTGCTATGATGTCACCAATATTCAGACATAAATAAATTGATTTTACTTATTTAGTTCCTCCATTTGTTTCAATCTTTCAACCAATTTCACCTCTATTTTTACAGGATTGAGTATTAGCGCTGGACAAAAGGGCAATAGAACTGTCAATATTTGTTACCCAACAGATATTTGTGTAATTATCAACCTTTGTGAGTATGGTACCCTCTCCTTTTGAATGACATCAGAGTGGTGTAGGCGTGTTTCATTATCACCCTCCCCCAGTCATGGAGGTTTTTAGCTAATTTTTACTTGGTTTTTCATTCTTTGTATCCTTTCCTAAAAAATTCTCTATCATATTGATTGATTGTTGGTGAAATTTAAATCTAAAGAGAAAAAAGGGGTTTCAACTGTTCTGTCTGAATCATTGTGCTACTGGTTACATTCACATGCATGAGTAAGATTGCATTACTGAATGTCCCAACAAGCTTGTCTTCATTGCCAAATGATGAGTTAATTCATTGGTGAGTGCTGGAGTAAAAACTAAAACATGTTTGAGGGTTTTTTTTTAATTAGTTTCTTTGCCCTCACTGGAATAATGAAATCCATTTACAAACCAGTACAAGACAGAGAATGTTTTAGAGAGTCTATTTCCACTGCACTGAAACAAAGAAAGTAGGAGCTGTTTATAGTGATCAACAGCAGTAGTAGCATGGGTTCAAATGGCAATTTAGACATCACAGTGAGAGGCAAAAGGAGTGGCTGTTCTAAACTACAAATAACATTCCTTTTGTGGAACTACTGAGATATTTTTAGAAGGTAAACTTCAGTAACTAACATACTGAAAAATGATTCACTAAATAACAGGGCACCCATGCTTTAAAATCATGTCATTCTGATTACTGTCTTTCTTTTCTCCACTTCCGTTAGTTAGTTAGTTAGAGCAAAGTACTTTGAAAATGTAAAGTGCTGTATAAATGCTAAGTATTTCTATTATTCACTGTTGGCATGATTTTAGCAGATAGCATTTCTGAAACCATTAGAGTTGAAGATTAATTCTTTCTGCTATTTGAAGGCTCAGACACCAAGCTCTCAGATGTTTTTTTTTTATTCCTTTGTTCTTGACATAGTTGTGGGTAAAATGTAATTGGCTAATTAAGCTCTACAACAAGTTAATCTGGCAGCATGTGACAGAGTGCTGGTCGTAGTACCCTGGTCATTGAGGTTGCTTCGTGGCTTCAGACTTAATTGGAATCTATCAACCTGCTTCTGGTAGGGATTACTGACCTCTTGGTAGCAATTGTTGGGTTAATGAGGTAATTGGTTTAGCAATGGGGAGGATATAAAACTGAGAGAAGCTAGCATTAAGGAGCAGAGTGTAGAGGATAAGCTGGGTGGAGGAGAAAAGCTGTGTGCATGCCCTGCTTTATACCTATGGTATGTGCCGCCATGTTTAAAAACTGAGGTACACAGGGTAAAAAAAGAAACAGACTATTTAGATTGTAATCTCTTTAGGGCAAGGGATAGCCATTCCATGTAGGTCCAGTGCACAATGGAACCCTGATCTTGGCTGTGGCCGTTAGGCGTTACTGCAATATAAATAATAAGTTAAAAGGGAAGGTATGGCTTCATTTGCCCTTACGTTTATAATACCAGGCCTGCAGTTTCCACTCTCATTTCTTTTAGAGAAGGTCACCTCCTCTCAGGACAGAAAGGAAACCATCTCTGTACATCGAAATACTTTAATTGTTATCCTAGGTGCAACAATCAGGGTCCAGACACCCCAAGGGGAGAACTGGGGGTCTGAACTCCAAAGAATAAGTAAATGAATCATCTTGTTGTGTACAATGTTATTGTGCATAAAATGCCAAATTAGGTCTCTTAGGAAAGCTTGTAAGGTTCTGGACTTCATGGTCATGAGATGTGGATGGGTTATGGTAGAGTGTGTGTGTGTGTGTGTGTGTGAAATAAATGTAACTAGTGCAATGTCAGCATCGCTTCACAAAAGGGTGATAAAGCAATCAGGCAGTGTGGGGCTGCCTCCCCAGATAGATGAGACTCCACACATCTAGCATTTTACAGCCAGGAAGAGACAGATGATGGGCTTTTAGGGTTAATGGGAAAACACTGACAGCCTGGCTAGAATTTCCCCTTCCTAAGCAGGGGCGGCTCTACAAAGTAGGCTGCCCCAAGCAGCGCGGAGCGCTGCGCCGCCCTTCCCCAGTCCCGCGGCGGGTCCCCTCTTCCCACGGCTCCGGCATCCCGGGGGGGCGGCATTTGGCTCCAGTGGAGCTCCCACCGGCATGCCTGCGGCAGGTCCACCGGAGCCCGGGACCAGCGGACCTGCCGCAGTCATGCCTGCGGGAGCTCAACCGGAGCCGTGGGAAGACGGGACCTGCCGCAGTCATGCCTGCGGCAGGTCCGCTCGTCCCGGGCTCCGGTGGACCTGCCGCAGGCATGCCGGCGGGAGCTCCACCGGGGCCAAATGCCGCCCTCCCCAGGATGCCGCCCCAAGCGGGCGCTTGGCCCGCTGGTGCCTAGAGCCGCCCCTGTTCCTAAGTAACCATGAGTCCTCATGCCAGGAGAGGGGCTGAGGGAAAGCCCTTTTAAAAGAATTTTTGAAACTGAAATCTTTATCCAGAAATGTGGGACAGTCTCGAAGGTGAGGCCCTGGCTGTGAGGACTGGATTCATCTATGGCAGGGTTACTCTGGGAAAGAGTTCAAAGGCAATAGATACATTTCCTTGTCTAATACAAGTTGTCTAGAATGTAGAAGTGTAAAGCCTATGGTTGCATCATTATGTATGTTTCCTGTGTGACTTGTACATGGTTACTTCTCTTACTCTTTCATCTTTGAATGTGTGATTTTTTTTCTATTAAATAAACTTTTGTTTGTTTTTACCCTGTGCAGGTCTCTGGAGTGCAAACTGCAGAGTGTGTGTGCCAAAGTGAACTGATAACTGGGAAGCTGGTATCACGCCTTTGGCAGTGACAAACCAGAGGGGGAAAGTCAGTGTCTGGTTGTTAAGAAATTGAAGGTTGGATCTGGGGAGATTTGGGACTGGACAGGCTGTTGGTGTCACCCTGCAAGGAGTAAACAAGCTGGTGGAAGCCAGGGTAAGACCTTGTGCTTGTGATCAGGCAACTGGTGTCAGGGATCTGAGCCATAGAAGCACAGCATTAGAAAAGAATAAATGGACACAAATCCGACGTCAAGAATTATAACATTCAAAAACCAGTCAGAGAACACTTCAACCTCCCTGGTCACTCGATTACATAGCTCAAAGTCGCAATACTCCAACAAAAAAACTTCAAAAACAGACTCCAACAAGAAACTGCAGAATTGGTATTAATTTGCAAACATGACACCTTTAAATTAGGCTTGAATAAAGACTGGGAGTGAATGGGTCATTACACAAAGTAAAACCTGTTTCCCCATGCTAATTTCCCCCACTACTGTTACTCACACCTTCTTGTTAACCGTTGGAAATGAAATGCATCCGACGAAGTGAGTATTCACCCACGAAAGCTTATGCTCAAATACGTCTGTTAGTCTATAAGGTGCCACAGGACTCTTTCTTGCTTTTTACAGATCCAGACTAACACGGCTACCCCTCTGATACTTGTTGGAAATGGGCCATCCTGATTATCACTACAGAAGTTTTTTTTTTCTCCAGCTGATAATAGCCCACCTTAACTGATTATTCTTGTTATAGTTAGTATGGCAACATCCATTTTTTTCATGTCCCTTGTGTATATATATCTTCCTACTGTATTTTCCACTGCATGCATCCGATGAAGTGGGGCTTAGCCCACGAAAGCTTATGCTCAAATAAATTTGTTAGTCTCTAAGGTGCCACAAGTACTCCTCTTCTTTTTGCTGATACAGACTAACACGGCTACCACTCTGAAACCTAACACTAAACTGGCACCCATCAAGTCAGTTAAAGGTCTGTAGTGTTCTACATTTTCTGTTAGATTTCTTAGATATGTTGAACCCTGGCAAGCTCACCCACCTGCACATTGGCTTGTTTGTGTTTTCTCTTCTTGCTGAGCAGAAAAATTGAGAGAATGTTTTTAGCCTTATTATGAATTCAAATTTTGGTTAAATATGGATAGAGATGGCAATAACCTTGAGTTGTTATGGAAGGAAAGGTGGAAGGTGGTCATAACAGGGGATAACCATCAAGGAGATGGATGGCATGCAGCAAATCACTTGAAGGTCAGCTACTAAGCGCTCGAAGTTAGCAATAGATTGTGACTTCCAAAAATTCTGCAATCTCATGAGTATTCAGACATGAATAAATGGATTTACTGAGTTATGAATTCAAAGAATGGTTGGTACAGTGATTATACCCCAAAACTACAAAAGCATCCATCAAAGCAAGATCTAGTTTAGTTCTGTTCTTAATGCATCATTTATGGATACAACTCTTATTTCCCAAGACTGTTGGCTTTCTACATTGTGAGAGGTCCAAAGAAGTTATGTTTCTCCATAACAGTATCTTTGACTTAGCACAGTAAGCACTTCCAAACATTTTAAAATAAAAAAAGTAATTAAAAGTCTTAAAATGTGACTCCTGACTACCTGGGAATATTACAGCATCAGCATTTTGGGAAAACTGTTGATAAAAGTCTCATACATATTCAGACAAACTTGATACTTCCCAAACAGAAAAATGCACATGAACTTTGTTGTTTTGTGGGTAAACTTGGCTCCAAATTGACTTTTGAAAATGGAACTTTTGCTTCTGTGTCAAGTAAGCACTCTTGAAAATGTTATTCGGTATCTTTAATTTTATTTATAACCTGAAATATTTCTAACTCTTAAGTCTTAGAGATGAATTTATCTGAGTGATCAAGTCTTTTTCTTTGTTTTTTTAAACAGGAAGTATGGTGTTTTGGTAGGCAGTAAGGATGGGATGGGCATCACTAGAAACTTTAGTATGGTAGGAGACTGGAAACAGAAGCCGTGGCAAAAGCAAATCCAAGCTGAACTGAAAAGATACACAAACGTTAAAGCGAGTCAGTGGTACAGGTGAGAAAAGACCTCCAGAATTCTGCACTCACAGCCCTATTGCCATTTCTGTAGTATGGTTAGTCAAATGAATTATTATTGATTTTTTTTAATGTCAGACATGCAAAAATGAATGAAGCACCACATGCCTAGTTACCACAATTTTGGATGTACAGGATTAGACAGGTCCATATAACTTGCCATTTGCTCATGCAAACACTTGGTGTTATCAGGAGGAAGGACAAAAGAGTGAATAACCTTGAGTTTCCCAGAAATCTGATTGTCCAGTCTTTCCCGAAAGTTTTTTTAAAAATACCTGTCATCTGAGACAAACCGGTCTTCTCCAAAGACCAAACACTTGCTCCTTAGATGCATTCTAGGAGACACAGGGATCAGCTGTCTCAGGGAAACCCTCACAATCCTCTCTTCATTTTTATACCATCTCCAAAGCCCTCTCCAATACATGACTGATAACCCTCATTAAAGACTGCAGGATTTGGCGTCATCATTTTCAGCATGGTACCTGTTAATTCTGTGAATTCATGGTGCTGCCTCAATTATCCTCATTCTGGTTTCCCTAATTCCATCTGAAGAAAGCCACAAGATTTCAAACTGGGAATGGAATTTACTTCTCCAGCCAATGAATGTGGCTGGATCTGACAAATCTTTCCATCACTGCATGAATAGAGATGTGGGATTGAGCAGATTTATAAAGCATAATCCACACTTTAAAGAAAGGATTACCTTTTTAATGTAACATAGGATTTATAGCAGCCTGGGGAGAACCATATTGCCTAGAAGTCCTGGAGAAATAAAAGTGCTATATATGGGCAAGTAAAGGGACCGTGAGATAAGGTAGGGGTGGTCTGCATGATATCAGCAACACTAAATAGCCTGTTAGAGGGAGGGGGGCTGGTGGGGTTGAGTGGGAGTGCAGCAGAGAGAACAGAACAGTTTCAGTAAAGATGGTGAAGAAATTAAGCAGAGCAACAGAGCTGAGCTGTAAGAAGAGAAGGGGCAGAAAGGGAAGGGCCTGAGCTGAACGATGGAACTGATCTGCCAGTTGGGTGGGGGTAGATGGACCTAGATCAGGGATTGGCAACCTTTGGCACACAGCCCATCAGGGAAATCTGCTGACAGGCTGGGACAGGTTCAGCCGATTGCAGCTCCCACTGGCCGCGGCGTGCCATTCCAGGCCAAGGGGGGCTGTGGGAAGCGGCATGGGCTGAGGGATGTGCTGTCTGCCACTTCCTGCAGCCCCCATTGGCCCGAAACGGTGAACCATGGCCAGTGGAAGCTGCGATCAGCCAAACCTGTGGACGCTGCAGGTAAACAAACCGGCCCAGCCCATCAGTGGATTTCCCTGATGAGCTGCGTGCCAAAGGTTGCCCATCCCTGACCTATATGATGCTGGCCACAGAACTAATGCCTTTGGAGAAGGGGGTGAGACCAGGGAGACATAAAGCACTTAACCTCTCCATCTCAGCTGCCCTTGTGTAGAGTTTGTTAGTATTACTTTCCTACTGCCTCAGAAAGATAAATTAGCTAAAGCTCGTATTACATTATAAAGACAAACACTCTCTAAATATTAGTAGAAATCTTTGCTTAGCATTAACATCTCCATAGATTATTTTAGCTGCCATACACTCTTATTCACAGGGTTTTCCTTCCATATTGCAGGGACTCAGTTGTTGATGTCTTAAGATGACACTACAAAGTGTCTTCCATTGGCTTCCAAGACTTCCCAGCTTGGAGCTGACATATTCAGTTGCCAGCTTTGAGGTTTTCCACCATCTGCTTTTACAACCCATATGAAAGTTGAACTTTCTGCAAGGCACTTTGCACACCATCCCTCCTTTCTAAATCTTCCTTTTTTTAGACCTGTTCCATTTTTCAGTTTGTTGGATCTTTCTTCCTTTGGTTTGCATTTCTTATTACACTTTCCACTGACATTGCAGATATTTGGATTAGTTGCCAAACCTGCTTCTGAGAAAAAAATAAACTCTTATGAAATCAAATGCTATTCCAGTGATACTCTGGCACCACTTATGTGAGTTTTTTTCTACTTTTGAAGCAGAAGTTACAGCAATTTGAAGCTCTTGATTGAATCTTAAGATTCAATCAGTGGGTGAATCCCTGGGGATTTTTATGTATTCATAGTGAGTTTAGTAACAGAGAAGACCTTCCTTTTTGGGAAGGTCACCTTCTGCATCCTATTTAATGTTCACCCTCTAAGATGCAGAGAGAATGCAGCTTGTTAGTAATTTTTATCAGTGACAGTCGCTAACCTGAATTGTTTAATATTGTCATTGTTGTTAAGAGTTTGTCTTATTTTAATATTGAATGCATCCATTGAACTGTGGCAAACTAAACAAAAATAGAAGTTCACAAACAGGAATCATCCCCTATGTGCATCTTGTCCCTGTTGTAATCATCTTTGTAGAAGTTCATTTTGTGCAGAGAGACAGTGATCAGGAAGTGTCAAAGGGCCACCATCTATATTGGCTGAAACTTTCTGATTCAGGCCACGCTAATGAAATGCTTTCATCCAGCTTTGTCAGGAAATTTGCCAAAATGTCAACTCTGATTAATCTGTCTATTCATCTAACTGTAAAATTAGCACATTGTGAAGCCATCATTTCAAACTGGAGCTCATTGCTAGGAGAAGTCATTCTTGTTCCAAGGTGTTAGCCTCCCGATTAAAATAAAAAGGAGCAGAACAAACTATGGATCAGTGGGTGAATAAGTCCGAGCCCCCAGTTACCTCAGTAACAACAAATTTTAACATATGCACCTGGTGTCATAAGATCCAGTGTTTAACATCTATAGAGCTGATGATCAACTCTAACTACCCCTCTAGAACCACGAGAGAACCCTGAACCATCTGGAATTCTAACAGTGAGAAATAAGAGTTTAAAGAGCAAAAGCAGCTAGCAGGGATGGGAACTAGAGAGTATCCCATGTGAATTGATACATCCTATATTGGCCATTGGTATTACAGCACATGAGCCATACAACATCACATATTGAAGAAGACGATAACAGGCAAACCTCAAACAGTTAATAAATTTGGTTCCGTTTAGACCATTCGAATGCTTATATTAATATCTCATGTGCAGTAATTCCTCTTTTTCAGCCCAGCAGAAAACACCTATGAATAGCTTCTCGAAGAGTATCTTAGTATTTCTACTTCTGGCACCAGTAATAATCATGCGTACATGTGTTAAATATAATCTAACTTTTCCAAACTTCAAAAGGGTTTGGATTTCTTTCTTTCTGAGTTTTGGATGAAGGTTCTGGTTGCAAGTTATTTTCTCTAACCCATGCCCATCTATCCCTAACCAAGTAATACTCTAATACTGTCACAATGACTCTTACACCTCCAAAAGTCTGTGTGGGTGGCTGGTGCTACCATTGGCTGATAGGAACTAGGATAGAATTGTGAAGCTTATTACTTCTGGACAAAGTTTAAAAGACTTTTACAAAGAGGAAATAACTTGAATCAGTCAATGGACTAGGATAATATGCAATTCAAATTCTTTTTGAAGTCATTTAGTCTTCATTACTATGTTTTTCAAAGACCTTAAGCAAGCCTCTCTCACTCAGTGTGTGGGTGTATGTACTGTGTGGGTTGTAACTGCTGCTTTTTCTCAAGAGTCAGCTGTTGCCTAGAAGCAGTAGAGGAGAATGAAGCTTTGCTTGATAAGGTATAATAATGCTTGAATCGAGAAGACAGCCCACACCTTTCATTCTAGAGCCAAAAACATGATTGTAGGGTTTGGGTAGGAAGGGAAAAAAGTTGAGAGAAATCATCTTTGAAAAATGATGATGATGGACTGGAACTACTATATTAAACTCCACAGAAGAGCTACAAAGTAATGTATACTTGTATCAGGAAGCTTCCACATACACATATTTACAAAGATCCAAATCTTGGGAGCAGATGCAAAACATGAGCTAGGGGCTGCACTGCAGAGATCAACATGAGAGAAAGAACCTTTCCTACTCAGTCTTTAGCAACTGTGAAATATATTCAGCTGTGGTGAGATTGCAGTAATATTTTGCTGGCTGCATCTGAGTCTGCAATGGGCAAAGGCAGGTGGATGTGTGTGTAGCAATAGTACTCTGTCTATGCCTGCATCTCTCTCCCAACGCCACACCTGCAAATCTCTTGTGTGCAGCCACACAGGGTGACCTCATTGGCCCTTGCAGAGCCTATTAGATCTTGCTCTCTGAACAGCAGAACCAAACTTGCTACAGTGTGTGTACAGTCCTCAAAATGAAAATGTCCTGAATCTTGCACCAGAGAGCAACTTTAAAATACCATCGCTGAGTAATATCTAGTAATCAACTTGCTAGCTGTTTACAAACTATGGAGGCAATCCTTTTGTCCTTTAAACAACTTGTTCTTCCCTGTGTATGTAAATCGCCATTCCTTTTCTCTCTCCTGCATGGCTAAAACTGATTTTTAAAATTAATTTTTAACCGTCGCTTTCCAGCAATAAGAGTTAGTTGCTCACTGAGTTTTTCCTGTGTCATAAGACTTTACTGAATTTTCTTAAAGTTTGCAATATTAATACTGTAAGCAGAGTCTGAATGAGCTCTCCCCTGACATCTAGTGGTGAGTTGTGGAAAAAGACTTCAGGAGCTGATACCATTTGCATGGACACACCCACCCGCTTAGGTGCTCAGCATGATGGGACTGCTTGCCTAAATGATGAATTGTGGCTTGTGTTTGATCCCAAGTTTCCTTGTTATTGGGGCAGGAGTAATAAAGGGTTGTTATCCTTGTTGTGTGAACCAAGGGCAGCAGAACTTTACCTGTCATACCCCCAGGGAGGGACTCGCCCTCAACTGAACAGCACTCGCTAGGCAGGGGACATGAGTTCCAAAGCCCAGTGAGTTGAGCTAGGGGGTGTGGGTCTTATTTAGGGGACTGAGGTATTATTTGACTCTCTCTGATATAATAAAAGAGCTAATTTAGATTCAACTGAGAGTCTTGTTACATGCTGCAGAGTGGAAATTGTTGATACCTAGGTCTAAGTATTAGACCTACTTTGTGATAGTGTTTCTATTGCAAGTGATGCCCATTGTATACCAGCAGGGAGGCCCCCCTGCTAACAGCTGAAATCACTGACAGCTGTGTTAAGTGGGGGGCCCTGAAGATATCTTGGGTGGCTGGCAGAGAGGTGTGGCCAGCAGGGAGGCTGGTGGAGAGGTGTGGCAAGCAGCCAGCAGGACGGCTGGTGGAGAGGGCCAGAGCAGAGCCTTGCAGAGAGGCGTGACAATCAGCTATTGGGGCGAGGAGTGAGTGCCCAACCAGCGGAGCATGTAAAGTCCTCCTTACACATACCCCCTTCCACACAGGGTGGGAGGTGAACTCTGCAGATGAACCTCTGAACTCTTGGGCTGCACTGGCTGAGACAATAACTGTGAGTGGGGTACAGATGACGGGTACAATAAAGGGACACTTGGGTTGCTGGACTTAGGAACCTGAGTGGAAAAGGACACTGCCCAACTTACTTGGGGGTGGGTCTTTTGCTCATGGTTTATGTTTATGAACCCTAGTTGAAGTTTTTTCCCAAATTAATGCAGAGTTACTTCCCTCCTTTTATTAAAGTTTTTGCTACACTCAGACTCTGTGCTTGTGAGAGGGGAAGTATTGCCTCTTAGAGGTGCCTAGGGAGTGGTGTGTAATTGTCCCTGGTCACTGGGTGGGGGCTTGAGCCGGTTTTGTGTACTAGGAACCCCTAGATACTGAACCCGGCCCTTGTGGCTGCTGGCTCTACCTGGCAGAAGGGTTACAATACTATAACCCAAACACTTTAGAAAAGAAGGGGGAAAGGTCCTACTGACCAGCAGAAACAATATAGAAGGGAAATATACAAAATATTGGGCTCAGGCAGAGGGATTAGAGTGCCTACTCTGACAATGCAGTTACTCAGCATGTGCCTTTCTTTGCAAAGGCACTCGGTTGATGATCGAGTTATTTTCCCAAAGCTTTTCAGTGGCACTATATGTAGATGAATATCTTCTTGAGTTTGTAAACTACCAATACAAGAAGTTTCCCTTTTCCAAGCAAGCACTTGATAATTAGTTCATCTGGTCCTTTCAGCAGTTTAAATCAAAGGCTTATTTTTGTTTTCTGATGCAGGGGGAGGGGGAGAGTTACACACACCTTTTCAGCTGCAGGCAAAGCATTTTCAAAATCATGAACTATCAAATGTTAAAAATATAATGCTCATTTTCTCTGGCTGTTTCTAAAGTCTCAGTACTTTTCTCCCATCATTTTGGCTATAGTTTGTTTAATGATCAGTTGTAAGTAATGAATTAAGCTACATGAAAACAATGTTAAGGAAAACTGGTCAAGGATAAATAAAGCACTTTCATGGGTTTTACTGAGCTAATTATCCCATTAACTAACAGGGCAGTTAAAAAGCACTGGAAGGAAATGCAAAGGGGGAAGTCAGCTGATCTCTGAGGAAGCAAGATCTCAGGGTGGTGACTAAATTCTTTCCCTCCCTCTCCCTGGAGAAAGGGCTGAGGACTAGGGAAAACTGCAGATAGAATTGCTGCACGGGATTGTGGTCGTGGGGGCAGTATAAATAAAACCCACAGAGGTGCTAACAAAGTGTCCAAGGCTGCTTATGTGGGATCTCAGGCCAGAAGTGGAGCCTGCTCTGTTACAATGACTTATCCCAAATCTTTGATCCTGCACTTTGGGGCACAAGTCAGTCTCTAATCTTTACTACTGTGCATAGTCCAACCGTGAAGTTTGCTTATGGTGTTTTCATGAGCTCTACTCCGTTTCCCTGCTGCTTATAGCTAGTGGGAACTGGGAAGTGTTTCTCCATTAAAGTCTGCCAGCTGATCTGAGATATTACATCACTGTGGAGCCTCTATACTGGAAGAATACAGAGCTTTTTTCAACATATTTAGTAATAGTTTTTCCACGGTTATTTTGAGTAAACCACTACACATACAGCTTCAAAATGCTACCAAACAGAAACAGGTAGGGAAGAGATTGAGAGCCAAATTCTTTGCCACTCCAACTGGTATGTCTTCAGGGATTCCACTGCAAATGTCATGCCAGCATTAATATCAGGCAAAGATTATGTTGCTTTTGTGAATGAGTGCAACTTACGGGTAATAAAATGGAATGTGACTTACGCAGATAGCAGAAAGGTATAAAACAGGCACTTAAAAAGAATCAATACAGCCTTTGGAGCGCAAAGAAACAAATCCCACTAGTGCATGCAAAACACAACTCTAATACACAGGGAAGTAATAATTCATAATATAACTTGATCCAGCTAACTGTATTAAATTGGACTCAGTTCACACCCTTAATTTTAAGAGAAAAGGTGTTTCAGCACAAACTAATTAGATGAGAAGCAATTAGAGTGTATAGAAGCTAAAGCAGTCTGTTAATGAAACAAACACAGTCGTGCAATAGGTCCAAATTCAGACTTCATCAGTCAGGACTGAAGAACTAGAAATGACCGTGAACTAGAACTTCAAATCCAACCCCCTGAATTTGTGCATATGTACGGGGGGTGGGGAGGGAGGGAGTTTGGGGACTAAAGCTCTAACTACAAACTTTAAAGATCCTGCTCAGATCCAAAACTGGAAGGGGAACCTATTTACAGTTCTGGCTAGAAAAAAAAAAATCTCATGAGACTTGATGGTCTCACAGCATTTCTGTCCTTTTCATTCAACATATCATAAGAACAGTCCTATGCAATTTTATCACTACCAAGTCTAACCCTATTCTCAAAGCTGAACTTTGAACATTTTCTTAAAACTAATCAGGATCCAAACATTAGCCCTTTAATCCAGCTCATCATACAAAATCTGTATGACATTCTACATTAGTTTTGACCATGTTCATCGTAGCATTTTGTTTTAAAATCGAGTCAATAGGTTTCCTCTTATGATAAAAAGAATGATAGTTAAATCGTTTACTGTCCATAAAACTGCAGCAGATTTCCATAGAGTGTTCTTAATGTCTAATATATAAATAAGTTGAAAAGATTGTTCCCAAGGACACCTTGAAGTAGCAATTAGAGAGGTAGGAGGAGATTCAGTAGGGAACCGAGTCATGAAAGGCATGGGAGCACAAAATTTCAAGAAGATCATTGTTGACAGTGTCATAGGTAGCTGATAACCTAAGGAGGAAGAGGACTGAGGACTGGTTCTGAGCTTTGGCTAAAAAGAGGTCATTAGAGACTTTCGCTAAAGCAGTTTCAGAAGAGTGCAAGGGGCTGAAAAGATTGAAGAAGGTCTAAGATTGAATTGCAGGAGAGGAACTCCAGAAAACAATTGTAAACTAAGCTTAGAAATACAAGGGAGGAAGTAGATGGGGTGGTAGCTGGAGAGGCAAGTGGAGTTGAGGATGGGTTTTTTTAAGATGGTTCACCCAAAGTCACTATTGCACTTCTTGTTCAAAGGACAACTTCATTCTTCCAAATAAATAATCAAAAAGGTCTTCATATGAGAGACATAAGTGGCTGAGAAAAGCTGTACACAGCTCCTGATGACTTAGTGAGAGTAAAGCTTTTGGTTCTTCAGGTATAAATGATGCTCCTGGTCTGAGTTTTAGCTATACTAGTGTTCAGGATGCATGACCAGTAAGTTCAGACCACAGTATAAGAGACTTTACTGATCGCACAAAGCCAATCTACTGTGTGTAGCAGACTCATGCTCTGTGAAACAGGCACAAAGGGGGACCCTGTAACACACACTAATCAGTGGGTAACATGGTGTCCCATGAGTCCATGGCCTAGAGCAGTTAAAATCCCAGATGAGCCCACTGTCACACGATGGCCACCATATTGACTGAACCAGGGGTGTGCAGAACTAAAATTATGAGCTGCTAGAGACTGAGCAAAAGAGACCCTCATGTTCTGAGTCAATCCACAGAGGATATAACACACCCACTCACCCGTGGGTTACACAAGCACAACTAGTCAGTTTGTAATATGAAGAAGAGGATATTGCAGGTCTTGACTGACCATGCAGTTGTTTTCTGACAAAACATTCTGATATTCCACAGCTGGTTGCTAAATGGAAAAAAAGGTTCTCAAATTTTCCAACCAGCTCTATTTTGTTACCAACTATTCCTCGATTCATTTGCTGCATCTATTCCCATTTTTTTGTTTTGTTTTTATTTACTTATGTTCTATTTTAAAACTGATTTTAATCAGACCTCTAACTCATCTCTCTTTGACAGGTTAGGCAATGTAAGAGTCACTAATATTAATCTATATTGAAGAAGAGTTGGGGTACAGTACACATTGGGAAGATGAGTTGCACATATCTGAAATCTTAATTAAGGGTAATTTCAGGAAACATATTCAGCAAAGTGCCAGATCTGTTCATGCCAAGCTACTGTTTCGACTTGATAAACCAGAATGAACTGTAAAACTTAGAATAAAGAAGGGGCTGAGCACTGATGTTTTAAGGTCCTATAGAACATTGAAGCCTGTTCTGTTATGATAAGCTTTGTGTGTGTGTGTACACCTATTGTAAATGTGTCATTTGGTAGAATTCACAGACGTACTGAAATGTATATTTCTTGTTTTACCTTTGAACTTAGAAAAAAATATTGTGCACTAACAGTCAAAATCAAGCCAGCATATAATGAATGCTTCTCTTTATTTCTGAAATCATAAATCAGACAAAATGATTTTGCTTAGAGGTATTCAACTGAGGTAAACCAGAATTAATAGTAACAGAAATATTGATAATACTTTAATGGGAAAAATCTCTTCTATCTTTCATCTTGACTCTGAGTGTATCAACCAGTTTCTTACGTAGTTGCAACTTGCATTTGAATTTGGTGCACAGTTAATCATTATTAACATTTTCTTTTTCAATCACACTTTTCTGTACCCAGCTGCTAATAAGAATTTATGAGCCAATTCTGCCATGATTTAGTGTCAATGAAGTTACACAAGTAATGTCTCTTAGGAGAGCTTTTATTCTCCAATTTCATTGTGAATATTCCTCCTTATCTTTTGAAGATCCAATGGACCAGCAGGTTTGTTAGTCTCTCTGCTTGGTTCTTGCTGATGTTGACATCAGATGTTGCACTCCTCTAGGATATTTCTAATGGGAACCTCCCAAAGACTATGGCATGTCTCTGAGGGGAAAGTCCCTAGGTCTTTCAAATCTCAGACCTTCTGGAGATTCACAGGTGCACTATGCATTCTTGGATCCAAATAACAGAACCTTCAGCATCTGCTGAAATGTGCCAAGCCGGGTGTTACTTGTTCCAGCAACTGGTGTAGGTGGACTGTGGAAGGGAGTACATTGCAAGGAGGCTAGGAGCCAGTTTGGAAGAAGGACATAGGAAGGGAGAAAGCAGGGAATTGCTGGAGAATTGCGAGAATGAGGGGGGTCTCACAGCGAAATCAAGGGCACTTCAAAAGATGATGCTTGGATAAGCATTGTACCTGGCAAAAACTTGTCTGAAATAAATTGATCTTTGAAACTTTTCAGGTTCATTAATTGCTATTTTCTATTTTGGGCCATCTTTACTTGTGGTGTTGTCTTTTTCCTCTTGCATACATCACTTTGGTCACCAGAGGTGAATTGTAATGCAAGTCACATGGAGTTCCTCCATTGTGTGATTATTCCTTACCTAAACTATTGTTGTGACTTCTGCTGTCATTCCAACAAGTGAAGCATGATTTCTGTTAATTTCATTATAACTCCACAAAAGTGTTCCTTTTCAAACAGTATTGTAGTGATTTGCTTTATTTATATACTACAGTCTTCCTAACTGGAAACAGCTGCAACAAATGCCCAAAACTTGGACTTGTTTAGCATAGTCTAAGTGTGAAACCTGCAATAAATTAGCTCAGTTTGATGAATGCACAATATTGTAGAGGTAGGAGAGCATGATTAGAGTGCAGCCTTATATTCGCGTTTAATATATAATTGTACTGTTTAACCCACCTAGAGTTCAACTGATGGTAACCTGAGTTTATCAAGGACATTTTGTAGGTAAAAGAAACTGGTGGTAAAAGTAAGGTGTAGCATTAATGGTATTGGTTAGAAAAGGTACCTTAATGCTTCATAAAAATGTCTGTGTTGGAAATGTCAAAAAGTGGTTCAATAACAAGCTGGTGGGATGCTATAGAAGGTAACTTCTACAGTAAAACATAAATCCAAAGATGGGTTATTCAATTCTGTTAGTAAAAACTTTATCTTGAATTGTAAGATCTGATATTTCCTCAATACAACACAAAAAAGACACAAACTTGGAAGAGGAATAATGAGATGAGCTGCACTGCTACGAGGAATGAGTGGCAAAAGGATAAGCCAAAATCATAGTCAAGAATCTACCTATTTCCTCTTGATGCATGTGCTCAGCTCCTGTAAGTGCTATTGGTATTTACACATATTCATCTAGAGGCAGCTGTATCCCATAGACTAGAAAGCAGACGGTGAAGGGTTATTTAATCAAAGAATCCTTTACCTCAAATGTACAGTAGACAAAATGTCAACTACATTACCCTTTTCTTAGGCCAGAACAGATTAAATGACAAAAACTCTGTCTGAGAATTAGAGAGAGGTAAATTAAGAGCAGATGTTAGGAAGAAAAGGTTTTGCTCAGCGAATCTTCAATGCACTGAAAAGGTCACAGGCAAGTCATATCATTGGGCAAGAAAGTGGTACTATTAAAAAAGTATACCAATGCCATTCTAAGAGGAATTGAGATCTGAATGGGAGGACCCTAAAAGAACTTTTGCCCAACAACCTTTGCTCAACTCGCATAAAAAATATTTATTCAAATCTAGCTGCAGTTTTTTGTCACTGAAAGTCATGACCATCCGATGGCTGCTCAGAGGCCTGTGCAAAATGCCTTCATAGTCTCAGGTCACTTCCTAAACCACAGCTTTCTGACACGAAAATAGAGCTGTTTTTGAACAGACGGGGTCCATGTGAAAACATTTTTAGCAGAAAAGTTTCATTTTAATCCAACATTTTAAATGAAATTTCAAAACCAAAAAAAGGAAAATTTTGAAAAAATTCATTAATTCATTAATTCATTTCGCAATTGTTGGAGAAATGTCTTTTTTTTTAACTTCCTGCTCATTGCCTTTTTCCAATGGAAAAAAATGGTGAGGGGGCTTTAAAGAGAAAAATCTTTTAAAAAAAAAATCACAAAACCTATGTATCTTTTTTCAGCCAGCTCCACATAAAATCCCTCATCACAGGTTGGACTCTTATTTTCAGTTTTAGCAGAGAAGTCAAGTACTGAAATGCCATAGACTGAACTATGAGGTTCTTGAGGACCTGTAGACATGGTCCTCAAGAACAGGATTGAAGCATGTTGGCCGGGCAGGAGTGAGAAGCTTGAACTTCTACATTCCTACCCTACTTTGTGGAGAAAGGACTTCAGTTTCCAGTGTATAAATTCAGCACCTTACACATATGCACTAAATTCATTTTTAAATGGTTTTAAGCCATGGGGCAATGACACCAAACTGACTGTTTTATACTGAGTATTCTCATGACGCTAGCACATCATTCAATTATGTGACTTCAGATATAGTACAATTATAAACAACCACAAGCAAATTTTTGTGGCATTTTGTCCAGTAGGTAAGACTTGCTCTCACACAAGCCCCTGTGCTAATAAAATGAATCTATATAAAATATGCAATTTTTCCTTCTATGGGCATCTTGCCATAAAACAGTCAAGTGGCATTAATTGTCGAAAGCTCAGAGAGCTGATGATTTCTGAGAGCACTGCAACTGCAGCAAGGGTTGGAGTGAAACCATATTGCCAGGTCAACTGTCTTTTCTGTCAGTTCAGCAGCACCCTTCATTTAGTGATCCTCAACTCTGCACCTTAGGTTTAGGCAAAGAGCCTCTTTTGAGGATGACAGTGAATATAGCATCTGGCCTGACCATGTGGCCATGACCCCCCATTCAGAGAGCCAACATGGGACTAGAATAAACTGTTCATCAGCATGCCAGAAAAGCATGGCCTCTGAACCTAAGCCTCCAACATGTCAATGTACAATGCTGCCTTCTGATTTTTCACACCCCTGAGCAACGTAGTTATACCAACCTGATTTCCTAGTGTTGACCAGACCTTAGTCTCTTTTTCCTTCCTTTGCATGCGCATGCAAACACACATGCAAACCCAAAACAAGACTCAGCAAACCCCTTTCACCGACTCAGTCCAGAACTTCTGGCCCGGTTCACAACCCCTGCTTGTTTTCAGGTGAGGGGCTTGTGATCAATTTATCCTGACAGTTGTTAACTGAAAGGTGTGTTCACACCTAGTGTCAAAGAGGTTTGTGATCTAAGCAGTCACCAGCATCTCTCAGCATAACCATATTAGCATGGTTCTTGGCTCTGCTGCAGTGTTTGGCCCCAGCCTCGCTATGCTTGGGTTAATGAATGGAATGAATGTTGGGTTAATGCTTGGGTTAATGAATTTATCTCCCCAGTGGCCTTACCACATTGTTTGGATTTTTCAAGCACTGTCATGCTTTATGGTTTTACAGGGTCGTCTTAGACTTGTTTTCAGTCTCAACTGGATCTTGGCAGGGAGATGCAATTATGACTTTTAAATGACACTTGGTTGTGGGGTGGAGTTCAGGAAGAAGACCTTGTTGCTTCATAGCACCCTGTACAAAGTTGGCATGGGAAGAAAAAACCAAAATCTTACTACCCCTGCCTATACTACATGTTTTTATCCAGGACCAGCAGAGGTTGAACAACCAGGTTTGTATTGCAGGATGGTCTTGTTAATCTGGCAACCAGTAATTTATACAACCTGCTGCTCTTTCCTGGATGTGGCTTTAGGAATTAAAGTCCAACTAGGGAGCCCACAGCAAGGCCTGAGCGAGGTTAACTGACTTCCAAGCATGCATCTCATGGCACTGTCTCACTTTACATAGCACAGCTGGTGTCAAGCAGGAGCTTTTGCTAGTCACTAGAGCTCACTGTGGAGCCTGGTTTCAGAAGGACACCAAGGTGGCCTAATTGCCTCTCCTCTGGGTGCTACCCTAGCTGGATTCAAACAGAGATGGAGCAGCAAGAGGAGCAGTGGTAGTAGTGGCAGCACTGTGTGGTCAGTTAGTGGGGACATAGGATAAGGGGGCTCAATACTAACCACAGCTCCCTCAGCTACATTAAAACCTCCTGATGCCCATTTAGCACTCCCCAGGCCAGACAACAAACACTCAGCACCCACCCCAGTTCCTTAGGCAGACCCCACCTCCCTTCACATACAGCAACCTGGCTCATACTCCATCACTCCCAGACAGCATCCACTCCTCCAGCCTTGGCACCTCCCAGCACCTCCACATATCTCAACTACCTCTAGACAGCACCCACTGACCCAACCATCTCAGCACTCACCCACCTAACTCAGCAATCCCAGGTGCCTTCCAGCACCCCTCCACCTACCCCAGCACCCCTAAACTCACTCTTTCCTACCCACTCTCCTGCTTGCTCCACACCCAGATGCCAAATTTTGTGTGGCTCTGTGTCCCATCCCCATCACTGCTTGAGGAAAGGTGTTACTGAAGTGGATGGTCACATTCAAATTAGCTCACTGAATAATTTGCAGAATGTTTCACCTCTAGCTGTATGAAACTTTGCAGCTTTTTCTGCTACATTCAGGGACCCTGTTTCTTTTCTGATCATTGGCTGTTCTTAAAGACTGCCAAAAGCTCTCAGGAACGGAGAACTGCAGTGGTGCTAAGCTACTTGTTCAGACAGAATTCCGGTGTAGTTCTACTGTGCCCTGTCCCCTCCCCTACATCCACCCACCTGACCTGCATTATATTCGTTTCAATATAAACATAAATCAGCCTATCCTTGACTCTAACCACCAAGCAGTCCATTATAATTAAAATGTTTTTTTTTAAATGCAGCAATTCCCCCCACACATGTGAGCAGGCACACACACCATGTCATTTGGCAGGAAATACTACAAAACCATCTTCCCCACTCCTCAGGTTCCGAAACCAAATTCCCAGCACCATGACTCTGGTGGCATTCTAGTTTAACTTGTAAGGTTGTGACTCCTACATATTGCACTACATAAATCAAATTATTTCAGGTGTATTACAATATTAATGTTTAATATTTGGGATTCAATATAAAATAACTCGCTGAGATGTACATAAAGCTACACTACGGTACTTGTATTGCATGTCTCAGACTGGCAGTTGTGTGCCTAACTGAGCATTCAATAGTATGTGCATGCACTTTAATGCTCTCAATAGGAGATTATAGAAGAATCATAAAAGATTAGGGTTGGAAGAGACCTCAGGAGGTCATCTAATCCAACCCCCTGCTCAAAGCAGGACCAACCCCAACTAAATCATCCCAGCCAGGGTTTTGTCAAGCCAGGCCTTAAAAACCTTGAAGGATGAAGATGCCACCACCTCCCTAGGTAAAGCATTTCAGTGCTTCACCACCATCCTAGTGAAATAGTTTTTCCTAATATCCAACCTAGACCTCCCCCACTGCAACTTGACACCATTGATCCTTGTTCTGTCATCTGCCATCACTGAGAACAGCCACTCCATCCTCTTTTGAACTCCCCTTCAGGTAGTTGAAGGCTGCTATCAAATCCTCCCTCACTCTTCTCTTCTGCAGACTAAATTAGCCCCGTTCCCTCAGCCTCTCCTCATAATCATGTGCCCCATCTCCCTAATCATTTTCATTGCCCTCTACTGGACTCTCTTAAATTTGTCCACATCCTTTCTGTAGTGGGGGCCCCAAAACCAGACGCAATATTCCAGATATGGCCTCATAAATGCCAAATGGAGGGGAATAATCACTTCCCTCAATCTGCTGGTAATGCTCCTACTAATACAGCACAATATACCATTAGCCTTCTTGGCAACAAAGGCACACTGTTGACTCATATCCAGCTTCTCCTCCTCCTCTTTCTGCAGAACTGCCACTTAGCCAGTCAGTCCCCAGCCTGTAACAGTGCATGGGATTCTTCTGTCCTAAGTGCAGGACTCTGCACTTGTCCTTGCTGAACCTCCTCAGATTTCTTTTGGCCCAATCCTCCAATTGGTCTAGGTCACTCTGGACTCTAACCCTATCCTTGAGCATATCTACCTCTCCCCCAAGCTTAGTGTCATCCGCAAACTTGCTGAGGGTGCAATCCATCCATCATCCAGATCATTAATGAAGATGTTGAACAAAACCAGCCCCAGGACCAACCCCTGGGGCAGTCTGCTTGATACTGGCTGCCAACTAGACATCAAGCCGTTGATCACTACCTGTTGAGCCCGAAGATCTAGCCAGCTTTCTGTCCACCTCATAGTCAGTTCATCCAATCCATACTTTTTTAACTTGCTGGAAATAATATTGTGGGAAACCATATCAAAAGCTTTGCTAAAGTCAAGATATATCATGTCCACCACTTTCCCCATATCCACAGAGCCAGTTATCTCATCATAGAAGGCAATCAGGTTGGCCAAGCATTACTTGCACTTGGTGAATCCATGTTGACTGTTCCTGATCACCTTCCTCTCCTCCAAGTGCTTCAAAATGGATTCCTTGAGGACCTGCTCCATGATTTTTCCAGCGACTGAGGTGAGGCTCACTAGTCTGTAGTTCCCTGGATTCTCCTTCTTCCCTTTTTAAAAGATGGGCACTATATTTGCCTTTTTCCAATCGTACAGGACCTCCCCCTATCACCACAAGTTTTCAGAGATAATGGCCAATGGCTCTGCAATCACATCAGCCAACTCCCTCGGATACATTGAATCTGGCCCTATGGACTTGTGCATGTCCTGCTTTTCTAAATAGTCCCTAACCTGTTCTTTCACCACTGTGGGCTGTTCACCTCCTCCCCATATCGTGCTGCCTAGTGCAGCAGTCTGGAAGCTGACCGTGTCTGTGAAGACCGAGGCAAAAAAAGCATTGATTTCTTCAGCTTTTTCCACATCATCTGTCACTAGGAGATGCTTAATGCATTAGCCTAAAATGAAATGAAACAATAAGTAACTTGCAAAAAATGGAAAAACTTGGAAGTCTGAAAATGTTCACTTTTACCTAGGGGCACATGTTTGGATTCTAGTATTTTAGAGGGGAAAAGGGAGGAAGCACAATTTTAAATAAAGCTGACTCTGTTTCCATAATAGGAATCCATTTTTGTATAAGAGTGCTTATATTTTTAAATTAGCATCGCTGTCAGTGTAGAATTGCTATTTCAGCACCAACAGCATAAGCTATACAAGGATTTTTATTTGCTATAATGGCTTCATTAAGACCATTTGAAAAGCTGCTATAGTCTTGATTGCTCTTACCTACCTTATAAGTCTTGATATTTTGCTGATGCCTGGAGTCAGATTTCCAATGCTTTATTATAGACTCTTTGGCTAAAACATCTGAGCACAAAGCGGATTGTGTGTGTAGATTTGCTATCTTAAATAAAGATTGGATTATTTGTGTGTCTGTTTCCATGCTAATTGCAATGACCAATGTCGGCCGGTCAATAGGCTCTATGTAGTATTTCTGGCTGATCCTTCCTTACAGGCTTTATTCTCTTCCCCTGTTTGGCGAACAATGGTATCTGTATTTTTTTGATGGAGCCCAACATCAATATGAGTGTGTTTGTTTACAGCTTGGGTTGTAAACAAACACATGACTTCCCAGACGCAGAAATAGCATTTGCTAGTCTGAACAAATCCAGCAGAGGGAGCATAGCGGTCTTTGGTAAAATGTCCTATTTCTGTGTGTCTGACAAAAATAGCAGAGCCCTAGCTATTGTTCCTGCTTTGAAAAAGTTAAATATTTGAAACATGATTTATTGAGGTGGTGATGATTTTAGGTTAATTATTTGGTGGGGCATTTGACATTCACTTTAGGAAATAATCACAAAGCCCATCTACTCTTCAAGCCCCACTGTTGTCTCTGTAACCTGAGAACCTTTTACCAAACTATCAGGCTGCTGAGATACTGTTTGATTTGAATTTCCCTCCCCTGCCCCAAACTCTGCTACAGATTGAAAATTGAAAATGTGTCATTATCATCTCTTGTCAAGCTGCTTACAGATTTTTAGAGTGCTGAAGGCTGTTACTCATTCCAGCCTTTACTATCTCCAGCTGGTCCCTAGTCAAGCAGACACCATTTATTCTACAACTGCTATTTATAATATTGTGAGGCTTTTTTATTTAACCATTTCAGTTACCAAGAGTATGCAAACTCACTCCCTGCTCTCTGCATTACTTATATTGTTGCTAGGAAACCTCTGAATGGAAACCAATTTCTTCATGTTTCTGTCATTATCTGGAAAAAGACACAAACTACCAGATTTTTTTTAAAACAATCTCTAATTTTTCTGCTGCAAGAGATACACCCTGTACAATGAAGCTGGTTATTTGTATAACAAGTCCCCAAAATTAGGAAAACAAACTGCATCAGACTGCAATTTAGACTCGTGCGGATCTGTTAACATTCTGATAGCTCTTTACAGTGAAAGCTTGATTTCTGAGAATAGGGGGATCAGCCCTTTTGAAAATCAAACATCTTTCCTGTATTCGAATTCCTAGATTTGGATGGACTGTGTTTCTATGTATTGAATGTTAGTACCTGTGAGTATTACTAGCATTTGTATTTATTATTACTGCTAAATAATATAATAATAACACAAAGGATACATCTGTGTTGCAATAAAAAACCCAGAGCATTGAGTCTCAGAGCCTGAGTCATTGACTTGGGTTTGTGGGGCTCAGGCTGTGGAGCTAAAAATGGCAGTGTGGACACTAGGGCTCAGGCTGGAGCCTCTGAAACCCCACAATGGGGGTTAGCCTCTGAGCCTGGTGAGCATGACATTTGCCAACCATTGCTGTTTGTGTGTTGCATCCCTTCCACTCCACCCTTTGTTTTCATTGTCTGAGAAACAACCTCCCTCCTATCCCACTCCCACGGGGTTTCAGAGTCTGGACTCCAACCCAAGCCCAAACATCTATACTGCAATGTTTAGCTCCACTGCCTGACCCCGCGAGACTGAGTCAGGTGACCCAGGCCAGCTGCAGCCCTGCTACAGGTCTTTTACTGCAGTGTAGATGTACCCCTAGAGGCCCCGGTCAGAATGAGAGCTCCATTTTACTACATGCTGGACAAATATGTATGAGACAGTCCTTGCCCCAAAGAGTTTACAACCTACATAAGCAATATAGACAAAGGGTGGGGTGAAAGGGATGCAACACACAAGCGGCAATGATTGGCAAATGTTGTGTTAATTCCATGCCTTTCGGAGGGGAATAGCGGTGTTTTGGTTTTTGTGTATATACCCAGTAAGCCAAATGGGGTAGGTGAGAAGAGAAGGCAAAAGGGGAGTAGTTTATACATTATGAAAGGTTTGAGGTTGATATTCCCTGCAGATCGGTGTTCTCTAATTAACATAGATTGCTGCAGTGAAAACTTCTCTACTTTGCTGCACCAATGTTCCTCAGCCCTGAGGCACTCAGATAACAGGCTGATGGGCATGGTTTAAGAACCTACGTAGCTGGGCTGGATTAGATTAGAATCCATCCGTGGAGGAGCCATTCATTCCGTATGACAGTCTTTGGCCTCTGTGTTAAGGCTGCCGAAAATGTCAACAGTGTGTTTGTTTTATATCGTGTACGCTGTCCACAACAAACTAGACTGAAGCTACAAACTAATTTCATACTTTTAAAATGTATTTGGTTGTAGTCTTTACATTTTTGTGAAGAGCATATATTTATAAGCTGGTCAATATAAATTGTGTTTTTCTGATCTAATTTTTTTGGTAGTGCTCAAATGTATATTCTGGTTTGTAAAGCAACTAACTACAACAATAAAACCATCTTCATCTGAATAGACACGGAGTAATGCCATGACACCGACCCTGTAAAACATTTTATTTATAACAAATGGGAAAAATGAAATGATCATGTTAGCCTGACACTGAGTGAGAATGTTTTGTTCCAGCAGAATTTCACTGGAACTACTAAGAGGTAGGTTCAGGAAAGTGGAATGGTGCCACCTATTGGTGCAATGATCAAACTAAGACGCATGGAAGAGTTAGTTTCCTCTCAAAGTAGGGGAAATTAATCGGTTTTTGAAGTGTTCTACAATATCCTGACTTTGCCACTATGGAATCTGTTAGGACAAATCTTTAATTAAACAGACATGACACCAGAATTGGGAGCTAATGAAAGTGAATCAGTTTTACAGAAATAAATTAGAACACTCAGAGAACTGTGTAGATTGGATCTGAGGTTTTACCTTATTTGGAGGCAAACTTAAATTAAAAGAAAAAGGTGCTTTCACTTTCCAATTATCCTACTACAATAGACCCAGAATTTTTAAAATCTAATTTAGTAGATAGACATATAATATTCCCACTGGATGTCCTTCTGTGTAGATTTTAGAAATTCTGTTTCCCTGTACTTGTCCTTGTGGTGGTCACACATCTATAGAGCCTCTAAGATAAAGATTTTTAGATAATCACAGGTAGCAACTGGTGATATCATGTGCTGATTTTTTACCAAGATTACTATTTTCTTTCTTTTCTTTTGTACACCCATCACCATAGTATTTGTGCCATATACACAAATTAAAAATAGCATAAATTCCACCTGAAATGACCATGTTCTCACTTCTCCTGTCTGTGCCTCTTTACTTAAATGTGCTGTATTTGCTATTGTTCCAAAAGAGATATCACCAGCAATTCTGCAGTGTTGTTTAAGCTTGTGTATAGCTATGCATCTTACATTGCACTCTTTGAGTATGTCTACACTGCAGGATTCTCTAGGCAGCATGTTCTGTACATACAAACATAGCCCCCCTAGCATGGTGTAGTGGCTCCCACTGAGCCAGAAGGGGAGGAACCATGCTTCGAACCCAGGTGGGTGGAGACAGGGTATTCTAGCCCCTCCCACTGGAAGTCGGGGGGCAGAGCAGGAAGTATAAAGGGTGGGTCCTGGAACTCAGTTGTGCTGCAGCTGCCGAGGAGACTGATGCCTCCTGCCCATTCCTAAGCTGAGAGAGAGTACCAGAGCCCTGACAAGCGTAGGACTAGCCAGAGCTGCTGGAGTCACCCACGGACCCAGGCACTGAGTCATCACTGGGACTGCCATTGGCCTTCTACCCCAAGGAAACGAAGGACCCCCAGGGATCCAGGTACACCCCAAGGGGAGGATAAGAAGTGACCCAGGGGCAGCCGACCCCGATCTGGCTGCGTTGTTGCCGGAGACCCAGTCAGCATGTTGCAGCTGGATTCCCCGCTGACCCAGTGGTGGAACACTCTGCCAGGGTTAGGGCCCTGGGTCGGGGCCTGGTTGGAGCCAGGTGAGCCCAGGCCCTCCTACCCCCTGCCACCTCACCCCTGGGGTGGCAGCCTCCCCTCTCTAGGCCAAGAGGCCTGCGTTTGTAGGCCGTCCGTCGGAGCTCATACACCCACCCCCCTTTGCTACTCTGTCCTGAGTACGGGCCAGAGCCATAGACAATTTACTGCCCCATGTACTGACTGAGGGGCTGGGCTCACAATCCTTGGCTGCCCTGCCCTGACTGTAGGCCAGAGAACCTTAACTATTTGCTGCTCTGTCTTGATTACAGAATCATAGAATCTCAGGGTTGCAAGGGACCTCAGGAGGTCATCTAGTCCAACCCCCTGCTCAAAGCAGGACCAAACCCAACTAAATCATCCCAGCCAGGGCTTTGTCAAGCCTGACCTTAAAAACCTCTAAGGAAGGAGATTCCACTACCTCCCTAGGTAACCCATTCCAGTGCCTCACCACCCTACTAGTGAAAAAGTTTTTCCTAATGTCCAACCTAAATCTCCCCCTCTGCAACTTGAGACCATTACTCCTTGTTCTGTCATCTTCTACCACTGAGAGCAGTCTAGATCCATCCTCTTTGGAACCCCCTTTCAGGTAGTTGAAAGCAGCTATCAAATCCCCCCTCATTCTTCTCTTCTGCAGGCTAAACAATCCCAGTTCCCTCAGCCTCTCCTCATAAGTCATGTGCTCCAGCCCCCTAATCATTTTTGTTGCCCTCCACTGGACTCTCTCCAATTTATCCACATCCTTCTTGTAGTGTGGGGCCCAAAACTGGACACAGTACTCCAAATGAGGCCTCACCAGTGCTGAGTAGATGGGAATGATCGCATCCCTCGATCTGCTGGAAATGCCCCTACTTATACAACCCAAAATGCCATTAGCCTTCTTGGCAACAAGGGCACACTGTTGACTCATATTCAGCTTTTCGTCCACCGTAACCCCTAGGTCCTTTTCTGCAGAACTGCTGCCCAGCCATTCGGTCCCTAGTCTGTAACAGTGCATGGGATTCTTCCGTCCTAAGTGCAGGACTCTGCACTTGTCCTTGTTGAACCTCATCATATTTCTTTTGGCCCAATCCTCTAATTTGTCTAGGTCCCTCTGTATCCTAGCCCTACCCTCCAGCATATCAACCACTCCTCCCAGTTTAGTGTCATCTGCAAACTTGCTAAGGGTGCAGTCCACACCATCCTCCAGATCGTTAATGAAGATAATTGAATAATAATATCAGCACCGACCCTTGGGGCACTCCACTTGATACCGGCTGCCAACTAGACATGGAACCATTGATCACTACCCATTGAGCCCGACCATCTAGCCAGTTTTCTATCCACCTTACCGTCCATTCATCCAGCCCATACTTCTTTAACTTGCTGGCAAGAATACTGTGGGAGACTGTATCAAAAGCTTTGCTAAAGTCCAGAAATAGCACATCCACTGCTTTCCCCTCATCCACAGAGCCGGTTATCTCATCATAGAAGGCAATTAGGTTAGTCAGGCATGACTTGCCCTTGGTGAATCCATGCTGACTGTTCCTGATCACTTTCCCCTCCTTTAAGTGGTTCAGGATTGATCCCTTCAGGACCTGTTCCATGATTTTTCCAGGGACTGAGGTGAGACTGACTGGCCTGTAGTTCCCTGGATCTTCCTTCTTCCCTTTTTTAAAGATGGGCACTACATTAGCTTTTTTCCAGTCATCTGGGACCTCCCCCGATCGCCATGATTTTTCAAAGATAATGGCCGATGAGATTGCAGAGCCATTGGCCAACTCCTTTAGCACCCTCGGATGCAGCGCATCCGGCCCCATGGACTTGTGCTCATCCAGCTTTCCTAAATAGTCCTGAACTACTTCTTTCTCCACAGAGAGCTGGACACCTCCTCCCCATACCGTGCTGCAGAGTGCAGCTGTCTGGGAGCTGACCTTGTCTCGGGGCTTTGGTCTCCTTCCCCCGGTGAATCTAGTTTAAAGCCCTCCTCACTAGGTTAGCCAGCCTGCTTGCAAAGATGCTCTTCCCTCTCTTCGTGAGGTGGAGCCCATCTCTGCCTAGCAATCCTTCTTCTTGGAAGACCATCCCATTGTCAAAGAATCCAAACCCTTCTCTCCGACACCATCTGCGTAGCCATTCGTTGATTTCCACGATTCAACGGTCTCTACCCTGGCCTTTTCCTGCCACAGGGAGGATAGACGAGAACACCACTTGCGCCTCAAACTCCTTTATCCTTCTTCCCAGAGCCACGTAGTCTGCAGTGATACACTCAAGGTCATTCTTGGCAGTATCATTGGTGCCCACGTGGAGAAGCAGGAAGGGGTAGCAATCCGAGGGCTTGATGAGTCTCGGCAGTCTCTCCGTCACATCGTGAATCCTAGCCCCTGGCAAGCAGCACACCTCTTGGTTTTCCCAGTCAGGGCGGCAGATAGATGACTCAGTACCCCTGAGGAGAGAGTCCCCGACCACCACCACCCTCCTCCTCCTCCTGGGAGTGGTGGTCGTGGAACCCCATCGCTAGGACGGCGCATCTCATGCCTTCCAATCAGTGGAGTCTCCTTCTGCTCTGTTCCCTCAGGTGTATCATCCACTCCACTCTCTGCACTAGTGAACACGAAAATGGTTGCTCACCTGTATCTGTGTTTCTGGTACATAGACGTTTCTGGTACTCTTGCCTCTTCTGGATGTCACATGCCGCCAGTTATCCTCACTGGCCTTCTGTCCCCGCTGTGTAGCCTGCTCTGAATCTTCAGAACATTGTGCCCACTGAAGCTGAGCAGGCCAGAGCCATACTGTTTGTTGCCACATCCTGACTGAGGGCCTGGGGGCAGAGAGTCTCTTTTGCTGCTCTACCTTTATTGCAGCTCAGAGCCCCTAACTGTTCGCTGGTCTGCCTTGACTACAGGCAGGAATCACAAACTGGTTGGTACCGTGCCCCCTTTCACGTATCACAGGAAGCATCAAGGTGAGGGTGTTCCTTGCTTGATATTCTTTTACTGTATCTGGTATTGGCTAGACTCACGTGAGCTAAAGCGAAGGAGTTTGGGTAGAATTTGATGTCTCCATGCAGTTGATCTTATGTAATACTCCCTCACTAATAAATTGCAAATGCCAGGTTTGAATTATTAAACCAGAATGATGGGATTGGAGGCCTTTAAAGTACCTGAATTCCTGATTTCAAAAGGGACGTAAAAGTCTTACCTAACACAGCCGCAGAGCAAAATGAACTCTTCACAATAAGTTACTGAAATGTAAGCAGGTACCTTTGACTAACCTACTCATACGTTTCTGCTGCTCACTCTTCTCTCCTCGTCTCTCCTCTCTACCCCACCATCTCATCACACCACAGATCTAAGATAGCTAGACTCAAGAAACAGAGGCAAATAGCTGAGCCGCACAACTGACTGGAGTTTCTCTGAAGCAAATGTCTGCCCAGCTGCTTTAAGATAGGGTGGGAATCTTCATGTTTTGCTTCAATGGATGGATAAGAACAAGATACCACTGCCCATGATTTACTATGTAGCCTTGGGTGACTTATTTGAGCTCACTATACCTTTACTGTATAACAGTCGGAATAATACTTTCCTCACATGTGTGGTTTACGGCTGTCCATGAATGGCACCAAGGCTAAAATCCAGATATCATTGTCTGGCCTGAGCATGATTAGCATGCTAGGGCGATGTGTAGATGGCACGGCGGCTATGAAACCATTCCAAGGAGGATTTTGCCCAAGGACTGAAAAGATCCATGTGGAGCACTTATGTGCACCTTCCTCCCTGGGAGGTGGAGGGAAGAGATTGGAGGTTCCACATAATGGTGAATCTCAGCCTTATCTATGGTCCACCCAGTCCTGCTGTGCAGCGTGTGCACCCACCTGTGTGTATCCCTTCCCCCACCCCCTTGCACAGAGGCACTGCACCAGTTCCACTGAACAGAGATCACTCCATAGCTGTGGAGGAGGGGGCTGGATGTGCCCCAAGTGTATAGTATTAAAGGTGTTTCAATTCATCAGAATATGTTGGGGTGGGGGGGTTGAGAGGAGAGAGGTGGAATGTATGCAGTTAAAGGCACCAGCCATGCAGGTGAATTAGGGGGTCAGAGGAATTAGGAAGTGTTTGAATACGGAAAAATGTCAAAATATAAAGGATTTGATTCTCCACTTGAACCTACAGTAGATAACTGAAGGCTTGCAAGGATAATTCATTTCTGGCCATTGAGACTTCTGGGGTTTGTGATCCTATTTTTGTAGGCTGTGTTGGAAGCAGAACTTAGCACTGAGAATTCCTGTACACAGCAGCACATGACTGCATAGCCTGGAAACCAGCTTGGTAGCTGATGCAGAACAGAGCTACCTTTTAAGAATAGCAGGCTGTCTTGGGCATGCTTTGCTCTCAGTTAGAGCTCATGAGGAATAGTTCTTCAATCCCCCGCTGAGCTGGTGAACCTGGAATGGTTTGTGGAAACATATCTGACTGAAAGAACTTCTGATGACCCCTGGGGCAGGGTCCTGACAGTGAACTGGCAAGCTGCCGGGGAGCACTGGCTTCCAGGGTCCATGTCCAGGGCAGCTCTGCCATGCAGACTGCCATGGGGCCAGAGACCCCAGGGCTTCCAGGCTGCAGGCTGAGGAGCAGGCAGCCTAGAGGCCTTGGGAGCCCCAGCTCCAACCAGGGTTTCCAGGCTCCTGGTAGGGCAGTTGAGAGCTTGGGGGTCCTAGGAACCCCAGCTGGAGCTGGGCATCTCAGGGCTTGTCAGTTACCAGCTCTGCAGCAGGGTCTCCACAGACTCCAGAAGACCATTGGGCTGCTCCATTTTGTTTGGAAAAAAATCAAATCAAAGGGAAAATGTTAAGGGATCATTCCGAGTCAGAACGAAACCTTTTTTCAAAACATCACAATTTCCCATGTAACAGAGAGTCTGAGTTTTGACCAGCTCCATTCTCAATTAACTACTAAGTGCAAATCAAGGCTGGGATTTTCAAAGGAGCTGAGGGAGTTAGGCCGATGAGGGTTGGAAATTCTAGCTCAAGTGTTTCATCAGATGATTACTTTAGAAACTCCTTTCTGGTTCGTAGGCATATCTCCAAGACAACCCTTCCACCACGTCCTATAAAAACGCTGCTGATTACCTGGGATGCTTCTCCTGACTCTTCCATGGGTTATGCTAGGTGTGTGTGCAACAGGGCATTCAATGTGGAGGGCCCCCAGCTCTGGAATTTGCTTGCCATAGATCAAGCTTGGTACCTTTTTGGTGGGGGAATCTCAAGTATTTTGATAACATGGACCAGCCCTTAATAGAATCTCATGGACACCTCTCTGTCCATTAACAATTGCCCAGACTACACCCCTTCCCATTTGTGATGATATAACCTCCCTAGCGTAACTACAGCAATTGTTTATAAGGAAAAGGAAATATTGGGAAACTACTTAAAATGTAACCTGGTGTCTTAATGCAACTTACCATCTGGAAACAAAGAGGGTGATCCAGCATCATCTGACTAGTCGGGTCCTTTCAGGTCACCAGCCAGTGGCCCATGGACCACAGTATGAGAATAGCCGTTCTACAGCAATGTGCCATATGTATCAGCTAAAGTGTATGTATTATCATTGTGGGTGAGGTTTATGGTCTGCTTTTGTAGTCAATTGCTGACCAGCATTACTGGTCGCTTTTAAGTTTTGTTGATGTTGTTTGTGGGAGATATAAATTATTGTGCATACAATAAAGGGAACTGCCATAGATTTCAGATCCATATCCAAAGTTCCCGGATGTTTGGGTCCAAACCAAAAAATGCTGGATCTGATCTCTAACTATCACCTAACAGCACAAGACACTGTTACAGTTCTAACAAAAATCAGATACAATGTATGAGCTGTGACATCCAGCAACAAGACAGGAACACTTTTGCTCACCAGCCTCATGCTATTTCTATTTCATTAGGTCAGTGGAGGTTGGTGACATCTGAAAGTGGGGAGGCAAAGCTGACCTATTAATGTACAGTAAGTTTAGGGGTACTTTTATAGGGCCAGTTAAGAGCCATATGTAAGCAATGTGTACACTTAAAATTCTACCCTATACTAGATTACCATCCTTTGAAAAGACAGCATGTCCTTTCTTCTGCTGATGCTCTCATTAATGGATAGAAGGTCCTGCACAAAGTGCCCAAGGGTTATTAAATGTTCACATTTGAATATTAATGTGGATACTATTGTCATGTCAAGTAACTTAGAAGCCCTTACCATTAGAAGTGAGCATTTACTGCAGAAAATGGATTGCGCTCTAAGCACCATTGTGAAAGACTTCAAATTGTTCTGTCAGTCAATTGAAACAGTAGCCCTCACTACATAACCTCTAGAAAGAAGAATGTTTGTTTAATTAGGACTTGCAAGGACACTACAGTCTAAAGTGTATAATTAACTTGTCTGGCTTCTTGCAACCTGAATAACTTGCTGCTTTCATATTACTATGCTTTATGAATTTGAACTAGTAGTAGGTATCTAAAAGTAGTCTGTTGGGTTTTTTTTAATTCCAGAGGCACCTACAACTGTAAATGAAGTCAACATGAGTTGCATGTGGTCAGTTCCTCAGAAAATCAGGCCCGTGACATTCCACTCCATGGTTTCCCTGAGCACCCATAATTAATGTATAGGCTGTATGTCTAGGCAGAAACATAACCTCTGTGAAAAGACTGAGGTAAGCTTAAATCAATATCAGTGGTATTATCCCATATGAAAAAATGTACATTTTAATTTAATCAATGTATTTGATCAAATATATTTGTGAAACAGATAACACACAAATGAATAGCATGAAAAGCAAATATATAGTATTAAAGACATCAAGTGCATTAGTATCCATAATAGTCTACATTAACATTCACTTAGCTGTATATATGTATTCCATACAACATACTAGTGCTGCTGAAACATTAAGGTTGTGAAACCAAGCAAAAGTTAGGAAATGCAAAGTTAAGGTTGAAAGCTCAATTTTAACTTTAAGGCCAGAAGGGACCACCATGATCATTAGTCTGACCTCCTGCAGATTGCAAACCACAGAACCTCACCCACTCGCTCCAGTAATAGGCCCATATCCTCTGACTGAGTTACTGAGGTCCTCAAATCTTGATTTAAGGACTTCAAGTTACAGAGAATCCACCATTTACTGTAGTTCAAACCAGCAAGTGGCCTATGCGCTCTCTGCAGAGGAAGGTGAAAAAATCACACGGTCTCTGCCAATCTGACTTGGGGGAAAATTCCTTCCCGACCCCAAATATGGCAACCAGTTAGACTCTGAGCCACCAGCCAGACACCTGAGAAAGAATTCTCTGCAGTTACTCAGAGTGTCCCATCTATGGCCAATCAATGACCGTTGGAGATATTTGCTAATCGCAATTATGGCTGGACCATATGCCATTTTAGAAATCTCATTATTACATCCCCTTCATAAACTTATCACAGTCAGTCTTAAAAGAAGTTAGGTTCCCTCCCCTCACCCCTGCATTACTCCTCTTGGAAGGCTGTTCCAGAACTTCATTCCTCTGATAATTAGAAATCTGTCTAATGTCAAGCTAAAAGTTATTGATGGTCAGTTTATATCCATTTGTTCTTGTGCCAGCATTGGCTCTTAGCTTAAATAATTCCTTTCCCTCTCTAGGATCTATCCCTCTGATGTATTTATAGTGAACAATCATATCTTCCCTCAGCCTTTATTAGGCTAAACAAGCCACGCTCCTTAAATCTTCTCTCATAAGCTAAGTTCTCCATTCCTCCAGTCTTCCTAATAGCCCTTCTCTGTACCTATTCAAGTTCGAATTATCTTTCTGAAAGATGGGAGACCAGAACTGCACACAGTTTTCCAGATGAGGTCTCACTAGTGCCATGTATAATGGTAATAACACTTCCCTATCTCTAGTGGAAATACCTCGCCTAATGCATCTTAGGACTGCATTAGCCTTTTTCAAAGCCACATCATGCTGGTGCTCAGAGTTATTCTGTGCTTGACCAGTACCCCCAGGCTTTTCTCCTTCTCTGTTGCTTCCAACTGATATGTCACCAGCTTATAGCAAAAGTTCTTGTTGTTAGTCTCTAAATTTATGACCTTGAACTTTGTACTATTAAATTTCATCCCATTTCTATTACTCCAGTTTTCAAGGTGGTCCAAATCTTCTTGCATGATATTCCGGTCCTCCTCTATATTGGCAATACCTCCCAGCTTTGCATCATCCACAAATGTTATTAGCACACTCACACTCGTTGTGCTTTGCTTTAAATATTTCCTTTTGTATCATTACAGTTTTTTTCAGTTAATACATAATATACCATTTAATGACATTTCTCATTAAACATTATTATTTTATTTGATTAACCTTTGCATTCATTATTACAGTATGCATTGTCTGCAGACTTGGTTTGATATTTAAGACTTTTTCATTCTCCTACAAAATAGGCAGTTATGAAGAAAATTAATAGTTTGAAAGTTATAAATGCATAAATGTGAATGATTTGAAAGATGAATTTGGGATGGTCACAAGTTTTATGACCATTCCCATGTGAGAGATCCTACAGAGAAAAATGATCCCAAGTTTCATGCCCTCTTGAGTTGCAAATGGACCAGAGTTTGAGTAATCCGTTCTGAGATAGTCAAGAAATGAGAGAACCCAACACACTAAACCACAGTAGCTTTAAATTCCTCTTAAAATGCAAGTGTTCATCTTGCTGACATATAAATCCATGAATGTTAGTGAGATTTTCTTGGTTTTTCCTTAGCTGATACAAACTTTATTCTGAGGAACTCTTAGTTTTGAGGTGTCTCTATAATAAACTTCTTTACTTCCATGCTCCTTCTGTCTGATGAGTGCCAAGTGCTAAAACACCTGTAAGTCTCCTAGTCCGCAGAAATGTAATTAAAAGTATTCTTTCCTTCCTCCAAATATCAGTAAAACTGAGCCTAACATTTAAAGAGGCTTACCCAAGATCACACTGCAAGTCACTGCAGAGTCAGGACCGTGTTGCTTTTCCTCTAACTCTACACTCCAAGACATCCTGAACTCTGAGGCACTCAGCTGCTGCAAGTCAGACAAATTCAAAATTAAAGTGCTTAGCACTCTGTCCCTTCCCCCTCACCCCCGCCACACACACACATACAAAACAATTCTAAATCACTATAGAGGTGCCAGGGAGCTGTGGTCTTTGGGATGCCAGTAGGAGAAACATAACCTGCTCTCAGCCTTGTGCTCCCCTGTTGATGCTTTCTAGCATGATTGGAAAGGCAAGATCATAACATTGCCCAGCCCCTCCACCCAAACACATCCACATTAGCTAGCCCCTCCCCTCGCTTTGGGTCCTCTGGCACTTGCAGTCAGATTATGCCTGCAGTCAGATTATACCTACCTCTCCACAAGTGCACTGGGTGGGAAGAAGGAATTTTTTTGCACTATCTTCTCTCCAGCACATCTTTCCTCATCTTGGTCCTAAATTCATTCTGCTGTGAAAACTTGTTTCTGTTCTCAAGAAACTGTTCTACAGTCTTCTTTTTTTAACCTGTGGGGTAAAAGGGAAAAAAAAGGGGGACTCTGATCTCTGCTCATCTCTACCTGAACCAAGATTTTAACTGTATGTATACTCATTTGTGTGAAACCTTAGAGGTGTTATCCTGGCATAGCTTATATGATTGAGCAAGATAGCATGTTAGAGTAAAACTCTTTCTAAAGAATATCATCAGCAGCATTAAATAAACCCTGCAATTAACAATTCTGGTAGCAGCTTCCCTCAGAGAACATTGCTCTTAAACTGTGGAAAAACTCCTGCCAGTAGAGTGTGCTGTCCTTCCACTGGTACAATATAAAACTGGTCCCAATCAACATGCCAACATAGCATGCGTATTTGTCTTCTCTTTACTCTAGATATTTGAAAGGGAGGCTGATAAAACATAAATTCTGCCATTACACTTTCCAAATTTAGTATCTGATAAAATACTTATTTAATTCAGCACTAGAGGAATGCAGAAACTTACAGAAAGGGATTGGGCTTTGTATAGAACGGGAAATATACTGAATTTGCTGATGTTGTTTTACAGTAGGTCAACTGAGCCCTAGAGAGGTCTAACGTCTGAACAATGCTGTTGACACTGGGAAGAATATAGATAACACACTATAAAACTATGAAGTGAAACCAGCAGCATTTGCTTTACAACAGCACTAGAAAGGGGCCGACATTAATATGTAGAAATATTTGTAATTTTGTGCTTAGTGAAACAGAACACAGGCCACAATTTTCAGACTTGGATGCCTGAAGTTAGGTACTTAAATAAGTGGCTGATTTCACAGGTGCTCACTGTCCACGGCTTCTGTGGAAGTCACTGAATCACTCTCTGAAAAGCAGACAATTTATTTAGGTGCCCACTGAAATATGGCTTTACATGCCTAATTTTAGGCACCCAGGTTTACAAACTTTGAATTGGATTTATTTGATTCAAAATATTCTTCTGGGTTAAAGTTTTTACTCGGTGCAGCTGTGCCGATTTACAGCAGCAGAGAATTTGGTCATTTATCGTCATTGGTGGTTGGGAATTTTCCATCGGAATGATCTGCAGAAAATTCACCTTCTGCAAAACTGAAATTTTCCATGGGGAAATTTTGATTTTGATGGAAGTTTTCAATTTTCCATTGGAATATTGTTCCCAGCTCTCTAGCTCCCCCATTCCATGGTAGGCCAGGCTTCCAGACTCCATGGCAGACTGCAAGGTGGCCTGTCACAGAACCAGGACTCCCAGGCGAGCCGCTGGGGACTCTGGGGAGCATATTTGTTTCCGAAACAGTAAAATGTTTCTGCAGTGGGAATGTCTGGGTGTTTCTGAAACAAAATATTGTGTGATTTCAGTTCTGTGCAAAATTTTGAGGTTTTTCTTTTTCATCCTAATTCAGAATGGAAAAAAATCTATACATTTTTTTCATGGAATTGAAATTCTGTTTCCTGTCCAGCTCTAACTGTTACTATTTATTATTTGTATTGCAGTTGCCCAACCATAGACCAAGGCCATGCTGTCTTTAGCATTGTACAAATGCATAACAAAAAGACATTATCTGCCCCAAAGAGCTTACGATGCTTTGTTTGTTTTTTTCCTCCAACATCTCAGTTCAGAAGTGAGAGTAATACTGTCACTTCTGGAAACATGTGTAAGAGTAGCTGGAGCCCATAAGCTCTATCTGTGGAAATGAAGGTTTTCTTCTCCTCCACAGTAGTGTTACCACAATCTTGTCTAAATGAATAGTAGGCAACTGCTTTTTCAGTCCAGGCTGTATTCACTGGAGAGAAGGGCATGTTTTTAATAGTGAGCAGTGTAATGTTTCATTTTCTGTTAAAATTGACAAGATTTAGGCTAGAATAGTTTTGCATGAAGGCGGATCTCTGTCCAAAGGTACCAGATGCCACCTCTGTTTCATCTTTCACTAATTTCACTCACAGAGGACTTAGTTGCCCTGGGAAACTTTACAGTGTTACTTGTGCGTTACATCCGTACTCTGTGGCTAATAAAATTAAGTACTGTAGGGAGGTATTGGGGCCATTAGTTTGAGATTGTTAATGTCTTCCTAAGGGCTGGCTGGGTGACAATTTCCCTTAAATGAGCCCTCAGGCAGGAAACAATCTTTTGATATTGACTTTCTCATTACACTTCACTCTGTAACTAACCTGCCCTTTTTTGGTCATAGTTTTTGAAAAGTTGGTGCTGGGGCAATTTTAGCATCACTCAGAGTCATCAGATTTCTTTGTCAAGACCAGATTTTAGCCTGGGGACAGGATGGAACCTTTTCTGGTCACACGGGCTGATAACCATCTCCCAATACTGGACAAGCTGTCCCATGATGATTCTTCTGGGATCTATTAGCAACCTCCTTGGATATCATGACACAACTGTGGATCTCTCAGAGACAGATGGGATCACACTGACATAGTTCTATTCCAATTTCTCGGAGATCCCAGTGGGAAATTTGGGGTAATTGCTCATCCACTGAAGGGTTCCCTGTGGAGATCTATGTAGATTTATTGCCTATCTACTGCATGTGTGAAGCTGTTTTGAGAAAATGATGAGGAAGTTTGGACCGTGCTGCAGTCAGTATGCATCCATTGCATCCAGACCATACTTTGCTTCCCCAGCACCTGACAAACTTTGGACCTGCTGAGAAATTGAATTAGCAGCTGAGAAAAGGTGGTGGTTGGTTTGGAGAAGCATTAAGAAAGTATGGCAGAGATGGGGTCTGCCCATGAGTCAGTTTATGCATCATTTGTTAATGAGGCTCCCAATCTTGGATTACTCTGGATTACTCAATTGTTCTTGGAGTCACGGGTGTCTGCTGGCTGATGGTATTTTTTTAAATCTGTTTAGCCCAAAGATTGTGATGTGGCCACCATTATTCACGTCTGTCACCCCAAGATTAGATTACTGCAATGCTCTCTTCATAGGATTACACCCAAAGGCTAATTGGAAGCTGCAGCAGATGCAGAATGCCAATGTATTAAGTGTTGCTAGCTGCAAAGAAAACATTCCAGTGTTCCAAAGACTGCTTTTGGGGGTAGTCCTATGTATCTAAACACCTTAGCTACCAGAGACACAGCCTCTCTCCCTGTGTACTTCTACAATCAACTAGTGTACTCTCACTCCCATTCCCCGTACTAGTGCTGGAAGCAGGGTCGTCTTTTTTAAAATTTAAAAATATATAAAGACAAAACTGGATGTGCAAAGACAAATAGAAAATAACAAAGCAACTGAATTGCCTGAATTTTTTACTAAAATTCTTTAGTTGAGCATTGAATTCACAATGATTTCTTTTCTTATTATAATTGTCTGCACTAATAAATTCGTACCTCTCTAAAATTGAGCATTCAACGGCAGATTTGATGTGTGGGTGGCTGTATAAATAATTCATATTTGCCAAGTGATTTCCTTGAAACTTCGTGCTCCAGCTATAGGAGGGGAGCCCCTGAAGACTGAACAGTGCAAGGAGGAAGAAAATTTAATTTTCTTTGTTTAATTCAATGGAAAAATTGCTCTTCTGCTGTTTACACTGCAAAAGTAATTATTTTGCTATTATCAACTCATGCAGCTCTTACAACCTTTAAACCAATCTATAGACTTGAACCTGCAACCTTTACCATATGATTAGTCCTACTAAAGACAATGATCCTACCCACATGAGTAAGTGCTAGAAGTTCAAGCCAGTTTCCTTTTTTTTTCTTTTTTTTTGGCTTGTCTGTTAATTGCTCACGCATCTAAGGCTGTTTGCAGTTCTCTAATAAATTGTGGTCAAGCTGCTCATTCAAAAGACATTGTCCTTTAAGTGGTCATGATATATGTTTTGTGGTAGGAAAAGAGCAATCCCCTTTGGATTTGGCTATGCTAACTAGTAGCTAACTGGTATTTTTAAGTACTGGATGGGGTGGGAGCTTCCCGTGTTCTGGTCAGAGTGTAAAAGTAACCCTTTCATAGAGCGAAAACTCTGGACTCAAACACACATGAACTTTGAAGGGTTAAAATCCAAACTGTGACCCAGATCCAAATTTTGTAATGGCACCAATTTCTTATAATGGGCTGAAGCAAAACTCCAGATCAGCCATGCTAAGGTTTATAGTATTGAAAATCTGCATCTGAATTTTGAGACTAGAGCCCATTTCCACTTTCAGCACAGTAGTTGGTTGCTAGAACTGCTACTGTAAAATATCAGAGGGGTAGCCATGTTAGTCTGGATCTGTAAAAGCGGCAAAGAGTTCTGTGGCACCTTATAGACTAACAAACATACTGGAGCATGAGCTTTCGTGGATGAATACCCACATGCATCCGACGAAGTGGATATTCACCCACGAAAGCTCATGTTCCAATACGTTTGTTAGTCTATAAGGTGCCACAGAACTCTTTGCCGCTGCTACTGTAACAAATTCTCTCAATAGAACTCCAACCATAGTCTACTCCCCAAAGGCAAAATACTGGCACAAGAGTCATGCCTAGGTTTAAAGGATTCCCATCAGAAGAGGCTGCAGTTTATTCAAGCTAAATTCATCCCTTCTACAAATAGGTGGCACTCCACCGAAGTCAATGTAGTTGCTCCTGCTTTCACTAGGGCTGAATTTGGCCTTTCGTTCCCTCAACTACTCTCAGCTTAAGAGTACTATTATTAATTTTTTTATATTGTAATCTCTGATCCCAAGTCCCAAGACATTTTGAACGCAGGTTTCCTCCTTCCATAGTCTATATATTTTCCATTAAATATTCTCCTAAAAAATGTGGGCCAAAGAAGTTCTAAATATCTTTCAATATTCCTTTTTAATAATATTTGAACACAATGGACCAGGTATCATAGAATCATAGAATCTCAGGATTGGAAGGGACCTCAGGAGGTCATCTAGTCCAACCCCCTGCTCAAAACAGGACCAAACCCAACTAAAGCATCCCAGCCAGGGCTTTGTCAAGCCTGACCTTAAAAACCTCTAAGGAAGGAGATTCCACCACCTCCCTAGGTAACCCATTCCAGTTCTTCACTACCCTACTAGTGAAAAAGTTTTTCCTAATGTCCAACCTAAACCTCCCCCTCTGCAACTTGAGACCATTACTCCTTGTTCTGTCATCTTCTACCACTGAGAACAGTCTAGATCCATCCTCTTTGGAACCCCCTTTCAGGTAGTTGAAAGCAGCAATCAAATCCCCCCTCATTCTTCTCTTCTGCAGGCTAAACAATCCCAGTTCCCTCAGCCTCTCCTCATAAGTCATGTGCTCCAGCCCCCTAATCATTTTTGTTGCCCTCTGCTGGACTCTCTCCAATTTATCCACATCCTTCTTGTATTGTGGGGCCCAAAACTGGACACAGTACTCCAAATGAGGCCTCACCAGTGCTGAATAGAGGGGAATGATCACATCCCTCGATCTGCTGGAAATGCCCCTACTTATACAACCCAAAATGCCATTAGCCTTCTTGGCAACAAGGGCACACTGTTGACTCATATTCAGCTTTTCGTCCACCGTAACCCCTAGGTCCTTTTCTGCAGAACTGCTGCCCAGCCATTCGGTCCCTAGTCTGTAGTAATGCATGGGATTCTTCCGTCCTAAGTGCAGGACTCTGCACTTGTCCTTGTTGAACCTCATCATATTTCTTTTGGCCCAATCCTCTAATTTGTCTAGGTCCATCTGTATCCTATCCCTACCCTCCAGCATATCAACCATTCCTCCCAGTTTAGTGTCATCTGCAAACTTGCTAAGGGTGCAGTCCACACCATCCTCCAGATCGTTAATGAAGATATTGAACAAAACCAGCCCCAGCACCGACCCTTGGGGCACTCCACTTGATACCGGCTGCCAACTAGACATGGAACCATTGATTACTACCCGTTGAGCCCAACCATCTAGCCAGTTTTCTATCCACCTTACCGTCCATTCATCCAGCCCATACTTCTTTAACTTGCTGACCTATTTTGCCTTATAAACCAATTGATGCAACAGTGGACAGAATTTATCCCATTATGCCACTGGGATAGGTGTAGCGAAAGTTTGCATTTCACTAGTTGTTCCATTTGAGGGGTCGATAGATTTCCTATAGTTATTCTACAGAGAAATTCTACATTGCTCAAAAAGTGTGTCTGTTACTTTGAGGTGGTAGGGCTTTCAGACACAAAATCTAGTTTAATAACCAAATAAATAATTGTATGGCCCTCATCACAATAGAATCTGAGTACCTCAAAACCATTGTAATGATTTTATCCTCACATCTAGTAGGAAAGTATTATTACTATTTCACAGGTGGGGAGCTGAAGCAGAGATAAGTGACTTGTCCAAGGTCACATACAAAGTCTGTGGCACAGCAGGAACTCCAACCCAGAACTCAATTCCATGTCCAGTGCCTTAACCCAGAAGTTTTCAAACTTTTTGAGCTAAGCCCCGCTTTCAGTTAAAATTTTTGGTTGTACCACCCCCCAGCCCACACAAAAGTGGAAACAATATCTGCCTCTCCCCCTTGGATTTTCAGGGTGGTGGAAGGCATGTGATGGTCTTTGGGGGTGGAACCAGCGCTGGGCGTGGACACTGCCGGGAGTGAAATTTGGCGCAGCTGCAGCAGATGTTGACACTGACCGATAGGCTGGGTGGCCCACTAAGGGGAGTCAGGGTGAAGGTGGTTGTCCCTCCCTGAGCTCTGCCACACAGTGCTGGCCCAAGCCATCTGGCATCGCCGCTTGGCCCCCTCAAATGTTCCTCCACACCTCCCTAGGGAGGCGCACCCCACAGTTTGAAAACCTCTGCCTTAACCAAAAGACCATCCTTCCTCCAACCCCAGGGAATATTAAAGAAGAGAAAAAAGCCTGTACTTATCTTGCCAAATATCCCTAAATTACATCATTGGGGAATATTAGAGTGCAAAGCATATGGACCCAGATTTTTAAAGGTATTTAGGCATTGTTCTGCTCAGCAACACCTGAATACTATTAAAAATCTGGGCCATGGCAACTAGTTATTATTAAAACAAAGAAGGAGCTTGCATCCTGTTTAGAATTGTCCCATTTTCTGTATCCTAATTAATGATTGAAGATGTTTTTAATCAGCAATAAAACTTTATTTAAGAAGGATAAGCAAAACACCAGTCCTCCGAGTCCTCTGAGACTCTCTGCTGAGCTGCTCTGTATGACACTAGATTGTCTGCTGAATATTTAAGGTCAGGTAAAGGTGATGGCTCAGAAGCTTTGCAGCAGCCTGCTGTAGGAAAGGAAGCCCCTTTGGTGAATGAACTGATGATCTCAGGTCCCCAAATTAGCATTGATTCATAGAATAAAGTGGCTAAAATATTCCATTCCTGTTCCTACATTGCTGTATGGTACTGCTGTGTGCTGCTAAATAGTTGCAGTGTTTCACCCCAGAGCTGATCTCTGTTTTTAATTTGATTTGCACATTTAAACTGAGATACAGTTTTATGATATGATTATATGAGCACCTGGTTAATGCTGCTGATGTGCTCAGTCTCTGAAGAACAATTACATTACACTTCAGGGTCTCCTAGCTGAATCCTGGCTCACCGCTGCTGTCTCACTAGTCTGACTGGTGCCAGTGCCTGGAAGAAACTAATAACAAAATAAGGGAAGGGGGAACGGCCCATCTGAGGAGATACCTCCTATTGTAAAATGTGATGGAGCCTCCGACTGACTTACTGTAAAACAGAAATTATAAGACAAGTTATTGACCCATGTATGTTAATCACTGCACAATGAATCTTGCAGTACAGGCAAAATTCTTATTGGGAGTCTTACCTGAGTAAGGACTGCAGGATTTAATCCTGTAAGAATTCTCAATGTTGTCCTAGTTTTTAACTAGGATTCTTCCTTTTTTTGGTACTGATAACTGTTGAAGCTATTCTGTTTGTTTCAGAGTAGCAGCCGTGTTAGTCTGTATCCGCAAAAAGAACAGGAGTACTTGTGGCACCTTAGAGACTAATAAATTTATTTCAGCATAAGCTTTCGTGGGCTACAGCTCACTTCTTTGGATGCATAGAATGGAACACACAGACAGAATATATTTTTTCATGTTCTCTGTATATATAAATATCTTCTGTCTGTGTGTTCCATTCCATGCATCTGAAGAAGTAAGCTGTAGCCCACGACAGCTTATGCTGAAATAAATTTGTTGGTCTCTAAGGTGTCACAAGTACTCCTGTTCTTTACTCTGTTTGTAAAAGCAGCAAAGAGTCCTGTGGCACCTTATAGACTAACAGATGTATTGGAGCATGAGCTTTTGTGGGTGAATACCCACTTCGTCGGATGCATGTAGTGGAAATATCCAGGGGCAGGTATATATATGCAAGCAAGAAACAGGCTAGAGATAATGAGGTTAGTTCAATCAGGGAGGAGGAGGCCCTCTTCTAGCAGTTGAGGTGTGAAAACCAAGGGAGGAGAAACTGCTTTTGTAGTTGGCAAGCCATTCACAGTCTTTGTTTAATCCTGAGCTGATGGTGTCGAATTTGCAGATGAACTGGAGCTCAGCAGTTTCTCTTTGAAGTCTGATCCTGAAGTTTTTTTGCTGCAGGATGGCTACCTTTAAATCTGCTATTGTGTGTCCAGGGAGGTTGAAGTGTTCTCCTACAGGTTTTTGTATATTGCCATTCCTAATATCTGATTTGTGTCCATTTATCCTTTTCCATAGGGACTGTCCGGTTTGGCCAATGTGCATGGCAGAGGGGCATTGCTGGCATATGATGGCGTATATTACATTGGTGGACGTGCAGGTGAATGAACCGGTGATGGTGTGGCTGATCTGGTTAGGTCCTGTGATGGTGTCGCTGGTGTAGATATGTGGGCAGAGTTGGCATCGAGGTTTGTTGCATGGATTGATTCCTGAGTTAGAGTTACTATGGTGCAGTGTGCAGTTACTGGTAAGAATATGCTTCAGGTTGGCAGGTTGTCTGTGGGCGAGGACTGGCTTGCCACCCAAGGCCTGTGAAAGTGGGGGATCATTGTCCAGGATGGGTTGTAGATCCCTGATGATGCATTGGAGAGGTTTTAGCCAGGGACTGTATGTGATGGCCAGTGGAGTTCTGTTGGTTTCTTTCTTGGGTTTGTCTTGTAGTAGGAGGCTTCTGGGTACACGTCTGTTTGTGTTATCCTTTTAGGATGCCGATATTATTTCACACATCTATTCAGCTGGTTTGGGGATAGTGAAATCAGTGCTGCCATGATGTAGGGAACAGTGTAGAAGATGACACACTAGAAGTTCCTTCCTAGCCATGATTCTTTGATTTATAATGTCCATTTGATGCATTTAATTAATGGTAAGCGGTAAAAAAAATATGTATTGCTTGTGATATACATTTGTTTATCCTCCTTCTTTCAACTCCAAACAAGTGTGGTTGGGTTTCTGCAAAAATCCCTGTTAGAAGTGTCAAATTAATTTTTACATGATTTCTTTTCTTTGACACTATAGACACCATGTGGTACCTAAGATAACTACACAAACTAGATAATATCACTTTGCCGTGATACAACAGTACTAGAATTAAGGTTACTAAAAGTGTGTGTGTGTAATATTCTCTATATATACACAAATATGAGCTGGATTCTCTGCAGTGGAGCTGTGCTCAGTGCAGAACTAGAGGGGAGAGTCAAAGGTGGTTTTTCATCACCTTTGTGTTCCCAAGAATCAAAGACAAGCTCAGACTCCTGTGCAACTTAGTAGCCCTTACGTTGCTGTATAGTGAGAATTATAGTGGATCATAAACTGAATGTGAGTCAATAATATGATGCAGTTGTGAAAAAGCCTATTATCTTTCTGGGTGTATTAACAGGGGTTTCGCAGGTAGGCTATGTCTGCACTGGGAGCTAGGGGTATGGTTCCCTGGCTTGTGTACACAAATTTTGCACTCACTCATTGTTAAATCCTTGGGGCAGCCGGCGTAGGAAGCAATCACTTGAAGCCAGAGAGCAGGCAGCTAACCAAAACCTCCATTTTATTTACAGACACAGAGAGCTCACTCAGCCGGTCGAAACCGGTTGAGCTAACCCATAATAATCTAACTCAGTTGCCATAGCAACAAAAACCATGACAACCAAATACACAACACTCATGGAGCTAGCCTGAGTACAAATAGCAGTGTAGTTGCAGTAGCACAGGTAGTGGCAGCGTAGGCGTGGCTTATCTGGGCCAAGTACAAACCCACCTGAAACCTGTAAGTATGTACCCAGCGTGGCTAAGCCATGCCTCTCAGCTGCTACCTGGGCTACCAGAGCTACACGGCTGTTTGTATTTGTGCTAGCTTCATGAGGGCTGGTGCGAGGATGTGTACATGAACAGGAACATCACACCCGAGCTCATAGTGCAGATGTAGCCTAAGACCCAACAGTTAATTGTCCCGCTCTACTCAGCACTGATGAGGCCTCAGCTGGAGTCCTGTGTCCAGTTCTGGGTGCTACGCTTTAAGAATGATGTGGACTAACTGGAGAAAGGCATATATTCCCCAAGTACGGCTATTTAAAAACGGGGGGAGGATGCAATGCCATTGAAAGCCTTATTTGCACTTACTAGAGAGAAAGGACAGGTGCTGGTCCTGCTTTTTAATAATTAGATGTCACCACATCCAGTTTTAAATTAGTTTTAGTGTATTTGGTGCTTGTGAAATGTGTTTGATTGGCAGCTCTAGAGAGTGAAGTTCTCTCTTTATCCATGTTCTTCTCTAATGTGCCTCAGCTTGACCTGCAGTGACAATTACTAAGAGCCAGATTTAGAGGAGATGTAAATGACAGTGTAAGACATCAGTCACAGAGCATGAGTACATTGATGTAAGAGAGTGGAGCTTAAATCCTGAGAGGCAGGGATTGCAGCAACATTAAAAATCAGCAGGAGGAGTTTTATTTTACATCATTCTCACTAGCCCGTCCTTCCTCTTCCCAACACACCAGATCCTTCACCCATTCTCTTGTTACCCAGCAGACCCTCTGAGTTCCCTCATTTCCTTCCCACAAAACAGCCACCTGCACCCTTCAACTTGCCCAATGGCCTCCCTCTCCATGACCACAAGAGGCTCCAAGTCTTTGACACAACGCTGGGGACAGTTCCAAGGTCTGGGCTCTGACTGAGTGCTCTGAGTATAGCTTTCCTTAAAATAAAAATAGATGTTGGCATACACTGGCCACAATATATTTTCTCCAGAAGGGTAAAGCAGCCTAAAAATTGGGTTAAGGGGAATTCACTGGCAGGAGACCAGAGTAGCGACTCCTATGCCACCCTTGTGTAGGAGGTATAGTGAGGGTTTTGTGTGCCCCAGTAATCTTCCAGCTGCTAAAATAGCTCCTTAGCCTCATAGATAGCCAAGTGTAAACTGGAGCAGCCCTGAAGCTGCGCTCACTCATGACAATTGCTGGACTGGCTCTCCAAGAATCAGAGTAGTGTAAGGTGGCTGAAAGCTACTTTTCATTTCCTCTCCCCTAGTGTCATAGAGTGCAGAGCTTGGCTGGAACAAAGGATCTGGGTCCAGATCTCTGAGTTTACAGTGGCATAGTTCATTGCAGAGTTTGGCCTCAAGTAAGGACTAGAGGGTTTGGTCCCATTTTGCGCTACAATAAAAATACTACATAAAGTGGATTCATTCTCAGTGTATACAATCAGACACTATTGTATAAAATGACTTCATATTTTAGTGCGGCTACTTTAGTTTAACGTGTCACCCCCTGTCAGAACAATGAGCTTAGAATGCAAACATTTTCCCTTGGACTCAAGCCTAGTCATTGATCTTACTTAAGACTTTTTTTTTTCAATTGATGAGCATGTACTTGCATGGTGAAAGTTCAGAAAAGTTCATGCGTCATATACTTTAAAAAAACACTTTGAATATTCCTATGAAATTATAACCCCTCAGCCAAATACTCCATCAAACTAATTACACTGGGCCTGCTGGCTGCCTACGATAGTAAAACCTGCAGGATATATGGTGTGAAAGGTCCTCTTTACAGAGTTCCTCCCTTATTATTGATTCAGGAGGAGCGGTTTTCTCTTCTGCACACAGTCAAGGGGCCTCTCCCCAAACCTTCCCCCAAGAACCTTTGCTCGTTTTTGGATGTGAATTACAACAAAATCTTTCTAAGGTTCTGAAATAGTCACATAACTTTTATGAAAATGTGCATCTTAGCCTTCTAGGTTCTGGGCAGGATCAGCTGAAGAAGTGCTGATACATGGTAAGAGAAGCTGTTTTTGCGGTATTTCTTGCTGGGACCAGAAACATAAGTTCTGGAAATCTCCTTGGAAAACCTGTTCTCAGAAGACTTCCAGTCCAGTTTTGCAGAGTCAACAGCCTGATGTTCAGTACTGAAGTAGACATACATGTACTGTAAGGCCCAGCAGGTCTCTCACCCAGCCCTGGAGAGCTGCTAGATAGCAAACACCTCCCAGCAGTGGCAATAGCCAACTCACACACCATGACCCACTGCAGACACAGACCACATGTAGCCCCACCTCAGCAGATCCAGTAGGCAGTAGACTCATGGCTTCTTATTGGCTCCCCACCCTATATAAACCCCAGGGGTGTTCCAGTAAGTGTTAGGTAACAATGTGTAGCTGCCATGGCCATTCTTACTCTCTGCTCTTGAACTTCTGGATTCAACCTTGGCTTGATTTTGACCTCACCTCCTGGACCCTTAAATCTGACTTGAGCCCTAGCTGTGAGTCAGGTGGGACCACCACCAGAGTTGATTTCAGCACAGCCCTCCAACTACAGCAACTATGGTTAGTTCTTTGAGAAGAACATTGATATTCTGCCATGACTCTGGGATTATGACTGCCTGATCAAGCTGCAATCAGGGGCCAAGCTGCCCTTTGGCCAGATATAAGCTATGTAGGAGCCTGAACTATCCTGCATTCCTGTCTCCAGGAGCATCTGAACTAGGGTTTCATCCAGTCATCTACCTCTCCCACTGGGGTCCTGGTTCTCTTCATTAAAAAGAACGATGGAACTCTGCATTTATGCGAGGATTACCAGGCCCTCAGTCAGGTTACCATCAGGAATTAGTACCTTCTTCATCTCATTCCTAGAACTACTGGACCACAGAACTACTTGGCCAAGGCATTCATGAAACTCAACCTGTGGGGTGCCTACAACCTGGTTTGGATCCAGGCCAGGGACAGCTTTTTGAACTTGGTACAACCACTGTGAATAGCTGATAATGCCATTTGGTCTCATGAACAACCTTGCAATGTACCAGCACTTTGTGAACAATGTCTTCCATGACATCCTAGACCAGTAATCATAGTCTATCCCAGGGGTAGGCAACCTATGGCATGGGTGCCGAAGGCGGTATGCAAGCTGATTTTCAGTGGCACTCACACTGCCCGGGTCCTGGCTCTGCATTTTAATTTAATTTTAAATGAAGCTTCTTAAACATTTTAGAAACCTTATTTACTTTACATACAACAATAGGTTAGTTATATATTATAGACTTATAGAAAGAGATCTTCTAAAACATTAAAATGTATTACTGGCACGCGAAACCGTAAATTAGAGTGAATAAACGAAGACTCAGCACACCACTTCTGAAAGGTTGCCGCCCTCTGGTCTATCCTGATAATATCCTAATTTTCTCCAAGGATCCTGAGCAACATACTCAGAACATCTGGTCAGTCCTGGAACAGCTCCACCAACACGGCTTGTATGCAAAGGTGGAAAAATGCAGCTTTGACCAGCACTCCATGAAGCTGCTGGGCTACATCCTGTCCCCTGAGGGCCTCTGAATGGACCACAAGACGGTGAAGGGAGTACAAACCTGGGCATCCCCGTCAACACACTCATATGTTGATTCCTATAAGACATGCACACACACTAAGACACCGTGCTTGAAATCCTCACCTCCTAACACCTTCTGAGACCCCTTCAGGCCACAGGGCCCATCCAAACAAACCTGGGCAGGAACGCAAGGCCCAGTAGGTTTCAAACCCAGACCTGCACAGCTGCTAGGCAGAAAACACATCCATGCTGCCATGCAGCAGCAGCGGTAGCCAGCTTAGCGTCCAATATCCACGACCCACTGTGGACATAGACCACGGGAATTCCCACTTCAAGGGGTCCAACAGGCAGTAGCCTCATGGTTCCTGATAAACTCAAAGGGTGTTCAAGGAAGTATCCAGGCAACAGTGTGGATCGTCTGTAGCTGCCATGGCCACTCCTGCTTTTGAACTCCTGGCTTCAACCTCAGTTTGATTTGGACCCTGCTGACCTGGACCCTGAAGCCTGACTCAGACTCTGATCTTTGGCACCAACCCCGGCCTGGAACTTGACTGCGAACTCTTCCACTAACTCAGATTCCACTTTGACCCTGCTCTGACCATTGGTCCTGATTATGCTTGTCAGGATCCTGATATTACCAGATGCACAACTACTTTGCACACGTGCAACCTGGTGAGTGCAAGAAAATCCCCAGTTTGCACAGACATGGCTAGATGAGTGTCTTGTTTAGCTTTGTGTGTGCGTTAATCATGGACTTGTGCATGGACACAAATGTGTATGTGTGTGTACAAAGGAGGCACGTGTCTGTGCATGAAAATGCAGCCTTACCTGGATATTGAAAACCAGGCCCACAGAGACTTCAGATAAAGTTTGGATAAGTATTCCACAGTTTAGATGCTTATCTAAAATACAAACTTTGAAGTGTGCTCAAATGCGTCAATCATTACCTCTCCACACTGGGCATCATTCCTACTTTAGTTTACAAAAATATGTACATGGGTAGCAATGGATTCGTTGTAAATACATTGAAATCCCAGCCTTAAGTTTGGGGGAGTTTGGGGGGACCTAACAAATCCCAGTCTATGTAGCTTTTTTTGCTATATGGACTAAAATCCTTGAAACCTTATCTCAGGGACCTAGAGTATCCATAGATTCATGTTTAGCAGTATTGATATTTTTCTTCTTCTTTTTCTTTTAAAAGCTATATTGTTTTATTGTTAAGCTCAAAGGGGAAAAACATGAACTTAAAAGTAGAGATAATTTAACCAGCAGGCTACAGTGCATTCACATCTTTATTACCCAGATAATAGTAATTGTTGTGAAGAATGCACTGTTAAGAACACTAGATGGTCCCTGTGATTCAGTTTTCCATTTTAGAAAGATCTGCTGTAGATATAGCCAAGCACAATTATGGATGTCTTTACAGCAGGGGAAAAAAATAATATTGGCAATTGGAAGTTACCACCCAGAACCACATCAAGAACTGCAAAAGCAACCAGAATGTCTTTCTCAGCCTTTAAAACTAAAGATCGACGTGGCATTCTCAGTCTCAGAAGCTGAGCAGTGCAGTCATTTGGAAAGTTGCTTAAAAACAACTGGCTACAGATTCTTCTGAACTAGGATACACCCTGTAATATGGAGAGGTTGATTTACCAAAAAAGTCTAGATGAAAAAGAGTTAAAAATAAAATACACAGGTTTTGAACATAGTGGGGGGGTGTCTCATTTTCAAATGAATAAATCTAAGCGAGTGTTTCATGAACTAAGTGTTTATTTTAAGAGGCCAGCAATAATTGTTCATCTCATTTTTAAAGGTGAATGTATGGAATTCATGAAACAATTCATTGAGATTAATTTAATATGTAAATAAAGGTCAGTCGCATTTTTGTGGGATCAGGCTCATTTGTGGAGCCAGTTTGCAGTCAAACTCAAGCCTCAATCAAGCAGTTTGTAGGATCTCATCAGGTTCTCACAAAACAGAGAATAAAAAGTAGGTATTTATTTTTCAAAATAATAGTCCTAATAGCCTTTCAGATCCCTTTTACATAATTTCAAAGTCATCAGCTAACTGAAAGTTTTCATGTTCATGTCACTGTCACTTTAAATATAAAAAGAAGTGTATCATAATTCAACCCTTATTGCATTTTTTTTTGGCATAAGGAGCTTGACTGGCAAGGCCAGAACTATGGCCTGTCAAAGCTAATTGGGTCACCACCAAAAGAAGTGGGATGGGAGGAGCTAAAAGCTGATGGCTGTCTATTGAGGAACCAAAAGCATTCTTTCAGTGGTGATAAATCACAGAAAGAATCAGTTCGCACTGTCCATAAGAGAATCCACCTATAAAAGCAAGTCAACCCATAACTTGCATGAGGTAGGGTGTGAGCTGAAAGTTTTCTTCACAGAACGGCGCTAATGCCTTTGCCTTGCAGCTGAGAGATTCATTCCCCACAGTCTGTCCCTCCCTTCCTCCTCTCCCTCCCTGCACCGCCCTCCTATGCAAAAATAGAAAAATGAAACCAGCTTCCACGCATCATGAAACTTGCCAGCATTCCCTTTCCTTAAAAGGGATGTGAATTGTACACTGGCCAACAGATCTGGCTCCAGATGTGTGCGTGTGCATGTATTTTTTTTTCTTTTAGTCAACGTGGATGAGTGCTCTGCAACTCCAAGGGTTCAAAGAAAACCATGGCCGATAAATCCAGGAAACTTCTGCAGGATATTAACTCCCTAAATTAAAAAAAAAACGATAAATTCAAAGAACTCAATCTTGAAACATGTGCCAACCACCTCCTGCAAAGGTACTTTGGACTTTTGCATACTAAGTATGCTTAGCACTTGAAGTGGGCAGTGGGAAGCTGAGGAGAGACAGCTGATAAATTGCCTACTTAACATCCACTATTATGGCAGTAAGTAGGGGCCAGGAGGATGAACTACCAGTTGGCAACCCTATCCTCAGCCTTCCTTCTACATTTCTGTGCAGCCCCTACAGCTGCCTTCTGTTCCCCCAGTGCCCTGCACCCCATTCCTCACATCCACTGTTCAGTGTCTCTGCTGCTCATCACAGTCTCGTGCCCTGTCTAACCCCCTGAACCATGGAGTGACAGCCATTTTGCCTGTGGGCATGGCTTCAGTCTCTTTGAAAACAGTGAGCAGTGGGAGCCAAATTTTCTAAGGGCAGGCTCACTCCCACATGGAGGTAGACTGTGGAGTAATGGGGGCCATCTTGCAGGCATCAGCCCCATTGACAGTGATAGCAGATAGTGCTCATTTTGCATAAGGGAAATGTGTGTGAGTTGGCAACGTTTCATCGTGTTTTCTTGAGACAGGTGAAAAAACACCCCCAAATTACTGGGGTTACAATAAAATCACAAGAGCTGGCAATCCTGGTGTTATCAAATGGCTGATACTTAGTAGATACAGTATATATATGTGCACATTTTTATGCCCTGAGGCTATACTCGCTGCATATAAGCCCTGCAGTTTGCTGAGTGGTAAGACACATACATATGCTACAGTACAGGTGGGCTCTGTCAGAGGTGACTTACAAAGCTCTTGTGCCTATTAATAGTGCTTATGAATGTTCATTGAATTGTTTTACTTTATGTAAATTGCTAGACTATCTTCAAGTAGAATCTTTGCTTGTAGAGTTTTATTTTTTAATTTATTTAGCATCCACACTGGGAGCTATAGCTGCTCAGTATGGGCTTGACATTCAGAGCTGCTCAGTTCTCTCCGTGTGCCTTCCTTGTGTGCATCTGCACGCACAAAACATCTCTAACCTATAGCCAGTACATTAGGAAGCCAAATATTTTGAGTAACACCCTCTGGGTTCCATTGGAGAGTTGGGACTCCAGATTTGCCTTTAAATAGCTAGTAATGTTCTGCTGAGTAAATATAATATCACAAGTTGTATCAGAGCATACTCACATGGAAGAATGTAACTGTTTGAAGGGTTTATCAGATAAATAATCAGGCCTTAGTCACACACAGGCTATGGGATTGAACAACTTATGGACCAGCCCTTAACTGCTGTTTTCACAGAAAGGTGGACTAGAGGGCTACCCTAGGTGCTAGGCCTCAGGAATGAAATGGGTCGTGGTACCCTGGTACAATTCCCTTGGACAGTCTCTCTGAGCTCAGTTAGGAATTGTTCCAGTTATTGTGCCTACAGTGTTCTCAGCCTTTCCTTTTTGCCAACCCTAGTAAATAATTTGTTTGGAGCTGTACATGTGAGTGTTAATGGAAACCCACCTAGCACTGCAGGACCCAGTGGCTGAAGCACCTGCATTGCTTGTCTGAGTCACAGTATACATCAGAGGTAGTCAACAGGTGGATCACGGCCCAAATCCGGAATGCCATATGCTTTTGAAAATCTTTTTATTTACTTACTGTCGTCACTATTATTTTTTAATTTTCTTCTCTGGAGTCTGGACCATGTCTACACCTTGACTAAGAAATTTGGACCTGGACAAAAATAACTGACTACCCCTGGTTATCCATGGTGCCACCACACATCTGAAAGGATCTGGTGTACCACAGCATGCTGGCAACCCCATCAGGTGGGGACTGCGATGGGGTGTATAAATCCCACATGGACAAGCAAGGTGCCAGAGAGGCCCTGGTAGTAGGGCTAGCCGTGTCCCTCCAGCCCTGTATATCTTGTGTGATAGGGAGGCAGCCTTTGAAAGGGAGGAAGCTGCAGTCAGCAGGGCCAGGGCAGGAGCAGGATTGCTCTAAGCAGTACACTGCAGGAGTGACTCCTGAAGCTTTGGAGGGAACTCCTAGCCAGGGGACTGCCACCCTGACCCTGAGGAGAGTACAGCTGATGCTCAGGGTAAGATGGACGTTGAATCTGATTCAGAGGCGCAGTCAGAGTGATTTCCCCAACCCAGCCCTCCCATGTTGGTGCTGGATTGTTGGGAGCACCATGAGATCAGAGTTTATTGAACAATCTCCATTACTGAGTTAGTCAAGTTAGAAACAATATACAGGAGACATTGAACTGAAAGAATGAAACCACTCCAATGGTCTAAGAGGTAAATAATATCTGAATGCATATTTGGATAATATTTACAATACAAGTGACCATAATGATGAAAAGAACAACTAAGGTTGTCATATCAAGTGCTGTGAATGTAGAGAGTAATAATAAATAATGTTTAAAAGCATTGGAAATTAAATCATAACAAAGTTCAGAAAAACATAACGTAATGATTGACTGATAATTTGCACTGCTGTAAAGAATGTGTAGTCCAATATCTTATGGCTCGGCCCCAAATATTAAGACTCCATCAGCCCACACTGAGATATTGAAGCCAGTGGTATTGTGTTAGATGTTTCATACTATCCTTTTGTGTTATATTGCTGAGATGCTGTTCCTTTAAGACAGCAGTCAACTCCTGGTTCACTGAGCTAAGAGCTGTTGAACACTGTGAATCCAGAAATATTCTCTCTGAATTTTGGGCAAAGGTTCAGGTCACTCCTTATTTCAATTATGATTCTTTGCACATTATAGAGCATCTTCTTTCAAAGATCTCAAAGTGCTTTATGAAGGTACATCAATTTTCCTGTTTTATAGCTGGTGGTAACTGAGGCACAGAAAAGTTAAGGCCTAAATTTTCAGATATTTGCTACTATTCGGTCCCTCAGTGGTTTGGTGTCAAGTTTTGGACATAAAAAATTCATGGACTAGTCCCAATTTCAATAATAGGGCCCAGGTCTCTGTCAGCTCCATTTTCAATCAACTAAATGGATGTCTACAAAATCTGAACCAGTTCACCCATTCCTAAACTTCATTGTATTTTTGTCTAATTTATTCATCCATGTGCATTGAGAAGGTTCCCAGTTCTGCAGTCCTTGCAAACAAAATGCCTGCTGAGGTCCAATGAGAGCCTTCTCCAGGTAAGGACTGAAACTGGGGGCTGGAAACTAGACAGTAACTCAGGTGAGAGAAAAAACAGCCCTGTTCAAAAGCCTAGAGAAAATGTAATCAAAGTAAATGAAAACTTTAAAACAAGGGAAATGATTTTGAAAGCAAGAAAGAAGACAAGAACTTCATACAATATCTGCTCTTTCAGACTGGTCTAGAAGCAAAATCAAATTTTAAAAAATTAAGTGCTTTTGGGTTTACAAAGGCCACCAAGTTATAACATTTTGTACTGATTTTGTGACCTATATAACCCTGGCAAAGAGCCCTGGAGGCTCATCTGAAAAGAAATCTAGGCCCATCTCTCTCTCTCCTCTCTCTCTCTCTCCACTCAATAACTTCCATTTCATTTGCCGTTCAGGAAAGCTCAATCCTTGCTGTCTAATTCAAGTGCAGAAAGTTGAATGTTATCACGCCGTTGTTTAAACCTGGTCCATTAACTAAATGCTGTGTAAGCCCTTAAAAGTGTTCTACAGTCAGAGAAAGGAGCAAAGAATCACATGAAGATATCTGACTTGTCATGAACTGCGCTGTAGTGCAGCTGATCTCTCCCAATACTGGCCTCAGCATTCTTCCAATGCTTTCCCTTCTCTTCCCTCCCTCCCCGACTCCTTCACAATTTTCCCATCTGTTATCTCTATTACTTGCTTTTCTCTTGCATTTATTCCTGTATTATAGCCAGTGTAAACCAATTGCCCAGTGACTCTCTTCATGGCCCCTCTTAACCACATGGGGCTAGACTGCCCTGTGAGGAAATGTGCATGCAACAGACCCACCTTTTGTACATTGACTCCCTTCTGTGTGGAAAGGGGATCAGCCACCTCCATAGCAATATTCCCACCAGACCCTGTGGAGAGCTCTCTGCAGCATCCAGGACTTGCTAATGTGCAGAGGAATGAGCTGGGGCCCCAGACAGGGCAGAGAAGACCCGTAACATACTCTAGCCCAATAGGGAATCCTCTTTAAAAGTAACACAGCCCAGGTTAGTATGCACTTTCGAGCAGAGCCCACTCCATGCCTTGAAGGACTGGCTCAAGGGATGGCAGCCAGCAGGGAAGCCATGCTAGTATGGCTCCACTGTGCTGACAAGGCGACAGGGAGCCTTGAGATATAGGCCCGAGCCTCCAGCAATTTCCATTAGCTCTACTGGCTTTGGGGTCTGACCTTGATTCCATTTAAAGGTCAAAAATTGGTTCCCAACAGAACAACCTGGAAAGAACTCCATTCAGGGAGAGCTGACACATTCCTCTCCCTTGCTTTGCTGCCTCCACAAGTTTTTACAGGGGATTGAACAACCTGGCACCATGGTTTCTGCAGGATTTTACTAAGGAGACCCTAGCTTGAATATTCTGCTACTCACAACGGCAGGAGGATCACACAGGGACAGAGCAAACTCATCATAACTTATCTGAACTAATGAGAACCTTCTGAAGTGTATTTCCCCGCCCTCTGCATGATTGTGCCTCTTCTCACAGGTTCCTAAAACCCACCACAGGTTACCCAGTAGTCTTTCTTTGGCTTCTGGTGACATTCCCAGAGTCCCACCAAAAAGCTTCTTGCAACCCATGGCACTTTAACTCTCCTAGCAGTTTCTCGCCATTCTACTGCTCTCCCTTTCTGTCAGTCCCATAACTCATCACTCCCATCATTCTATTCCTCATAATGAATACCCTGAAACTAATGGTTCTCAGTCTGCCACATCAACAGGCTTTTGGCACTTCCCTCCTCCAGTACATTCAAGGTTCCGTAGTCCCCGCTCCAAGACATCCATTATCTCCAAATACAAACTGTGTGCATGCTGAGCTTCCTATATTGCAGAAGTATTGTATGCATTGCTCACCAGGGCATGCAACTTGTGCATATTTTAACTATACGCCTCATCTGAGCGCACCAGCATTAGCAGCTAAAAATGCTATATAGCAAACGCCCCATGAGTTAAACAACTCTTAAAAAGTTTTAAGAGCGGTTCTGATTGGGCTGAAATTCAGGCTATTTCTTATGCTGGATGAATTGATTTACTCCTTCCTAGCCTGTAACCACTGATCAACGGAACCCATCCCCACTGGGCCATGATCTGTGTTTCCTGAAAAGGGTAGTTTGTACGGATGGGGCCAGACCACATTTGAAACTGTGTTGAGACTAGCCAGTCAAATCAAGTCAAAACCATTTGCGTCTGAATGGTGGGGGAGTTGCTACAGCACTACTGTGACATGTTTTTATTGGGATTGTGGTTTTTGTATCTAAAGTCCCTCTCCCTCCTCCACCCTCAGCTGTGTGATGGACAGGGTGCAAAATCACAGAAGAAGCGAAAATAGATTTATAAAGAGAGACAAAAGCAGTTACGTGGGATGGTCTTTCCCCTACCTGTTGCGTGTCACCCTGGCGCTCCTCCATACAAAATTCATGCAGTCAGTGGGTGATACAGAAAAAAGGGGCCTGAACAGGGGGAGGAGCTGCATTAAGCAGTACAGTATGTATCTCCACCCTCTTCCAAGGACTGTGGAAAAAAATGCCATGAATGCTAATGCAGCATGAAGCAGCATTAATTTGGTTGCATGGTCTGTGATCCATGCACAAATATGTCAAAGAGCCCAAAGGTGAGCCAGCATCCAGTGGCAGCATGGCTACTGGCCCATATGAGCTACCTTGGCTACTGGTGACAGGACACATTAGAAGAAAATGCAGAGGAAGAGTCTTTCTAGCTGGCAGAGGATCTTCAAAAGTGGGTCTCTTTCCTATCGGCAGATCTCTGGTTTCTGCTGTCCTTGATTTCTAAGCCCAGCAGCTGCCTTCTCCTCAGACTAGTAGGAAACTGATACCACAGCTCAGGTTTTTGTGTTAGTTTTCCCCTCCCTACATTTTTACCCAGGGGGACATATGGGGCATAATGATTATTTTTAATGAAAAGAATAAACCCATGTCTCCACTGCCAGTAAATATTTTCACAGATGCTAAGCAAGCCCCTTTACATTATGTAATGAAAATATTTGAGGAAGCAGAGTGCACACAGGTTCAATTTAATGAAAAGGTGCAAAAGGAAACTGGATAAATTCAGTTCTCTCTTCTCTTTTTCCGACTTGTACTCACTTGCAAATGATGAGACTTTTGTAGCAAAGATATATATTTTAGTTGGGAAAAGTCCCAGCAGGCTGATTGGGTGGGCCCTTGTGCTTTGATTGAGTGCCAAGTCCTGCTGTCTGGGAAGGAGGAAACAAAAAAAAGTCTTTCCTGTTACAGGCCTAAAACAACAAAAACTTAAGCAGAAATCATGAGAGGCAAGTTGACTTAGTTCAACAGTGGAGGGAAATTGTAGTTAAGGTCTTCTCTCCTCCTCCACATCCTCCCCCCTCACTCAACAGCCCTTCTTTGCTCCAAGAAAAGTCTAATCTGTTTTACAGGGGTTTGTGCAGGGCTGTTCTCCCTTTATAATAAGGCTGTCCCTGGGAGAAACATTCTAACAGCTTTGAAATGAGAGTCTGCTATGGCTCAGGATGCATGAGTATATTGGCACACTACCCTCTGCAATTTGCCACAAAAGTAGCCCTCAGTTTTCTTTGGTCTGAGGATTTTGCCAAGGAAACAGGGAAAGTGAGGTAGGGGTGACACTTTAAGTAAACAACAGCAGGAGAGACTCAGAAGGAAGAGACAAATCACATATACAAATTGTGGTAAATTGCAGTACTTTGTTACAATGTGACTTGTAATTTAAAGCTTCATGTTGTAATCTGATTTTAGACATTCCCTCAGCACAGAGAATGTACTGGCCCATCTAATAATCTCACTTGGGCCAGTTTCGTTGTTTCAGCCTGTAACACTTTATTTAGGATTTGTTGCCTTTCTGATTTTTAAATAATCAGTTCTGGATTTTGTTGATTAACCTGTTCACTTGTCTTCCTATGAAAGGGTGGTGGTGGTTGCTATGTAACTGTTATGCCATTTATTGCCTACATAAAGCACCTTTAAATTTCTGAGGACACTGATACCTGGAGAGAGGCAGCCATTTTGTGTTCAGTTCAGTGTAGGCCCTCAAAGGACAGGCACTCACACACAGGATGCACTCTCAAAGAAACTGTTTTTCTTGTTTCAGTGTTCTTATCTAAAATAAGTCATTGTGACTGAAAGCATATGTTTGTTTGAGTATAGAAAAATATAATAAAAGGAAAACAATTGCACTATGTAATCTGTAGGTGAAATTCAGTGGGTCTGTGTAAGGTTCTACATCATTAAATGGTTGAGTCCTCATTGGCTTGCACCTGGAGTAGGAACTTAGGCCCATTTTGCACTGGTATGAATGTCTACATAAGGTGCATGGCAACGGTGAGCCACACTTTACAGAAGTATAAAGAAGATGAAAACAACTCAGCTTCATGGTATATACATTAGGAATTACTACCACAAGCTCGGCAGAAGCAGGAGCATGTAACAGATCCACTGTTCTCTTCTGCACCTTTTCTGGATTTCTACCAGCTTTAGTGTCCCTCTGCCAACAAAACTGAGAAGAGTATTCATCCCTTAAAGCTTAACTTCCCTTACACTCAAACATTCTCTTTTTCCTCCATTGTCTTCCATCAATTTTTTAAGTTTGTGTAGGTCTAAGCCCACATGAAACACTGCAACCATTAAAATTGTATGTTTAAAAGTTTTTAATGTATGTGCTGAATATGGGAAGTGAGGGAGGTCTGGACAGAAAGCATATTTTCTGATCTTTGGTAATGAGTGGTTAGGTTTATGTCTTCTTCCTCTAGCTTCTGTGAAGCAATATTTAGTAAGTCACTGAGAGGGGCTCCACTGATCCTTTTGCAAATGACAAAACATGAGAGCTAGTAAAAACATGTGGCTCTTGGATGCACTCTGGCGCAATACAGACCACTCTCTTCAGGGTTAAAAAATATGAACTGACACAGAATTTGGGGAGACAAGAATATGAGAGACTAAGACCTAGTATTAAAACACGTGTTGTGTGCACATGACTCTTCCCACCTTCTTTTATGCATGGAATTATGTACATATAAACAGTTAATTAAATAAAACAACAGCCCCTTTACCCAAATATGCAACAAACTCTACAGCCGAAGGGGTTTGAACAAAAGGCAACTGACCCCTCCCATTTTTTTTGACCAGTCTAATTGCTATGCATAGTTTTGTGGTTCTAGCGAAATTAGGTCTGACTTGCCAGGTCCCATTTGGAACTCCATCTATATCATTTAGAAGAACTTTATTTGGCATGCAGAATTCGAGGCATGTACTCCTCTGGTTGATTCTAAATAACTGGTGTTACTGACAGCCACGTCACCTCCTCCACCTCACTCGTTTGAATTTTTTTATTTCAGTTAATTCCCTGTCATCTTCATCCCATAGTTATTAGCTTGCTTCAGCATTACATGTATGAAATATTTTCCATGTGTAAATTAAACAAAACTCAAGGTTTTTTAAATAGTTTTTAGTTTCATTTTGCATTTGACCTTTGTCTCAGGTGCTGCAATTACTTCTAAACTAAAAACCTATAGTGCTGGCATTCGAGATCAATTGCACTTGAATAAGTACTATAGAAAACAATCATGCTATACTTCTAATAGATAAGTATAAAGAATAGGGGGCAGCCTGATAATGTAGCTGAATAAAATCTAATTGATTCTTAGAAGTCTGTAAAATGTGAATCTGTTACATAGAGTTTTATATGCTGCTCTTGCGCATTCCTTTTTGTGAACGGCTAAAAGTTCCAGGGCCATAAAAAAAAGTCAGTTCTTGGCAGCTTTATGGTTTCTACGTTTCTGCCAATGGCTGAATTCAATTACTGCTGCATCTATGGAAATACTTGCCTAACTCAAGGGGCTATGTATGAATTTGATTAGTTTAATATAAAATGCAAAGAACACAGTCAAAGAATCTGGCCTCTGTAGAGAATGCTGTGAAGATTCAAATGTAAAGACCTGTGAATCAGCCTCTAGGTTTTATTTCTTTCCCTTTTGAGATTGCGTGAATTTTAGTATACAAGAAAAGCACAAGACTGGTAGTTGTGGAAACCAAAACTCCTCTTTCTATCTGCAACATGAGGAACAGCATTATAAGATTCTCCACCCCACCAATATGCTGCAGCCCTGTTCTAGATGAACTATTTCCAAAGCTGAGAAGGCACTGAAGTTTCCAAAAGCATCAAAGCTGAAGGTCATCCCTCCTCACACAAAGCCCAAGTAAATAGGCTTTTTCCAAGGAACACAGAAAGACACAGAGAGTGCCTCACTGATCCTGCCTATCCTTAATCCAAATACTTACTGCATGATCTCGCTTCCTTTTCCTTTACAGAGCAGAATGGCTTGTGCAGAACTCGGCACATACAGCTAAGAAAGATGGGCTTATTACAAAAAGTTCATAGGTCAGCATCACACTGTTGTGGACCTTCCATTATGCAACTTTTGACAGGCAATGTTTGGTAACATGGCAGAATTTTTTTTTCCAGTTGAAACTAGGGTGACCAGATGTCCCAATTTTATAGGAACAGTCCCGATATTTGGGGCTATATAGGCACCTATTATCCCCCCACCTCATCCCAATTTTTCACACTTGCTGTCTGGCAGGGGAGAAAATAGGCCGATACAGCATACTGGTAAGAAGCTGGTACCGACTCACACGCAGCCAACGTTAAAGCACTGATGCAGCAGTACTTTAACATCACTGCCCCTTTTGGCCCGCCCCGCACACACAAACGCACATCACCGGCCCTGCCAGTAGGTTCCCTGCCCTGGGGCTGGTGATTTAAAAGGGCCCAGGACTCCTGGCCACCACTACTGTGGCAGCAGCCTTGGGCCCTTATAAATCTTCACTGATACCCCGGGTGGCACAGGCCAGGCAGCATGGATGGGCTGGCTGGGGGAGGCTGATTCCCCCAGCCCCGCCCCTTCCACCTAAGGCCCTGCCCCTTCCAAGGGCCTGGAGCCGGGCCCCAGTACCGATAAGTGTTTCATATTACTTTCACCCCTGCTCTCTGATCACCATAGCTGAAACTAGACTTCCTAAATGCAGGCCCTTATATAATACTGTTCATGGCAAATCATTATAGAATAAAATGTCCTAAAATAGCCTTTGGATTGGATATCCATGATGAATTGCCATGTTGGAAGCATTCATGTAGTGTGCTTATAAACCTTTACAGCCTGCTACATATAGGCCTTCCCATAACTGTGTTCACAGCCTCTCTTACTGTGCTTAACAGCCACAGTGACAAAGTTACCTCATGGTGAGGTGCACAAGCAGCTCCATATTGATTAAGTAATAATACTGCCATTAATAACTTCACTTCAGTCAGTATTTCACTTGCAGATTTATCATTTCCAAATATAGCTGTTTAGTGACGAAGTACTTGCTAAATTAATAGGTTTCTGTGTGAACTCTTGACATGAGAGACCAAATTTTCTTGTCACTTACACCAGTCCAATCCCATTTACCTCAGTGGAGTTAAAGCAGACTGAGAACATAGTTGGACCCAAGATTTTCAGTAGCAGTTTGAGTTATTTTATTTAATTTTATTGTGGGCCAATTATCATTAGTGGTGAGGCAACAGATACAGCAAAGTACTATGGAACTGATCTAATGCCCAATAGGACTCTTTCTATTGATTTCTATTGGGTTTTGAATCACACTCTGTGCTAGGAGCACACTTCTTATTAGACAGTATAGAACTCACTCACTTTGGGCCCAACCCAGCAAAACCTATTCATTTTAAAAAACACCTGGGGTGAGGACAAAAATGTTTCCTTTTTTCACAAGCAGTGAGATTTTTTCTCAATATAACCCTATTATCCATTACTGCTGTTAGAAATTACTTACAGCAACTGACTACAGAAGTTTTTATGCTACTGGTCTAAAGTATTAAAATTAGTGGATATGAAAACATATTAAGGTACAGTTAACACTGATAATATAAAATAACCATTGGCAACAAAATTCAAGACACATAATTGGTCACCATCAGGAGAAATAATGTATGTGGGGAAAAAATCTATTGTCTGAATGGGTGTCATTACACATGAAGTGGGTAAAGTAGTTGCAAAAAAGCAGGGTAAAATACCGTGTAAATATATGAAATAGCAAAGTCTCTGGGACTAGAATGGAAGTAGGGATACCTTGAACAGAAACAGTGTTGAGAAACTACTAGGAGGAGGAGATATGAAATATGATTTTCTTGGTAACATACAGGATTTAAAACTAAACACTGCTGACAAACAAGAGTTCCCTTCCTGCAGCTGTTTCGGGCATTGGAATTAAAATGCTTATCAGCTTCAGTCAATGCGTAACACTGATGTAGCTAAAACAGGGTTGAAGGTAGAAATATATATTATCTATTGTCACATTTTAATGGGTGAGGGTTCCCACAGGATTTGTTTTGGAACATCATATATCTTCTCAGATGAAATTTAGACACTACTGTCATCTTTAAAACTGGCCACCAGGTTAGTTAGTATTACCTTGCTCCTCTACTGGGAAATGTGGATTGCCGAATGGGCAGCGAAGCATGGGATGAACTAAGGTCTAAGGTAAGGCCTCTCTAGGAACAAATTCAAGGTAATTCAGCCAAAAACATACTACTATCATTTAAATAAGCAGTTAAATAATGTAAACAGTTGCACTTGACTCGTGCAGTTTTAGCTCATTGTTCATTAGTAAAAAAAGTGCCAATTCCTATAAACAAATGTAGACACTGCATCTACTGCCAGATGTTTCCCATTAGACTTGCCATTACACTATAACGTTCTCATGACAAAGTTAACAAAAAGATTTATATTAATAAAATTCCCTTTATCATTATGTTGACTAAAAAGTATCAGAGGGGTAGCCATGTTAGTCTGAATCTGTAAAAGCAGCAAAGAGTCCTGTGGCACCTTATAGGTTATAGACTAACAGACGTATTGGAGCATGAGCTTTCATGGGTGAATACCCACTTCATCAGATGCATGTCATCATCCATAGTCTATAAGGTGCCACAGGACTCTTTGCTGCTTTTATTGACTAAAAAATTACCCTCACTGGCACATTGGAGATCTCTGAAAACTCAAATATGCTGTTCATTTAAGGGTCTGACTGGAGCCTCTTACCAAATGCAAATGTTCAGCAATTGTGCAAATGTAAGTCCATAATCAGGGGCGGCTCCAGGCACCAGCACGCCAAGCGTGTGCCTGGGGCGACAAGCCACAGGGGGCGCTCTGCTGGTCGCCGCAAGGGCGGCAGGCAGGTTGCCTTCGGTGGCATGCCTACGGAGGGTCCGCTGGTCCTGCGGCTTCAGCGGACCTCCCGCAGGCGTGCCACTGAATCCGCAGGACTGGTGACCTCCCGCAGGCAAGCCGCCGAAGGCAGCCTGCCTGCCGTGCTTGGGGCAGCAAAATACCTAGAGCCGCCCCTGTCCATAATCACTGCATTTGTGATGGCAGATCTTTAGGGGTGCAGGGTTTGGGTGAAAATGGGTATCTAAGAGATGTGCATTATAAATGAAGGTGAAATGAAAGCAAAATACTGCCCTAGGAAGAAGCAGTATGTTTTCCACACAATTTTGCTCTCTAACTGAACTCTTTTCTATAGAGTGCTATTGAGGAACCCCTCAGCTTTTTGGATTTCATTTCTGTATTGTATGGCATAGTCCCTAAAGAGCTTGCCTCTGTCCACGCAGAACCATACTATCACGTTTTAATAAAACTGTATATTTGCTTGTCGGCCTAGTCTCGGGTGTAGCTCTGAATACAAAGTGCCTTCATGAAATAAGGCATGGGGAAGAGAGATAGTTGTGTTTGGTTGGGAGCAGGGCAGTAAATCAGATACACAGTAGCAGATTATTTTAATTGAAATACATTTTTTTTTAAAAATTGATCCAACTTCCCCAGTAGAAGAGGTGAAAAGTTCATAGATCTATGACATACATTAGTGAAACAGACTTGTGTTTCCATTTCATATCGTAGGCTGGGTGGGGTCAAATCTGAGGCTCAGGAGAGAAATTGGTGACCAACTGCACCATCTCTTCTGGGTGTTCACTCTGCACCATCCATGGGAGTAACTGCACTAAAGTTGAAATGAAACTCCCTTTTTTTCTGTATATAATTCTATACTATAGAACTACCCTCGCTGTAGTCTAAACACATTTGGGGTTTGCTGTGGTATGAAAGCAAGTCTAAGTAATACCTGATTTATACTTAACATTAATGGTACTGTGCACCAGAAAACCAAAGCAATTTTAAGTGGAGTTTTTGTTTATTCTCTTTCCCAAATCTATATATAAAGAGCTGTAGCTCTAGTTCATAGATAAGTAATGAACAGCAATTTCTTGTGAGGAAAAAAATACATAGCGTATTTTCTTCTGACAAAGCACTTCAGGGTAAAATTTAAAGCACTGCACACAGTATAATATGGTATCTGAGACTGGGATGAAGAGCTGGTATCAGCTCTCATGCATATTCACGATGATGCTCACTGTGTAGGTCTAGGTGTAAAACCACAGCTGTTTCACAAACTGTTAACCTCCGTGCATTTGAAGGGATCTATATGTTAATTTCTGAAAAGTCACAGAGTCTGGCTTTTTTATTTTTTATATATTTTATTAAATGATTCACCAAGTCTACTGAGCTGTACATTACTTGTGGAGCAGTTTTTCAATGGAATATACTGACAGGCGAAAAAGCTGAAATGTGGGAAATGGCTCTTAGTCACTTGGTGCCAGATTCTCCACTTTGTTCTACTTTACAGCAGCTCCTACACCACCCTCTTCTCCGTCTTGAGCAGAAGTATGGCTGGGGCATCCCAACACGAAGCTGACCCCTGGCTACTGTGAATTGCCCATGGGGAATGTTGGCAGCTGACTTAAAATAGAGCATCCTGGGCCTGGGCCAGCATTCAGTAGCCATTGGAGGGTATGAGGGAATGTAAAAGATGGTTTAAAGCCACCAGTGTCAATCCCACTCTCAGCCACGTGGAAAATCTGGACCATAGAATCTCAATTGCATTTTGTCTCCCTTTTGGCCAGATAAAAGATTAAAAACAACAACAACAAAGCAGATTTGGTCAGAATTACTTTGAATTAGGGGAGTGTGGTCCTGAGCTAACAGGTTTGCGCAGTTTACACTGAGGACATTTTGTCACATGTCAAAAGCCCAGCACCAATCAGTGCGTAGTTGAACATTTTCTTTTCCTTTTGATCTAACTGAAGAAGAAACCCAATAAAGACTAATTCGTTGTGGCTTATTCCTCCTAAAGAATGTACTTATTATAGAGAGGTTTTAGAAAACAGTTCTGAAAGGTAGGTGGCAATATACACACTGTAGGTGATTTGTGGAACAACAAACACCTTGATGCTAACATACCACATTCATACCCATACCACATTCATTTACTATTTCCAATTATAGTCAAGATCCCATATCCTAGGGGTGTGGATCCCAGATTTACATAGTAGGGAACAACTCCATATCCTCTCCCCCTCCATTGCCCTTTTCCGTCCCATCTAATCAGCACCATATCCCTTACGTGGTCTATTTTTATATTCAATTGATTGTTCCTATGAATTTTAACTTTTCAACATGCTGCAGATTTTTCTATTGACAACAAGTACCTGAACTACAAAGGCTGTCAAGAGGAAAGCTAAAGGTTTTGACAGGTTGCTAGGGGACACAAAGCTATTGCTATACAATAAAATATGGATATTGATCTTTGTATGCAGGATGCTCTGGAGATTTAAATATTTGAGATGGTGTTCATTTTCACTGTCACTCTCCATTTGAGCAGAAGTTGGGGAAGAGTGTTTGAATTCGATACATACATTGTTCCAGTATCCATCACTATATCCAACAATGATGGATAAGCACACTAGTCAGATGGTTTTGCAAGTCACATTTCTATTCCCAGAGTTTTACAATATATACTTGAGGTTCCCTTATTTCTTTTGCCACTACCCTTCAAATTCTGGAATAAATTCCATGTTCATGGTAGTCAGCTGCTATCAAGTTCTACTGTGCCTTCATTGTCTTCTCCTGTCTTTCTCAGGAACAGGAAAATGTTAAGAAGACCATTCCCTCATGTGTGCACATACTTATTTGCAAAAACTGAAGCAGAGCTAGTTCCAGTTTATTCAGTCAGAAAACAAATCACCAGGTTTAAATATGGAGGCTTGAATGACACGTCAGCTTTCTCTAAGGATTACACACACCAAAAAAAAACCTTAAAATATTCAAGGGTTGTTTTAAAAAAATTGAGCTGAGGGCAGATAGAACTGACACAACTGTTGGACTCATTTCATTTTGGCAGTACAGAAGTATAACTAAAAACAGAAGTCACAGCATCTGGAGAAAAAGAAAAAAAACGTGAAAAAAATGAAGAACTAAGCGGCACAAAGAAAATGCTTGAAATCAGTATGTATTGAAAAGCCTAAACTTATTTTCAAGGTGTAACTTTATAGATGTATATCAATAATACTGGAATTCATCTTCAAATGTCTGAAAAACAGTTGATTTTTTTCCCTCCCCAGATTCTCTTGTGCGTGATACTCCCTAATATAAAGTTTTGTCTTCTCAAATGATGACGCAGGAGTTTATAAACATTAAACCATTACCATTGGTTTTGGCTCCCAAAATTAGTGCTGAATTGCACACTGAAGTGTAAAAGGCCTCTAAAGTTAATAACTGTTACACAGTTTCTACAGACGTTTTTAGTATGCACAAAATTTTGAATGCACCCATTAGAAAAATAAAATGAACCCCATGCCATTTCATAGACTTGCTGGAGGAAGTAAGGTATGAAAGCATGAAAACCACCTATATGGGAATGGAAAAATTTACACATTTAACTTCACAAAAACCCTTATTGTGGTTCACAGTTGGATTTAATGCAAGGCCATAAGGCAGCCTTTACTCTAATTTACTTCAGTAGAACTACACACTTGAATAAAAATTGAAGGAATGGGCTTCGTCCTTGATAGATGTTCAACATTTCTCCATTTTCAGAGCAAAATTGAAAAGGTGGCATAGACAAGTGTTTGCTCCCCTTTAAAAACTCCTTTTCATTTTTAAACAAAATGTAGAAAATGAAAAACTCTTAAATATTCAAGAGCCCTTCATGCAATTATATTATTTCTTATTTTATTGGTTTGATAGTGTGGTTTATTTCTCTTAAATCATATTAGAAATATGAATTGCTAATATGTTGGGGGAAAGGGAAATGACATTGATGTAACAGTAACATTCTGACACTCTTGGAAGCTGCAGATAAATATAAATGTCCCCTGGAGGATTCACTTGTCTTGCAATACATAAAATGCCAGTACGGGAAGGACTGTAATTGGACTTACCTGAATCTACAAAAGTGTGGTGACCCCTGAAATATGTAATGACAGGAGGATGGGTTGAGTTCTCTCTCTCAATGTCCTTGTTTTTGTGAATTTGAAATGAGTCTGAAAGCTTGATTCAGATTTTTTTTAGAGCTATAAATACTCTTCGCTGTATATCTGTGAGGGATGTGAGGCTGAGCTGCAATAAATTATGAATACTTTATCTTGACCAGGTATTGTGTTATTTACTGAATACATATATTGCGTTAGCTCTCTGGCAGCCTTGTCAGGATATACACCCAGGAAGAGGAGTGGGTACTGATATTCACATCTCCTGGCAAACATTTCAAGGGATAAGAGACAATGCAAAGCCAACTGCTTTGGACTGCACCTCCGGACACCCTGCTGAGCTGCTGAACTGGGACAAGGGAGTGTGCAAAGACCTCTGGCAAGTTTTAAAAATGGAGACCCTGAAGGACGGGGTTGAGGGAGGAAAGGGAAGACCAAGGCAGAGGCTACTGGAGATCAGACTGACACCCAGACTCCAGCAATTAAGATCTAGGGTATGATAGACCTATCCAGGACCATAGGTAAGATAGTCATGCATATAGACTTCTTATTGTGTTAAAATCATTTCCTCTAATATTATGCTTAGTTCCTGCTCTCAGCTTAAACAATACTTTGTTTTGAGAAAACTGTCTGGTCATCTGTTATCCACTGGTCACAGCTCCCAAAGAAAAGACTTGCAGATTCCAAATCCAGCCAGGCCTGCTGTGCAATCACGGGTGGTTACAAGGGTGCTGTACCCTTGAGTCAGAGAATTATGGGATTCTCCCCACTAGGAAAGGTAAGTACTCAAGACCTATCACTTGAAGGGGTGAATTCGAAGACCAGAAAGGTCAAGGGTACTGCTAGCCCTGTAACCCTGACAGCATCCTTGCAGTTTCTGAGGGTCTTGTTGGTACTTTATTTAATTTTGTTAATTATGTCTGTCCTCCATCCCTTCCCCCTATAGTATACTAGTGTGTGTTTGGATTTTTATTATATGTGGAATATATTTTTTGCTTCTCACCAGAGAAGGGTAGCTGAATTTAGGATGTGTCTTGGATTACAGGCTTCATGACACATGCAGGCTAGTGTACAGTACCTGACCTTTTGCTATGAAAATTGGGTAACCACATACAGTACACATGTTCATTATTATTATTTGTATTAGCATAATGCTGAGAAGCCCCAGTCATGGACCAGAACCTCATTTGCTTGGTGCTGTATAAACACAGAACAAAAGAGTTACAATCTAAGTATAAAACAAGGAAAAAACAGGTGGATACAAACCATTGGGGGAGTACAAGAAAACAATATTGGTCTGCATGATAGGCTGTGGTCTAAGCATACCTGCAGGGTTTTTTCACTCAGGAGAGCAGAGAGTGTGAGATTTAATATGCTTCTGATTGCATCAAAGCCCAAGCAATCAGTTGTGCTCATGGCATGGTAATAGGGTTGCCAGTTGTCTGGTTTTCCTGTAATAAACTAACTAAAGATTTATTAACAAAGAAAAGAGAAGAGTTATTTACAAGGTTAAAACAGGAAACACACACACAAGTTAAAGTCTTAGATTTAAAAAGTAATAGAAGCGTCTGTAACAAGCAGCTCTGTACATCAGTGGGATAGTTCAGTGGTTTGATCATTAGCCTGCTACACCCAGGGTTATGAGATCGGTCCTTAAGGGCCCCATTTGGGGCAAAAAATCTGTCTGGGGATTGGTCCTGCTTTGAGCAGGGGGTTGCACTATATGACCTCCTGAGGTCCCTTCCAACCCTGATCTTCTATGATTCCATTAGGGCTGACCCATGCCAAGCAGGGTAGGGGTCTCTTGCTTATGTGTAGGCATATTTGCCCCTCAGACATTAAACAGCATAAAGATTCCAGTTTCTCCTTGTCAGGGATTTTTAGCCCCTTCTTGGAGAGAGTGAAGAATGCAATTAACAAGGTCTTTGTCCTTTGATGCTACATAATGCCTCGTTTGCCTTCAATTGCCCATCTTGTGTGTAGGATGAGCACTTTACCTTAATTAATGTTTCTTATCCTGTTTGATGAGTTACACAATTAAGCGATTTATCATGCAGACACTCAATATAACTTTATACCACGGGATACAGATATTATAAGTAGGATTAGTATGTGCAACATCCTACAAGCATTCCATAAAATCTAAACACAAAAGTCTTGTAACACTAACATCTATTTTAACTAAACTAAGGTGAATCAGTCTGGTTTCCAGCTATGCATTTGTCAGTATTCAGTGAGCCCTGGGCCTTGGCATGAGCTGGTCTGCCAGCATCACATTATCACCCATTTTTTTTGTCAATAGAAAAGATCCCTGTACTTTAACTTATTGTATGGTGACCAAATTTTCAAAACTGGTTGCCTAAAGTTAGGCTCCATGTTCTGGCACCTAGCCTGAGATTTTCCAGAGTACCTAAGGAATTTAAGACCACAAGTACCATGGGATTTCTGCTCTTAAGTCACTTTGGGAATGTCTACAATGCAATGTAAGCCCAGGGTTAGTGGGACTTGAGTCCACTGATCCTGCCTGAGAGAACCCAGGGCTTGAGTGTCTACACTGATTGGTAAACCTAGGTTATGAATTTTCTACCCTGGGCTCGAACCTGAGGCTCTGAATCAAACCAACCACATCCCAGACTCCCTAGCACCCACCTGAAATGTGGCCAGTCTAGCCCTTTGACCATGATGCACTGTGGTGCATCATGTCTGGCTATCCTGTACATTACAGGAAGTTTGAACAGCCTGCCAACACATTCTGCTGAGCTGTCATTTTGGCCTGTGTGCTCCCAGCTACCAGAGCCAGCAACATGGAAGCAGCACTTCTTGAAGAACTTCTTTTGCTTGCGCTTTCATTCCTGTGTCAGAAAATGGGCTGAGCTTCTGTGAGACACTGATGGACATTTCGGCAATGTTTTTGACCCACCAAAGCCACCTGATAAAATTTATGATGGAGCAGGAGAGGAGTATCCAAGCAGGGCAGACAAAGTGATTGACGCTTCTCAATACACTCGGTACAGTCTCTGATACCCTGTCTGTAGACCAGCACTTCTGGAGTAGGACCACATGCAGACTGGAGGTATCACATCGTCATGCAGAACTGGGATGACCAGCAGTGGGTTCAGAACCTTCACATGAAGAAAACTACAGTTCTGGAGCTTTGTGAGCAACTGACCCTCCAGCATAAAGACACGCCCATGCAGCCACCCCCGCCAGTCCAGAAGTGGGTTGCCAAGCCATCTGGAAGCTGGCTACCCCAAACTGCTACAGGTCTGTTGCAAACCATTTTGCAACAATTGGAAAGTCAAGTGGTTGTAGAGGTTTCTGCAGCAATCAGGTGTGTGGTATACACCAAAGTGGCAGGGGCCATTGTTGGGACTCATGTTCCCATAGTTTGCCCTCCTTGCTGAGCACAAACTGCAGAGGGCACTGCTCTATTGTTATGCCAGCCCCCATGGACCACAGAGGGTGACTTATGAATGTCAATGTGGGTTACACTGGAAAAGTTCATGATGCCAGGATTTTCCACTGATCAGGAGTCTACATTCATGGGCAGGCTGGGGCACTATTCCCACCAAATGACGGTATCATAAACAGAGATACTGTCCCCACTATTATTAGGGACCCAGCTTTTGCCCTGGCTTATGAAACTGTACCCCAATTTCAGAGCCCTGGCAAACGATGGTTTAATTACACTCTCAGCAGGTGCAAAATGGTTGTTGAAGGTGCTTTTGACATACTGAAATCCTGTTTGAGATGTTTACAGACCCATGTGGATTCCAGTGTCATCCACGCTGAGCACATCTCCAGGGCTTGCTGTGCTCTTCACGGTGTTTGTGAAACCAGAGGTGAACCATTTCCCCCTGAATGGACCTATGGCAGCAAGAGGACCCTGAATCGGTACCCTCAGCCAGAAAGATGCATTTACCACAGCTGGGTCTGGATGCACCTGACCAACAGTAGTCAGGGGTGCTTTGTGCTCCCACGTTATGGACTTACATGTCCCACTGAAAGGGGGAGTAATACCTCTATGAATGTGCTTGTGGAGGATGCGGTGCAGTATTTTAGTGCCATGCAATGTACTTATGAATGACATGACCACTTATGAAATGGGGGAGGGGGTTATTCACAGTATGGATTGATGTAAGGCAGTGATTGAAGTATGAATTGCTATAGATAACCATATTGAGGGATAGTCTTTGCATACTAATTCTCAATTGTCCCTGGGTCCGTGTTTACCTTTACTATTTTGAATACACATCATATGGAATGAAGCAGTGATAGCAATAAATTTTCTGGATGAAATAAAAAACATTCTGTATAAACTTGTATTAGAAAATTATAACACTCACCCATTCCCAGGTAGGCCAGCTGCCATTACCATGCCAAAACACTAGTAACAACAGAACTCTACAGGGGAATAGGGGACCAGAACCACACCTAGCACAAATCATCAAAATCATGCCTGTTTTATGAGGGCTTTGACTGGGTGCTGGGCACCATTCGCAGGATGGAGCCAACTGTAGTGCATGATGACCTGGTCAGCTGGGACGGTGTCCTGCTGGTCTCAGTATCCAGCCAGGGGATTGATGGGAGCCAGCAGCAGGCACTGAGTGGGGACAATGAAGTCACTGTGTTGCTGGAACCGGCTCCACAGCAGGCTTTGGAGTAGGAGCAGCAGCAACATATTCTGGGACCATACTTGGAGGAGCTGATGCACCCCCTGAGGAACAGCCCGCTGCAGACCCTACACCTAGTGAGGTACTGGGGATGGGCATAGTTTTTCTGGCCTTGCACGAGAGATTTTCCAAAAATCAGGCTGTGCTGCTGTGACCATGAAACGTGTGCTTTGCAAAAGGTTTGTTCTATTCAATCTCCTTTGCAAACACAGGAGGCTTTCTGCTGGTGTGTTTGCAGCTAGGTGGTCAGAAGACAATGTAAGTGTTAACACTGAGTCATTGAGCTGCTGCAGTACACCAAGGATGGTTCCTTCTGTTTTCAATAGAGTAGATTCAAGATTCTTGAGACAGAGAAGACAAAGGAAGTTGGCCCATGGGATTGTGGGTTACTTTTTGGAGGACTCCCAGAACCTGTGTCAACTGGGGCTGCCACTGCAAAGCAATAGGGCTCAAGCCCTGGGTGAAGGCTTGACCTGGGCTTTGATCCAAGTCCTGGGTTAACACAATTTGTGTGTGGATAGAAGTGGGGTTAAGCTTGAACCTGAATCTGAGCCCAAGCTTACAGTGCAGTGTAGACATATCCTTAGGGATCTGTGATGGGGTACGTACCACACACAGGCCCTGAATGGGTTAATGAGGGCCTGAGAGGACAATTACATTATCTGGCTGCATCTGGAATGTGAAGACTAGCTGGGCCGCAGCAGGCTGGTTAGTAGAGAGAGAGAAAGTTTGTAGCAGAAGGGGCTGTACAGAGGGGTCCGCGGTCACTTTCTGGGAACAGAGCGTAGGCTATGTCTACACTACAGCTTATGTCAATATGTTGGTATGGGGTGTGAACAAGTCATCCCCTGAGCAACATAAGTTACACCGACCTAAGCACCAGTGTGGACAGTGCTATGCCGGCAGGAGAGCTTTTCCTGCGAACATAGCTACTGCCGCTCGTTGGGAGTGGATTAATTAAGTTGACAGGAGAGCTCTCTCCCATTGACTTAAAGCAGCTACACATCCATGCTCTCTAGTGAAGCCATAGCCTTAGTGAGGAGGAAGCCCTGGAGGGGAGTAAGTCCTGGGATCCTAGCCTGTCTAGAGAAGGCTGAGAAGCAGCCAGGGGAGACAGAGACTTATGGCTGGAGTGGCACAGGCTCTGGTGGGGAGCCCAGGCAGGAACAGGACCTTAGGGGTCTGGGGGAGCCCTGAGAGGCATTTAAGAGAGCAGGCATTAAGGTCAAGCCAAAGGAGGGCGGAAGTGGGTTTTTGTTTATACTTCTATGCTCTGGTTTTGTGGGACTCCAGGGGGATGCCCTGTGAATCGCATCCCTAAGGAAAGGCTGAATCTACAGAGGCTGCAGGGAAGCAGGCCTGAGAAAGCCTAGGTAGGGAGGAGCCCAGGGAGGCAGCAGCAAGGAGTCTGACTGAGACACCATGGCTTCTGGTTATAGGGTGTCAGAGCTGGAACGTGGTGTGGTGTGGGGACGCAGGTTCCCCTGTCAGCCACTGGAGAAGGTAGCATAAAGCCTCCCCTGAAATAAAGTGATAAGGACATTGGAAATCCCTGAGACATGGTTCTGAGGTCCATGGGGCCAGGAAGAAAGGCCCTTGTGTACCTTCTCAAAAACAGCTATACTGAAATCAGCTAATATATTATTTCTGGCAAGAATTAATTAATATTATAAAGCCTGATCTGGCTAGTGGACAGAACACAGAAGTGTAATCAAGCAGGACAACATCAAATGGAGGATTATCTTTACTGGTGAGCAAGAACCTAAACTAAAGACCTGGTTACCTAAAATATGGTTACCTACTGAAATAAAAGATAATCTGCTCTTTCTGGTCCAGATAATTGTCTCTGCTCTAGTGGCATAAAGCAGATGGGAACTGAGCTGATTTGGTCCAGTGAATATTCCCCAGTGTAGGGGTAATCTCCAGTTGGCATACAGAGTGGCTGCAGTGGCTCTCTGACACCACCACACACACATATCACAATTCCAAGCACAGGGGCATAGCTGGGGGGAAAGAGGGCCTGGCCAAAGTGCTGCTCTGCTCTGGTGATCGCTGGCTGCTGAAATGGTCCTTAGGATGTAATTTGGATATAATTTAACAAAATCTGGAGGTTGCTCTGAACTATGCTAGAAGCTGGGCCAGCCTGCAGCCAACATCAGGATCAGGGAGCCACAAGGTGAAACTATACCACATTTACCCCTCCAACCCTCACACTCACCTACATTAAGATATCTCACCCAGCGTGAGTCTAGCCTTATGTTGGTAATACTACTACTGGAGTCTTCTAAAATAGAGCTGGAAGAATATTACAAAAAAGATTTAGATATTATCACTTTTTCATAAAAGTGCTTTAGCTGGATTTTCATTCTTTTCCTGCTCACTTTTAGGAAATAGTCGAGTGAACTAGCTTTGGTGGTGGGTATGTTTTAAATTAATTATTGAAGAAAGTTCCTGAAAAGAGTGGTCAAATTTGTGAACCCAGGAGGAGTGCGGGGTGCGGCAGGGGGTTGGAGGCTCAGGGCAGGGGGGTGGGGTGCAGGAGGGGATGCGGAGTATGGGAGGGGGCTCAGGGCATGGGGTTGGGGTGCAGGGTGCAGGAGGGATTTGGGGTGCAGGCTCTGGCTGGCACCACTTACCTCGAGCGGCTCCGGGGTGGCAGCGGCACACAGAGGGGCTAAGGCAAGCTTCCTGCCTGCCCCGGCAAGCATATCCGGCAGTGGCTTCTGGGGGTGGGGCGGGGCAAGTGGCTTCGCCATATGCTGCCCTTGCCTGTGGGTACCACCCCAAGGAATGGGGAACAGCAGCCAATGGGAGCCGCAGGGGACGGTGCCTGCAGGTGAGGGCAGCGCACAGAGCCCTCTGCCCCCTCCCGCCAGGGGCCATGGGGACATAGTGCCGGCTGCTTCCGGGAGCAGCACGGGACCAGGGCAGGCAGGAGCCTGCCTTAGCCCCGCTGCAGCACGGGGCTGGCAATCCCACGGGCTGGATCCAGCCCTTGGGCCATAGTTTGCCCTCCCCTGCTCTGAGAGAACCTTGCCAGTGCCTAACTTAACATTTCTGGCTGATGTCCTAGCGTAAGTGTTGGTGGCATAGCCACAGGAACACCCAGACAAAAATGGACATGTCAGATAAAAGCTAGTTTGGCTTCAGGTAAGAACATAGTTCTGAGCCTTCCTTTATCATGAAAGACCTACTGAGCACAATGGATAAAGGAGGGTGCAGTTGCCATTCAACTCCCTGGGAAACCCCAAGCAGAATTTTGACTGAGGCATCCAAAATTCCTCCTTTGGATTCCAGCTGCAGCTTAGCCCTCTGGACCTCCTTCAGAATGCCTTTGCTTGCAAGAGAAAAGCCAGATTCAAGCCTTAAATTCAGAATCAGAACCGGCTGCTGCAGGAGGAGGTCTTTTTCTCTTTGGTAATATAGTTTTCCCTATGGCAACGCATATCTGTTTCTAGCATTGACTCCTGAACTTTAAAAATCAATCATTTGTTTAGTTTTAAGCACTGTCTTCCTTTTCTGCCAATAAGTCCCCTCTGCTCTCTTCTGTGAGGACCTGCTGTCACTTCAGTTGACCTCTTTCCCCATGTACTTAAAAGATCCCATGGAAGTGTGTCCAGTCCTGAGGGCTAAAACAGAAAGGTGTCTTCCTCAGACTATTCAAAGTGAACACCACAGCCTTCTGATTTTAGCTCTTTGGCTTCCTATTCCTCCCTAACATTTGTAAATTAAACTTCCATTTTCAGATTTCCAAATACTGTTCCAAGGTTTATGTGATTCCTTTAATTATGGTGTGAAGTATAGGCACAGGCATTCCAAGAAAACAACAATTACCTGGAACGTGTTATTAGAGAGAGAATTACGGAGGCCTGCTGCATCATTTGTGAAACATCATGAAAAGTAACTGAAGTAGAGAGTGCTGAAGATATATCTGGCTAGTTTGCAATAATGAAGTTTGAAACATTTTGAGGGGGTCATATTACAATGCAACAGTGACATGATAGACTTAAGACTGAGATGTTCCTTAGGTCACCCTTGAATTACCTGAAGGTACATAAAAAAAATTTGTCATCAGTTAAGTGAATACTGTACGTGAATGATCAGATGCAGCTTATTTTAAGATACCATAACTGGTACATATTTTGTCCTCATGATGCACTAGAGCTCTTGCCTGGTTTTAAGATATTTGGTTTAGAAACAATTCTGTTACAGCTATTTGTAAATTCAGTACAGCACATGCTCATCAGTTTGCTTTCTTTAACCTGTGTACATATTCAGAGCCCCATCTTTAAACATATAGTTTTCTGACAATGGCAGGAGAGGATAGTGTGATAGAGATGGATTAAACCTAGCAATCTTTTAGAACAGAAAAACATTTTTATTATCAGAAAGAGAAAATATATATCCAAATCTCCAGTATTCAGCAACAAAATGGCAAAATGGCCCTCAATTCTGTAGCAAGAGCTATCCAGTGACAACTGAACTTAGATTCTATGATGCTCTGCTTAAATTTTAATTGGGCATACAGATCACAGGGTATTTTTCAGTTCCTTGAGTGTATGGCTATAACTTTTAGAATCAGGTTTGGAACTGTGAAGGGACCAGGGGTGTCTTGTTAGTCATATGTAATGTCTGCTTTCATTTCTCCATCCTCGTGGCTGGCAAATACTGTACAGAGCTATTAAAGGGTGACCGCCAGGGTCGTTCTTTGAGGGAAGGAGGGAAATAGAAACTCAGCAGATTTACTACACATGTGAAACATGCCAGCTTGATGAACCAGGAGGCTGAAGTCCTCTATTTCTTCAAAAGAGTGGAATTGTACAAACAATGAGAGTGCAAATTTTCCCACACTGTCGGTGTACCTCAGCCTTGACATGGAAGGATCACCTCTAGGGGACAGGATCCATTCCCACTCAGGCTACTCAGATTGCCAACCAAAGTGCCTGTTGTGTTGGTGAATGGTTGTTTTTGCATATGACGTGGATATCTGCTGACTCAAAACTAGGCTGAGACCACTGTTCACAAGAGCCACCAATTAGAAATCCACCTCATATGTGGCATATCTGACTAACAATGCCCGGTTGCAAAGGTTTGAGAGAGAGCACAGTAATGGAGAACACACCAAGGCAGTTGCAACCTGTACAGTATTTATTCAGATTTCTTGGTGTCTTTCTGAAAGATCAGAGCACAAAACACAAGAGCACACAACATTACATTACTGATCACCAGTTCCTCCCAGCTATCATTCTGTGTCTGTTTTCCATTTGTGTTAACAAATCTGCTTGCCCTGCTTCCTTTGGGTCTGATAACTGAAATATATGAGAGGCAAGAGCTGCAGGCACAATGCAGTGAAAGTAACAGCTCAGAGGCAAGAGGAGTGGAAGAAATGAAAAAGTGCGTTGGAAAAACAAAACACCTACAGTGTATGAACAATCCACAGTGAGCTAGGAATGGTTTATGGTTTTCCCTGTGAGCTTAGAAACTACAGCAGCCCCACACCCACCTCAAGCTGGAAACTCTTCTATTTCACTGTCTGGAAAACCTGGCAGTTTCCTCCTCCGCATTCCAGTGGTAATGCCTGCTGCTGTTCTTGGATATTATACCACGTTACTGCAAACCTCAGTATTCCTAATCATTATTTGGAGGACTTCTTAAGTCCTGTTTGACTATCCTTACATCTATTTACCAGAGGTACTCTGGTTCCTACAAGGGTTACTTCCCCCACCATTTTCTAATTTCAGCCCTAAGGGATTTTAGTGCTTCAGATTACTTGTACAATCAGTGATGTCAGTGACAAAGAACAGAAATCCCAAACTGCAGAACGTGTGTACACAACGGTAGTAGGGCTCATTTTTTTTCAACCTTCATTGTGATCCCATGATCCCAGTGTATTCTTCCATAAATTAATTCCTCCTGTAGATGGTGTGGGTCCTGGTTACCGTAAGCTAGTGCAGCATTGCCTGCAACATTTCGTCCCATCTTGAACCTTTCACAAAGCTCACAAATTCACAACGGCATATAACCCACTTTTTGAATACAATAGTCAAACAATGGGGCTTTCTACACAGGGGCAGCTCCAGGCACCAGCGCAGCAAGCGTGTGCCTGGGGCGGCAAGCCCAGGGGGTGCTGTATGCCGGTCGTCATGAGGGCGGCAGTCAGGAAGCCTTCGGCGGTGTTTCTGCAGGAGGTCTGCCGGTCCCGTGGCTTCCGCGGCAATTCGGCGGCGAGTACACCGAAAGCGCGGGACCGGTAGATCACCCACAGAACCACCGCCGAATCCGCATGACCAGCGGACCTCCCGCAGAAATGCCACCGAAGGCTCCCTGACTGCCGTGCTTGGGGCGGCAAAAAACATAGAGCCTCCCCTGTTTCTACATAGCTAAATTGCCTGAAAATCTGGTCCATGCTTATTCATATTAAACTAAGAATAAGCCACAAGCTCCATTGTGTGACTTTTGTAGCCAAAATGTTCTCCTCATTGGTAGATTAACCTGAGTAAGGACCATCTGCTGTATGCTGTGCTCACATTAATGGTAGGATTCCCTCTGAGCACTTTTCCACTTGGCTTATCCAGAACACCTTGTCCAGTTCTGGGAAAACACTTTATTCAGTTCTCTGGGATCCAAAAGAACTCAGTGTGACTCCAGATTTTGTCACCCAAGTACCTTTATTTGACATAAGCAAAATTACACTGAGCTGATCAGGCTCAAGCATAGGTGGATGGGTATAGGGTGTGCCACACATGCAAAGTTACATGGAAAACCTCTTCCTTTATCTACATTTACACATTACATTGCATTTACTCTATGTTGCATCACATGTTTTAGGATTGGCTTGGATAATATTCAGGAACCAATCCCTGTGCAGTATGTTATGTCCATGCATATGCTTGACCTACTCTTTACCTCATCTCTATATTCCTAATTCATCTTGTCCATTGTTAGTAAATGGTTCCCTGGCTGTTCTCCCTCTTATCTTAGCTGGCTCAGACGTTCTATCTTTTTAGCCTACTGACGTCTTCACTTACCTTATTTAGCAAAGTATTCTGTTTTCTACCTAATGATCTGTTTACCTCCCTAGTTCTATCATCCAAGAGATGAGACCTCCCTCCAGGTGTTAATTATCCAGGTCAAGCCTCAGCTACATTTAATAGCTCTATTGATTTCAATAATCAATATGCATAGAGTCATAGAAGTGTAGGATTGGAAGGGACCTTGAGAGGTTATCTAGTCCAGTCCCCTGCACTCAAGGCATATCGGTAGGGAGTACCGTAGTTGGCCATGTATAAAGACTCCAGGATCTGGCTCAACATTATCTGTGTTCGTTTTCTTACACATGCTTTCAAGATTCTTACCATATTTTTCATGTGTCACTCTCATTTTGGATCTTTGACCCACTTTTCATTCCACATTAGCAGGTTTTGAGCTACGTAGCAGAGGCAGAATCTTGTAAACTCCTTTCCTATTGCTGTCATAGAGTTGTGATTATTTTTTATTAATCCTGTTGCTGCACCTGGCCTCAGGCAAACTCTCTTCAGTCCCGGACGGCCAATTTTTAAGGATGTGGAGGAAGGAAGTAGTGGCTTGACAGCTGATCTAATAACCCTGTCATCACTATAAATGAGTAAAGCTGAGAAATGCCAAACACAGAGCTCAGAAAACATCAGGGGAGAAAAGTGGGGCTAAGCAACCCCAAAATTACATTAAAAGAATAGCGAGTGGACTGTCTCGATCATGCAGGTGAAAAGACATTGTGGAGCATCATAGGTTTAAAAAAAGTAATCACTGAAACAGCCCTTGTTGGGGACCCAAAAGCCAAATTAATATGTGGTCTAAATTCTGGTTAGTGTTACTAGAGTGGCCTGGGTTGGGGAAGAAGTATCAGGATTACTTAGACTGGGAGCTCTTTGGAGCAAGGACTGTCTTTTTGTTCTGTGTTTCTACAACACCTACCACAATGGGAGCCTGGTCCATGACTGGGGCCCCTAGACAATAAGACAATAAATAATAACAGGAAGTCTCTCTCCTTTCACACAAACAGGGAGGGTCAGACAGAATCTACTTATATAACTGTCTAATGAGCCCATTACTGTGGTATCTAAGTTACCACTAATGCTCTTCAAGGGGGACCAGCGGAGAGCAGGTGCAACCAGAAGGATGCCAGAGCCCCGGGATCAGCTGAGTTAAGGCATATCTAGCATGGAGAGATTGACAGAGACCCACATTAGAAATCTCTCCTATTGAAGTTGTTCCACTTTAATTAAGTAATTAAATATTAATTGGACTAGAGCAAGAGTTAGAATGACCCTATTGTGAGCACGCTCTGCTGAGCAGTGGCAGAGCCCTGTTCATATCCCTTCTCCTCATCAGACAGAGCAGGGAATTGAATGAGGGTCTCCCCCAGCCCAGCCCAGTACCCTACCACTAGACTAAAGATTATATGAGAAGTCACTCACCTCTGCTCACCTAGCCCTGACTGATTTATGTGGCATTAGGGGAGCCTCTGATTAGGCCCTTCACACAATTTAGACAACTAAATGCCTATCACCCTCCTGTTTGTGAATCACATGCAGAGACAGGCGCTGAACTCCGAGGCCAGGTTTTAGCACAAACCCCTTTCATTGGCATCTCACCTGGGCTAGTTTAAACAGCTCTCCACCTAGCATACTGGCATTATGGATCACATTCTAAGGCTCCTGTCTCGCCCCATTCATCGTAGCGAGTCTAGGTATCTAACTCAGGCTTTGGGGATCACAAGTGTTGTTTCTGTGATTTTCTAGGCACCTAAAAGTTAGGCATTGTGATGCTCAGCAACACAATGCCTAAATCTCTTTTGTGAATCAGGGCCCAAGTCACTTGCCCAAATCAACATCCCAAGTCAGTGATAGTGGCAGGAATAGAACTCAGTTGTTTCTTGCACTACTCTACTAATAAATCATAACTTGCATTTATATAGTGCTTTTCATGTAGTGCTCAAGGTCCTTTGTAATAGTGGGTAAAGAGCATTATCCCTATTTTACAGATGGAGAAACTGAAGCACAGAGGTGTAGCACTGTTGGTGTTTCTGAACAGTGGAACTGGATGTAAGCATAGGACTCCGAAGAGAGCCCTTACTGCTGCCTCCCTTCAAACCTTGTGTGTTTTGCAGGTAGGGGGAGAATAGTTGGTGAGTTAGTTATTTATCAGCCTGTTATGTTAAGCAACTTTAAGAATGCCTAGTGTGTGTGACTGGGACAAGGTGAAGTCGCCTGGGTAACTACATGTATCATTTATTAACAAATTCAGTTTAGAAAACTTGTAATTGTATTCCACACTATATCTGATTCTGACCGTGTGGCAGAGTAGATTTTCCTTTGTAGACATTTTGAAAAGGATTTAAATTAGTTTGGTCCTCAGCAGAGTAATAAAGGCTCAAGTTTCCAAGTCTCAGCATCATCAGACTTGCTATGCAGAAGGAGGACACAGGAGAGGGTTGGAGGTAGTCAGAAAAGCAGAGGAAAGTGGGAGTACCCCCGCATCATGTAGCTGGCTATTACCACTGCATTCAAGGCATAAATTGGCAGGCACTATTGGAAGGACACTGCAGCACTTTACCCCTCTACTGTTGGCTGCAGTGGGAAAGCAGTGTATCCACAGGGAAACTAATCTGAAGATTGACTAGGATCCAAAAGATTAGCATTCATTTGTAACCCAACTCTTGTAGTTACTGTCTCTTTTTAATGCTAAATTATAGCACGGTATCTTACTGTACCAATGTAATCGCTAGCAAATGTTCTAGCTGTTGCTCTTTGAAGTTAGAGAGGAGCTAGAATTTTCCAGCTGTTACTGTGGAAATTAAACAGAGCAAAATAAAAGCAATTTGAACTCACAAAATATGGGGGGAGGAGAGCGGGGGCTTCTTTTGTGATGCGATGAAGGGGGGGCAGGGAGGAGATATTTCAGAAGAGATAGTTGGAATTGCCTTTGGGAGGTAAAGGGGTGGAATTATTTTCTTGCTTGCATATTCATAAGACCAACTCCAGTTTAGAAAAGCAGCATTTGATTGGCTTAGATATTGTAAAAAAAAAAAAAAAGCAGAAATTCCATCCTGCTTTAATCATTGTCCACTGCAAGTTTCTTTAATGACTTCCAGATGCATTCTTTTTATGCTATTGTTTCAGCACAGCTTCCAGACAAAATTTGGATCTGTTAACATACAAAAAAAAATCCTTACTCTGCCCTCTACTCTCTTCTAACAGAAAACAGATTTCACTTTGGTTATATAAATATGTGATGAGCTGGAGAAATAAAATGTCCGCCACTGACTTCCTTCATGAAGCCTCTCGTTAGGGAGCAAAGGAAAATAAGAAAACCAAAGATAGGCACATGAATCCCTATGCTGAAAAAGTGGAATTTCTTTTCTCTATTTAAATTGAAATGTATTTCTAAGTACAATAGTACAGTAAAATTGAGTTTAAAAATACCTTCTCACTCTATGTAACTGCAACATGCCTTTGAATAATAAATACATTGATTTATGATGGGAAGCGCTGGACTGGGACTCAGGCCTCAGTTCTATTCCTGTCTCTGACACTGGATTTCTAGGTGACCTTGAGCAGGTCACTTCACTGTGCCTCAGTTTTCCCATCTGTCACAATATTTTGAAAAACACATTTTTTCCACTTAAAAGTCATTTTACACAGTTGAGCTGGTTAGTGGGGCAGCAGGTTATATAGCAGTAGTATATAAAATAGCCATGCCAGGCTGCTACATAGTCTAAGCCCATGGCATATGTAAGATACCATGATTCCATTTAAGCATTAACTCTTTAAGAGAAAAGGAAGTTTGTCTTGGGGGGAGGGCTGACTCTGATGCACAATTCCTCCTGGGGCTACTCTTTGTATGATTCAGTTTATGCCCTGCCCATTTGGGATCCTATTGCTGTGTAAATGTCTTTGTAGTTCACTAAATATCTATTCCATCATTTATCGTTGAACATAAATATAAGTAATGTTATTTAGCTGTAACATGGGTTCAATCATGTACCCATTCTGAGTTTTGTCATTAACTTTAATGGGGTGCATTAACCTCAATGTAAATTCAAACAGAAAAAGAGGAAAATTTTAATTCTGCCTACTGAAGTCACTTGAAGGGCCTAATTTCTAAAAAGTTAGACCCATTTCAAAGTATGAAAAGCAAAACTGGTTCTAAAGGACAGGATGGCTTAAAAATATATATATTGTAAATGTAGGCTTCTCTCATATCAAAGGCTGGTTCACTTATAACTGATCTGATTTCTAGGTAAATAACACATTACTTCTTGGGGACATATCAGGCCAGGTCTACAGGATAAATTTAAATTAGTATCACTATGTCACTCAGGGGTGTGAAAAATCGACACCACTGAGTGATGCAGTTGCACTGACCTAACCCTGATGTAGACAGCACTATGTCGATGGAAGGGCTCCTTTGAAAATCTCAAACTAATAAATGGAGTGTTTATAATTATATGCATTTGTTAACTTCATATATACCTGTGACCATCAGAAAATGAGAGTATATACTTAAATAAACATACAAAAGTAGCTGCATTCAAAGCAGACTCCCATCTTTAGAATCATAGAATATCAGGGTTGGAAGGGACCTCAAGAGGTCATCTAGTCCAACCCCCTGCTCAAAGCAGGACTAATCCCCAGGCAGATTTTTACCCTAGTTCCCTAAATGGCCCCCTCAAGGATTGATTTTATAAATCTGGGTTTAGCAGGCCAGTGCGCAAACCACTGGGCTATCCCTCCTCCCCTATAAAATATATAAAGATATAATTTATTTTCTGTCAAATTATAATTATGAGTGCTGTATTCACACAGTTCGGTCATGTCTGCTAGTTATTGTCCAAATAAATTATAGGTCAGTGCTCTCTAATCATGTTCTAGATTAGGGATTAACAATTTTTCTCTATAGAGGGCCCCCTCTTTCCAGTTTTAAATCCTGATATTAATTTTATATAAAACACAAAGTCAGAATATATATTGGGGCAAGGAGCAAATTCTCTTACAATGATGATGATGAATACATGGAGAGGGTGAGCAGGGAAAGGCCGCTGCCTCTGAAGATTACAGTGTGCTCCAATAGGGCTGGGCTGAGCTGAGTGGCTCTATAGCCAGCTGCTATACCTGCAAAAGAAGCATTTATTAGAATGAGGCCAAGAGTCTTTTTTCAGTACCTATCATGGGGATTCCCTTTTGGGTAGCCTCATCTGGGTGATGTACAACATAGAGAATCTACTTTTTGTGTCCATTGTTCATTTTCACCATGTAGCATGATGAGGAAGTACTATGCTAAGGAAGCACAGTGAGTGATTGCCAGCAGAACAATAAAATCAGTGATAAGGAAAGCTTCTCCTCAGCCATTTCACTAGCCCATATAGTACTGATGAAGAAATGGTATGCCAGGTCTTATTAATTAAATAAATCCTGTAGTAATAAAAGCAAAACTAACATCACCTGCATATTGCTAATATGAGGGTTTCTAGACTGGTATAGTGAACCTCACAAATTCTAATCAGGAAGAAATAGGGGGGAAAGAAAGGCACCCTTCCCTTTGGTGAAGTTCCTTGTAAATGTCTGGGACTTCAATTTAATTCCAGATGATAGGCATAGATGCTCCCCAGTTTAGAGCATGGCTTAATGATTACTTGAACCTCAGGTACAAAAAAAATCCAGTTTACTCTGAAACTGTATGATCCTGAAGCTATGTAGGACTCTCTGCTACAACCTTTTCAACTAATCCTATACAGTGAACATGTTCTTTTTGCCATTGTTTGAAATAATGGCCCAGAATAGACAGGGATGTTAGAGCCTTGCTTGTGCCCTAAGCAACGTTTGACAGAGCAGGAAGGATTCAGATGTCTAATGGTTAGAGCAGAGGACTGCATCAGGAGATGTGGATTGTATTTCTACAATATTTTTAAATGGCTAATAATCTTGGATGTCTCAATTTTGGGGGGAGGACCAATTTGAAACACCTTACAGGGATCTGATTTTAATAGGGTAGGTGCTCAGCAGTCTCTGAAAATCAAGTCACTTTAGGTGTCTCACGCTGAATACCCAAAATCTGGGGCACCAAAAATCACTGGTTAGTTTTTCAACTAAAATTTTCAAAAGTGTCCATTAATTTTGGGAGCCTCAGGTGTTAACTTGGTTTGCAATTTCAGAGTTTCTGGGCACCCACAGCTTTTACTGATGTCGGTTGGAGTGGTGAGTATTCAGCTAAATATCCAAGTTTTCTCAAATTTGGCACACATTTAGTGGACACAAAAAAGTGGACACATTGCAAAGTGCTTTGAGATGCTTGAGTGAATGTGGCTACGTAAGGCTTACCTGTTTCTTTTTGTATCAGAGACAGCCATGTTGCACAGAGAGCAAAATCACATGGGTCTTATAAAAATTCTGAGGCAAATAAGCTTTATAAAGCAAATTTAATTATCCCAGTAATTCCTACAAATGTTCTCTTAGAGTACGAATATCTGAAGTCTCTGGAAGTGGGTGGAGGAGGTATTGATCATGAACATATCATTTATGTTCAACTTCTTAGACTAAGTAGTATAAATAATACCAACAAAGAGGCCCGTTTCATTTTAAATGAAAAAGAGACTCGATGGCTCAATAGATTGGTAAATGTCTATATGGCCTTTTCATCTCAGAGTTGCCAATTTAAATCCAGCACTGGTCTAATTTCTAGAATTTATTACCAACTGGTACCTGTTTAAAGTCATGATAATATTAATTGTCATAAGTCCAATTCCTGCTAAACAGGAGTCTCCCCCCACATCCCACGAACCTATGAGCACTACTTTCAATGGCAACCCCTGTGCAATGCAGAACTCAGCACCATGTGGATCCCCTGCATAGTATTTACACAGGGGATGAGGCTAAAAGACCGAGGGCTAGATTCATAAAGGGACATGGGTGTTGCAATGCCTAACTGCTAGGCACCCAGCTGCCTCCCAGGATCCTCAGCCCTAGGTTAGGTGCCCAGACGCCTCACACAATACACGGGGAGAGTTAGGCACCTAAAGAAAGGGACCTTCAGAAGCCAGCAAGTTGACGAGGAGCCACCTAAGCTACTCAAGTCAGCCGTTTCTTATGACCCCACCACCATTATAACCAATTGCCCTAACTACTGAGTTTACTGCAGAAGACCCATATTCAAATATCTGCACTGCCTGATTTGAGGAGAAACTTGAACCCAGTTTGCCCAAGAAAGTGCCTAACCACTAGGTTACTGGGCATTCTGGTGTGGATCTGGCTCAGTCTCTCCTGTTGTAGCTGGTCCACTTTGATCCAATTAATATTTAATTATTATACAGGGGTTTGAACCTGACTCACCCGTATCCTAGCTGAGTGCTCTAACCACTGGCCTATCCAGCATTCTGGATACATAAATGCACTTGAGCCTGAAAAATTCTCAACCTGCTCATTCCTAGCTGCCTTTTGTGTGAGCCCCAATTTGGTAGGCATGCTTTGAGAACACCTACTAGATTGTGTCCTGCTGGGGTGATAAACAGGGGGAACACCAAATCTGAGAATCCCTCTGGGTCTTATGAATGAGCTAGGCCTCTGAGCAGCTTGCTAGCTGTGGGGTGGCATCAGGATTTAAGTGGCTTTTTGCATGCCTACCCAGGGAAATGTAGGGGTCTACAAGATTAGGCAGCAGCTGAGTAATTGTTTTAAGAAAGTCAGTGACACTTAAATGTTGGACTTAGATGCCTAAGTACCTTTGTGGATCTAGCCCCTGTTGCCTCACTGGTTTTTTTTCTCCTGTGCCCTCCCCTCACATGGGGCTGGTTGAGCACATAAGGGACCTAGAGAAGCTACTCCAGCCATTGTTTTTCAATACATTCTCCAAAGCTGCTCTTCAGCCACATTGTGGGCTGGATGGAGGATTCCTCTGCACATCCTGGCTCCCTGCTCATTTGCTCAGCCTGACTACTTGGAAGGGGCATGAGCAATGAGTTTTGAAGCAATTGGAAACCTCAACAGAAAGGCCAAGAAAGCAATAGGCTTTCTCTCTCACTCCAGATCAGGACACCTCAGCAGGGCAGTGAGGAAACTTTATCCATAGCAGCCTGTGCTGTAGGGCATTTCAGTCTCTAGGCCTGTCAGATTGGTACCATTCATTGACACCTAGAGCTGGTTGAATTTTTTCACATAAAAAGCTGCTTAATAAAAAAAGTCTTATTTTCAAAATGGAAATTTTTACAAAATTTGTCAGTTTGTCAGTTTTATTGCAGTTTTATTGCAACTCTGCAAAGTTTTCCATTATAGTTTTGCAAACATTTTACTAAAATACTTTATATATATGTTTCATTTACCAAAAATATATTTTCTTACTAAAAAGCATACTTTTGAGAACTGAAAAATTTCAAAACCCTTTTTGGTTTAAAATAATCAAGGAAAGTTTAGCAAAATAAAATGGAAAATGGGTCTGATCCAAACCTTGCAAACAGAAACAAATTTGAAAATTTGAATTTTTTGGTGACATCATTTTCCAGGTTTTTGACCGTCTCTACTGATATCAAATCCATTTTTTTAAATTCCTCTTTTACTTTAAAGTATTTAAAGACTTCTAATTATTCAAACTGGTACATAACTGTAGCATTTCTGAACAGCTCAAGTACAAAGGGATATTTAACAAAGGCTATCTCTGGATTTCATCCAGTCTTGAGCCATAGCAAGACCCCAATATACAGTATGACTTGTATCTTCTTGACACGTCACAAAATAAAACAAGCAGTTTTCTCTTGGCCAAGTTCCTACATGAGATTCCTTTTATCTTAGTCTGCACAGTGCGTCCAAGTCCCTGACTCTATCCTGGCTAAATCTGCATGTGTTTTCCAGATGAAAATTTTAACTGCACAGCAAAGTGAACCAAGCTCAGATTTTAAGTTTAAAAAAAACCAACTGCCACATATAGTGTTTGTATTGTGGCAAAGAGCAGGGAAACTTTTTTTTCCTGCTTTAAAAAGGCCAAACATTTGCTATTCATTAAAATTGCTCTTCCCAATCCTGCTTTAGAGACTATTGCTCATGGTTTTCTTGGGGAAAAAATGCACAATTTTTCTCTAGCTGCAAAGCAGTGGTGCTAAAAAAAAGTTTCTTTTTCAACCAAAACCATGCAACTGAGCAAATATCCTTTCCTGTAGTTTTGTGTTATTTCCTTGTGAATGTTAAAAACAATACTGTATCAAGTGTAGTTGTAGCCCTGTCAGTCCCAGGATATTAGAGAGACACGGTGGAGGAAGTAACTGAAACAACACTATAATCCAGGGGCAGTCAATTATTTTTTGTCAAGGTCCAAATTTATTGGTCAAGGTATAGTCAAGATCCAGACTCTAGAGAAAATGACAAAAAAAATGATGACAATAATAAGTAAATAAAAATATTTTTGAGTCCATTTGAAAATGTCTGGTGGTGTGGATTTGGCCCACAGTCTGCTTATTGACTTCCCCTGCTAGCCTCGGTGCCTTATCTAACTTTGACCCCTGCATATAAATAAATTTGCATTTGTAAAGAGCTGAACATCTTGGAAATATTATAACTGATAAGGAATGAAAACCCTTTTGAAACTTGAGCTAAATTGAACACATGCATGAAAAGGAATGTACAAATCTTCTGTTCCATTGTGAAAAAGAAACGAGAACTATCTTTGGGCTCCAGACCAAACAATAGGAAAGAGAAATGCACTTGGAAAGAATGTTGGCAAAACATGTGCCTATGTGCTAAAGTTGCAAACGTTTTAACAGAGTGCAAGAAAACCTGCAGGTTGAAAGGCTAAGGATTTCTTTCCCCCCCCTCCTGAATCTCCATAACACCATTCCAGGGATTTGAGAGCTGCAGGATGACGTGGAGCAGGGGGTCATAAAATCCTGTTAGAAGAAGAGTGTTCCATAGCCTGGATTTACTCAGAGCAGGTCTAGGCACTTAAAATTAAAAGTCCCAGGGAGTGAGTCATTTTGCCTTGTAGACTTCCACCGCTCTCTCTGAAAAAAGGAGCAGGCAAAACCTATGAAAAGCGAGTCAAAGATTTCCCTCCCTTGCACATTTTGGGCCTGATCTTGCCGTCTTTATTCAGGAGCAGCAACAACTTAGTTTATGCATTTGAGGGGGGTGAGGCAATATATAACATAGTTTGTCAATCCTGAAGTTGAGCAATTTTAAGCATTCATAGGACAGACCTTACCATTTAGAAAAATCTGAAGAAATCTTGGTGATACATATTCTGCCTCTCTTTTTACACTACTTTTAATTTGAATTGCTGAATCCCTTGGTGTTGTGTTTGTCACAAAAGACTTACAGCATGAATACTGTATAACTGGGAAGTGGTTCAGTCAGTTGCCACGTCTGTAAAGATCCAGTGCACAAAAGGGGAGGCGGAGGTAACAGAAATACCTTCTATTTGACAAACGAAAAAGAACTAACTAGGGCAGCTTGGAATTCCCAGTGCCACATCAGCAAGAGTGGAATCCTTGCAGCCCAGAGTTCTTAAAACAATACAGAATGTGGCTTATACAGAATAAAGATTAGTCACAGCATAAAGCTGTCATTTTTGTCTCCAAAATCCTATGCATTGTGCCTCACTTCCCACACCTTTCAACTCAAAATGTATATGTAATATTTCAAACTTCAAGCCTGAAAGCCTAAAAATAAGTCACCTAAACCCATACATTAATATCTTAGGTACACATATGGTCCCCATTATGAGAGTATCTGAGCACCTCACAATCTTTAATGTATTTTCCTCACAACACTCCTGTAAATTGGGAAAAACTGAGACACAGAGATTGGGTAACCTGTCCAATGTCACACCATAAGTCTGCGGCAGAGCAGTCAATTAAACCTGGGTTCCAGGTGAGCCCTAACCCTGGATCGTCCTTCCTCTCTTTATTTAGGAACATAAATAGAAGTGGTCTGATTTTCAGATGTGCTGAGCCTCAACTAAAGTCAGTGGGAGCTGTGGATACTTAGCACATCTGTAAATCAGGCTACTTTTATTTAGATACTTACATATAGGTTTACGTGCCTATGTTTTGGCAACCGGATATTGAAAATGTGGTCATTTTATATATGTGAACTGTTTTAGGCTCTGGTTCCTATCTTCAGGCTGCTTCCTGCCCCGCACCCCCTGACTTAGTAAGCAAAATAAAAATTAGAAATGGATATTTCTGAATCATTTTTGATGAGAGAATAGATGTGCATTTCCTGTAAAATATTTGTATACACCTTCTTATGGTAGATGTTATAATACTATATTACTTATAAAATTTTACTATACTTTACCTCTTTTACATTTTACAGTGTTTTGATTTTTTTAAAATATTATTTAGTATTTGTATTGCAGTAGCATCCAAAATGTGCAGGATGCTTTCCAAAGACTCAGTCCCTGCCCCGCAGAGCATACAATCTAAATATACAGAAAGCCTAATTAGGACTTGTCTACACACAGTTTTTGCACCAATTTAACAACAGAGGTTTAGAAACTGTTAAAAAAATCAATGCAATTCCCTAGTGTGGATGCAGTTATGCCTTCATAAAGGTGTTTGTTATAGGGAGCAAAGTTAGCACTGCCTAAAGTTAAGGTTGCCCAGCACTTTCCACTATAAGGCCCTGTGTTTAGTTAACTTTGCTAAACTTTAAATACTAGGGCTGAAATTTTCCATGACTCGGGTTTAATTTTTCTGGAACATTTCAGTTAAAATGGTTGAGTTGTTTCTGAAAAAAAGATTAGGGAAAATACATTGTTTTGCCCATGTTAACAAACTTTTTGTAAGTGTTTTTAGATAATATATAATATGTGATCATGTAATTAAAAACTATATCATAATGAATACGCACAAGGGAGTGAATTAAGGTTACACAGTCAACCTTAAGTCCAGCATTTCCTAACTTTTGAGTGCTTCATTTAGCAATCTTAACATTCCTTTAACATTGTTTTTTGGATGTAATATCAGTAATACTTGTTTCAGTAAATTTTCTAAACCAATACAAGTAAATCAGTGCAAAAACTATGTGTAGACGAGGGCAATGGTTTGAGAAAATGATATAGAACAGATGAGCAAAGAGATCAGGGCAGTGAAGAACACTTGTCTTGTTAGTTACATGCTGTTGAGTTTAGGCATGCTAAATTCCCATCCTTGTATCATTCAAACCCTCTTCTTCCCCACTCATACCGCAGTAATCTCCAGCCACAACTGTAGTATCTTTATGCCTCTCCCTCCGAACATTCATCCATTTCCCTCTGCATAAATGAGCAGTACACTCAGAAGATAATTAACTAATTAGATGAATTAGGCAGCTAATTTCGTATACACATTGCAGAAGCAGTGTGTCACCTGGAATGACGATAACTGAGGAGAGGTTTGAGGATCATCTTGTGAAGGACAGTGTCGGAGAATGCACTGAGAAGGCTGTAGGGAAAGCAGATGTCATACATGGAAGAGAGGGAAAGAAGGGTAACTTGATATGAGACAAAGTCAGATTAGTAAGGAGGAGCAAAGTTAAGTAGGCACTTGAAAGCAATCACAAGAAGAAGAGGTGGAGAGATTCAAAGAGAGGAATGACATGAACAAGGACAACTGTTTTAGTGGTTACATTTTGTATGGATTGGAGCTGATTAGTTTGGAAGGTCATTATGCAGGAAGTTAAAAATGCTACTGGTTAAATTATTCAAAAATATTGACAAATGTGGTAGTGCTTTCAGTTATTTGATATTTTCTGGCATAGTTTATGTCTATATGTTGGTTATGTAGGAAACAGAAGTAAATATAAGCAAAATATATACTTCCCCTAGCTAGTAAACGATGATGTCATTCACCATGCTTCCCTCAGTCTTGCTAGTTTGGACAAGAAGATATTACCTGCAAATGAACTGTCCTCTACTGAATCACTCATGGTGTAAGCAAAGGTGGCAGGGGTTGGAGTGGTCAAATGGGACAAATTTGCCTCAAAACAGAGAGAGAGCAGTAGTTTTCATGTTATTTATCACCTCGTTGGTTTAATACAATCGTCTTTTTCAGTGTGATGGGGTGCGTTTTCCTCCCCAGCTCTGAAAGGGTTAATGTGGGCCTGGCGGGTAGGCCAGCCATAATTAAAAATGAAGCCCAGAGGGGGAAGGAGCTTAAGCCTGGTCTACACTAGGAGGCACCTTATATCGATTTTAATGGCTCTTAACATATCGGATTAGGACAGTGCACCAGTGACGCTCTGACCGCAATCTGAACTCGGATGCAGTGGTCAGGTAAACAGGAAAAGCCCGCGAACTTTTGAATATTTCCTGTTTGCCCAGCGTGAGTCCGAAATCAAAATAAAAAAAAGAGCTCCCGCATGGACCATGCGGATGTGATCGCTGTAAGGGCAGGCAAATCCGTTCTATCCGTTCTATCAGCGCTCCGTTACAGAAGATGAAATTCAGAATCCTTTTTAAAAAATCTCCAGACAGACGCCATAGCAGGGACTCAGCGCACTGCAGCGTGACAAGCGTAACGGAAAGCCAAAGAATCAAATGGATGCTCATGGACTGGAGGACTGAAGCTCTCCCACAGTTCCTGCAGCCTATTTGCATTCTTGGCTGAGCTCCAAATGCTTCTAGGGTCAAACACAGTGTCGCAATCTACTCACCCACCCGGTAAAACAATCCTCTGACTCTTTTACATGTCACCCTATCTTTACTGAATGCTGCAGATAGACGCGATAGTGCAGCACTCAACACCAACATCCTTGCTCCCCACCATGGGCGGCTGATGGTACAAAATGATGGAAATCCATCCTCATCATCAGCCTCAGCTGACATCAGCCTATTGGCCCTAATTTTTCTGGTGGATGGATGGTGCAATATGGCTGGTAACCATCCTCATCATAGCAACAGGGGCTGAGCTCCATCAGCCCCACCCTTCATGTGTAAAGAAAAGATTCAGTTGCCCCTGGACTAGCAGTGGGATGCTGGGCTTCTAATGTCCTGTCTGGACTATCATAGCAGCTGGAGGCTGCCTTCCACTCATTTCTCACTAACAAGTCAGTGTGTCTTATTCCTGCATTCTTTATTAATTCATCACACAAGTGGGGACAATGCTACGGTAGCCAAGAAAGGCTGGGAAGAACGGAATCAACAGGTGGGGTTGTTACAGGAGCACCCCTGTGAATAGCATACAGATCATAATTTCTGCAGGCTCTGACACAGAGCAGCTGTGCTCTCTGGTTCTATGATACAGTGGTTCTCTAGTACACTTGCCTATATTAGGCAGCACTGATTCTATTTTTAGATACATTGACTCAGGAGTCATTCTGGCTGATCGGCCAGGCAGCAAATGGTACAAAACGATGGAAGGTGCAACAAATGGTACAAAGGACTGGTAGCCATGATCATCCTCAGTTCCAATTTATGGAAGGGTTTGGATGGTGCAATATGGCTAGTAACCATCTCTGCTGTCATGCAAAAGCAAAAGCATGCTTCTGTGTAGCGCTGCTGAATCGCCAAGCTCCATGATTGCCATGCTATGGCATCTGCCAGGGCAATCCAGGGACATTTACCCAGAACCACTGATTTTTGCCCCATCAGGCACTGGGATCTCAAGATTTTATAAATTCTGTTTTACAAAACCGGTTTATGCAAATTCGGAATAATCCCGTAGTGTAGACGTACCCTTAGAGATGACTATAAAAGCAGGAAGTCTGGAGCAGCAGAGAGATGCAAAGAAAGAGGAAAGAACTCTGCACCCACCATCTGGGTTTAACGAATGGAGAGTCTGGTAGGGTAAAGGAGGAAGCCCAGGGAGAAAATAAACCCTGTGACCCTCTCTGAAGTAGGGAAGTCTGGGAAGAGGCCAGGCATGACATGGAGCAGTTACTGGAGTGGAGTAGGCGCTAGTAGTGATCCCTGATAAAAGGCGTCAGGGTCTGGACATCAAGGGAGCTCACCTGAGGAACTGTGTAAAGAAAACTTAAGAGGGATGACAGGTCAAGTCTGAGGAGGGTTAAATTACACTTCTAGTCTGAGATTCATTGGGAGAATCTAGGGGAGCGCCCTGTGCATCCCAGCCCTGAAAGAAGAGTGAACTTGGAGAGGCCAGCTGACAGACTATGGCAGGGAGGCAGCAGCAAGGAGTCTGAAGGAGCAGACCTTGGCTGCTGGTTATAGATCCCTGGACTGGAACTCAGTTTGGGGGAATGAGCCTTCCTTCAGAAAAGAAAGCTTCGGTGTATTTCAGCTCCATCTTTTTTCACTTCTTTAGATCAATGACCAACCTCACTATTCTCATACATATACGGTCAATTTTTTTTCAGTAAATAGCACCTCGGGGTCCTTGGTTAAACACGTGAGTCCCCTTTTGCACATGTCATTTCCATGATTGTGTGTGAACTGGAAAATTGTGCATGGCCTTTTAGATGTTTGAAAGCTGCTTACACACAAAAGTACTGATTTGTGTGTGCAGTTGCATGCTGAACTCTGGCAATTATATTTAAAAATATAGCCCCAATTTCCATTTTATTTTATTTTACTTTATTGTAAAAAGAAGCTTGAGGTGATGTGGTAACCTATTGTATTGTGTTAATAGCACTCCTCATTTCTGGGTGGGAATTGCAGGACTTAGATGCCATGTTAAAGGACATTTTTTTTTCTCTTGCATTAACATCTGGCTCCTTGCTGAGCTCTACAGGAGTTAGTTTCAGTGGTTTCTTGAACTCTTATGTGGTTAGAGTTCTGTATGGCTAGTTTAAAAGGTCTATCGTGTAAACTGACTCACTCAGCCTGGCACTGTTTTCTTTGGACTTATTGATGCCATGGGATTTGTGTACCTTCATGATGTTAAGGTTTCACTGAAACCGCTCCTGAAGTGTGTACTTAAAGCCAGCTACCATTAAAGAGAAAAATGTTGATTGATTTATTTTCTTAATCTACATGCTTTTTTTAACATGGGGTGCCCACCACCTAATTAGCTTCAGTTTGTCATTTTTAAAGGCATTTTTGTTCTTAATAATTTATATCTCACACAAAAAAACATGCTACAACAGCATTAAGTTTGTAAAGTCAAGCACTCAGATGTTAGCAAATGCCAGAATTAAAGTTACCTGTGCAACCTTAATTCAGCCTGTTTATGTATATGCATTATGATGCACTCTTTAATTACGTGATCACATACTTTTTTTCTATAGGACCCCTTCCCCATTCAGTGCACAGGATGGACCTGCTTTGAAGATGAATCAGGGTTATATAGGCCTGGTCTACACTACGATTTTAGGTCAATTTTGCAGCGTTACCTCGATTTAAGCCTAGACCCATCCACACGACGAAGCCCTTTTTTCAACTTAAAGGGCTCTTTAAACTGTGGGATAGCTACCCACAGTTACCCACAGTTCAACGCTCTGGAAGTTGACACTAGCCTCAGTACTGTGGACGCAGTCCGCCAACTTAAGGCACTTAGAGCATTTTGTGTGGGGACACACACATTCGACTGTATAAAAACGATTTCTAAAAAAATGACTTCTATAAATTTGACCTAATTTCATAGTGTAGACATACCCATAGTGAAGCAGACTTTTGTCTGTAGGATCCCTGCCTTTTTTGCAGAAGTTGGAAGGGGTGCAGCGAATGAGGCAAGGGATTGCAGCAAGAGAAAGGACAATCTCTTAGTTAAAAGCAGCAAAGAGTCCTGTGGCACCTTATAGACTAACAGATGTATTGGAGCATGAGCTTTCGTGGGTGAATACCCATTTCGTCGGATGCATGTAGTGGAAATATCCAGGGGCAGGTATATATATGCAAGCAAGAAGCAGGCTAGAGATAACGAGGTTAGTTCAATCAAGGATGATGAGGCCCTCTTCTAGCAGTTGAGGTGTGAAAACCAAGGGAGGAGAAACTGCTTTTTGTAGTTGGCTAGCCATTCACAGTCTTTGTTTAATCCTGAGCTGATGGTGTCAAATTTGCAGATGAACTGGAGCTCAGCAGTTTCTCTCTGAAGTCTGGTCCTGAAGTTTTTTTGCTGCAGGATGGCTACCTTTAAATCTGCTATTGTGTGTCCAGGGAGGTTGAAGTGTTCTCCTACAGGTTTTGTATATTGCCATTCCTAATATCTGATTTGTGTCCATTTATCCTTTTCTGTAGGGACTGTCCGGTTTGGCCGATGTACATAGCAGAGGGGCATTGCTGGCATATGATGGTGTATATTACATTGGTGGACGTGCAGGTGAATGAACCAGTGATGGTGTGGCTGATCTGGTTAGGTCCTGTGATGGTGTTGCTGGTGTAGATATGTGGGCAGAGTTGGCATCGAGGTTTGTTGCATGGATTGGTTCCTGAGTTAGAGTTACTATGGTGCAATGTGCAGTTACTGGTGAGAATATGCTTCACGTTGGCAGGTTGTCTGTGGGCAAGGACTGGCCTGCCACCCAAGGCCTGCAAAAGTGAGGGATCATTGTCCAGGATGGGTTGTAGATCCCTGATGATGCATTGGAGAGGTTTTAGCTGGGGACTGTATGTGATGGCCAGTGGAGTTCTGTTGGTTTCTTTCTTGGGTTTGTCTTGTAGTAGGAGGCTTCTGGGTACATGTCTGGGTAACCAGATCGGCCACACCATCACTGGTGCCACAGGACTCTTTGCTGCTTTTACAGATCCAGACTAACATGGCTACCCCTCTGATACTCTCTTAGTTAAGGCACTTGAAGGCTACTCTGGAGAACTGGATTCTATCCCTGCCTATGAGACAGAATTCCTGTGTGATGCTAGACAAGTCCCTTAAACCACACTTTTCACAGGTGGTCACTAAGGGTATGTCTATGCTGCAGCTGGGAATATGCCTCCCAGCCCGGGTAAACAGACACGTGCTAGCTCTGCTCAAGCTATCCTGCTAAACATATCAGTGCGGACATTGTGGCATGGGTGGCAGCACGGCCTAGCCTCCAGAGTACAAGCCCATCCAACCTCTTGGGTCTGTACTTGGGTGACTAGCCCATGCTGCCATGTCCACCCTACTATTTTTAGCACTTTGGCGGAAGCAGAGCTAGTACATGTCTGTCTACCTGTGCTGGAAGGCATGCTCCCAGCTGCAATGTACACATACCCTAATTGTGTGATCCACATTTTCAGGGTGCCTGATGTGAACCCTGGGATCTGATTTGCAGAAGCTGCAAACTGAAGTCAATGGAAGCTGTCCTTTGAACATAGGAAGTGTTATACAGTGCTAAGTACTCTGAAAAATCAGGCCCTAGATGTCTCAAATTGGGCATCCAAAATTTGTGATTCCATTGACCATAATGTCTCTCTGTGCCTGAACTCCTCATCTGTAAAATGGGGATAATACCACCCCCTGTCCTCACAGGGGTGTTGTGACAATAAATGTATTAATGTTTGCGAAGCACTCGGATATTATAGTGACGAGTGCCAGGGAAAAACCCAGAAGGAAACTAATAATTTTCAGAGCCCGGTTTCTGTAGAATGCAGTAACTAAGCCATGGGGCCACGTGTTGAGCAATGAGGATAAAGCATGCTGTTGAATAGTTACTCGTTAATTGAGCACCTTTGAGTCTGTGTTGTGACTGAGGCAGGGATCTTTGGGAAAAAATAATATGCTAGTAGTTTATTTGACAAAAAATGCATATTGAGTCAGCCCAAAACTATTTGTGAATTTGTGAGTCTTTGTGTAACACTGTTCCAAAAAAACATCCCAGAATGATGTTTGCATTAGCAGGAATGTTGTAAGTAAGACACAAGAAGTAATTCTTCTGCTCTAGTCTGTGCTGGTTATAGAGTCATAGATTCTAGGACTGGAAGAGACTTCAAGAGGTCATTGAGTCCAGTCCCCTGCCCTCATGGCAGGACCAAATACTGTCTAGACCATCCCGGATAGACATTTATCTAAAAAAAATATATGGAGATAGACCTATTGCATCCTGGGGAGGGGCAACTCCGGCAGGCCGGCCGCCGAGCCGGACGAGCGGAGCCGGCCGCGCGTGCCTGCGCGCGGGCTCGGAGGAGCCGGGGGGGAGGGGGGGGCCGCGGGGCGCATGATGGGCAGCGGGTCGTCCGCTCCCCCGGTGGACCTGCTGCGCGCATAGCAGAGAGCGGAGCTCAACCGAGCCAATCCTCCCCAGGATGCCGCCCCAAGCGGGCGCTTGGCCCGCTGGTGCCTAGAGCCGCCCCTGGAGATAGACCTATTGCATAGAACTGGAAGGGACCCTGAAAAGTCATTGAGTCCAGCCCCCTGCCTTCACTAGCAGGACCAAGTACTGATTTTGCTCTAGATCCCTAAGTGGCCCCCTCAAGGATTGAACTCACAACACTGGGTTTATAGTAGGCCCATCCTCAAACCACTGAGCTACCCCCTGCCTCAGTTAGAGTATTGTATCCAGTTCTGGACACCACATTTTAGGAAAGACATGCACAAATTGGAGAAAGTCCAGAGAAGAGCAAAAATGATTAAAGGTCTAGAAAATATGACCTATGAGGGAAGATTGGAAAAACTAGGTTTGTTTAGTCTGGAAAAGAGAAGACTGAGGGGGGACATAACAGTTTTCAAATATATAAAAGGTTGTTACAAGCAGGAGGGAGAAAAATTGTTCTTCTTAACCTCTGAGGATAGGACAAGAACCAATGGGCTTAAATTGCAGCAAGGGCAGTTTAGGTTGGACATTAAGAAAAACTTCCTGTCAGGGTAGTTAGTCACTGGAATAAATTGCCTTGGAAGGTTGTGGAATCTTCATCATTGGATATTTTTAAGAGTAGGTTAGACATACATCTGCCAGGGATAGTCTGGATAATACTTAGTCCTGCCATGAGTGCAGGGGACTGGACTAGATGACCTCTTGAGGTCCCTTCCAGTCCTATGATTCTATGAAAATAAAAATATAAGATGAGTATAGGTGGTATATGGGCCTATTAGAAGAAGCATGTACTTAAATGTGATCCTCATTGGAATTTATCTCCTCTTTATCTTTTCTCCTTCAGGAGTAATTTGGCATTCAGATCACACAGCAGCACTTCCTCTTATAGGGGATCAGGTTAACCTGCACTCCCTGCCCTGCTCATCATATTTTACCTTGCATTTCAGTGTGCCAGGGACCTACTAAATAAACAAGATAGTATCTTAAACAGGGAATGATTTTTTTTTCTTTTAAATACAGTCTTCAGTTCCAGTACCTATGAGGCTATGACTGGTCTATGATCTGTCCATATGGGAACAGAAACTTGGTACAAATTTCAAGTTAAGCAGCAAAATCCCTCTTGGAGGAAGGTGGGCAGGTTCAGGATCACTTGAAGTTTTATTACCTGGAGCAAATAAAAGAACCCAAGCAGCAAAGTTTCTGACTACATTCACTTTAACAATCTGTAAACTACAAACAATATAAATTCAAAACAATATCACCAGGCCATCTTTTATATCTACATAGCTCTCTATCTTGAGTTCTGCTGCACAAATGTTTCTCAGACCTTTCCTGAAAGAAACACAGCCCTTGTTAAAGCTCTGAATTTAACAGGCTCAGAGGTAGCTGAATATCACAGGTGCAGGTAGGAAGCTGGGATTTGATTCCAAATTCTTCACATCAGTGCCTAGTTTGGGAGGAAATTCTCCTAGGGGAACTACTGTGACAGGTGCATCATGGCTACAAGTCCTAGTCTGGTAAGCACTATAAGGGTTTATTTTATGCCCTATCATGCTAGTCTATAAGATTTAGCCCTCGTATAATTTTTCGACAAGGGAGGAAGGACTGGCAGTGGTTAGGAAACACAATGATTGGGAAATAATTAGGAAATGTTTAGACCTAAACAGAACTGGTGGGGTTTTTTTAACATATGGAATTTTTTTGCTCAGATTTACATATAGTTCTAAACAAAAGGATTACCTCAGGCTTGCTGCATTTCTTTGCATCACACCTAAACTCTTTCTTCATTCACACAAATACACACACACACAAAATACCTCTCAGACTTTTTTTCTTTCATAGCATGTAACAGCCCTTTATTATCAATATGTTACTTCAGACTTTCTGACTTTTTTTTTATCTCACACTTGAAAATTGCCAGGTATAAAAAAACCTGACCTCATACTTAGTGATTTCTTTCTCTGGATTTACTTCTTGCCTGCTAGGTAGGAAAATAAGTGGCATCAATAATTACACTGAGAAGTGGGAAAGGGGAGGAAACAAACGGCCAGTCCTGGCTCCCTCTGTGGCTCCAGTTTTCAAGGAAACCTGCGGCACAAAATGGCTGCAAAGTCATCTTAGCCAACCTGTCAAGGATTTTGCTGACATAGGCGAATCCTTGAGAGACATAAAAGTGAAGCCTCTAGGCTAGGCCTTCTTAGTCTCACAGGGACAATGTCAATTTGCAACCCAGTCACTTACTAGAAAAACTAAAACATTCAAAATGGCAGTAGGTACTTACTATACCGTCCCTAGAGTTGGCAATTTTTGTAATGTTACAAGCAGTCTCCTATTTTAAAAAAAAATGTTGTTCTCTCCCTTTGCTGCAGTGTAACAAGGCTCACGCAAACAAGAAAGGAAACCATGTGAGCGCAAGGATCAGGGTTTTATTTACTTGAAGGCCCTTTGTAGGATGGGGAGGCCTCACAGACTGTACTCAGAACCCTGTCAAATATACATTGTAAACCAACTGAGGCCTCCTTTAAACAACAAGCTACTTACAGGCAGATCCTGGTACCCAGGTAGAGCTCATTGTAGATTGGAGCCTGAGAAGGAAAACAATTTTTTTCTCTAATCTCTTTCAATCTAATAATCTTGGCTATTACAAATAGCAATAGTAAATTAAATGTTTTCAGATCAATATATAAGGCAGTTGTCTCTGTCCCATAAAGGAAAAATGTTTGGTTTTTGCTAGTTTGTTACAATGTTAATATCTGTAATTTGAATTATTTAGACACTGAGTTCTGTGGTATAGTCTCCATTTTCCCTCTGCTTGGCCATTATCTGTTTTTGGATCATATCCTGTGAATTAAAAAGCAAGCTGTGCTCTTTGCTTTGTTGCACAATCACCATTCGTTTTTACTGATTATGGTCAAAAAGCAACATTCTAACACTGTAATGGCCTGTCACTTCTTTCACCCCCACCCAAAAAGAGCGATTCACACCTATGATGGGTTAGCTACCTCTGCTAAAATAAGAACTAATAATTTTTGCCTGTTTCTCAAGCCAAACACAAGCTGATGTTTTTGAGGGTTCTAGAAAGTTTAATAAAAAAAAAAGATAGTGTGAGCATCTAATGACAGCCCCCACAGGATTCAGATAACTCCCATTGAAGTAACAGGATATGATGCCTTTCTGGTAAAACACAAGAGGGCTAAGAGTGATGAAATATTTAAACCTTGGTCACTTCACTGTGTCTCCTCTAGTTCCCCAGCACCCTCTGCAAAATGCAGCTTCTAAAAACCGTCTTCCTGTTCCATCTCTTTGGCCATTTCACTGCCTTCTTCAAATCCCATCACTGAATTTTCTCTCTCCTTTCACTTAAAATTCAAGCTTCTGGACTTCAAAGTTATGCCCCAGTTTAGTCCCTCCCCACATCTCTGTTGTAATTTCCTTCTACTCCAAGTCTCACTCCCTTTATTTTAAGATTTCTTTTCCTTCCACTCAGGGTTTGTACCTTTGGCCCAGAACACCACCCTCCTTGTCCTTGCCAATAAACTTCCTTCTCTTTATTCAAATGTCTCCATTATAACATTTCTTCTGTGGAGCCTTTCAATAATAATCTGCCAGATATAGATAAATAAGCTATTCAAACTGCTCGTAAACTGTACTTTCATTCATGTATTATGTATGTGAACTGCATTATCTGTGTCTGATTAAGACTGTAAATTCTTTAGGACAGAAATTATTGTTGCCTTCCATATTTACATATTATCAAGCACAAAGTGCTTAATAAATTACATATAATAATAAAGGCTCCAATCTGGCCTCAGTCTGTAGTGACTGAGGATGAAATCCCATTGATTTCAATGGGACCAGGACTTCACCCTAAAAGTACTACCATCTGATCATATGGACCAGCTGATGGTCTTGTCACTTATAGGCAGATTCAGCAACAAGGCCAAGCTTGACGAATACTCATCTCTATGGGGCAGGGTTGAAGGATATTCGTGGGCAGTGCAGGGAAATTCAGACTGTGGCTTCCCATGTTATCCCAGTTCTGAAGGTAGCAAGAAGACTTCAGCATCCTGGTCTCTAACTTGCAGCACATGAGCACCGTAATTCCTTTTAAAATATTTTAGTCTCTTTTAATCAGTGCTTGCTGCCAAGTCTGCCGCCAAGTCGAAAGGCTCAACTTTAAACTGTACTATTTAATATATATCACTTCAGCAACCATTGGCAGGAGCACACTCAGCTGGGGAACTTCTTTTGCACAGTGCTATGAAGCCAGACTGTCTATTATGACATGATGGAAGCTGCTTCTCAGTTCACATTCATGATGTAATGTGTACCTAACAGGCTGGAACATGCACTGCTACCTTCTGTGATCAAAAGCAGGTGTTTCCCTAGAGTCTTATCTGAAATGAACTCTCAAATATGCATTTGATCAAATTCTTAGTAAACCTACATGGTTATTCACCTGCATACATTTTACTATGAATACGACTGTATGCAAACCACATGCTTGAACAGTTACACTGATCAGTCACTTAGAAATAAAGATACACATGTATAAGTAAAAACAACGAGGAGTCTTTGTGGCACCTTAGAGACTAACGTTTATTTGGGCACAAGCTTTCGTGGCCTAGAATGTCAATAGAGCTGTAAGTGTTTTTCCTGGTCTCACATGTATTAAAGAACATGGCTTACCATGTTTCATACAGTTTAATAGATATGCAGTGATGGGGTAGAATTTGGGTCTGTTTCCTGAAAATAAAAGTAATTAAAACATTTTTGGTGAACACCAGGTTCACACACAATATTCTAAAAGTTCACATGGTAAAATATATGTTAGCTTAAATATGCATCTATTACACAACACTGAAAGTATCCTTGTGTCATCAGGATTTCAATATTTTCTGTAACTTTGGTCAAAATTCTCTCTTGTGGTTTGTACTGTTCAGCACTATAGGGGTTCTTTTACCACCTTCATCACGATGGTATCTGAGCACTTTCCAATAGTGCATTGAACTATATGACTAACATCTGTCGCATGTTCGTGCTCAGGTATTGATGGATAAAATATTCTCCTGCTGTGTTTCTATCTCCAAAAGTCTACTACCCACTCCTCCCCACACCCTCACTCCTCATTCAAAGCCCACTCCCAATTAAGCATTAAAAAATCATAGGAAACGAGAGTAGAGAAAATTGGTTGTGAAGTACTTCGGATTGCTGCCCACACAAGACTTGCTTGACACAAACCCACAAACAGTGAGGAAATGAAAAGTTGAGTTGAGTTTGCAGCACATAGTGTGTGGTGTATGGTAATTGTAATGGTACAGTGTGTGATTGTGAGTGGAGGGGTAGAGTGGTATCTGTTAGGTGAATTAGCTTTTTATTTCCTTGATTTTGTAGATTTGTATGAGGTAGGGCGTGTGTGTGTAACAACCCTGATTGTTTCACAGTGAAGTTGTCTGTATATTATAGATCGGAAGTGGGGTCAGGCAACCTTAATAGGTGGCGCTACCAGCCCCATCAGAAGACCCCGTTCTTAAACATCATAAGACCCAGTTCTTAAATGCTTATAACTTTACCAAACTTTAACAATTTGGGCAGAAATTTTCCATGCTGTGTTTCTTCCTCAGGCTGAAATTTTGAGAGTTTCAACAAAATGGTTCAGCCATTTCTGAGGACCAGGCTAGTGAAAAATAAGTTGTTCGGCCCATGAATAAAAAAAATAATTCTACTGCTCCCATGCTTTGGAGCAAGGACTTGAAATTTGGCAAGGGAAGTGGCCTTTGTGACAGAGATTTTTTCTTTTGCCATCTCCAGGAAAATACAAGCAAATTTGGCCATGTTATAGAATCATAGAAATACAGGGCTGGAAAGGACCTCAAGAAGTCATCAAGTCCAGCCCTCTGTGCTGTGGCAGAACCAAGTAAACCTAGACCATCCCTGACAAGTGTTTTTCTAACCTGTTTTTAAACATTCCTAATGATGACAGTTCCACAGCCTCCAAGGGAAACCTCTTGCAGAGCTTAACTACCCTTATAGTTAGGTTTTTCCTAATATCTAACCTAAATCTCCCTTGCTGCACATTAAACCCATTATTTCTTTTCCTACCTTTAGTGGACATATTTGAAGATTGTTATTAGGTCCCCCCTTCATCATCTTTACTCAAGACTAACCATGCCCACATTTTTTTTAACCTCTCCTCATAGGTCAGGTTCTCTAAACCTTGGATCATTTGTTTTGTTCTTCTCTGGCCACTCTCTAATTTGTCCACATCTTTTCTAAAGTGTGGCACCCAGAACTGGACACAATACTCCAGGTGAGACCTCACCAGTGCTGAGTAGAGTGGGACAATTACCTCTTGTGTCTTACACATGACACTCCTGTTAATATACCTCAAAATAATATTAGCCTTTTTTTATTGTGTCAGAGTTGACTCCTATTCACTTGGTGTTCCACTATAGCCCCCATAGAAGCCTTTGAAAAATTTCAGTTTGCACATGCTCAGTAGCTGCAGTGCTCTAGCAAATCTCTTAAAAACTACAAAGATTCCGTTCACATTGAGCATGCTCCAGACTGGGGCTGAGCAGGACTTTCCCTGCAGTGGAAGTGCTGAGCTGCTGCAAGCTGTTCCGGGGCCAAACACCAGCACTGAGATCAGGGAGGCTGCTCTCCTGTGCTCTCAATGACCTCCCTGTTGGCGAAAGCTGCCTGATATAAATGCAAAGGAGACAAGAGCTGGAGCAGAGGATGAGGTGGCAAGGGGAATAGATTGGGACAAGGAGCCCGGGGGCAACACACAACTGGGACTGGGGGCTGGTGGAGGAATGAGGGAGGGAGGGAAACTGACTGAGTTGGCATGGGTGGGGGAAACTGTGACTGAAAGCTCAATGTGAGGAAGAGGCAAAGAGGAGTGGGTAGGAGCCGGAGGGTGGGTTAAAGGGAGGAGCTGGTAGGGGAGACTGGGGACAGAAAGCTAGAGGGGTCAGGAAGAACTGGGAATAGCTGTGTAAGGACACTAGGCCACGCAGTGAGATTGTGAGTGGAGGGAGAGGCAAGAAGGGGCAAGCTTGAGGGGAATGGGCAGAAGAGTCTATGCCCACTAGAAAAAATTCCTCTCCACTGCCTAGACTAGAACTGATGATTTCTATGTCTCTCCATTCCTCTGTTGTCAGTAAATATCTGTGTAATCCGCTGGCAAAGTGTATCATAACCCTCTAGTGCTGGTCCCACGTAGAGGAAGACAACCTACTACTGCTATCAGTTATTGCATTAGCTCAAAGTGTCACAGGTCTGTATGGTGGATCTAAAGATTCCAGTGCTGCCGATGACCCACATTGGTGTCTATATGAATTCACATAATAGAATTTTTGTTTGTTTTTTCAGTTTGCTTTTTGAAAAACTTAGGAAATTACACACCCAGAAATTAAATTAAAATAACATTATTAAGGTTGCAAAGTCAAGCACTTAACAATTAAAAAATGCCAGAATTAAGTTTGCTGGTGTTTTTGAGTGCTTGACTTTGCAACCTTAAGGTCCTTTTAATGTAATTTTTTGTATGTAATTAATACATATAAAGCCAGTGGAAATGACAGTTCTGAAATAAATACATAGGAATTTAATGCTTTTGTTCCTATTATACACTAGACAGTTGTCTAAACAAAAATGTTTTCACTGACTCTATGACAACAGAAAAATATATGATCTCAAGACGGACTCCAGCTCAACAGTAAATATGAATTATCAGGCTAGAATTTGCCTCAGCCTTTGCACCTACTTGTCTGAACTGCCTTTGACTACCCAAAGGTACACCACTTCTAGCCATCATCTCTCTCAAACCATCAAAGAATGTGAGGAAAAACAGCATTTAGTTTTCACAGCTTTATCAGACTGAAGGACAAAACTGCAGGTTAGAGATAAAGAAGAATTTCTAATTATTTTACAGCTCATTCATATAAAACAAAGTTGCAGTAACACAGTTACCATGTAAACTTGCAGAGTCATTTGGAATCCACCCTGAAAGAGATATTATAAATGTGGAATATGACAGAGAAGCTTATATTAGGATATTAGACTGGCCCGTCCAGTGGCAGCACAACTCCCACATCTGAATTTGGATCTCAAGCTTTATTATTAATTATTTATATTGCATTAGTGCCCAAAGGGCCTCACTGTCCTAAGTACTCTACAAACACACAAATAGACATGGTCTCTTCTCTGAAGATCTTACAGATCAGGGCCCCAATCCTGGAAACCACTCCATAGAGGTGCAGGGGGGTGCCTACACAAAGCAACTTCCAAGGCCGGGGGATCGAGTTAAAGACAAAACACAACAAACAATAGAGAAGTAGGGAAGGAGGACAAAGAGAACCTATAGCTATGCCCCCTTGTCCTCCCTTTGCTGGTCCCCTACCCCCAAAGAAAATGGCCCTGGGTTTGTTGCCTATAAATTTAAACAATACTATTGTGTTTCATCTTTCTCTGTAGACTATCCCTCCTCTCAGTGTATATTGTTAAACAGGAATTAGTAATTCTATCTGCACACCTCCTTCAGAAGCTCCCTATGGGAGGATCCTTCTCCACGTGGAGCTGGAGACCTCTGAGCACTCAAAGATTCTCTCCTTCTCTGTGCAGCTGTCTATGGGATGGGTGCAAAAGAGGAATAATGGTAAGAGAGACCCAGGATAACGGTGGAGAAGGCTTATTGCCAGGCTGTTCCTCATGCTTGAGAGGAGCTCCCTGTAAACAGCACCAAAGCTACCTCATCATTCTCCTTTGAATCCCTTCTCAAATCTATCCTTTGCCATGATGACTACAATTAGGCTGTTGGTACGCTGAGATGGCTGTCTCTCATGCTGACCAATGTTGTCTCATTTTTTCCTGGTACTCCCCCTGTCTGTCTGCATCCATGTGTTGTATCTTGGTTTATACTTAGATTGCAAACTCTTTGGGGCAGGGGACCATCTTCTTGTTCTGTGTTTGTGCAGTGCCTAGCACAATGGTTCCTGGACCATGACTTGGGCTGTTGGGCACTATGGTAATACAAATGTTAAATAATTCATCCGATAATGCCACCAAGACCTTGATGCTCTACAGAGGGATATAAAACACTGAGAAATACTATGCAAATGCTGAATGTCTCTGAGAGCTTAGAAAGAATCAAAAGGCCAGGGTAGCATTGCAGAATGGAGAGCATCAAGAATAGTAGATATTATTATTTATTTGCATTGCAGTAAATGTATTGCAATAGTATCCCTGGGCTCCTATTGGGCTCCGAATTCTATTGTGCTAGGAATTGTCAAAATGCATAGTGTGATCCCATTGACTTCAGTGTAAAAGTCATTCCTGACTTTCAATGTGGAAAATAAGAGAATCATGCCCAAGATATTTTTTTCTTAACTTTCCTATAGTATTTGTGAGTGACACAAGCTGCACACATATATATTCAACAATTCATGAGGTTTCCATGGATGCATATGTCATTAGCGAGTCAAAAATAAAAGTTCTCTGAAGGAAAAAGAATAGTGTAGATGTGATCTGAAAGGGTCTGGTAATCGAGTACATTATGGGCTAAATTATGCTCAGCCTGCTTTGGTACCTGGAGAGGGAAGAGCAAGGACCGTATTCCCTCCTCACCTCTTTGTGGTTGCACAGTCCCGGCCCTTGGATTCAGCGAGCATGAATTCAGCTCCTAACTCGCACCTACTGTTGCACTAGCCTTTCCAAAGGAGGCAGGGAGGAATAAAGAGAGAACAGACCAATTGGCCCCCACAAGATGGTGAGTATCTTGTGCCCTTTCAAAAGGTGTAGCAGCAGCTGTCATCCCCAGCACTCCACAAGTTGCTGCTGGGGTGGTATGCTTCCACGCCATTCCTTCAAGCCACAGTTTAGTTGTATACACCAGTTTTTCAAGAGATCACTCCAGTAGAATTAAATCTGTCCCCACATGCATAGTGCTGTTCATGGGTCACTTCTGCAATCCCAAGAGACAAAGTATAAATACCCCTCCTTGTCTGATTTAATTGTATCTGGAAATAGTTGGACCTTTGTCCGGATAAAGTTTATAATCTCCCTTCAGACTATAAGGTGTAATGCAGACACCTGAGTCTCAACTGGGATCAAAACTTCAGAACCATCATCCTAGAACTAATGAAATCCTACTCTTTGGCTCTAATGGACAAAGGCTAGTATATAAGGTATGTGGATTTTTCTGTGCAATTTGACTTAAGATGGTGGAAAACACCCCACCAAACCCCCCCCCAAAAAAAGAATCCATAAATACATATTTCCCTCCATCCAACACACTTGTGCTGCAATTTGCCTTCATGGAAAGAAGGCAGCACCTTCCAAAAAAGGACTGGGGTTGGGTTAAAAAGTTCTCTATGCTTAGTCTATTCTTTTTAAAAAGAAAAAAAAAGACAGATTTAAGTGTGCAACTCGGAGCTGCCTAGAGTTTTTCTAGCCTGTGTGGTTGCTGTTTTAGTTTAAATGTGAAGATTTGCCATGGAAACAGCTGTGTTACGTCCCACCCATGCAGAGACATATAGCAAAATCTTAAGATATTCACCTAGCAGCAGTCAACCAAACCCTGAGGCCCCTACTTAGCTTTTATTCAGTTCTTTCTCAGGCCAAACTCTTGTCTTTGCCCAAGTAAAATCCAAGGATTTGACTATTTGTAAGTGTAAAATCTGCTTCAGTTACTATTGGTTGGCTTCTGACCAGCCCCAGTTACAGTGCACAGAGTTGGGAGAACAATCTTCCCCATCCTGTGCAGGGGCCAGGTCATAACCTAGGTTTTGTGGGCTCTGAAGAGAAGGACTATTGGAGTCCAGCACCATTGATGGGGCCAGACTCCCTAGACGGGTAAAAATAGGGTCACTCATGATCCTGTGCTTCTTGCATCAGCCACAGGAGCTGGCTCCGCACTGGGCAGAGCACACACTGCACTATGACTGGGTGGTGATATGCTTTTACTGCTCTCCTGGAAGCATTGTGCCTGCCTGAAGCCTTGTGCGGGATCAGGCACGTATGCCTGCCTGAAGCACCATGCCTCCAGAAGCTGCTGCCAGCTGCTGTCCCTGTCCCTTACCACAAGTTGTGGATTACTTCCACAATTCATCCGGCAGCGTCACTGACATTCCTTTACTGAAAAAAAGCAAAAAAGCAGCAACTTGGGCTTATCTTTTTTGTTAACAACGAGAAAATGGCTGGGTGAAGACTTTGAAAAGGAGAAAATGAAGCAGACCTTTTAGCTGCAAGAGGGAAACTAGCCTAAGACTGACTGTGATGTGGTCTTTGTTTCCATACCGTTTTGTTTATAACTTCAAACTTTTCTCTCAGGCCACAGCATTCAGCTGGCAGCTATTTCTAGGTTATTGAGAAAGGTCTTACACAAATTCCAATTCTGCCATGTGACCAGCTCTTGCATGGATAAGAAATGGAGGGGAGGGAGTACTCGTGTTGATATTTACATTTCTCAGCCAGAGACTGTACAAGACAATTAATTATACAGCTGGGCTACAGGTCACTGGAGAACCAGGCACACCATCATGTATCAATTTGTTTTTCCTTATGAAGGGAAATTCATCCAGAGTTCTCTTAGAGATGCAGAGAATGTCATCACTAGGAATTCCTGCTATATTAGCTCCAAAGCTGGGCTCTCCTTGAGGTTGTTCAGGGTCAGGGTGCCCTCATTTTGGGCTACATACTTAAATGATGTAGGTCACTGTAGCTACAATGGTTTACACCCCCTCAAGGTCTGGCCCTTTAATACTAATGTTGCCTGATTAATAACTTTGCCCATTTCCTTCTGTCAGCTTGCAGCACTGCTCAGAAGTGCCGTAGGCTGGCAAGGAAAATGGATCTGCCCAATTTTCATTTTCTCAGATTTATTTTTTTTATGTCAGGTTTAGGACATGCTTTAAGCCAGCAAGAATCTAAGTAATCACCTCCACTGCCACAAAAGGAAACAGTTTTAATAATAACACAAAATAATTCTCTTAATTTTTATGCCTTTTTTTCCTTCCAAGCCTCTCAAAGCTTTAATAATTAGCAAGTTACTAATTAAGCCTAGCAACACTGAGGTGAGGCATTTAGATACACAGGGCTTTCTGCACATATAACTGAAAGGGAATGCAGAAACTGTAATGCTACACAACACTTTAGGCCATATACAGCTGTGACTGACAGCAGTGGGGGGTGGGGTGTTTTGTACAACCCGCTGAAACCATAGGGAAATTTAAGTAGGCAGAATTCAATTAGGTGATTTTTGGATTCCACCAGAAGGCCAAGGGGAGTATCCCTCCAATTACACAAAGGGATCTTTAATGAACACAAGTGGTCAAAACGTCAGTTTTATATCTCATCCAAAAGGTGGTACCTCAGTAACACAGGTTTCCCCTCCCCTAAAACTCTATTGGGCATTGAGACCTATTAAACCAATCTTATTCTGGAACTGACCATTAAATCCAGTTAAGGGATGGAATCCTCCATAGTAACCAACTCAAAAAGTAAAATACTTTGAGAGGTCACCTCCCAAAAGGATGAAAACCATCTGGGCTGGAACCCTCTTTTAATAGTGTTTTTGCTCTTAAAGGTGACCTGTAAAGGAAAAGAAAAATTGAGTTTCATCCCTCCTTGCTGCTCTAGGGTTTCCCACCTCCTCCCTAGGAATTCCAACTTGTGTACTCTATTTTTCCTGAAAGACACTACGGGTGACTGGAGAACTCGTAAGTGGATGACATCAGATACCATTAAACCTGATTAATTGGGAAATACAGTGATGATTTTTAAACACGTGTTAAGATCAAAAGAATTGGGAACACGTGGGACAAAAGATATCTTTGTTTAAAAATTGATCCAGACCCTTAACCTGTCTTGTTTTAAAGACTGGGGAAAGCTTGCAGGCCATAAATAAAACTAGAGCAAACCATACTGATTTTTCTAAGGTAAAAGAGAAACTGGAGCTTTTATTTAAAGAAAAAAAGAATGACACATCCCCAACCCTTTTCTTTTCTGGGTCAGCTTACATATCCCTTCAGGTATATGGTATTTTAGAAAAATCCTATCTGAATAGGAACAATTGTTTCAGATTATCAGATAATTGTAATGTATTGGAAGATTTTATTATTGAAGTGCAGCAGGGCCTTTATGCAGATGCTTACAAAGATGAGGTATTCACAAGTAAATAAGCAGCACAAACTCCCTAACTTACTGGCCCTTGCTGGCCTTAGTGATGGTAGTTTCTGCGGTCCAACAAGAATCTGAAGGAAAGAAGTAGCCCTGCCTTCCCACAGCAAGTATCTTCATCCCATCTCTGCAGCCTGGTCCAGTCTTCAGCTTACTTTCCACTTTCCATTTCTCACAGCAAACACAGAGGGGCATTTTCTTTTCATCTGCAGTAAAACTTTAAGGATGAGCTCCCCTTTCTGATACAAAACCAATCTCCCGGGATTCAACAGTTCTGTAAGGGTGAAATTCACCCCTGTGCAGTGAGCCAGCGTGAGGCTTTGTACCACATATGTCCCATTTCGAGGGAACAAATGGGATTTAAGCTGCATATAGGCATAGTTGCTGGAAGTAGGAGTGCTGGCTTGCCCTAGTAATAACAACCCAAATACATGGTTTCTGCTTTCAGCACCCCCACTATAGTTCCAGCACCACTGCATGTAGGCCTTATGCTGGTCCTCTGCACCAAAGTGAATTTCCTTTAAAAAAAACAATAGGGATCTGTTTCTCCACCTTCCTCTCAGATCATGCAAACATATCTCAGTGAACAAGGAGGGCTTCCAAATTCCCCCAACCACTTTTCTTCTTCCTGTAATTTGAAGGGAAAATGTAATTACTGCTAGGATAAGGTCCATGCTTTTGAAAATATGTAAAGACTCTGATACCACCTTGATATACAGGCTGAACACCCAAAGAGACAATAGCTGAGATAAGGGAAAGCACAGAGAATATAGTGATTTAGCCTTAGTTTTTAAACTTAAAGGCTTAAGTCCCATACAAAGGCATACAGTTACATCTGCTTTGGGATATCCTGTTTTCTGCACGAGCAATGAAACTCCAGCAATCTGTTTATGCCTGTTCTTTTTCCCTTTAATCTCAAAACGAAGTTCCCTCTGTAGGAGGTTAGAAAAGAAAATATAGTCTCTTGCTACAAACTGTTAACAGACTCTTGGTTTGCTTTGCTCACTTTAAGTATTTTGCTTAGTTTGGCCTGTCACTCTGTTTTTGCTGGAAACTTCATTTTTCTCTTGGTCCGCTTTCCAAAACCACAGTGCACTGAAAATGAATTCCTACTCCAGGGTGTCGCAGATTTAAGGACTTCTTGCTTTATACGTTCATTTTATCATATACCTGCTCTCTAGATTTTAACAGCTATATTTGTACCAATGCAGGATACTTGTACCATTTTGTTCTTAACATTTTAAATGTATACTGTGAAAGTATTAGCTAGTTACAAAGGAGGATCCAGCTGGCATCTTTAATGGAAATGATTACAGCAGAAACATTTGCAATCACTTAAGAGTGGGCTCCCATAATGCTTAGCAGAAAAGGCTGAAAACAATTCAAAGTCAATGCACTGTAATCTAAACGGGGAAGACAAAAATGAAAGACAATTTGTGGCAAGCAAAGGAGAAAACTTCCTCAATGTTTAGGGCCTGCTAGGTGCAAGATTCTTAAATATGTTTCATCTGCCCTACTACATATGCATAAGACATAAACATGTATGAAACACAAATATTTTGCAGCTTGGCTACAGACATTGACATCTGTTTCTGCTTAAAGTTATACCTCACTTTGGCGTGCATTCAAAGATCAGCAGTACTCTGCAATGCAGTGGAAGTTTAAAAATAAGTATATGGGCCATATACTCAAGTGGTGTAAATTTGCATAGCTCCCTTGAAGACAATGCAGTCTTTCCACATATTCTCTGTCTGTTTTTGCTTTTGCTCTACAGAAAGGTATGATGGACAAAGTCCACACTAGAGCTCCAGTCTTAAGAACATAACATAAGAACATAAGAGCGGTCATACTGGGTCAGACCAATGGTCCCTCCAGTCCAGTATCCTGTCTTCTGACAGTGGCCAATGCCAGGTGCCCCAGAGGGAATGAACAGAACAGGTAATCAACAAGTGATCCATCCCCTGTTGTCCCTTCTCAGTTTCTGACAGAGAAGCTAGGGACACTTTAGAGCATGGTTTTGTATTCCTGCCCATCCTGGCTAATAGCCATTGATGGACCTATCCTCCATGAACTTATCTAGTTCTTTTTTTTTTAACCCAGTTACACTCTTGGCCTTCACAACATCCTCTAACAAAAAGTTCCACAGGTTGACTGTGCATTGTGAAGAAATACTTCCTTTTGTTTGTTTTAAACCCGCTGCCTATTAATTTAATTTCATGATCCCTATCAGAAGGAATAAATAACACTTCCTTATTTACTTTCTCCACACCAGTCATGATTTTATAGACCTCCATCATATCCACCTTAGTTGTCTTTTTTCCAAGTTGAAAAGTCCAGGTTTTATTAATCTCTCCTCATATGAAAGCTGTTCCATACCCCTAATCATTTTTGTTTCCCTTTTCTATATCTTTTCCAATTCCAATATATCTTTTTTGAGATGGGGCAACCAGGTCTGCACACAATATTCAAGATGTGGGCGTACCATGGATTTATATAGAGGCAATATACTATTTTCTGCCTTATTATCTATCCCTTTCCTAATGATTCCCAACATTCTGTTAGCTTTTTTGACTGTCGCTGCAGATTGAGTGGATGTTTTTAGAGAACTATCCACAATGACTCCAAGATCTCTTTCTTGAGTGGTAACACTAATTTAGACCCCATTGTTTTATATGTACAGTTGGGATTATGTTTTCCAATGTGCATTACTCTGTATTTATCAACGCTGAATTTCATCTGCCATTTTGTTGCCCAGTCACCCAGTTTTGTGAGATCCCTTTGTAACTCTTTGAAGTCTGCTTTGGACTTAACTAACTGGAGTAGTTCTGTATGATCTGCAATTTTTGCCACCTCACTGTTTACCTCTTTTTCTAGATCATTTATGAATATGTTGAACAGCTCTGGTCCCACAATTTACCTCTCTCCATTCTGAAAACTGACCATTTATTCCTACCCTTTCTTTCCTATCTTTTAACCAGTTACTGATCCCTGAGAGGACCTTTCCTCTTATCCCATGACAACTTACTTTGTTTAAGAGCCTTTGGTGAGGGACCTTGTCAAAGGCTTTCTGAAAATCTAAGTACACTATATCCTCTGGATCCCCCTTGTCCACATTCTTGTTGACCCCCTGAAAGAATTCTAGTCTTGTTACAGTTGTATACAAACTACTGTGTAATGTTTTCCTGGGAATCATTGGAGTTAAGATTACTGTGCTCAGAAAAAGCCCCGCATAGTCCTAGTCATCAGAATCATTCTTTTATTGGACTTTAGACTGAAGAGTTTATATATATTAGAGGTATAAATGGCTGAAAAGCATCAATGCTAAAATAATGTGAAAATAAAGCAAATTGCTTGGGAGATGACTCAGTGTCCTCTCTCTCTCTCCCCTGCCCCCATTAAATGGGTCATTTCACATGCTAGGGAATTAAGAAATTAAAACTGGGGGAAATCCTGGTTTATATCTATCCAGGGCTCTAAGGTTCATATAATGAACCTGCTGCCTGTTCTCACCCCCCTCCTTGCATTTCAGGGTGTGTTCTCCCTCTGTTGTGTACATAGAGCAGCGTTGCCAACTCCCATGATTTTAACATGAGTGTTACCATATATACTGTTTTACTTGGAGACAGCTCTTGGAGACAAGTGATTTATGTAAGAATCTTACCTTTCATTTTAAAAAAATTGTGAAGAAAAGCCAGAAGACAAATGAAAAAGCCCAGTTTTTAAAAAAATATCTTATGATTTGGAGGGGACGGACTTATGATTTCTGAATGTTTTGGGGTTACCAGTTACTACATGGAGTATAATATAGCTTTGGAGTAATTGGGCCAGAGAGAGTGATAAGGACTCTATAGCTTGGTGATTGTAGCACACAGCAGAGAGGTGGGAGACCCAGGGTCTAGTGATCCTGTTCCAATGACTCTTTAATTACTTATACACAGTGGAACAGGTTCAACGGGAGTGAATGAGGGGTCCCCACATCAGATTATCCCATAGCTCAGTGAAGAGACAGATTAAGATTTATTGGGACCCTGGGCACAAAGAACACTTGGGCCGCCCACACCAGCCCCCTGCCATGGGGCCCTACCCCGCCCCTCCGCTCCTCTCCTTCCCCCTATAGCCCCGCCTTCTCACCTAGCCTAGGGTGACCAGACAGCAAGTCTGAAAAATCAGGATGGGGGGGCGGTAATATGTGCCTATATAGGACAAAGCCCCAAATATCAGGACTGTCCCTATAAAATTGGGACATCTGGTCACCCTAACGTGGCCAAAAGCTGGGCCATGATAAGAGCTGCCCAGGGAGCCCAGGCCGCTGTGGGGAGCCCTGGGCCCTCCATCTGCCCTGGGAGGCGTGCCCTGAGGGGCAGGGACACAGGCCAGGGGCTGCTTTTGGGCACCCTGGCTCCCCACCCAGGGCAGGCGGAGGATCTGTGCGGCTCTTATTACAGCCTCAGGTGACCATACATCCCATTTTGGCTAGGACTGTCCCCTTATTAAGCCCTGCTACAGACATCCTGACTTTTTGGCAAAACTGGGCTTTTGTCCTGTTTGTTCTTGCTAATTGTCAGTTGGCAAGAGCAAACAGGATAAATGCCCAGTTTTGCCAAAAAGAGGCTCGGGAGTGGGGGGCGAGTTGCAGGGCGAGTATGCGGGGAGAGGCTCAGGCCAGGTCTGCATTGGGGGGAGGAGGTAGAAGAGAGGGCTCAGGCCAGGTCCACGTGGGAAGGTGGGGATGGGAGAGGGGCTTGGGCCAGGTCCGCATGGGGGGGGTGGGAGAGTCTGCACGGGGAGGAAAGTGGCAGGGGAGAGGGGCTTGAGGCAGGCCCACACGGGGGGAGGAGGGGGTCGGAAGAGAGGCTCGGGCGAGCGGCTCAGCCAGCTCTGTGAGGGGGGGGGCACGGGAATACGCTCACCCTGTTACTGCTGGGCTCTGGCTTCTGACCTGGCTAGAGGGTGGGGCCTCAGGGGAAAGGGAGGAGCAGGAGGCAGGGCCAGAGTTTCAGAGCTCCTCTGGGGGCCTCCGAGTTGGGTGGGGCCGTGGGCACAGGCCCCAGGGGCCTGTGTGGTAATCCACCACTGGCTCAGTGGTTAGAGCACTTTCCTGAGAGATGGGAGACTCTGTTCAAATCCTTTCTCCCATGGGGTTGGGGAGATTAAACCTGTGTCTCCCATATTCTGAGCAAGTGCCCTAACCTCTGGGATATAAGTTGGTCACGATCACCACTGCTGCCTCCTCCTTCAGACAAATTTTGAATGAGCCCAGGTTGTGGGTCGCTCTGGGGCTTAGGTGAGAGATAGGTCCCAGTATCTAGAGTGAGGCCTCAGAGCATAAGCTCAGAGTCAGAAACTTAGCCACTGAGAGAACTTTTACTCTGAAAACTGTGGTGCAGAGTGAATTTAGAAGTCTATAGGGTTAAGCAGCAACAGACTGAGGGTTTTGTGGATCACAGTAGAGCCTAAAACTGGGGCTTAGATGCGTAGGTCTGGGGTTTAGGTGCCTAGGTACCTTTGTGGATCTAGGCCTAAGTGACATGCCCAAGGTCACATAGGAAGTCTGTAGTGGAGCAGGGAATTGAACTCATGTTGCTGGCTTGTGCTCCAACCACTGGGCCATCCTTTCTCTTGAAACAGGGCCTTGGAGTCTCATAGTAAAAGTCTGATCCTCTACTGACTGAGCTGTCCAGGCTCATAGGTTATCTCATTGACACCTCTGATCCTGTCCTCAGTCACGTGGACTCTCTCTCCTTCCATTCGTGATCTTAACATCCCTGTGTCAACTACAGCAGCATGTTAGGAAGTATTTAATATATTTTAGCTGTCTTTTAATGTGATTTGCAGCACCAGCCAGCTCAGTGGACTGCCAATATGTCAGCTCTGCGGACCACAGTTTGAGAACCCTTACTATGGCATTTACAAAAGTCAAGAAACAGAAAGGTGTTGCCTGCCTGCCTGCCATCTATCTATCTATCTATCTATCTATCTATCTATCTATCTATCTATCTATCTATCTATCTATCCCTTTCAAAAGTGTATGGAAGGTGTTAGTCCAAATTTAATTCTAATCAGAGTGTAGGAATTGCCCAACTGGTTCACCTTTTCTGGTATACCATCTCCAACAGTCATCAATACCAGCTGCTTCAAAGGAGGGTGTAAAACCCCCAGTAACTGGGTGGTAAATTCTAAGGCACTGAACATGGATGAATCCTGCTGAGATGTGCTTGAAGCCTACATAGAGATGAGTGTAATTACTGCTGATTCCTAGTGATTCATCCTGTTATCTCCAACCTAGATATAAGAGGGAAAGGAGTGTGTCTCTTGGCAACAGCAGGAACTGCAGATTGGGCTAAAGGAGGCCCTGCACAGAAATCCTAGGAATGGCTAGTCTTGGGCAGAAAGTGCTTATTCTGAGGTTTATCTATATCTCTATCTATATTTACATTAGGACAGTATCGAGCACCTCACCATCTGTAATGTACTTGTCCTCACAACACCCCTGCAATGGAGGTAAATAATTTAATCCCCATTTTACAGATGGAGACCTGAGGCACTGAGAGACTAGTGACTTGTCTAAGGACACAGCCTGTAGCAAAACAGGGAATTGACCCCCAGGTCTCCCAAGTCCCAGAGTAGTGCCTTAACTGCAGGGCCTCCATGCTGCTCTTTGTTATTTAAGTCACTAATACAGCCAAACAGAGGAAGGGGGGTTGTTTGGATAACGTACATTCTGTATATTTTCTGTTAAGAACAGAGCGGGATCTCTGCTTGCTTACACTGCTATAATAAACAACTCTGCAAAAACATATTTATGAGGGGACTTTCTCAAACCCAGTCAGTTAGTGTGTCTCTTATATCCTGATGTAAGTAACTGGTATCCTGTATATATTTTTACAAATCCCATCTAGTGTAATTTTGGATAATATAAATGACTAACTTTTTGTTTCCTATTAAGCTCTTTCCTTCCTTACTAGTTTTTGAATTATGAGAGAGGGTAAACAAGAGTGCCCGGCTGATTTTCACTGTATTCATGATTGTAGTATATACCCCTACTGTGTCACTTCCTTACTTGTCTCTTCCCTACATTAAATAGCCCTAGCCTTTTCAATTGCTCACCAAACTGAAGTCTTTCCATGCCTCTAGTAGCTTCCATTGCTCCCTTTTTATTTCTGCTATCTTGTTTCTGAAATTGGGGGACCTGAACTGAACACACAGTGAAAGGTGGTGGTATATTATTTGGGAAAATACTCCTAATAGATGGAAATGAAAATTCCTCACTATTGTAGCAAGCAGAAAAGAACAGCAAGTGAATACCTGGAATGGGATGTTTTGTTCAGAATGTGTAAGGTTCTAAAGTGTTTAATGAAATAAGTTGAAGAGTAATGAAAATATATGGAGCTTTATTTCATCTGCTTAGTCTGAGGACTTTCTGGAACTACCTCCTTGAGTCCCTAGTCACAAAGGCACTATGTGTGGTCTCAAGATGTTGTCCAGACTGTACAATGTCTCTGTGAGAATGACTAAGGGAGAGAATGTATGTATTACAGATTAGATGGGTATTGGTTATGTTCCACACCTGTGATATGGGTGCTGTTCAATATTCACACACTCCGTTATTTTACTATCCTATAACAATGTCCCAATGAACCAAATAGTGGATGAACAGGCTGCTGTAAACATGAGGCACAGTGGGAGAGCAATGTCAAGTCCCTAAGCTCTATAGCACAAATCATTATAGGGGCCTCAATTTAACTCTAATTTTGTGTTTGTAATTTTACACTGTCAGTCAACAATAATGACTGTGCAAATGATGGAATTTAGACCAGGAACCACCATGGCATCTCTGATTTTGAGCCCAAATGAGCTGATAGTTTTTTGCTGCTTGATTTTTGAGGAAAGAGGTGGAGGGAAAATCCCCAATAACAAGAATTTCAGATGGACCAGAAAGCAGGATGGGGAGATATTACAAAAGGGAAAACTAATAGGAAAGGAAAATGTGTTAGTAATACTAGATTTTTCTTAGAAGAGATGGCTTATTGGAATTCAGTTATTTTTCACATTTATACAGTGGTATGTCTTTGATAAAAACTAAATTTGGTGAGTGTTAGAGTGATACCATTAGTAAAGGGAGAAGATGACGACTTTGGCAGCATCATTTTGGACATGATGAAAAAGTGGGGAAAGCGAGGAGATTACAGCCATTAAGGTGAGAAATCACCAGAATATGATCTAGCATTTTGGCAATAGGATTTATGCAAGTACAAATTAGACAACCTATTAAGTATGCAGCATCTGGTCCTCAAGCTATTAATTTCACATTAAAATTAACCACATTTCAACTACTTATCCCTCCTAAAATGTGCACTATAAGATATCATTGGTCTGAAACATGACTAAGCTCACATAAAAAGTAACTAGCCAGACCAGGATGTGCAGAAGCATAAAGGTAGAGTGGAGGGAAGGAAGGGTTCTTGTTTTATCTCAGAGGTTTTTGATTTATCAGAGCTAGTTCACACATCACCAGATCAGTGATACCCAAGAGAAGACTGAACGTTTCATTAAGAGCAGTACATTACTTATTGACACTTAACCAGATTATGGGCATTCAGAGGTGAAAGTATTAGCACAATAGGTTAAGTAATACTGTTGTTCATTTGTAAACCAAAATCAGCATTGTGGAAAGACCTCTAGATGTTTTTTAGCTGAACTGAGCAAGCTACAAGCCTCAGCTAGCTCTAAAACTTTGTTTGGATCTCTGTTTAAATAACTGGGGCACTGCTGTCTGGCAAGAGTGGGTTTTTTTAGATTACTTTAGGGTATGTCTACACTACGGGATTATTCCAATTTTACAGAAATCGATTTTTGGAAACAGATTGTATAAAGTCGAGTGCACGCGCCACACTAAGCACATTAATTCGGTGGTGTGCGTCCATGTGCCAAGGCTAGCGTCGACTTCCAGAGCGTTGCACTGTGGGTAGCTATCCCATAGCTATCCCATAGTTCCCGCAGTCTCCCCCACCCATTGGAATTCTGGGTTGAAATCCCAATGCCTGATGGGGCCAAAAATTTGCCACCAGTGGTTATGGGTAAATGTCGTCAGTCAACCCTCCCTCCATGAAAGCAACAGCAGACAATCATTTCGCACCCTTTTCCCTGGATTGCCCGGGCAGATGCCATAGCACGGCAACCATGGAGCCCGTTCAGCCTTTTTTCAAAGATGGTTACCAGCCCTACTGTACCGTCTGCTGCTTTGCAAGTTGGCAATGATGGTTACCAGTCATACTGTACCGTCTGCTGCTGTCATGGGTGCTCCTGGCTGGCCTTGGTGAGGTTGGTCGGGGGCACCTGGACAAAAATGGGAATGACTCCCCAGGTCATTCTCTTCTTTAAGTTTTGTCTAAAGGGAGAGTCAGTCCTACCTAGAATATCAGGCAAGCCTACTAAAGAACCAGAGAGGCAAACTGCCACTCTGGGTCAGAGCCCCAGAGATCCCGCAGAAATGATGAGCTGCATGCCATTCTAGGGGATGCCCCTGCAAAAACCCCACCTGTTGCTTCCCTCCTCCCACACCCCTCCTGGGCTACCGTGGCAGTTATCCCCCCATTTGTGTGATGAAGTAATAAAAAATGCATGAATAAGAAACAACACTGACTTTATTGCAAGCAGAAATCAAAGGGGGGAGGGGAAGGCAGTTGGCTTACAGTGAAGTAGAGTGAACCACCATTCTGCAATTGCTAAGCCTATAGCTGAAAATGGGAATCTGTGACAAGCACTAGGATAGAAGCACAGGCAGGACTGTGTGTGGGCCTTTGGTTGACACTGGTAAAATACAAAATGTCCCAGGATATGTATGTTGGGGGACAGTTCTAAACGGCAGCTTAATTTTTTTATTTGCAGCAAAATGTAGAGGACTAAGTATCTGATTGTGAGCCCTGGTAGCAAGGAGTAGGCTGGGATAGGCGCGACCGTGTGGTGCTGCTGACTAGGAGAGCAGCCTGAGGCAGAAGCCTCCAGCTGCCATGCTATTCCAGACAGGACTGAATCTCCTTTAGACAAAACTTAAAGAAGAGAATGACCTGGAGTCATTCCCTTTTTTTGCCCAGGCTCCCCCGAGGCCAACCAGGAGCACTCACGGGACGACAATGATGGATATCAGTCCTGCTGTACCGTCTGCTGTCCGCAAGGCAAGGCAAGGGGATGCTGCTGTGTAGCGCTGCAACACCGCATCTGCCAGCAGCATCCAGTAGACATACAGTGACATTGAAAAAAGATGAGAAACGATTTTTTCCCTTTGCTTGCACGGGGTGGGGTGGGGGGCTGACGACATATACCCTGAACCACCCGCAACAATGCTTTTGACCCTTCAGGCTTTGGGAGCTCAGCCCAGAATTCAAATGGTTTTCGGAGAGTGCGGGAACTGTGGGATAGCTACAGTTGTCAGTCACTCCTCCCTCCGTGAGCGTCCATTTGATTCTTTGGCTTTCTGGTACGCTTGTCTCAGCTCCTTAAGTTTCACGCAGCACTGTGTTGAGTCCCTGTTGTGGCCTCTGTCCATCATGGCCTTGGAGATTTTTTCAAATGTTTTGGCATTTCGTCTTTTGGAATAGAGTTCTGATAGAACAGATTCATCTCCCCATACAGAGATCAGATTCAGTATCTCCCGTAGGGTCCATGCTGGAGCTCTTTTTTGATTCTGGGACTGCATGGTCACCTGTGCTGATCAGTGCTCCACGCTGGGCAAACAGGAAATTAAATTCAAAAGTTCGCGGGGTTTTTCCTGTCTACCTGGCCAGTGCATCTGAGTTCAGATTGCTGTCCAGAGCGGTCACAATGGTGCACTGTGGGATAGCTCCCAGAGGCCAATACCATCGAATTGCAGCCACACTAACCCTAATTCGAAATGGCAATACCGATTTCAGCGCTACTCCCCTCATCGGGGAGAAGTACAGATATCGATATTGAGCCCTTTATATTGAAGTAAAGGGCTTCATTGTGTGGACGGGTGCAGGGTTAATTCGGTTTAACGCTGCTAAATTCAGGATAAACTCATAGTGTAGACCAGGCCTTAGAAAGGTTACTGGCATGTAAGAGTGGATAAATACAGACTATGTGTCACTCCACTTAAAAGCTATCTGATTATTAATCAATTAACTTTGAAGTATGCATTAAGGGGAACAAGCAGGTTTGGTTTTTAAGGCAGCCTTATTAATAGCAGGAATTCCAGGAAATATATTTGTCTTTTGTTGTTGTTTTTTAAACAAAACTCTTAGGAGTGGATGATTAGGAATCTGAATGCGTCATTGCTATATGCCAAAGAAGCTCCTACTAAATGTTACTCTTTTTTTTCAAAATGTGATAACTCAAAGGCTAGTTATTTAAATATTTGAATGTTTTTCAAGCTCCCTAGATAAACAATAAGCCTTTGTGTATTTGTTTCTTATTCTAACATTTCTGATGTTAATTTTGTCTCACATTTTACAAACTTTCAAAAGATGACTCCATTTGTGTTCATGAAATTCTGCAGGCTATTGGCTACCCTGAGGTGGGTCTCTCTCAATATCTCTTGTTGGAACTATTCTACATTGTATGAATAATTAAATATTCATTGGACTAGAGAGTGATACTGACTGCATAGGCTGGTAGTTATGACATTCACTGCAGCTGTGGGAGAACCAGGTTCAAATTCCTACTCTGAATGGGGCAAGGAGGGGAGTTGAATCTGGGTCTTCCACATCCTATGGGAGTGCCATAATCACTGGGCTATTGGTTATCTTGAGGTGGGACTCTCTTCCTTGCGCTAAGCAGAAATTCCATCCTGGGCCTGCAAAAGTTTTTTGTCAAAACTTTGATGTGGTACTGAGACTTTCCATAAAAAGTGTATTGGTTTAAACTAATGGCATTTCCCATTGAAAAGCATTTTATCACAAAATTCCTGACTGGCTCTACTAGATTATGTGATTAATACACAGCACCATGTAGGGGAAGATATGGAGCAGAATGTGTCTTAGAGGCACTGGAGTTCTCAGGGAATTGTTCATTCTATCTCTCTCTGGAGATGCTCCTGACAGATGCAGGGGTGCTGGATCTACGGGTACTGAGGGTGGGGCAGCATTACCTGGCTTTAAGTGCTTTCCATCATATACAGGGTTTACAGTTTTGTTCAATGGCTTTCCGCATCGCCACTATAAAAAATGTTCCAGTGCCACTGGAAAGATGTTGACTTCAGTGGGAGTGGAGTCATTCAGAACACCTCACGGGATCGGACCAGGGAGTGAGGAGGGAGGGGCTGTACATTGCTCGACTGAACCTTAAATTTTAAAGTCACAGCTATGAAAGTTAAACCATTCTTAATTGCAGCAGAATTAATAGATGAGCTCATGTTGTATTTGAAAGGGCCAATCCTATCTCCATTGGAAGATTGGATCAAAAGTATATCATTGTTTCTTTCTCTCGTAATCATAATCTTCATAAGTTATTTGGTGAGTTACATACCTCCTGCTTAGGAAATCCACCCAGCATGTGTGAGAGAAATGTATTTCTATGGAGGCACTTGGATTGCTCTTTGTTTAATTAATTTGCCAGCCTCCCAACTGCTTCATTGGGACCATGCACCTGCTGCAAATATTCATATTCAAACCTTGAGGGGGAGAGAATGCTTTTCATTTGTTTTTATTTTCTTTTGAGCTCATAAATATGAATAGCAGATTCTGAGAGCTGAGCACTCCTTGGAGCTTAAGGAGACGGATGTAATAATAGAAGAAGCCTATTGCAGTGATAGCAGCCGTGCCACATAGCTGACTAGATGGCACAAAGCCAAGCCATAGCACTTCAGACCTCTCCATAGGCTAGAAGCAAACGTGGCTCAGCAGTAAATTCTCCAAACCCGAGCGCATGCTCCCAAATGAAAGAATTTCAAGGAGACTTTGCCACGCTCTCCTTAGGTCTGGCATAGTTGCTTTTGAACACATTTCCTATCCTCCATTTCTCCCGCTTCTGTATCCTTCCAAATCCGCTTTTTAGCACCTCTTGCCAAAAGAGACTGATCATGTTGGTGAGAGCCAGTTCAATCTTTTCCAGACTTGTCTCTCTTAAAACCCTGCACAGTGAGGTACACAGTCTCTAAACAGGAATTTTTGAGCATTAGCAAGCACAGTGTCAGGTTTAGTCATTAGAAAGAGAAGAAGTAGAATGTTGCATGGTATTCAGGGTGTCCAATGGTAATTACAGCTTAATGGTATTTTTGCATAGCCTCCTCTAGACAGGAAATGCCAGCAAACACTTCAATCTGAAGCATACGCAGTCACAATAGTTACAGTGAGTATTGAAGAGTAAGACAGAAATTCCATTTTTGACACAAAATACAGCAAAGGGACTAATAAGAGGTCTCCTTGAGTCAGGTGATGACATGACCATCTCAGCTTTCATTTAAGAAAACAAATCTTGCCTTCATGGTTGAAGAGAGAACTTTGAAAATGTAACCCAAGTGTGCCCTCACACACTCAAATCTGAGGAGAAACGAGAAACCCAAATGTGTTTCTCTTTTGTAATATATCATGAGTCTGGGGGGGTCTGACTCATGATTTTTGCACACTTGGAGTTGGCAATACTGATATCTAGACCACACCCCCTGATCACATCAACAGGCCCCTGTCCTCCCACCTCAGGGAGAATCCTGTCACCAGGGGGTCTGTGGACTGCCTTTTTCCACATATTTTAAGAGAGCAGGAATTGGGGCAGCAAACATCAGCCCCATGCTCCCTCTCCAGTGGTGGGTTTTCTGGCATGTGCCTGTACCTACATGGCACTGTGATTTTGGCCTTCAGTGGCATGTTTTCACTTAGCTTAGAACTGGATAGATCATATTGTCCAAGACATACAGTGCATACAATGCAATTACTGTGAATGAATCACCATTAAACTCTAAAATGGGAACTTTGTTGATCATTCTTCTTTAAATAAAAGAGTACTGCTAGATGCCCTTGCCAGACGGAGACCATAGTTCCAACCTACCCTTCCCAATTGCCATTCGTATCTTAGAGTAATGTATATATTTAGTTCTTTAAAGTGTCTGGTTTAAAAAACCATGAGTCATGTGGATTTGGTTGCAAGCTAAATAGCTATTATACTGACCAAAGGGTGTGCCCTTCCATGGGCTTTTCATTTTTTGGGACCATGTTTATATGCAGCAAGCTCAGTGTCTGTGAAACACGGCACAGCACTGATTAGGGGGAATCAGGACAATAGAAAGTTTTATCTAAAACAGGTTCTAACAAAGCAGCTAAGTAGTGGTTGTATATTTTCAACTCCTATGGGTTCAGGATATACCACAATTTTTGTATACATATATAACAACCCTCTTTCCCCCTAAAAAACATAGCTCAGATGTTTTCTGGGTCTAACACTCCTCCTTTTCCCTGAATCACTATATTAAAGAAATAACACTCTAATTTAGAGAATTTGCAGCCATCCAGCTTTCTCTTTAAACACTGCTGTAACTACCAGGTTTTTTCTTACTGATCTTTTTTCCCCCCTTTCTGTACTTTAAAGTCAGAAGCATAATCTAAATGAACTTTCTTTGCTTAAACAGTGAAATCAAAAAGGACTTGAAAACGTTTTTTAAAAACTGGAACGGGGGGAAATGGCTGCATCTCTAAAGCATATTTGGAGTTTTAGAGAGATACTGTATTTCCCGGCCAGCTGCAATGCATCAAGGCAGACCACGAAATGGCTTTGTAGCAGTTCCCAGAGCACACTGGAAAGCAAGCCAGACAAGACTGTTTTGACTTTTTTGTTCAATGGTAGGGGAGGCAGAGAAAAACAATTGTGCTGGATGCCCCTGCAATAGGCTAATGTAAATATATATTTAATAACAAATAATATAGAAAACATTACATCTTGGGTTTTACTTATACATTGACTATATATTAGACAGATTCAATACAACCTGGATGCTATACTGTTAATAAATATGAATGCCTAAAAATATGGCTAGTTTTGGTCAGATACTGCTCTTATATATATTGGTGTAACTCTGGAATCATTTCATTGAGTTAACTTCAGATTTACATTAATGTAACCAACAGCAGCTATTTTTTTTCTCAGAAAACAAAAGCCATTCCTCTGATGTTGACTAGGGCTGTGTTTTTACTTTCTTCCTCTTATACGTAGAGAAAATGCAGCCCTCGTTGCTGTAGAAGGGGCGGTGAATTGCCTGGCTGCAGTACTGTCTCTGTCTATCCGACATAAAAGTTGCAATGATCGCAGGGCTAAGGAAAGACAGTTTCCTCCCCAGGATTTGAAAAAGTTAAAATTGCAAGAATGTCTGAGCTGAGTCCTGTCTAACTCCCTGCCCCCATCCTCCAGGCTGCATTTAATTTCAATAAACTATTTGGGGTGGAAACCATTCCAGAGGTCTAGTGTGACTCATGCTATCCTCTCTGCTTTACAATCTTTAAAACACAAGTCAGCTTTATAAAAAGTTCTATCTTATCTGATGAAAAATAAAATATGCAAGCAACTTCTCAGTCCCTTAAACATATTGAGCTTGATCCGGCCATCCTTTACTTCAGTGGCACTTCTCCAGTGAGCAAGGATTACAGGCTCCTGCCTCTTTTTCCTAAAAGAAAGTATCAGATTTTCTGGGAGTTTTACTTGCACAAGATGATGATGTGGATATTTTTCATTCCAAACTCCCATGCTATGGGTGAAATCATAGCCCCACTGAAGTCAAAGAAAAAACTCCCATTGATGTCAGTGGAGCCAGGATTTCACACTGTAACTTATTCATTCCAAACTTTTACTAATTTAGGGACCAGTCCAACAAAATAGAAAACTTTCTCTATACCAGAGACAGCTGCCCAGAAGTGCCCAGAACTAATAGCTATTGATACCTCAGTAAGGCCCCAGTCCTACTAATACTTACCCTAATACTACTAGTACATGGAAGGAGTCTCACTGAAGTCAGATTAAGATTCTCCCCCCTCATCTGCACACAAAAACACAATGCACCTATCCAGTTATGCAATTTTATACAAAACTGTGATGAAAAACTTGTGTATAACTGCAGCTGGTGACCAATTTATATTGTGAAGTGTGATGACTGATAGCCCTGTATAACTGTGATCCTAGTTAGCATAACTGTATCTGCTATTCCAAGTAATATTTCTGAATCTTGCTAACATTTATATAGACCATTTCATCCTGAAGCATTTTACAAACAAGAAACTAGTACATATTTAGGGCTTCTAGGGTTTTGGAGTTTATTCATTTCTTTTTTCAGGCTTTATTTTGAGCAACTTTTGAATTTTATGTAGATGTCCAAAATCAGGGTTTTCTCTTTGTGTATACTGTAATGAGTAATGTATGTTATTATGTATTTTAATGAGTAATCTCTTTGTAATGTTGCCTAGTGAACTTTAACATACTACTGTTTCAAACAGCACTATGGTAAAGCTCACTAAGGAACCTGGGTGCTAACCAGTAGGGTTTACACAGACCAATTAATGTACAACACATTATAGCACTTTAGCAATCACACACACCCTGTAGTGCATATTACCACTCCATGTAGACAAGCCCTTAGATACAAGTAACCATTTCCAATGGTTTTCCAATGTTTATCTAACTGATTTCTTTCTTTTGTTTGTGTGTCTGTTGGGGGTGTTTTATCAGTGTTAATCGGTCAAAATCTAAAATTAGAAGACCTATACACATTTCATGCTGTACACTGCACACTTCCTCCATCACTGAAATGCAGTTACCTCTGGGCTGAAATAAATCTACTGTTTAATGGTACACAGTAACATTACACAAAAGTTTTTAGGAAAGAAAGTGAAAACTATTAGGTAAAGACAGGACCAAATCAGTCCAATGAACACCCAGAAACCCTAAAATATTGGGTAGCTTTAAACTAGTCACCATTTAGACCCAACATCCAGGGGCAGCTCCAGACACCAGCACGCCAAGCGCGTGCCTGGGGCAGCAAGCCGCGGGGGACGCTCTGCCGGTCGCCACAAGGGTGGCAGGCAGGTTGCCTTCGGCGGCTTGCCTGTGGAGGGTCCGCTGGTCCCGCGGCTTCGGCGGACCTCCCGCAGGCGCGCCGCTGAATCCACGGGACTGGGGACCTCCCGCAGGCAAGCCGCCAAAGGCAGCCTGCCTGCCGTGCTTGGGGCGGCAAAATACCTAGAGCCGCCCCTACCAACATCACTAAAGTGGTTCAACAAGAATATCTCAGAAACCAAAGCACTGGCGAGTGGCACCTCACTGCAGTGTTAAGTCAGCTCCCGTTTTCTGCTTCTGCAGACATCCCAGATCCCCTGCTTTGCTCTTTCTTCTCTCCTCCCTGCCATTCTTACCAGTGAGCCTGCTGCTCTGTGCACAGTGAGCAGTCAGCACGGCTGCAGCTGTTAAGTGCCAGCTAGACAGCCAGTCACTTCTCAAAGACCCTCTGCCCACCTGGCTTCCTACTCAGCCGGTGTTCCCCTCCCTACCCACATGTCTGAATACCTCTGCAAAATAGCACTGCCAATATCACTACATCCACACAGCACAGCCATTCTGGGCCCATGAGCTACTACAGGCTGAGTTCAGGTGGGAAGAATGTAAGTACCCAAAATGAAATTTGACTAGGATGCCTGGGTTATCAACTTAAGAATTACTGCCCTCCCCCCCAAAAAATTGTCTTGGGATATTGAATCTCCATGGGCCACAGCTGGTTAGATCCTCAGTTTCATGTCAAAGATGGCAATTCTAGCAGCACAGTGCCCCTTAGAGCCCTAAGGACAAGTAGATGCATATTTAGAATTCTGTGGTAGGGGAAAGGTGTTGAGATAAGCCAGCTGTTGTCACTCACCTCCTCTAACTTCCCCCTCTGCTCCAGGCCCGCCCCTGTCTCTACCTTGTCTCCCTCGCCTTACTTGAAATGCACAATGTAGGCTAACACAGTGACGTACATGTCTATTTTGTGAACAAACTACCTGACTCACCTGCATGAATTCCTGATATGCAAGACTATACAGCTACATAGTTGCCTATTAAGCCCTCTGTGAGTGCACATCAGAGATTTGCATGTGTGTATCTTGTATAAACTAGGCCGAGAGGACCAGATTCCCTGGTCTGTTCTGGCCCCCTTGTGTCACTCTAGTAGCTCACAGGGTCAGCTGAGGAGCCCACAAGTGTGTACAGCCAGAATAGCAGGCTCTAGGCCACCCTCCCAAACAGCCCCCCTCCTCCCGCCCCTGTGTAGCAAGTAGAGGTGGTTGGGAATTTTTTGACAAAACATATTTTTGTGACTCACTGTGGATGTAAGAGACATAGGTTCAAGTTCCTGCTCTCGGTCAGTCTCTCTGGTGCAAAGATGACTTATTTACACAAAGTGGAATAGCTGCAACTGGAGAGCATGAGGCAGGATGAGAGACTGCTCTGTGTCTTGGTGTTTAGGACCCTCACCTGCTCCCTGACAGATCCAACTTCAAGTCCCTGCCTGGAATCAGGTGGAGCAGGCACTTGAAATTGGGTTCCCACTTCCTATGTGAATGCCCTGGAGCACTGGGCTATTGCCTACTCTGGAGTGGGGTGTACATGTTCTCTCTCTTTTACTTTTGTGAAAAATCTCCAGCACTCTCAGTTTCATTCCAATGCAAAATGAAAACAAATTCTGATGTGTGGCTGTTGGAGCACATCTTGAAATCCCTCGGCACCCACATCACGGATGTAGTGCAAGCTAGGTGTGGGGGTAGTCAAAGCTGGGTAGGGATCAATGGGAGTTTCCAGTCCTAACTTCAGAGATCCTCACCCACTCTCACACAGCCATGGCAATACTGTTAGCTTTCTGCCAAGCTACTGTTGGCTGGCAGACAATGCCTGCACTGCAGCCACTCTGGTGCAAATCCCAGTGTGCGTGTAACACCGACAGATGCCGGTTATCATGATTGAATCTGGAGCTTAGGGCATGAGCTTCTGTTGCATGAGCTAAAAGCCCTATGGCTCTTAGCTGAGGCTGTAGAGAAGACTCATAATCTCTCTCTCTCTCTTTCTTTCTCTCTCGGTGCCACTCAATGGGACAGAACACCACACTCAGGAGGTGCGTAGGTTACATGCACAAGATTAATGCTGATTTAGGAAGCATTAACTGATCTGAACTTTAGTATAATATGAAAGGGAACATGCAGTTTATAGAGGCTGGTTCCTCAGCCAACATGTCTGTCTGTGGACTGCCTAGAGAGGACACCAAGGGCTATGTGCTGGAAGGGAAACATTCTGCATAGCCCTCATTCCCATCCATATAACTTGTCTGTGGTTAAGATTCCCTCCACATCATGTGGATAGGGAGATAATGAAGGCCTATGATGCTATATCTTATGATGCTGGTTCTTGCTTAGCAATTATACCATGAAAGGGTCAGTTCTACCTACTTCTATAATGTGTTTCTGGGATAAGATAGTGTTTATAGATTACTCCCTGCTAATCTCTTTACAGATGTGCCTCACTTAAGTTTTTGCTCAGGCTTCGTGTTATGACAGATCTGATATGTGTCAGTGAATACATGCCTGCTTTCCTTTCCACAGACAGGCAGCGAGTCCTAGAAGACATTTGACTCAGTGTTTATTCTGATCTTTTTAAAAATTTGGAGTGTGATTTCAGCTATTTATAAAATAGCATCAAAGGCACAATAGTTAAAAAATAATCCGGATAAATGTTCTGTTCTATTTTAAAATTACGTGGGGTTAAGAGTGGTGCTTAAAATCATTTCAACCAGAGATAGAAGAAAATTAATTAGATTAATTTTGCCCATCCTGACTTCCATGCAGGATTATTCTCTATGGTATAGTCTCAAGTACTTTGTCTGGTCCAGTCTTGGATGAGGCAAACAATGGGATTTCCACCATTGTTAAGAATTTTTTTCTGATATTCACCCTGAACATTGTTATTGAGTTCCATCCTATCACTCCTAATTAAAATGTATCCCCTTGGACCACCCTCAACAGTTCCTCTCCCTCTTGGGGCTCAATTATAGCCTTGGTTAAAAGACTCCCCTTGAATTACATGAGAGATTCAGACTCTCAGGAGGGAGAGGAATCCAATAGTTTTTTTTCCACCCTTAATTTCTATGTGTGCTTCAAGCAGTGCTGCTCTGTACTCTAGTCAAAACTTAGCATTGCAGAAAATTCCACAGTCTAATCCTATGATTCTAACCACCTCACTTTTACCCCATGACATGAAAAGTGCAATAGAACATTTATTCTAAATATCTTTAACTACTGTGCCTTTGACAGTGTTTTATAAACAGCTGAAAACCTATTGCATATTTTACAAAAGAGCAGAACAAACAGTGACTCAAATGTTTACTAGAAATTCTACAGCCTTCAGATACTTGCCGTTTTTAATAATCTCACCCTACTATAAATTCTCAGTAGTAGCTGGAGGCAGAATATACTCCTAAAGGAGAAAACAATGAAATAGCTCCTACAGTAGATGAGCAGGATGATGTTTCAGACACCAGAAAATAGATTTAAAATCTATTTCCCAGTCCAAACCTTACATAAATAATTCAATATGAAGAAATAGCCTAAAATTTGCGGTTTTTTTAATTGTAAATTACTTCTTATTCAATTCAGCCAGAGTGAGGGAATGAAACTTTACACCATTTACTAGCTGATTCATAAATCTGAATCGTAAGAACCTCACTGGGGACAAATTAGCCTTTGTTACCAGCCAGCAACTACATTAAAAATTGCCCAGTCAAGAGTTCTTCTACAGTAGTTATGCCAGAATGGGGGAACAGGGGAGTACTGCTTTTCTATATCAGTTTTATTCATTATTCATTATCAATGAAATCTACATTAACCAGACAGAAAATGTCTTTAATCTGACAGGCAAGATTACATGTACAAACTTGCATCTTCCAGAAGGAGACTACTACTGCTAGTCAGTCAATCAGGCATTGATCCTGTCTCCACTGAATACAATGAGAAAACCCTCTTTGATTTCAATGGGACCAAGCTCAGGCCTTCACTGTTACTATTTAACAAAATCCCACAGTGCTAGATATAGCTTGACAAAACTCAGAGTTCACAAATATAATCTCAACAGTTGGAGTTGCATAAGCATTTAGAGGTGTAATTCCTTTAATCTCTAACTCATTTTACTGCATGCATAGCCCAGCATGATGATGTGTTTCATTACACCTAGTGCTCCTCTTGCATTTGGGGTAGCAGTCTGATTTTTGCTTCCAGCAACTTGGAAGGAACCGAGAAATCTGAGAGTCTGGAAACTTTGCCAACAAAAGTTCAGCTGGGCCAATGCAGTCTAAAAATCATCTGGAATGTGACACCCTCAAGTGCTTTTCAAAGTAAGTTATGGATTTGGAAGCAGCTGCGGAAAATGTAATTTACCCTTACTCAGAGCAAAGAAAAAAGTGAACTTCCTTACAAGCTAAGACATGCATGCCCTCCTCTAGTTCACTTTTCTCTTCACTACATCCCAGAATCTTCTGACATCCTGCATATCAAGTGTTTGCGTAGTATAGCTAGAGTTCAGAAATGCTGTGTGATTAATCTTGCCCTAAATTTTTCAAGTTTAAACAAACAGTAAAGCCCAAATTTTTATATATGTGTTTGTCTAAAGTGAGTATGCAAAATGCACACATGCAAATTGAGGCTGCATGTTTTCTTGCACAAATCCTTGAGTTACACAAGCACATCAGGTATTTCAGGTGCACAACTAGGGTGTGTGCAAAAAATATGGACATACTTCTGTGTAGTCACTTTTAAAAAAATTAGACCTGGCTATTTACTACTAAAATATTAACTAAGGATATGACTGTCTCATATTTTCCACCAAGTGCAAAATAATAGCTTCAAGCAATATTTCACAAGAGAGCTTAAATTCTGAGTTGAATTTTATAAACTGGTGTTTAAAAGAGCACTCAAAAAATTAGAATATGACCAGGTACCCCCTAAACGATAGAGCAATGCATAGCAGAGCTAAAAGCCTTTTATATTTGGCTTCTCTCCAGTTTCATGGAAAGGGTAAAAGGAGGGAGCCAACTTTCATTTGCAGCCAGTGTATTTTTTTTAGATGTAAGCAGTGCATCATCATGATGAATTCAGTGAGGGAGTTCAACTCCAGTTGGCTGCATCACCCAATGTCCATTTCCCATTAACTTAGAGGGCAGAAAACACCGGCAGTCACACTCGCCTTCATGAATGGTGAGCTTTTCACAGGCGAGTGATTGAGAGAAATTGGAAAAAAAAATAAAAAACCTAAATCCCCAAAAGTCACTGCAATGATGTTGCTTTAACCAATGGTCATGATGCTAGCCATTAGATTATTAATCCATTTCACACCTAGTCCTGCAACCTTGATCCTCATAAATATGAATTTCAGAATCAGATCATGTAGTTCAGCCTAGCTTAATACTTCACTGAAGTTCACTTTACTTTCAGTTATGACTAAAAGAAGCACAAATAAAATAAATAAAAACTTGATTTTTGTAGGGAGTCCAATAACTGGCATTTTTAAAGCTCTAGAACTGGCATGATTAAAGGTCTAGAAAACATGACCTATGAGGGAAGATTGAAAAAATTGGGTTGTTTAGTCTGGAGAAGAGAAGGCTGAGAGGGGACATGATAACAGTTTTCAAGTACATAAAAGGTTGTTACAAGGAGGAGGGAGAAAAATTGTTCTCCTTAGCCTCTGAGGACAGGACAAGAAGCAATGGGCTTAAATTGCAGCAAGGGCAGTTTAGGTTGGACATTAAGAAAAACTTCCTAACTGTCAGAGTGGTTAAGCACTGGAATAAATTGCATAGGGAGGTTGTGGAATCTCCATCATTGGGGATTTTTAAGAGCAGGTTGGACAAACACCTGTCAGGGATGGTCAAGTAATACTTAGTCCTGCCTTAAGTGCAGGGGACTGAACTAGGTGACCTCTCAAGATCCATTCCAGTTCTATGATTCCATGATTTCACAACACCTAAAGTGACAACTACCAACAGTGGGCCAGACCTGGTCCAGTCTAGTCCCTGTTATGCCATCATAGCAATACAAATAAGACCTAAATGTGCCCTACATAAGAACCCTAAGATTCCCTTGGCTTGGGAGGGTGGATGACCAGCAATTCCTGCTTGTATATTGGCCCCTAGGAGCCGTAACAAGTTGGCTCAATTTAGAACAAGCCACTAGTTATGGCCCCAGGATCTGGGTGTGGAAAGCTGTCTTTGATGCCTTGGTCCCGCTCAGATGTTCCAAGCACCAGTTGACTGAGATGTTTTGAATTCTGAAAATTCAAATTAAAAAAACCAGGCGAAATGTGAATAATTTTTCCTTTTCTGCTAGCTCGACTAATGAGGATTCAGCCCATGGTTGTTAGTTACACCTTAGGGAGTGGGATAAGCTTCACTTCTTGTTAGAGATGTTCTAAAACAAGAATCGCATCCTAAACTACCTCTGTCTCCTTCCAAAAATGGATAGTTTAGATAAAATGGTACCTGGACTGAATCACCCTTGATTTCGAGTTTGCTTTTGGAAAACTAAAACCTAATCAATCAGATCAGGGGTGGGCAACCTGTGGCCTGCTTCCCGCAGCTTCCCTTGGCCGGGAACGGTGAACCGCGGCCACTGGGAGCTGCGGATGGCCATGCAAATGTAAACAAATGGTCTGATTGCCTGCGGGAGGATTACCCTGACAGGCCGCTTGCAGCCCACAAGCCACAGGTTGTCCACCACTGAATTAGATGTTGCAAAGCAACAATACGGCCTCCTCAGCACATCTCTACTAATTACATTGTATATTTTACTTTTTCTCAGAAAATTTAATTTTAGCTTTTATGGCGGGCACACTAGAACACTACTGAAAAGTAGTTTAGACCTAGTCATATATATTTTGTAAATAAACAAGATTCAGTTCAAAACCTAATATGATTAGAAATATTTTCATGGAATTCTTTGGTGTTTCAATATTCCCCAGAAGTGTTGGGAACCCAAACCCAAATATTATAATAATATATGAGAACCAAAAAGTGAAACAGATCATTATAGGACAGGCAGATAGACACAATTAGAGTAAACGTTGCAATATATTTGCATTTGTATCCTGAACGTTCAGATATTTATAACTTCTTGGAAAAAAACATTGCCTATTCACCTGGAATTTTCTATTCTTAGCCTCAGGTCATTGGTGGATTTTTCTGACAACTTCAACTACATTTAAGTTAGGGAAGTGAAGAAAAAAAACTGTACTTTTCTCACTGAGCTAACATAAAGATGGGCAAGGTATATATATTCTGTGTGCAACTCCTGGATTCTATCACATACAATTCGAAATGTTACAGAAAACAAATAGTGGACATTAGTAGCCAGGTATACATCCCACTGAACTGTCAAATTCTTTGGATGGGGGTGATCTTTTTAATGAGATTCTATCTAATACATGTACCTAATAATAAACTGCTCAGCCACTCTAGTGTGCTATTCGATATCACTCTTATGCTAGTCACTCATTTTTAAATTTTTATTTTTCATAGCCTTTAGCCAGGCAGAGAGGGTCAGCTACTTAAATATCTCTAAACTTGTTATTGAAAAAACCTCTCAGCACTGTCACAGTGCATCAATGTCCACAACATTTCTTGGTGTTGAATAGCCAGTAGCTTGCCCTGCACAAAATTTGAATAATTACATTGCCAATGAAAAACCTGTTATGAAAACACTAAGGTCTATTTCCGGGGTGCACAAACTGGGGGGTGGGTACAAAAGGTTCTCAGAAGTGGAGGGGGCTAAGAAACTCCAGCCTTTCACCCTTTTAAAAAACAAACAGAGAAAGAAAAGCACAGACTGGCTTATTTTCAACAATCTGATAAGTTTCATCATTACAGAAGGCTTACTGTGCCTTTAAAATTAATTTTGATTCTCATTAATTTTAAAACAAATTTAATGATTAATAGGTGATATTAAGACATAAACTGGCAACATATATAATACTAGTTGAGAGCCTGGGACCTCTTGAGTGAGTCAGATGCTCTAACACTAAACCGAATGAATGGTCTCAGCTCAGTGTTTCCCCTCCACCTTCCAGCCTGAAAAACAGTTTCAGATTACAAGTAATGCACAAAACCCCAGTTTCACATTACAAGTAAGGGAGGGAGGGGCACAAAAATCCTGTGAATGTAAGGGGGAGCACAATTGGAAAAGTTCTAATAGAAACTGCTTATTATTTCACACACTTGCCTGCCTTCTAAAGGACAGTTTGGGCCAGAATCTTATATAGATATTCAGTGCAGGAGAGGGTGGAAAGAGCCTTCACTTTGGGAGTGAAAGGGCCAGGCTAGCAGGAACAATTATAGTTCCTGTATCCAAGGGCACATAAGCACTAGTCTTACCGTACTCCTACAGGCCCAGGGGCCCAAAGGGGTGGAGAGGAGATGTGTTCAGGGCCCACACCAGTGCACAGAGCAGGACCAGTGCATAGGGAGAGTCTGCTGTATGGTGCAAAGGGACACTCCCAGTGAATGCTGGAGTCTACATCCTGCTGTTGAGCTGGCTTAATTCCTGGTGCTCCTCTGGGGTAGGGTAGCTCTTCACCAACTACATCACAAAGGCACATCTGTGCCTTAAATGGGGGTGATCTCCATTTCAGTCATCCGCTTATTGAAAGTGTTCTCCAATCAGACAGCACCAAAATGGGCCGTAATATTAGAGACTTGTCAGTGCATTTAGCATTCAGCACTCATCATTACTGTGTGTGTCTTCTCACTATCTTCATAAGTATAAAAGCGAGTGTGCTCATCAGGATTGTTTGTGAGATGTAGCACACTACTTTCTTTCCTTCATAAAAGCACCTATATAAAACTTCAGTAGTAAAGGTGTAAAGCATTTTAAAAAAGCCATTGCCAACCTACTAAATGAAATCTGAAGAAGCATATTCTTCCCTGGTGTAACTCCATTGGTGTCTGGCTTGCTATCATTTAACCTGGTTTTTCGACCAATTATTTTTATTGTGGTTGTTTTGTTTTTTGAGGTTGAAGATCATTTTAAAAGTACTTTCTGAGTTTTTATGTCCTTTTTGCTTCTACTATAGATCATAATCCTGTCAATACTAAATTTGTCAGCCTGGTAAATAGAAAGGGAGAACAAAACTAACTTTATGCGGTGCTTAAAGTAGACAGAGAAGTAACTCTAACATTCTGTCATGTGGCTTTTTCAAAAGAACACTACATCAGCCTGTCTCCACTACCAACAAAGTAAACGGGATTTCCCATTCAATTACTTCATTGGGAACAGAGTCAGACCAATGGGGAGAGCTCTTTTTAAATTCCAGTTGATGGTTTATAACTGGAAAATGGTCTAGAGGTGAGGTGCATAGGGTTCCAAAAAACAGCTTGCTTCCTAATTTGCTGTTGGAAAAGTGTGAACCTTCAAAAATTGCCACATAAATATTGTCTGTCTCTGTATTAAAGTCTGACCGTTGACCTAAACTAGAAACATTGGTTGATAGGGATCTTAAAAGTAGACAGCACATGCTGGGACTGATGCATCTAGCAAAGGAATGACAAAATGGTTTAGTTAAAATAAGAACCAATCAGAGCCTTCAGTCGGGATTTGAACCAAACCTTGATTATATTGGCATTCCAGGAAGCTTCGTGGCCCCTACACAATATATAGCATTTGAAGGATTAAGAGAAGATGGGAAATACTGTACCTACATTAACTAACAGCTACTACCATCCAGAAACCTGTTGATTGACTATCATTGCTAGAATTTGTGTCACATTTGAGTAGGATAGCCAGTTTTAGTGGGGCAGTCCTGAACTAGTCCATTGAAACTAAGATTTTGTCCTCACTTCAGTATAATAATGGAAAGTTCTCCTTTTTGTCTGCTCCTCTTGTCCATAGAATAGTCCTTCTCCCTGGGCTGTCAGGTTACAGCTGTCACCAACCTCCCCTCCCCACTTCGTCATCTGTTCTCACTGGAACCAGCAGTGATAGTTGCTCCTCCTGAGAACAAATGAATTCAGCACAATTATTATTTATTTATTTTCAACAGCCCATGATGATATTGGAGGGATGGAAGCCTTAAGACAGCAGTGACTGTAGCTCTGTTCTTTGTACTAGTGGAGAACCTGTTGGGCTTGTTCTCATACTATTAAGAAGGACCTCATTGGGCAACTTCTCCAAAGGAATTTGTGAGGAGAGAGACTAAGCTCAAAGCAACAACTTCCTAATAAAGGAACATAAATATCCATTGTTGTTTCTTATCAGGAGTGAACATCAGACTGATTGGCCTTGTGTCCTCTTTTACCACTACCAGTTTTGTTACAGTTCTCCAGATTATCTTCCAGGAAGTGAAATAGGATCCATCAATAAGAGGTGCAAGAAACAGTGCACACAGTTGAGGTAGGAAAAGGAAATAGAGAGCACTGAATTCTTTCAATTAAAAAAAAAATTCTCACCCTCCTGCACTAGTTTTTCTAGCATATGTGCTTTAGTTGAGAAAGGCATAAAACATAGTATAATTTAGGCATTGCCTTCCCTATTGTGGCAGGATACAATAAATATAGAAATCCACATTTATACTGGCTAAATTCTGAGGGTTTACCAAACTGTACTTTGCCTTAGAATTAACTATCGAAAAATTTGGCTGCACAGTGAAAAATAACTACTCATTACTGATAAAAGAACCAACCAGTAATTTCTAAAGTAAAATGGATACTGCCATCTAAATCCTAAATTATTAAAATATTAACTATTGCAGTTTTCCGTGTCTCTGTACAAAATCCTCTATGCAAACACAAAACAATTTCTAGTCATAATAAAGAAAACATAACTGGCTATTTAGAAAAAAATCTTCCCTATGTCATCTAGGGAGCACCTTCCCTTGGATATGCATCCTTCATATTTGGATCCTGTTTGGTATGCACATCTACAGTCTAACATAGCCAGCTGTACAGGTAAAGACATGTTGCATACTGCACATGTCATCTAAAACAAGACAGAAGTTTTTTTTATAGAAAGCAAATTAAAGTGAATTGCGCTTCTGAAGTGACTGAATTCCTGCAGGCAATGGGTAAAATTTTCAAAAGTGCTTAAGTCTCATGTTTAAAAGAGACGTAGGCTCTCAAATCTCACCAGTGAGACTTACTTTGACACTTTTGAAAATTTTACCCAATGAGAAAGTTCTTTCCTTCTGGGGCTACTTTAATAAAAATTCCATGACTACTGAATGATTAAGGCCTTTTTTTGCTCCTCTCTTCACCGTGAAACTAATGGAGGGAGATGTCTCGGTTATTAATATCTTCACTGTTTCAAAGCAGGAGGAATAGAAAGAATTGAGGAAATTAAATTACAAAGTAAAATACATAAAATGATATAGGGAAGCTGAAATATAGCACCTAGATGACTTGTCAGTGACAATTTCATCATGTAGTGGACCACATTGATCTCTGATGTAACTTCATTGAAGTTATACTAAGAGTGAATTTGACCTGATCTCCCTTGAGAAATATGCAATGTTTATAAAGGATAAAGTTGTTCATGGATGCCCTTGCATGGATGCACAGTGAGGAGGAAAGCCCTCCGTTTTGCATGCCCCATACAAGATCTAGGCAATTGCAGTCCTCACTACTCTCCCCGGGGCAGGGAGGGAGTGATTGAGAAAAGACAATGCCTTGGCTCTTGCAGCACAATTATTTACAGAATGAGGCCAGTGAAGCACAGGAAGTCAGTTGCACCCCACCAAAAGGGTGCAATACTGAGCCTGCCAACTGTTTCTTCCCTGCCAACTCAAGTGCTGGAGCTCACGTCCCTACTACTTCTGACACTCTGATATTAAATCCACTGCTGATTAAGCTAGCAACCAATAGCAATCAGTCCCCAGCTAGCTCAGGAAATAAATGTGTTTTTATATTGAATCCTAAAGGACCAATTTTGACTTTTCCATTGTGAATGAGTACTAGAGTTGAATTGCCCTCCTCCAAGAAGATCTTGTTGTCCCCAAATAGTTCAGTCCTGGCGACAGACAGCAAGGACCTCCTATTGACTTCAGTGACAGATGAACTGGACTCCAAGAGCATTCCAACCAGTCGTAAAGTCCATCTCTGTATATAGGAGTGGTGGTTTCAGAGATGTAGACTCTTTCCTTTCAGCATATTATAGCTCTGTAATGGTATATTTTCTAGGAACAAAGGATTTGCCATACTGGATTAAACTACTGGACTGGACAACTATTTCAGATTGAGGATTAGTTTATAGTTCTTTGAAGAAATGAGTAGGGAAAAATTACTCTTTCCATGAGTGAATCCTCCCACTGGAACTTATTGCAAAGAACTCTATCTTTCTGACCATTTATATCAGCTTTTTTTAATAGACATGCTACAGGATAGAAAATTATAAGAAATAAATCTCATTTGGCTTTCTCTGGAAGCTCCTATCTTTCTAAATTTGCTTTTGTAGCAGAGTTGTCAGGGGATATTTTGTATTAGCAATTTCAGTTTGAATTTTGCCTAGGGCATTGCTGGCTATAGTGTGTTTAGACAAGATAATTTATTCAAATGCTGAATAAGATGTAATGCAAAAATGAATCCCAAGAGTGGGGTGGCTGATACTATATTTTTCTCCATTTTTTTTTATTTTAATTTTGGTTAGGGCTGGTTGGTCAAGACATTTCTGTTATACTAAAGGCTGCAAGGTATGTCATGTTACTCTTTCCAATTAATTTCAATGTGCCTGTGCTAGCAAAAGTATTTACAAAATAAGAACTTTGCTATAGCCATTATTTTCTGCCAGAAATGCATATAATTTTCCAGTTCACAGTGTGGTTCCAAAAGGAGGGAGAATTCACTGAAGACCCAGTGTTCTTCAGAAACACTTTAATCTTTCCAAGCATCAGAGATGGTCTTGGCATTCTTGAGTAGACTTGCTAAGCAACATTTGACACCTTCTCCTGAGCATACCTAACTGCTGTATGCCATGATCACACCACTATGAATGAGACCAGCCTGAAGATTTTGGGGGAGAAGGATCAGATTCTCTTTTAAGGAGAATAAGAATGATGATTCTTTTGGACACACCCCAAAATGAATGAATTTTGCTTAACTTAGAATGTGTGTGTGGTGGAAGAGAAGAGATCTCGCTAACCCTTCTCCCCTTTCACCAGCCCAAGAAAGAAAAGAGCTGGAGATTCACTTTAGTAAAGAACAGAAAGCTGAGCTTCTCTCTTACACGTCTACCTCCCCCAAATCAGGATGGCCCAGGGCTTCATAGACGCCAAAGGCCAGCTCTGAGTCTGAGAATACCATTCAGAATGTGCTATTACGCGCTATATCCCAAATTATGTCTGGCTGATGTGTGGATGCACAAGGAGGAACAGATAGCTGAACTCTGTTCCCTACTCTCTCTGTGCAGCTGCCAAGTACAGTCAATCTCTGCCCAGAAAGAAGCACAAGACCTACTTTCACCTAATCACCCAGAAGGGCTCCAAGTCATCCTAATGGGGCTAGAGAAGAGGTGAGTTCTTTGTCCGGGACCCACAAACTGACCAGCAGAACAGGCCAGGCACAAAGGGCCCGACTGTGAGTGGCCCCAGCATGGCTGCAGAGAGAGGAGAAAAATGTTTTTCTCCTACACATGTACAAGGCAGATTTTTTTACCCTACACTGAGCTCCAATGGAACTACTTCAGATTACACTGGTGCAATAAAGAGCTTCCTCCTTGACTGTAGTTTTTCCAAACCTGCTATGGGTCTAATGGAGAAACCGACCAGTCAGTAGGGAAAAGCTATGCTGATTGCTGAAGGACCACTTCCTTCTTCAGTTCATGTAAGAGGTTTCTCCATCTCCCTCTCCTCTGTATGCAAAGGACTGGAGCACTCCTGTCTCAGAGCCAGCTGGCTTTACAGCTCACGTGTGGTGATGCAGCGCTGGCAATGGTGTCATTCCCCTTCCTGCCCCCTGCATCCCACCCAGATCTGAAAGGGTGGGAGGTGAAAAATCCCTGTCACCAAAGCAAGGGCAGGCTGATGTAGATGTTTTTTGAATGATGGTGGAAATGGGCAGGCGAACCTTCTCCCACATCCTGGAGGAGCCCTGCAAATCAGACAATAATTTATGTAACTATAGATTCTGCTTTTTTTTTTTTACCCCACAAGATGCTGGCTGATATGGAATTTGGCATTTTAATCCCAGTCCTGCAAGCTGTTCCATGTGACTGGACTTCTGCACCAGCACAGAAACCCATGTTGGATGTGTCCTCCTAGGCCTTTAATACACTAAACTAGACAGGCCGCCTTTATCTGAAATAATTCAGATGGATTAGAAATTATTTTATTTGAACAGATTCAACCCACCTGTTCGGTGTATAGTGATTTATGCTCCCACTGAAGTCATTTAGAGTCAAAATTATATTTTTAATGCAGCAAAGAGACACTACCAGGGTACAGAGTCAGATGATTGATTTCAGTGGGACTATCCCAAGCATAAAGTACTATTTATTGTGAATAATAGTGTCAGGAACATCCTTATTATTTTCTTTCTTGACATGAGCCTCACTGAGTGAGTTTGATACAGTTTAAGAAATTTAAATATAATGGAATTAAATAAGTTAGCTGGGTTCTCTTTTTTGTCATATTGTATTTCAGTCACTATCACACATGAAATACACAGACTGCAGATAGTATTTAAGGTTTTATGCTAAGTATCATTGTTTTACTACTGTATTATAGTCTGTTAGTCTGGTGTAAGTGCTGGAACTAGGAGTGTTGGGGGCCTGAAGTCTAATCCATCATTTAGGGTTTACACTCAGGGTAAATAGCACTCAGCACCTCCTCTGTACTAATTTTTCCAGCACCCCTGTTGCTGTGTGGTAGGGTGTATTTTGTCAAATGAATACATGATTTAAATCTATCCTGTAGCCAGAATAGGTATAATTAGATGTTTTAGGTAAGAGTGTGAAGGTTTGTTTGTGATGCATGTTTTTAGCGTCAGTGCTCTTGTTTGTTAGAGCAAGTCCCATACCATGACTGAGTATTGGTCTGGATATAAACACACTTCCATAGCGATGAGCGAGGGGTCACTAATTTCTCCTTTGACCGGTTCTGGTAACGCTACTGGCATAGAGCATGTCAAATAAAACAACGTGGCATTAGCTGCTGAGTCAATGTGGCGTGCCCGTTAAACTTCCGCTGCTGCTGCATCTAGTACAAAGTGAGGTACTTTCTGCAATGTCCAGTGGCTGCAGCAGCTCCCATTTTCCCACTACCCAGCAGCACCTGGCCGAACACAGTGGCACTTCAGTATACACCTAAACTCTGACCGGAAACGTTTCAGCCAAAAGGAAAACAAGAGCTCAAACAGCAGAGATGCATCTCCAGTGCGCAGAGTTAGCATCTCCGAAGAACAGCTGCTTTCCTCTGCCATGGGCTCCTCTGAGCCGCCCTGCCCCATGTACACAGAGCAGCCTTTTGGAGAAGCGGGGATCTGTTGCTGCTAGTTCGTGTGTCTGGGCAGGAATGTCTCTGCCTTGGAACAACAACAACAAAAGGGGAGGGGGAGAAGTTGTGAACAACTGCAGCCCGCAGGCCCCTTTCTCGCCCCTGCTGCTGCTGGGAGCTGGGGCAGGCTTGGATCCCAGCCCCCCGAGGCTAGTTGCCTTTGCAATTAACCGCGTCTGTTCTGCTCTTGGCTCCTTTTAATGAAGCTTCGGGTTTTGAGGAAGGGAAGCAACTTACTGGAGGGGGGTTGGGAACTGCTCCGCGGGAGGCAGATCGGGCTGCACCTGAGCTACCTACAGCTGTCTCGGGCCAGGGCAGCGGAGGCAGGCAGACCTGAGCTGTTGGAAACCCAATCTTGGCACTTGGGAATGACCACGTCAGCTTCCCTTTCAGCCACCGCAGATCACAGCGAGCGAGGCCGCCTGCTGCAGGGGAAGAGGCAAGCGAGCCGAGAGATGCTGATGCTGGAGACAGATTTAACCCCAAGTGCCTCTAGCTGAGGCCATGGCATAGAAAATCTGGCACTGTAAGAGACTGGGGAAAGCTCATCTCCTAGCGTCCCGCGCCCTGCTTCTGTGTTGCACTGGGAGCCAGAGCCCTAAAGCTGGCAGAGGTGGAAAGGAACGGGGGGGACTAGGAGGTGAGGGAGCAGGGGTGTCCGGGACCCAGACTCAGGGCACTTAATTGTAACGGGTCGTAAATATGTGGCATCTTTGATTAGTTAAATTTCTGTTCCAGATGAAAGGGGGCACATGGGGTGGGGAGGAAGGGGGAGACCAGGTGGCACAGACAGGAATGATGGAGCACTATGTATATGTATGTATATAATCTGTTAATAGCGTTAGCGTCTATACAGCCCACTGCAGAAAACGTTAAAAGAGCTGCACTTTGCTAGCTAGGCGCTGCTAACGAACAGCTGGGACCATTGCTCAGACTGTGTTGTTTCTTTGGTAACCGCTCAGACTGTGCACCCACGCAAACTCCCACTCCTCTCCGTGCTCTCCGTGGGGCCGAGGGTGGCACGGAGAGTGTCAGTGGGGTGGGAAATTGGCAGGACCCGTTACTGAACGAGGTGGTTCTGGGGCTGGTTGCCAGCCTGTGCCAGGCGGCGGGAAGCAGGGCACCGACCCCAGTGGTTTATTGAAGGGGGGCTGGGCTGGCGGATCAGGGGTCTGAGGTGCAGTAGTGCGGGGACGCATGGGGATCCGGATCTGATGGGGTCGGTAGGAGCGTCCGGCTTGTGCTGCTCCAGTGTGGGACTCCCGGGGAGCAAAGCCACAGCAGGCTCCAGGCCGATCCAGCTCTTCCCTGTCGCCCTCGCTGCTTCCCCCTTCCCCACCCACCGTGAGACGGGCAGGGCGCGAGGTATCGCAGGACCTGGACAGCTCCTGCTTTGAAAGCAGCTTCCCGGCGGCAGCTCGAAAGCTCCCGAGCAGGTTGGCCGCTCCCAGCCCCCCAGCCCCCCACCCCCCAACGTGGAAGCCAAACCAGACAGCGAGTCAGATTTTCCTTTTTAAAGCCTCAAAGTGGCCACGTCCACACGAAGAATGGAACCAATTTGCCCCCCCCCGCCCCCCAGCCCTGTGCCCCGCCCTCGCTCCAGCCCCCCAGCTGCTGCCAAAGCTGCCGGGGCAGGTCGGAGATAAGGAGCACGTGACGGCCTGGGAGCCTCGCGGGGCCCCCAGGGCTGCTGCTCCGCCATTGGCTGCGAGGCGTTCGGGGACCCGCCAGCCCGGGGAACCTCCTGCCGTATAAATACGGCCGAGCGGGGCTTTATTATTTTAGCATCCCGGGCAGCAGGTTTCTGCTAAGTTTGGAGTTACTCGCCACGACTGTATGCCTGCGTCCCATAGGTAATATCTAACCACCGACCAGGGGCTCTGCAACACAAGGAGTCTGCATGTCTAGCAACTAGACATGCTCAGCTTTGTGGATACACGGATTTTGTTGCTGCTCGCAGTAACTTCATACCTAGCAACATGTCAATGTAAGTGCTTTCAGCTTGTTTGCGGTGTGGGGAGGTCTCTCTTTTTTGGGAGGGGGGGTGTCCTAGACTCCCCACTCTCCCTAGACTTCTTGTCCTTTGAGGGTGAGGAGCGGGTCGGGGGTCTGTCAGTGTGGAGCCACACAGCCAGCATCTAATGTCATTGCCATTGAGCCAGTGCAGATTGACCTCCCAGTTCGGATTGTCACTTTTTTAAAAGCCACACACACACACTCCCAAAAAAACCGCTCTTTTTCTGTCTGAGGATGGCTGGAGGCCAAGGAGCCCCCCCTTTCTCCTTAAAGAAGATGGGCTGTTTTCCAAAGGAGAATGGAAAGTCTTCATTTGTGAGCAGATGCTTCAGCTCCTAGCAGGGGGATATTTATAGGAGGCAGAGCAATCCTCCTAGCTGCACTATCATTATACTTGTGTAGCACTTCGGACTAACTTTTTAAAAGGTCCATGGGGTGCGGGGAATTGGAAAGCAACAGCTTACCCTCTCCTTGCAAGAACAGTAACGTTAGGGCGTTGTACATCTTTGTTTGGGCTGCTGCTGCTGGCTTCTGCCCAAGTGGCGCCCTCTGGAGGGAGGAAACGAGTAGTGCAGGGGACCCCGTCTCAAAGTCTGTGGAGTGGGAACGGATTTACTCTGGAAAAGAATAGAGAATGTCTCGGTTGGTTAGCTCCAGCCCCAAAAGGAGGAGTTATTAAAGTTCAGATCCCTCGGGAGTTGGCTGGTTGTTTTCTAGAAAAGTTAAAATCCTACATTTGGAGAGAGAAAGAAAACACTTTGTTAGGAAAAAAATCTGACAATATGAAAAAAAATGTTTCTTGAGCTCTTGTGTAAAAGTGAACTAATATTCCTAGTATTGCCTTATGGAGACACTGAGCTCTTCTCTTGCACGCTCACTTAGCTCAGGAATAGTGACCCCTTCTGGTAAACTTTCAAACCAGACGTTAGAGGTCTTAACAAGTCTTATCTCTTAACTGAATGAGAAATTCAAGAGTCCCTTTGCTTTAATGCAATGTTTGAAATTCATTTGCACACCTAACACTTGTTTCTTTAAATGACCTTCTATAAAAATGAGCTGTGCATAGAGCTCATGTGGAAGCATCTCTAGACAAGTGATCTAACTGGCTAAATACATCTGTGCCAGCTGTATTCCTTCAAATGCCACATGGGTGCCATAAGTAAGCTTTTGAACACAATATTCCCATAAATTTCCCCTAAAATATCCAATATGTTACACACAAGCAAACTCTGTTTGTTCTACAGATGATGCTTTTACTCAATGACATCCTTTCTGACAGATGGTTGATCTGTCAAGAGCATTAAGTCAGCAATGACTTTGCGATGATGACCAGTGTCGAATAACTGATTGTCCAGAGCACAGAGAGGGATCTAAAGATGTAAAAAGTTATCATTGTAGTATCTTTACGACCATACTGGCTTCCTCTCTTCCACTATTTTTTTAAATTTTATCTACCGTACTTATTATCAGTTTGACCCTCGCAACTCCCTGGTTGAGGCTAAACATAGACATTTTTCTCCCTCTGGTGGTAAGAAGAAATAGTAACACATTTTGCAAATCCAGTAACGTTTTAAGAGAGAAAGAGACCTTCCAAAAACAAAGGGGATTCATGGGGTAATCCCATTATGTCAGTCAACCCTAAATTTAAGAACATCTGACCTTTTCCAAAAGCATAATAAGGTGAGAATTTATCCTGAAATAATTATTTAACACCCAGAATTTTACATTTTTAGAGTTCAGTTTCGTATTTGGGAGCACACCAAGTTGATGTTTTAGTAATATGTTTTACATATCAATTTTCTGTATATTGGATTATACCAGTCATCTTTCTGTTAAACTGTACCAACCACTGGCATTGGTCTTGATCCTAATAAATTGCCAAACTAAAAATTTAAGAGATGCAAACCCAATTTTTAAACATATCAATTCTGTGTGGTCAAAATGTAGTGTAAAGTACAGATTAACATGCTCAATTTTGAACCAGAATAGACACTTTTTGACTAAATTGCTTGCAGTTTGTAAAAATTAAATAAAATGAGAAAAACATAATTTTATAGATTTTTCATTTTGGGGATTTAAAGCACTAAAAAGCAGTGAGAACCCTTTGAACAATTTGTTATGTAGTACTAAATATCAAAAGTGTCCATAACGAACATTATTTATCATTTAATGGCTAATCTAGTTACTTTCTTATACAGTGTATCTGTAGTCATTGTGCTTAGAATTCTCATATCAGAAATATTGGTGAGTTGAAGTAGGCCCCTCCCACAACTTCATAAAAATGAGCTTGGAGCCATTTACAAGAAAATGGAAAATTATTCCTTTCAGTCAAGCATCAGTGTTGCTGGATTTGTCCCTCTATCTGTCTCTATGTCTCTCTCTCTCACACACAGACTTGCTCTCCTCTCCTTCTCCTCCTCTTTCCCCCCGCCCCCCATCCCTAGGCCCAATCGTTATTTTGATGGGAGATTTTCCTGAGAAAGGGCTGCAGGATCAGGTCCACATAGTACATCCAAGTCTTACAATATAAAATGTAGGTCTGTATTTAATTTCCTTAGTCAATCTGTTTCTCCACATAAAATCTCAATAATTGCTACTGTAAACATTTTAATAATATTAATTAAATGTTGGGGTATTTTACAAGCATTGAAATGTAAGCTTTTTAAAGTTATTGTAACCTACAATCTATTTTTTCTTCTTTTTCCTTCCTTTTTCCAGCAAATGAGGTCAGTATAATTTCATTCAATATACAATATTCACCCTTAACTAACTAGCTAGGCACCATTTTTCTTCAGAATTGGCATTCACTTACCTTAATTCCCAAGATGATCATGGAAAAGCTAGCGATCATTAAGTGCTATAGGGACTATCTAGAAATGTGCCCACCCCAATCTCCAAATGGGCAGGGCTTTTTTAAGAGACTGCCTTCGTAGGTGAAAATAATATAAAGAGGAAATAACATAGCGGTGACATTTGGATATTATACATGGCCCTTGGGTTGGAGATTATTATACTTTAAAGCTTAAGTAACTCTATAAACGTCATTTCATCAAAAGGATTATGAATGAATTCAGGTGTGCTTTTATTTATACCTTGTTTGCATGCTGTGGTAAATATAAACTAGCCAATTTTATACGTAGGTTTTTAACAGATATCTGTATGTAGTAATAATCTAACATAATGTGTACTATGTACATAATTCCTCCTAGATTTTAAAGCAATTTCACAAATATAGTCATTTATATAGATATATAGATATAGAATTTTTTTTATAAAATATAGAACTTGATTTAAGAGGCTGAATCTCTGTGTTTGTACATTATAGTAATTTAATAGGATTTGGGATGGAACTGTTATTAATTTCAGTTTTGTTATAATTCATTCTTTTAGGCAACTGCAGGGCGGAGGGTAAGCATTGTTGTTGTTATTTATTAATGATTAAGTATTTTGGTAACATGAAATATTCACAGGCAAACTAACATTTTGTTGGATATAGGTTGAAAGGAAACATATTTAAGCTGTTTTTCAGACACTTGACCAATTTAGCACTTAAATTATTAGACAGTAAAAAGAAGAAAACAGCTGTTGGGCTATATTTACACCAGTGTAAACATAGATTCTGGATTTACACTGTTTTACCTGACAGCAGAATTGTGCACACAGAGAACTAAGTTATATTTAGGAAAGCATTCTTGAGAACATTTCAAAAAGCAATTGATGACAAATACACATTTTACACAACAGTGATGCCTATAAGGACAGAGAAAATACATGTTGTTTTTAGAAATAAATAACATGTTAGTGCTAATTATTCAGTGTGGAGTAAAACAAAAATCTGCTTTACATGGATGTGTTTCCACAGACTATTCTGTGCTTATCTGACTAAAATATTGTTATAGTCTACTCCTCCTTCTCAATAAGTTAAAGTTACTTTGATAGATATAACTGATCTTTTCCCTACAAGTGACATATATATTAGTAGTTTTGTCACACTTTCACAAATTGATTATTCTAAGCAATACAATTTGTTTATATGCATTCATATATCTTGATGGAGGACTGCACAGCAAATTACATTGTTTTCTTTCTCTTCCTACAGGGTCCCAGAGGAGACAAAGGGCCACCAGGAGAAAGGGTAGGGAACCACAGTTGTTGTTCAACTATTTTTGTTATAACAATTGTCTTTGGGGGAACAATAGAAAAGAACCAACCACATTAAAGCACAAGTAATGAAATAAATTCACTTCTGAGAGTTTTGTGTACACACTTTTATAAAAAGGTATACTACATGGCAGACCAAATTCTGCCCTGAGTGACACTTGTGCAGCTTGGTTAAGTTCTGCCCAGGTGTGAGTTCAGAACTTGGCCTAGTACCTTTGGTCAATAGTCTTTAGAATAATTTCCAACTGTACACAGTGGAGGTAGGTAACATGAAAGTGGAGAAGAAAAGCTGACATGGAAAGGTGCAGACTCAGAGCTGGTTCAAAGCATTGGATAAAGATAAAACTATGTAAAACACTAAGCAGAATAGACAAAGTCTGCCCTGAGAAGCTTTCACTTATTGTAAATCAAATATACATGACTTGAAAAAACTTTCGTAGGCAAATATATATTCTACTGGTCTACTGAGAAGGAGGTGTTCATTGGTAGATTTTGTTTATGTAACTGTAAATGAAGATAGTTACATATCTAATTACAACTTTCACATACTCCTATTATTTACATTCATTTTCTTTTTCTGGTTTGCTCTGGTGTCACACAGCAGTTTCTTTGGGAGGCATATTTTTTATCTTCACAAGGTGCAGTAGTGATGGCTGTGATTTTGTATCATTTTATATCATGGAAATGCCATGATATGGTGCATATTTTGTGTAGCGATCACCTACAAGCTTTAAAGCCCACACTGTAAACCATCAAGAAGAATACATATAGTTGGGGCTGTATATTTGCCTTACACTACTTATTTCTACCTAAATCCATTTAAGAATTATTTTCCCTATTGTAACAATGTATAGATTGTGTGTGTGTGCATGTGTACAGTGGTCCCAATCTTGCTCCAGCTGAAGTCGATGGGAGTTTTACTGCTGATTTCATTTGGAGAATGGTTTGGGCCCAAAATACAGAGTAAGCTAAATGCTGTCCTCAATCACACCTGTGACTGAAGGCACAGTGTAGCAAGGTTGCATGGATTTGGCTCACAGTTTGGTTGTGTATATGCAGTTTCAAGCAATTATAGCAAATGAAGAGTATCATCCATTGCGGTAGAGGGACAGAACAGAAAATCTTTATAGCACTCTGTTTTGCTTCTATTATCAGATTTGTAACTATATTGGGCCAGATCCACAGCTCAATGTAAATTGGCCTCGTTGCATTGAGTGTAATGAAGCTATGCTGATTTACACCAGTTGAGGTTCTGCCCAGCGAGCCGTCGCTGACTTCCCCCCAGTTCTCAGGGGCAATTTTGTACACCCAGTCATTTGTGTCCACAGTTGTTGCATGACCAGTTATTTGTACCTGCAGAAGACTTAATTTGTGACATTTGGGCACAAGTGATTATACCAGTGTCTGCTGCCCATACTCACTTTGAATATCCCCTTAGTGCTACTTAGTGTGAATAAGGATGACAGAATCTGGCCTTGTGTGTGCAAATGGTGGGTACAAAATTTGACAGTACTTCAAAATTGAACACCCCAATTTAGCAGCCACTTTTGAGAGCATGGATCTAATAAAATCTCCAAAGAGCCTCAATGCTCTAAAACATAGGAAACGTACTGTTAGGGTAAAACAACATGGCAATGGAAGTTCAGACTTTTTAGAAGTTGACAGTCAGCTGAAGTTGCACATATGGGAATGTTGGAGAGTATGTCCTAGCTTCTTTCTTACTTATGATTTCACAAGTTCAGAGTCTTCTTCAACTACTCCTAACATTCACTTCATTTTCATCTTTTTGACTCTAGGGTCTACCAGGTGTACCCGGCATAGATGGTGAAGATGGTCCACCAGGGCCACCAGGACCCCCTGGTCCTCCAGGTCTTGGCGGAGTAAGACATCCAGATTTTCATTACTGAAACTGATCATCCACGCATTGTAGCATCTGATGATTAAATATACCTATATCAGAAAATAAAGGCATTTCTCTTTAGAATAGGATAAAACATTCTGTTGGGCTTGGAATGGGATGGGATTCTTCATTCCATTTCACTGAAATGTTCTTCAAGGGGTATATTTCCCATGATGAATTTGGGACCCATATAAATGTCAGTAGGGTGCTTAGCACATGCATGAAGGGGAGAATTAACGCCTTGATTCCCTAATGCTATTTTTTTTCTTGTCTGAACATCTCAGATCTGTGCACCCGTAACATATTTTTGTTATTCAGGAATTAACTAAATGAAATCCATACTGATTAAGCACATGGGCAAACAAGACAGCACTTTTTGCTGTTGGCTTCAGGTGAGGGGACGTTAGTATTGAAACCAAGTGTAGAAATAATATAAAATATATAAAATATAAATAAAATAAAAATCTAGTAAAAGTACTGTTATGGTGAAACAACATGGCTATGGAAGTTCAGACTGTGCTAGCTTTTTAGAAGTTAACAGTCAGTGTTGAAGTTGCATATATGGGAATGTTGGAGAGTATGTCCTAGCTTCTTTCTTACTTACTAGTAAATAAACTACATCTTTCTTCCCTCTGAATTTTTCAGTATGAACAATATTAGTGTCTCAGAGCTTAAATGGATCGTGTCACGTCTAGCCTTCTTGCAAAAACAATGTGTGCTTCACGTGTTCTCAGAAGGCCGTGATATGCCTGTTTAACCCTTTGAGTGCCCTACATTAGCGTCATGAGAGGCATAAGGTCTTAGAGATGACGTGTTAATGGGCAGGCACTGTAAATCCCTGGGGCACCAGGGAGATTAACCCACTTTCATCTTCACTGGGAAAAGAAATGGGGTTTGTTGTTTGTTGTTTTTTCCCTTTTAGCAGACATAAAACTGAAATAAAAAGATTAAGTTAAAATAATAGGAATTTAAAAGGAACCCAAAGCATGAAAGGAATATTTTCTATTTCATCTTGGTTTAAAGAGTTGGACAGAGCATTTTCTCTCTAAAGATTTCAGTAAGGAAAACTTCTCCTTCTATAAAAATCTGCAAGGCTCATGTTGATGGAAGTGAATAAAGTCCACTATAGTTTTCTTGAGAATGTAGGCACTTCAGATATTCTGAAAAGCTGCAGAGCCCTAGCTCACTTGAAGGCTCAAAGGGGTGGAACATTAAGTGCAGCTGATTGGTGCAATGATAAATGTACATAATGTCTCAAATTGAGACTTGTCCAAAATGATTTAGGTGATTTAAGAATATTTACCTCTTTCAAATGGGCGTAAGTTATATGTTCTGAACTTTCAACTCACGTTATCAGTCTCTCTCAGCTACTGTTGAATAAATGTTGCTGAGAGAGTTGTGTGAAATGGCATAATTATTACTAAGGAAAATTTAATTTTTTGAATAAACACAAATGCACTCAATAAATGTTGTCATTATTATAGATTTTAAGGAAATTAAAATAAACCATTATCCAGCAAATATAACAAAAATCAGATAATCTGAGCATATAAAATAGATCTGAAAGCCTGATAGTATTAATGAAGTTCTTATGTGTAATATGAATTTCAAACATTTTCTCTCCTACAGAACTTCGCTGCTCAGTATGATCCATCTAAAGCAGCTGATTACGGCCACGGACCCATGGTAGGCGAACATTCTCCTTCATTTGACAACTTACATAGATATGTTTATTAAATATTTCATTTGGATCCTTACTACATATCTTACATGTATCATAACTGACAACATAGTTCAAAATGTATGTGATGATCATATCAGAGTCTGAGTCAATGTAAAGATTTTGCTGCTCTTCTGATGTAGGGCAATTGAAAATGTTTGCAGTACATTCTTAGATCTAGACCCTCTGCTGGTGTATCTCACTGTAGTTCCTTTGATATCAGCGGAGCTATGCTGATATAGACCAGTTGAGGATCCGACCCTTATTTTGTCAGGGAAGCTCATGTTCTGATCTTAGGTAATTTCGTTTTATTCACTATCCCTTTCCTCATAATGAGACATAAGAAAATTGTGTTTTGGGAATGAAGAATGTTGACAGTGAAATGAATCTCAGTCATGCCAAGCTGGACCTGGTAAGAGCTACCTCAGCTAATTCATCTCAGCACCATTGATATGATGAACTTGTGGAAGCAAGTTCTGCCCCCATGACTGTATGACTCCGTTGATTTCATTGGGGTTGCACGGGTTTAATAAGGGCATAATTTGGTCCCTGTATTCTGTGAGTCATTTACTCTCAATGCTTATCACATCTAAGACTAATTAGGCAAAACAGACATATAAAATACGTCTCCCAGTACAGAGTGATTTGAGTAAAGATCAAATTGTTTTTGATAAAAAACATATAGGCAAAGCCCATTCTGAGGGAGAGCCTTTTCTACCTACTGCTGCTAAATCTGTAGAAAGGGACATTTTAGAAGTATATTTGCTTCTCCATTTGGATCATGTTGTGTGTGTATGAGGATAGCAGAATATGGGCTAAATTCTGCCTTCAGTTACATCTGTGCAACCCTATTGTAGTCAGAGGTGTAAATTAAGGTAGAATTTGTCGCTTGTCTCCAGGAACAGTGACTACACACCATAGCAGTGTTGCCAATGTACCTAAAATGTAATCAGTGAGTTAAATTCTGCCCTATTTTACAGCTGTCCAACCCCCTATTCAAGTTACTAGTGGATGTATGGTTGTAATTCAGTGTAGAATTTCTCCCCAGCATGTTCAGCTAAACTGTTTAGTACTGAGATTGATCAATTAGTGTTTCCATTCCTGAAAACAGCTTAGATATGAAACTTTCATAAAAAGATGTTGGCACACCTGCGTGTCATAGCATTAGTCACACTCATTCCCTCCATAACCAATATGTATCACTTGTTCATATATATATGAACTCTGTTAATAGATCATAAAAATGTATCTGTACTTTGGCAGTGTATAGAGAAACAAATAGCAGGGTGTCTTGTAATGCTTCAGTGACAACTCTGGAGAGGGATAAAACAATTTACAACTGAACAGCTAGATGGAGGCTGTCTTTGTCCCTGAGAGGAAGTGAGAAAATGTAGATGAGGATTCATTCACCTGTGACTGTCACTGCTGCAAAGTGCTAACTAAAGAATTTTCCACCAAGAGTGAACAAATAGAGTAAATCACCCCCCTACCAGCAACACCAATGGTGCTACATGCAGAAAGATGAGCCTACGCCCGCTTGTTATTTAATACTTTTTTCTTCTGTTCCAGCCCTAAATAAAAATGTACTGCAGTGAAAATCAATCTGCATTCAAAGCTTTCCTTATCTTCAATGGGAGTTTTGAGTGCAGAAGCACTGAAAGATTGGACAGAATGGAATTTATACATATTCAAAATGAATCTGAGCCATGCCCATGTTTACTGTACTCCTACCTTCCCCACATACCAATAATATGTATAACCAATCATGTGAGAGTAAATAACTGTGGTCTCCATGAAAAAGTTAAGATTAGGATATTATTGTGAGGTAGCGATGGGTAAATGATTCATTTTTAATGGAAACTACTATTCTACAGGTACTGAATGAGTAAATTCTGTTAGCATGAATAGGAATAATGCACCCATATGGCAAGAAGAATGGACTCCTTAATCATATCCAAAACTTGTGTGATTTCATAGTGAGAAATCTCTTAGATCTTGAATTTTAGCAAATTCTGCTTGTAGGAAATATTTTATTCTTTATTTCTAAATGCCACAGAAAAAAATCATAGGGAAAAAAATGGGGGTGGAATTCATCTTCATACAGAGAGCCAGTGCAAGGCCTATGTATCACTCCAGTCGTACTTAGACCCTATTTGAGGGTTTAAGTGAGACAAGTAGTCCACAGGCCTTGTGCAGGGAGTCCACATAGCAGGAATTTTACTCCAAACTATTACATATTTTGGTAACCATATCATGTATTGTAAAATACAGTTTGTGCAGTCTCACCACCTACTAAGATTTCTCTCGACCCTATAGGGAAATGCCCTTCTTTCAATAGGCATATGTTCCCTTCATTAGTTTTAATGAGGACTGTTCACATTTTTAAGAGACCCTAATGTTACATAATCTAATGTATTGAAAAACTGTTATATATTCTTTCACCTTGCTCTCAGAATATCTAAAAATGTTCCCAAATATGTATTTTAGATTATTATAATCTGTTAATTCTTAATTATATCAGTTATGACATAAAGCACTCTCGATCCCATAAAATATGAATTTGTATGATAGAAGTTTAGATAGATGAGTTGGGGTGGCTTATTTGTTTGTTTCTGTGTTTGCTCTGTACTATATGAAACAATTGTTAACAGATTGTGTGCTAGTCTATTAACAATCCTCTTTAAGGACATAATTTGGGTTCATAATATCCGTTTAGCACAATAAACTAGTAACACTTTATGGATTGCCTTATGAAGTTCAAAAAAATGCAAAGTGGAGAATTTAAATAAAAATAATTTGTCTATATCTGGCAAAATATTACATATGCAATGTATACACAGAATCACTTTCCAAAGTCGTACACTGACAGGGATTTTGCAGCATATAGTAATAGTAGCATATATAACCATTCATTATCTACATTTTTTTTCTCTTATTGCCCTGCCATGATACCAGTTTTCATTTTTCAGTATCTCTTCCTTTCCTTTGAAGAGCCACTGACAAGGTCGAGAGACCCTAAAATGTAACATTCTCTAACAATGGCTTTTTTGTTGTTTGTTTATGCCTGTGGGGATGTGCAAGTTGTGACATCATCCTTTCCCACTGTCTGTTTGCTCAGAAGAATAGTGCAGGCAAGCCAAGAGGAGGAATGACTGTGTACAAGGGCACTTGTATCATATCCTCACCTACAAGCCAAAAAGAAAGTAGGAAGTCTAATGACTTGTCAGCATTGGCAGTGTGCCTTTGATAGTTTCATTATATCCCATATATACTGGGATGAGTTGGTGGTAAGCTAGTAGGCAAAGCAGAGTCAGGGAACTCCTAGGTTCTGTTCCCAGCTCTGCCTTTGACTGGCTGTATGCTTGAGACACATCACTTTAACCTCCAGTGCTTCAACTATTGCACAATGGCAGCTATAATCTCGTCCTACCCTTCGGGAATGTTGTCAGACTTAATGAATTAATGTTTATAACATATTTTGTTCTCCTCAAATGAAAGATGCTACATAATGGCCAAGTATTATTATTATTATGCTAACGGGTTTTTTATATGTTTTTTCTAGGGTATAATGGGACCCAGAGGCCCACCTGGAACAAGTGGACCCCCTGTAAGTGTATTCGGATTGCAGTCATTGGGGTGGGGAGGAGTATATGCATATAGAATATGAATAGTTTATTCTGTAAGACGATATTAAGAAAACTTATTTCTTCTAGGGTGCTCAAGGTTTCCAAGGACCTGCTGGTGAGCCTGGTGAACCTGGTCAAACAGTAAGTAGATTTTTCTCCCCCTTACTGTTAATTTGAAGTGGATCTGAACTCTGAATTTTTTGTTTATGTGCATGTCCAGGGGTATTTGAATTTGTTGTTTCTGTTTGCTCCTGTCACAGAGATAGGTCTGAGCAGTGAGGCTCAGACTTCCACGAGTCTAAAGTCAACTGGCTTCCACAAAACTTGGGATGGAAGGACTCAGAACCAGGGTCCCATGTCAGGCCCATCTCTAATTCAAATTGAACATCAAAGCAACTGAGCGGTCTCACTTCAATTGTCCAACTTCACATAATCCTTGTGCTTTTTTTATAGGGTCCCGTTGGTGCCCGTGGTCCGGCTGGTCTTCCTGGAAAGGCTGGTGAAGATGTAAGTAGTTATTAAACACCATTCATCTTCATTAGAGTCAGATGTTCCTGATTAAAATCTCTAAATTAAACTAATCTTATTTAAATGGCACCCGTAGGTGTTCTGGTGACAATTACTCGAAAGTGTAAAACACACACCAGAAAATAAACCACAACTCCCCAAACCATTGATTTTATAGAAATCATGTTGCATTTTGCAAACATAACGTAAAAAAGACAAATGTTAAATCTTTCCATATGTGACTTCAAGCCTCAAAAATACAGGAAAAGTGAAATTAAAGCAAATGTAGCATCCATGTATTTAAGATAACCTCCACTAATGTTTAAAAAGTGGTTCCATTTCCTTAGTTACACAACTAGTTTTCTTTTCTGTCACTTTTTAGGGTCACCCTGGAAAAGCTGGAAGACCTGGTGAGAGGGGCGTTCCTGGTTCTCAGGTGAGAAATCGCCTATCATATATTAAACAGAATAATTGTCTCATAGTTGATAAAACCTGGGGACATTTAGGAAAAGGAATATATTAGCAGACTAGTAATACTGGCCTGAATGGACTACTCTGCTATTCTGCTGCCATTCCATACCCTAAGGGATTCTTCTGTATGTATATTCTTATGTATGGAGCTAGAGAGTCTGTGTATCAGAAACGTTTAGGGGCTCGTATTAATTTTTTTTTGGTGGGGGGAGGGAATTGCACAGAAAGAGGAGAATAGATCCTTTAGTGTAGAAGACTACACTAGTATAGAACATATTTGATGTCCTAACAACAGCTATGATCTACACCCTATGCATCCCACAGAAGAACTTGGCAATTGGCTGCTTATTGTTAATTTTGCTTAGTAGTTAAGGGCCTGACCCTGTGAAGGATGGAAATTGACAATGCTGAGTATTTCACAGGTTCAGGCTCCCAGCCTATAGCTAAAAGCTTTTTCCTAATTTAGTAATCTGGTCAATACATGAGTATATTTTGTGAAAGTTATCGTTTTTCTCTTTAGCTATAATTGCTAATGTGAGAGACAGTCCTTCACTCTCCCTCTGTTTCCTTTAAGGGTGCTCGTGGTTTCCCTGGAACTCCTGGTCTGCCCGGCTTTAAAGGAATTAGGGTGAGCATATTTCTTACCTATGTGGTCAAGTCTGAAAATATCTCAGGATATTCAAGTCCCCAGAAATCTTTCACAGATTAATGTATGTGAGAGATATTGTAAATATATGGACTAGCAAAATGAGTCTTATTAAACCTTTGAGTTTGTCCATGATATAACAAAATGGAAGAAAAAACAACCATATGATTAGCATTGAGGGATAGTGGAAAGATGGACCTTCCACATGTGAATGACAGTTTGTAGGCATGAATAAAGATTTGCAACAAGATACATTTTAACAACGATTTTTATCCAATATAGGGACACAACGGTCTGGACGGTCAAAGGGGACAAGCCGGTGCTCCAGGTGTCAAGGTAAAAACTAAATCAGAATAATGGCTTTTAAAACATAGGGCACTTACAACTTCTTCCAGCAAAATACACATGCTATTATCTCCAATTCCTCTCCTATATTGTCACCTAAACATTTCTCAGGATGAAATAATTCCAACATCAGTTGACCCATGTAACAGAAACACATGCCATTTCTTAACAAGAGAGATCATGCCTGGGGCCTTGATCTGTTACTCATGAGAGTAGTTCTACTGAGTAAGAGCTGCAGGACTGGACCCCTAATGATTAGCTTTCCAGCATGATTAAAAAAAATCATGATTCTTCTGCCCCTACACCCTAAGTCCCACGCAAGAACTGGGCAATTGGTTGCTGTAAGTCCATTACAATGAAAATCTTTCCCCTTCCTGAAAAATGTTGTTACTTAGCCAGGTATTGTGGTGCTGCCTTCTGTTAGAACATTGACGGTTAGTGATGTTGCTCTAATTTAGATTGAGTTGGTCTTTCTGAGCTTTTTTCTTCACAGTGCCACACTTCAGCAACAGATTTAAAGAGCAGCCTTGCAAAACTGAATTTAAACATGGCAGAGAAATGCAGAATCACATAGATATTTTTAACAACTTATTAGGTTCCCCATCTAGTCATACTTTCTTTCCTTCATACTTTTCCTTCCTTTTCATTTCAGTCCTTCATAGCAATGTTGATAGAAACAACCAACTGGGAGATGGCATGCTTCTGCTTATTTCACACTAGAGGTTGGATTTTGACAGTTATTAAATCAGCAACCCACAAATTTCACACAAAATTCCTTTTGTCACTTTTTTCTGGGGGCTTGGTAATAAATGCTGTTGATTATAGTACAGAATTCTCATCTCTCTGTGCAGCATGCTATCTGATTGCTGACTTCTTTAATGGCAAGCTATTAGGCTATCAAAATTTCTGTTAAATACTTGTAGGGGAAAATCAGACAAAAAGTGAAATGAATGAGAGAGCAATTATTAACACATAATGTCTGGAAACAGATTAAGCCAAATTCACTAATGGTGTATCTGTGCTGATTACAGGGAAGTTACATGAGGGTTAAATCTGGCTTTTTCACTTCTTTGCAGGACCCATGATTCAGGGAGAACAGATATATTCCCAGGGACTAATTTACATGAATCCATGACATATAGAGTGCAAATTATACCACTGATTCATAAGGCTAAATGAGCCACTATTTAGGGAATTTTAGCTCTGCTACACATTAGACCTATTTATACCTTTTTATTGTCACAAACCAAATACATCATATGGTATCACTGCATACAAATATATGTTACGCTGTCAACCAGCAAAATTTATTTGTTCTCAAATTACATTGCAACAGTTCTTGCAAAACTATATTGTAGCTTCATAATCCTTCTACAGAACAAAATATTAGTGCTCTAGCACAGTGATTTATTCACCTATGGGACAGCATCCAGGGCAACATCTAGTGGTCAAAGGACAGCGAAAGGTGTGTTTAGTTGGCTGACTCCCATACGTATCTCTGATCACTTGCCTCAAGATACAAGGCAGCGGGGGAATGGCTTACTTCTGGCCATTAGATGGAGTGGGCTGACCCAACATTTGTAATCTTGACCTAAGGCAAAAAAAAGGGAGGAGGGGGGTGATTCCCACTGAGATCAGTAAGAGTAAGATCAGGCCCTTACAATCTCTGTAGGGCCATTGAACAGTCCATTAGAAATGTAATTTAGGCCTAACTGATGAACAATTTTTATTGTTAATAGGGTGAACCTGGCGCCCATGGTGAAAATGGTAGCCCAGGACAGGCTGTGAGTATTTGCTATTGTTCATAATGTAGAAAATTACTAAATCTGTAAGATATTTCTCAGCTAACTCTTCTAATGCTTGCCAATCACTGTGGTCAATTTTGTTAAAGTCAGTCATCCTAATATAACAGTGCATGTTTAACTGGAATGACATTCTTTGCCTGATCAGAATTAAAATCTGAAACCTATTCCTCTGAAGGATGTTAATACAGTGATGGAGGCAAAACTGAAGTCATGTCTTTCTCAGTGAATGTTGTGCCACACATGTACAAAATAACTAATTAAGTGTATTCTTCCAGGGTGCTCGTGGCCTCCCCGGTGAAAGAGGAAGAGTAGGTCCTGCTGGAAGCATTGTAAGTGACTTCATATCTGTATATTTTACTTACCATAAGTCATATTTACTGTGCCTTTTCAGTAGGTATTCTTTAATCCTGTGTCAGAAGTTAATTCTCATATTTTTCTCCTGTAGGGTGCTCGTGGAAGTGATGGCAGCGCTGGCCCCGCTGGTCCTGCTGTAAGTTATAACTTTGGTCATTTGGGGCAGAGAAGTGGTGTTATTTTAGGTCTTGTAGCCATCTCCTGAATTATGCAGAATTTTCCATTGTTCAATGAGATTATCTGTGTGGCCTTTTCTGTTTATGATTGTCTGTTAACCAGCAGGGAGTCAGTAAAATATGAAGTATAATGTCATTTTCAGTCACCACTTGCTGAGATTCTGAGACATTAACATTGGCAGAACATACCTGACATCTGAAAGGATCAAATTGTACTCTCATTTACTCATTTCTATACCAAATGGACCAGGCAGCTGGGATTTTATTTTACTTTTCAAGGGCAAAATAAGACCATTTTAATTGTTTCAAAGGCAATTTTCTCACACTGAAACAAATTCAGATGAGTTACTACTGATGTAAAATCCTAAGTAGCGGCTGACTTAAGTGAAATCACTCTGGATTTACACTGATGTGCGATCCAAATCAGACCTCTGTGTGTGCAGAATTACTAACTTTGGCATACCAAATTTCAATGTGTAGGTGATCTAATGTCTGATCCTCCTTGAGACTTACTTTAAAAAAAACTCAAGTGCTTTTCCACTTCCATTCTCCATGCCTCTCAGAATTAAAAACATTCCAAACGTCAAGATGATGGAAGTTCAGCAAATGGCTACTTTTCATGCATATTACTTCTGATATGGATTTTTAGCATACATTTATTGCATATGTATCATACAGGGTTTTTTTAATGTTAGCAGATACAACCATTGTGGTTATTACCTCTGGGTTAAAAATCATAGAAAAGGGGGATCACGGTGGTTCCTTCAGTTATATAGTAGATTGGATAGAAATAATCTACCAAATTCTCCTCTCAGTTACACTGGGAAACCCCATTGACTTCATCTGGATCTATAGGGGTAGTTGCTGTTGATGAATTACCCCAGTGTAATTGAGAGAAGGTCTTAGCTCAATAGAAACAGAATGAGATGATGACAGTACCAATAATCGGTGAATCATAGTTATGCTTTCCCTTAATAATTTAAGAAAAAATAACACTTTTTTGTGTCGTTAAGAAGAGCAAAATAAAATGAAGGCTATAAATCCACCAAAACAAAGAGATTTAGTGCTATCCCTAACTCATCTTGTTGTGTCTAGGTTCTGTATGCCAGAATATTTGTCCCATAATAATTCCAAGCATCAAGTCTCATAGCAGCACCTAGATATGACAGGGCCAGTGGAACGGCAGGTTAATGCTGAAATCTGTGCTTTTTCTATTTTTAAAAACAGAACCACTTTAGTTGAATAAAGATGTTTATGTTAATATCATCCTGAGAGTCTATGTCATAAATATAATACAATTTGCCACCCCTCGGCCACACCCCAGTTCTGTATTGTACTTAGCGGAGTAATGATTGAAACAATTGAATGGCTAAAGTGCTGCATAACTGTTTAAGTATGGCAACCCACAGTGACTAGTGCTTACTGTGGATTGTCACAGTTACAGAGCATAAGTTGTCTCCTATTCATCACAGTGGAAGTGAAGTTGCCTTTTGTCTCATCCACCCACAAATCCTGGTTTCCTTTTGGAGGTAATCATGGTAACTATTGTACAACCCATTCTCATCTTAGGGTTAAATCCTGCCCTCTGCTTCCCTATGGCCAGATCTATCACCTATTGAAGTCAATGGAAGGACTCACATTGACTTCAGTGGGAGTTGCTTCAGGCACTAGAGTGCAAGGTAATGCAAAGAGTTGAGGGAACCTTTCCCTCTCCCATGCAAACAGCTGGCCAGTTGCCCTACACAACACACATGCCTAGTGCAGTGGGGTGTACAGTTGATAAGCATCAGCAGCAAGAAGTAGCTGGTGCACTGCTCCTGGCCAGAATAACATGCTCCCCCTTTGTTTGTTGTGGTAGTTTGCTGTGAGGAATCTTGCCTGGCACTAGCAGATGGCTGCCTCTGCCCATCTTGTACTTTCCTGCCCTGGCCATGTGTTTTGGTTCTAGGACAGGAGTCTTCCCTCATTTACAAAGTCTTAACCCACAATGCAAATATTACTCAGCATCAATCCTAGTTCTAATTGTTTATAGAAAGCTGAACTTGTCACTTCTGAGATTTAGAAGATGCATGGATAAGTAATTGATCAGATACATTTGTATTTTGGCACATATTTATTTCAGCAACTAAGGTGCCTGTGTTTTCAGTAATCTCTCTAAACACTTTGTCTCTTTCATTTTGTAGGGCCCCATTGGTGCTGCTGGTCCTCCAGGTTTCCCAGGTGCTCCTGGTGCCAAGGTATGAATATCTTCTTTTAGAGGAAGGTGAAATGTACCATCTAATTCTCATGCACAGCAAAATGTGCACTCACATCTGACACTGCAGCACTTTCAAACCAAACATTATTGTTACAGATCAAATGAGGAAAAACCCTTACAGTCTTTTGGAAATATTATTACATATATACATAAGTAACCATATTTTGAAATATGGCAGCTTTTCCACACAGCTAGACTATTTTAATTTATTTTTTCCTAAATAATCACAGGGAATGTTTGCCCCAAATGATCATAGGGAACATGTGCCCAAAAGGATTACATAAAACATATTGATTGCATACAGGGTTGTAAAGTCCAGCCGTGGGCTCTTTGGTACAAATCTGTTCCATATTCAGCACTCAAACTGATTGCCACATTGGCAGTGATGTAAACTGAACTTCTCGGAGCAGAATGAATGCAGAATAATCAATAGAAGAAATGCCAGTAAGAGACTCATACTCTGGACCTCAGAGCAGGATTTCCTCTATAGTTAATGATAGATTAGATGAAATCTGAATCTAAGAAGTGAACAGATAAAGGCACTTATGGAGATATAGAGCCTGGTTCATCACTACTTCACACCTTGTGCAGTTATGTATACCTGTGACAAGTGGAGGTGAAACATGCCAAATCAGCATGGGAGCATTTTACACCCACTTGTCACAGGTATCAAAAACTACACAAGGTGCAGGTTGGTGGAGAATCAGGCTCCTTATTTCCTGAGTTCCAAAAATTACTATGAAGAATCTACAATTAAAAATAATTATAGCTTCACTTTAACCCTCAAGTAAATAACTTGTCCCCATTACAGATTATAGATCTTGGAGTTCTTATTGAGTTAAAACTCCCATTAAATAAAATGGGATTTTTTTGATGGAGAAAGGATGGCAGGATTTAGGCCAGCGAGTCAAGTTATGTCCCATTTGGGAGTTGTATTGACAACTTGCCAAGAGGCCAAGGGCTACACTGATTTTTGAATACGCTAGAGTAGTTTGCTGGTGCTACCCTCCTCCTTAACATAGATATGCTTCCCACGAAGATTACATGTCCCAGCAGACAAGTCTATCTTGATTCATATTTAGATCAGAATGATGGAGAATTGTTTGCTGGGATCCTTAGTCTTTACAAACTAAAACTCTGTATTGAAGATGACGCATGCATTCTTGATAGAAGTCAATAGCTTTAGAAACGAAATAAAACCTTACCCAGAGTGTATCCAGTAACAGCAGAGAGTCTGTGCAGTCAGTTTATGAATACATAAGTAATCAGAACAATTATGAGTCCGAGGGCTGAGTTTTAAAGAGTCTATCTCAGCTAAGATAGCCTCTAATTCTGATGTATTGTTGAAAAAAGAGAAAAAGGTAAGATCCCATAAAAAGGTGTAATTGATACCCTGCCAGTAGCTTATTATAAATTCAGATGCAAAAAATTAAATTGGGCATCCCTTGCCTGGAGGAACTTTGAGACCGATTCACGGTTGCCCTGTACCTTCTGTCATTATTTGCAACAGTGCAGACTGGTTCCATAATTGACTTGCTGTGTGATCTTGGATAATAACATATGGTCTGATTTTTCAGGGGTGCTGGGGACCCACAGCTCCCATGAAAGCCACTGACTTCCATGGGAACTACATAGGCTTCCAAGGCTCAGTGCCTCTGAAAACAGGTGAAAAGGCTATGTCTACACCGTGACCTAGGGATGGGATTCCCCGGATCGTGTACGTATACTCACGTTAGTTCTTGTTAAGCTAGCACAAGTATAAATAGCAGTGTAGCTGCGGTAGCATGGGTAGAGGCAATGGAGGCACAGCTGAGCAGTGCCGAGTGCACACCCACCCACCTAACACCAGTGGGTATGTATTTGGCACGGTTCAGCCATGCTTCTACTGCCACTACTCGTGCTACCATGGCTACAGTGCTAGTTATACTCACGCTAGCTTTCATCGAGTACATGTACATGACTTGGGGAATCACACCTCAGCTCATAGTGTAGACATAGCCTCAGTTTCTTCATATCTCACACAGCAATAACAAATGCTGACATTTATTATTAATCTCAGGTTGCAGTGGTATTACTAGTGTATGCTGAAAGACACCATGCTGTGGTATATCTACTGCACTGTTCTTGTAAATGAAAGGTCTGATACCATTTTCTCAAATAGGGTGATATTGGAGCTGCTGGTGCTGTCGGTCCCAGTGGTCCTGCTGGTCCAAGAGGTGAGCCCGGACTTCCTGGTGCTTCTGGCCCCGTTGGCCCTGCAGTAAGTTAGCTTCAATCTTGCTATCCGCAAATGTGAATTCTTGGAGCTTGGGGAGTAAGCAGAAGATTATATTAACCAATACCTTTTGTCTTTCTTATTAGGGCAACCCTGGTGCTAATGGCCTTGCTGGTGCTAAAGGCGCAGCTGTAAGTATCTCTAAATTCAAGCTGAGTTGCTTCAGAAAGCATGTTTCAATTAAAGTGACAAAGAAGATAATGAGATTGTTATGTTCTTTCTTTTTTGCTTAAAAGGGTCTTCCTGGCGTTGCTGGTGCTCCTGGTTTGCCTGGTCCTCGTGGTATTCCTGGACCTGCTGGCCCAGCTGGTGCAGCTGGCCCTAGAGGACTTGCTGTGAGTGGCATAGTCTATAGTATATCTCTATTTTATAATGGCCAAAGTCTCCACACTTATAAAACCCGCTGGATATATTTTATCTTTAATGACAAACATTTTAGTTTTTCTTTCCAAGGCATTTCAAGTTACACATAGCAGCTTACTTCCATGTTTTGCCACCTCTTGGCTTGTTGTGACTTAAGAATTCATATGTTGCACATCCTTACGGTGTGCTGACCATAAAGCTCAGTAGTTCTTGCACACTAAAGCTATCCAAACCTGTGTAAGGCAGTAAGATGCAACAACAGTCTTAGTGCCAACTGAGCAGCAGGACCTGAATGCTTTAGGTCAATTGATGTTATTTTAATTGATATTTTAACATATTGTTTTCTACGAAAACTAATTCTTTAGTTCCATGTGTGTTAAACCAAAAAAATCCATCAAACACATACCAGGAATGGCCCCTGATTGTCTATCAAAATAGAATGATGCAGGATACCCCCATTAGATTATTGAATAGTTCTTTGCTGCATAGAAAGCTTGCACAGGTGGAAGAAAGTATTTTTTTAGGGTGTTTAATTCTGTGACCTCTTTGCTTGACTCTAGGGTGAGCCTGGCTCTGCTGGATCCAAGGGAGAAACTGGTAACAAGGGTGAACCTGTGAGTATGGTAGCACATGAAACATGTTTCAGTGAATGAATTTTACTGTAGCCTGTCGCATAAGATTCTGATCTTTTTCTCTGTTCACATTAAAACAGGGTGCTGCTGGTCCATCGGGTCCCGCTGGTCCAAGTGGTGAGGAAGGCAAGAGAGGCCCTACTGGTGAAGCTGGTGCTACCGGCCCCTCTGGTCCAGCAGGTCTAAGGGTAGGTTCTCCTTGCACATTTCAGTCAAAAAAAGAAGGGAAATGACACAGCAAAGCTAGAATGACAAATACAAATAAAGAAATGAAGTCATTAATGCTGCTATCCGTACTATTCTGGCTAAGTCTAGCCCCCTTGGAATGTGCCCATTGAACAGATATTGTATCCAGTCATCTGAGCCATTTCCGCATAGTACATATTAATGCTGCAGATTATGCTTGTCCTCAAAGTATATGTTTATGGTTGGTTTCAATTATTGTTGTTTGTTAAATATTTATTGTTTTTAGAGCCCCACAAATGCACTTAGCCCTTTAAAAACACATTGATACACATAAATGTAATCGAAAGCAAGGGACTCGATCCTGCCAGGCTGGGAGTATCTCTGACAAGCTGTTGATGGCACCTCCAGCTGGAGGGGAGAAAGACCAGCTTCCTGCAGGAGGCACTCAGCCCCTCCTAGGATCAAGTGCTCACCCGGAGAGGAAAGAAAAGGGAATGCTAATCCCATATGTGTTTCAGATGACGATCAGTGATTGGCTATAGATCGAAAGGCCCCGATATTGCAATCTGAGCTGCATGGGCAGTTCCTTGTACTCATGTGGAACGTCCCAGGAGTCAGTAAGGCTCTGCTTGGGTGCAGGGGCCCACCTGCATGGATCAGATTAGAGGATCATGGCCAAAGTCTGGCCCCATATCCAGAGTTGAATTTTACCAAACACTGAGGGTGCTCAGAACAAAAGTCCTGGTTCAATCCATTAGAGCTCTGGGAAAACACAAAGTTTGGATCTCTCTCAGGATCCAGATTTCCCCACAATTGAGGGTGCTCAGATCCAGACTCATCTGAGATATCAGCAGTTCTGGTTTGTATTCTGAGCTTTAGCAAACTCTGCCTTAGCAAGTGACTTAATCTCTTTTCCATTCTTAATCTGTTTTGTGTTTGTTTTTCATAGGGTGTTCCTGGGTCTCGTGGTCTCCCTGGATCTGATGGCAGAGCTGGTGTTATGGTGAGTTTTTATACAATTTACTTCTAGTCAAGTAGTGTAATGCAGGATTTCTTTAGTTATATATATGGATGATAATTATGGCTAATCATCTCTGCCTTTGTTTAAATTTTTTTTTAATTTTTCTTTTTTTTTTTGGTAGGGACCTGCTGGAAGCCGCGGTGCTCCTGGTCCCGCTGGTGCTAGGGGTCCTGGCGGTGATTCTGGTCGCCCTGGTGAGCCTGGCCTCCTCGGTCCAAGAGTAAGTCTGAACTCAGTAGCTTTGCTAGAGAATTGCAAAAAGGGAAATGACTTCCATTTTGTGGGATAAACTATTCAAAAATTAGAGAAGATTTTTGTCCATTATCACAGAGGATAACTGGCAAATTTCCATCAGCCTGTCATTATACAGAGACCTCAGTGACATTTTCTGCTTCAGTCCCTGGGGCCATGGGTCTGGAGCTGGCAGCCAGCGTGGCCGCGGCAGGGTTCCAGCGATGGGTGACAGCCTCCTCAGAGTCCCCGACAACCTCCTCAGGGGGCCTTCCTCAGGGTTCCAGTGACAGACAACAGCCTCATACATGTGGGAGGGAGGGAAGAGAGGGAACCCTGCAGTTCTCAGTCACCATGGTGGCAGGAGACACTATGGAGCTGCAGCAGCAAAAGTCACAGACAGGTCACGGCTTCCGTGAATTTTGTTTATTGCCCATGACTTGCACTATATGTGACTTATACTAAAAATAACCATGACAAAATCTTAGCCTTAGTTATTACTTATACAATGTGGTAATTATGATCATAGTTCAAATTTGTGTGTCTGTTAAAGTTTTCTCTAAGCCACATTGGCCCATGTTGTTAGTCATGTTAACTGAAAGAACAATAAATCTTGTCCATAAATTCACATGAGTTGATAGATTATCTAGGTTATCTATACTGCTCCCATTAAAGTCAGTAGCAAAACTCCCATTGAGTTCAGTGGTGCAGGATCTGGCCCTAGTCTGTCACTGCCTTCATGGCATTGGTTTTATTCTCTCTAATTCACCCTCTGTAAAATTTGTCTCCGTCAGCTTTCTAATGAATGTATAAACCATTAGCCCCCAATTCTGCAAACACTTATGCACATACTTACCTTTAAATTTGTGAATGTTTGCAGGATTAGGGCCTAAATGAGTTTAACCAAGTGGCACACGTATTATAAAATACAGTATACGGAATTAAAATGACTGTTTTCAATCTCTGTGGGAATATATTACTGAGTTCTGCTTTAATGTGTTTTTTGGTGCAAACAATAGGAAATAAAGACTTACCGTATTTACTGCAACTTATTTAGATAGTATATAGAAAAAGCTGGAGGGGAGGGGTTGTTTGTTTGTTTTTAATGATCTGAATGAATTTCATGACAATAAAACCTTTCTGTTTTAGGGTCTTCCAGGTCAACCTGGTAACCCAGGCCCTGCTGGCAAGGAAGGTCCCGTTGTAAGTATTCTTTTCTTTACATTAAATTTTCCAAATATATATTAAAACTATTGTCACCGAAAGGAGAAAACATGTACTGAGTGACTGTATATTCAGATATGCTCTCCAATTTTTAAAAGTAAACCATATACACTCGATCTTTGCTGTTTCCCCATAAGGGTAACTCTTTTCCTTACATCACGGAAAGAAACTGAACCATGAGCCCATGATTAAAAAATAGGTATTCAAAAGTATGATTGATTTTTTTAGGGTTTCCCTGGTGCTGATGGTAGAGTTGGCCCAACTGGTCCAGCTGGTGCAAGAGGCGAGCCTGGCAACATTGGATTCCCTGGACCAAAAGGTCCCAATGTAAGTACAATAGAGCAGAGTGAGCCTACTTCTTGGTAGAGAGTTATCTTCATAATAATTATAGTTAAGCACTTGAATCTGCTTGCATGCCATTTGCATTGTTATTTATTGAGTATAGTATACTTAATGCTATCAGGACATTTTTGTCTCTCTAGTAGTTTGTGCAGTAACCCAAAATAGAAACAATATTTTTTCAACAAACCGGTAGAAAATGTTTAAGGCTGTTATCAGAATAAGTGCATATTACAAGATATGTTCATTTTAGTGCTGCTCTCTATATTTATTTGTTCTACAAACGTTGGTCCCCTGCATGCATTTCAGCTATAGAGGAACTGCAGGTCTGGCCCTTCAAAAGCTTTCTGGATATGCCTGAACATATACGGTCTGACCTAAAGCCCATTGAAGCCAGCAGAAATACTCCCATTGACTTTAGTGAGTTTTGGATCAATCCTGTAGGTGTGATAGGTAATTTTTACACTCAAGCCCCTGGATTTATGGTGTTGCCTAGTGAAAACCACCATGTACAGCATCTCAGAGAGCAGAACTGAGTCCTGCCAATATAGATGAATGGGGATTTGAAAAAAAGGACAAGATAATTATTTCTATTGTATAGATGTTTTCTCCTACCTCTTCAACTATCCAGTGAAAAGGTTTGGAAATATAAGAATAAAGGAACATGATAATAGATATTGTGGCATGGAAAATAACCATCTTTGATTGGCACTTTAACTGTTTCCAAAATGATGACTTGTTTAATTTGTTTGTGTTTCTCCCTCCCTCTTCCCCCCCACTCCCTCATTTACTGTAGGGTGAACCTGGCAAACCTGGTGACAGAGGCAATGTTGGTGTTGCTGGCCCACGGGTATGAGTATATTTTATCTAGTAACATATAGATAGGAGGTAGGAGAGCAATAACATATATTCAAGGCCCCCACAAAGAGAAGATAGCATTAGTTTGTGCAAGTGAACCAAAGAAGAATTGATGAAATTGGAGAACACTCTGTAAACATGTATCTAACCATCTATCAGTATACATTGGACTAATGTTAAATGTGAATTACTCTGCTTGGTTCACCCCGTACATTAGATCTCTTCCTATGTAAATCAGTTCTGAAAAGGAAAGCTTATTCATTTCCAATTTATCCCTCAAATCCTGTTTTCTTCATATTATTTATGAGATTTACTAAATCTCCAGTGGAAGGGATTGCTTATCATCCACATCCTGCCGTCAAGAACTCTTTTCTTTTTCTATGGCTGATGGATCAAATTCATTCATATAACTTCACTAAAGGAAGTTTCAACCAGGGATGAATTTGACCCCATGACTTCTAGTTAATTCTAGAACCATAGCCATCCCACAATACAATTGTGAGCACTTCTGCTATCTTCTTACAATGCAGCTATTAAACACAAATGGATAGAAATCTGAGCAGAATAAAGACTCTTATTAACTAGACTAGTTGCAGGTACAAAATAAGCTGTTGTGGCCCTATACTTTCAGAACAAGTGTGTAATTCAGAAAGACAGGAAAGCTTGGATTTATAAATGAGTCATCAAATCTTTCTCCAATACTGTGTTTAGGGTGCTCCTGGTCCTGATGGCAACAATGGTGCTCAAGGTCCCCCTGGCGTTGTTGTAAGTAACAGCTTCTACATCATAAACCTAGTTGCATAATGTTCTTGGTTTAATGTTAAACTACAGGACTTCCAATATGTAAAACCTTCTCTTGTATTTCCAGGTCCTAGTTAAGCATTTTTCTTTTTAATTCCTTCTAGGGCAATCCTGGTGCAAAAGGTGAACAAGGTCCAGCTGGCCCCCCTGGCTTCCAAGTAAGTAAATATTCACTTGCCAGACGTTATCCCATATATTTTATCATTCATAGTAGCAAACACTAGAGTTAATATTTAATTCTCCTGTTCTTTGTAAACTCACCTTCGCCCATTCAGAACTTTCTGGGTAGATCTCTATATAGCCAGCTGAAATCTCAAATATTTAGACTTCTTCAGTGTAATTGTGTCAAAGCACTCAATGTATGAATAAACGTCAAAAATATTTGGGCCTAGATGTCCTTTTTTACTCCCATGCAGTGGGACTACACAATTGTTCTTATAACTTAGGACCAGATCAAAGGCCCATTGAAATCATCTGGATGATTGTTCTTTCATGTTCTATACTTGGCCTCTTACTGCTGCTTTGCTGTAATATGTGTAGGCTCTTCTGTAACAGTCTGAAATGCATTCAGTATTTCAGGTAATAACTTTATTCATATGTGTATTTCTTTTAGGGTCTCCCAGGCCCCTCAGGTTCTGCTGGTGAAGCTGGTAAACCAGGTGACAGAGTGAGTAACACAAGCAGTAATAGTTAGAATCATAGAATATCAGGTTGGAAGGGACCTCAGAAGGTCATCTAGTCCAACCCCCTGCTCAAAGCAGGACCAATCCCCAGACAGATTTTTGACCCAAATCCCTAAATGGCCCCCTCAAGGATTGAACTCACAACCCTGGATTTACAGGCCAGTGCTCAAACCACTAAGCTATCCCTCCCCCAACTTGATGTGCTTTGATTAAACTCATACATAAGGTGAAGAAAAACTAAGTCTAGTTTAGATCCTCCATTTATCAAAATGAAAAGTGTTCCATATTGTATGCAAAGTTTCTATCTAATTTATTATTAAAGGCAGCAAAAAATCAAGATGTTCACTTAGCAGTTGAGAGTATTTCATATTTCAGAGTTCTAGTTTGAACAAAGCCAAACCCTGATATGACTTTTCAAGCCTGATCTGACTTACACTAGTATTTCAGGTTGAATATCTTTAAAAATAGACTGACAATAAATGGAAATTATTTGACATAAAATTTCCATTCCAAAACTTCAGTATCTGCTATTCCTCCAGCATTATTCTAGTTTATGCCAGTGTAATTTCATTAAAATCTACTGAATTACATGGGCATAAAATTGAGGTAACTCAGTGGTGAAGCAGGCCTCCAGAGTATGCATAAGATTGAAAGCTAGACCTGCCAGTGCCATGGGATACTGTCTGGCTGCATGTTTGGGGAGGAAAGGGTCTCTGTGCCCTTTCATCCTCCCCCACCTTTGTGCACCGAAGACCAGGTTGTGATGTGCCATATTTGTCATATGTTATTGCACTCAAAAGTATTTCTAACTAGTATTTAAAAAACAAATGTAAGACCACAACAATCATGGCAAGCCTGCTTTAGAAATCAGCTTAACCCATGTTTCTCTTTTGTCTAGGGTATTCCAGGTGAATTTGGCCTCCCTGGTCCTGCTGGCCCAAGAGTAAGTTACTCCTCATAGTACATTTTCAAACTCTGTCTTGAAAAAGCTTTATTTATGTACATTTCTAATAAGACTTGATAAACTCAGGAGGAATGAGAATTCTCAGCCCCAGTGCATGCGCCGGGCCTGCTAATCCTCCCATGTAGTGGGAAAATAATGGGGATGGCCTGCTGCTCCCTCCCATGTCATGTTTGACCTCTGCATATGCATATAAGGCCTGGTCCAAAGCACAGTGAAAACAATCAGTTTCTTTGTGTTATGGATCAGGTATGTTGTGCACTAAACTACTAGCCATGACCCCAACACACCTAGTCACTTCCAAACCTACCTTACCTCCAACCCTAGCATGATAGTGTAAAGAGATGCTGCAGAAGCTTCTCTGCATTGCACAAAGTAATCCAGAATCCCCCTGCTCGTGCTCAGAAGTAGACAAAACACTATACTTCTGCTGTGGTGGGCATAGAAGGCTGCTCCACCTTTGGACATTGTTTCTTTAAAACACATGTTTAACTAGTTGCTTTTCAAAATATGACCATATGGCTACTAGCTGAAGCAGAGAATTCATGGCAGTATTGTTCTCCTGCCATGCAGGAAAAGCTCTGATTGGGAGACATAATTTACATTTTATTTATGTTGTCTCTAAACTGCTTATCAGAAAACTATCTGGTTGGCTTCAAAACATTTAGAAGCTGGGAGATGCCTTTTTTTCCTTTTAAAAACTGTATACATAAACACTTAATGTTCTTAGGGGTGATAATGAGCATTACTGAGTTAAAACAGACAATAAAGATGCTTGTTTGATAGTTACGATGGCCCTAATCCTGTGAGCTGCTCCATATGGGTGGACCCACATTAGAATCCTAATCCTGCCCCCAAATTGTGCACATGGATATTGTTAAGAGAAGTTGTGTGCACCCTGTCCAGAGGCAGAATTTGGTGCTTAGAAAATATTTGTATTTTAACTGGCAATCTCTCTCAATTTAAAAGCTTTTGGGGTTTTATATTGATAGGAATGTGTCAAAAACTATGGACCAGATTCTCTAGTGCCTAGTGAAGTCATTTATACCTGTGCAAAGTGGGTGTAAAACTGCCGTTCTGATTTGTTTGCATTTTGCACCCAGTTTGCACAGGTATAAGTGACTACACAAGGTGCAAGGTCTTGGCAAACCAGGCCCTTCGAAAGGGTACATGGAATATAATTTACACAATATGAATGCCAGTGTAATTTTTTTAGTTTGCACAACTCACATCAAATAAAGAGTTTGGTGCAATCAACCAATCGTTTAATGGCTCTGATTTATAAAGGACAACTCAAACCAACCTGTCTCTTTCAGGGTGAACGTGGCGCTCCAGGTGAAAGCGGTGCTGCTGGTCCTGTAGGTTCCACGGGAAGCCGTGGTGCAACTGGCCCACCAGGCCCTGACGGTAACAAGGTATGACTTTGCAAACTGCTACTGCTATGACTACTGAAACCTTGCTGACCGAGTGCATAACTCCACTTGATGCTGATGACAATCACCTACATATATCCTTGAGACAGTGGGCCAGATCCTCAGGTGGTGTCAAATGGCAAAGCTCCATTGAGACCTACTGTGTACTAGTTTGTTATGCACTGAACATTTTCCCTTCACAAAGAATGGGAGTGGGATTCCAGCTAGGAATCATTGATACAATTTATGTTAGCTAAGTGTTCCATTCGCCTCTTTTGAACTGGATTTGTACTGTGCCTGACTCTTTGTGCCAAACTTTCATCAATGCAAACATTAGCACCTACATTTCTATATCTTAATTACTGATATCCGTGGAAACGTGTGAGCCCAATGATGAGCTGACACAAAACTGCCCCCACAAAAACAAAAGCCTGGTTGAAGCCCGGGTGAATCTGATGCTTAAGTTTCACTTGACTCACAGATCAAATTGCAAAAGCTGGAAGCAAGAGCATCATTTAGTGACTGAGGATCACAGCTAAAGTCACAGAGAAACAAGGAAAGCCAGGCATTGTCTTATCTTTGCAAAATCTCATCAGTAAACTTGAGTTTGGAATCCAGGCTCCATTGTCAAGACCTCCAGATTCTAAAGAGTCAGGGAAATAGTTTTGATTTGGGCCTTTTCTCTAGTAGAAAATTGGGGTGATGTGGGAGAGGGGGGCAGGTTCCTGGGCAAAATGGAAGATCACTGTTGTTTTGGAAGATCAGGCTGTTCACCTGAAGCAAAATTCAGCCGTGGAGTGAACAAGCACTACTCCACTGCCTTCAGGGAACTCTATTGAAAGCAGTGAATTTGCACCCATTTACCACAGGGATAAATTTAAAAAAATCTTCTAAAATTTGAGGTGGACTATTTGAAGATAAGAATGATTTATTGAGTCAGTCCTTTGAAAAATTCGAAGAAAGATGGGGAATTCAATACTAAGATAATTTTGCTGAGACCCTTATAGAACAAATCATTCCTTTCTTACATGTTCCCTTGTTACTGCTAGGGTGAACCTGGCAATGCTGGTGCCGCTGGTGGTCCAGGCCCAGCCGGCCCTGGTGGAATCCCAGGCGAGAGAGGTATTGCTGGTGGCCCAGGAGGCAAAGGTGAAAAGGTAAGTCACCAGTTTCAACCAGTTTCATTGCCACTGAAACACATGTGCACAGGTTGCGGGGGACAGGGGAGGACTGTTTGTGTTTTTAAACAATTGAACATAGAGGTCACCTGAATATAACTTTCACCAAAGCTGAAAAGTTATGTGAAACTGTATTTCACAGAAACCCACCACTAGCACATGAGTAAATGGGCTATTTTCTCAACAAAGTCATGATCTTGTGAGGTGCTGAAAGCCTCCTCTCTGATGCCGGCACCTTGACTACCCTTGGGAATCACTAGGAGTAGAGGTCACTTATCACTGTTCAGGACTGGGCCCCATGAGTTTACTGAGAGATATATTAAACTTGTCTTCCTTGAGTACTAATTACAGTCAGAATGGAGCTATGTAAAAAGGGCTCCACCTACTTTGCTACAACTCGTTGAGGGCTGAGCACTAGTTACAGGACCTGTAATATTTATGATATGTAGTTAGCAAATGTAGAACGACTACACGTAGGCAGTTTCATACTTAGGGCATGGTATTTTCCTTCATCTGGCTCATCCATTCACAATTTTATTCTTGGGAAATGGATTAAGAAACTCTTATTTTAATTTTGGAATTAGGAATGCCCTTCAGTTTGCCTGAGCAACTCACCCCCATTCATATTACTACTGTGTATAAAACTCAATGATGAACTGCAAAATCTACTATCATTTTGTCAGATACTCCAAATGTGAAGTGCCTAAGTGTATGAGTAATCTAGGTATCCAAGGGGAATCAGAGAAATATCTCAGCAACCAAAGCCTTTCTCAGTCTGTGAGAGTATGAAATCTAGTGAATGACCTCTAAGCCTGAGGTTGGCAATATTGCTTCATTTGTTTTGACTAAAGGAATCAAACTGCATTCAGCTAAAGATGCAGTCAAAAAGGGATGAGGCCTGGAATTGCCTGACACTCTTTATAGGATACAGTATCCAGGTAGCTGCCATGTGGATCAATGCAAAGCATAGTACATATTTGAGAAGAACAGTTAGGACTGAATCGTATTCTGATTCCTTGAGGCTACAGTGATGGCCAATGACTATCCTTCTTGTGACCCTCGTTCACTATGTAACCATTTATATGCTCCCATTGTGTTCAACAATTATTTTTCCTGCTCGAAGCATAAAGTATAATGCGGATTCCCAGGAGAATTTGTACATACTGCTTTTATGGGCCAAAGGAAAAGGGGGAGGGAGCAGCCTGATTCATATCTCACATTGGTGCAAGCCAGATTGAGATCAGTAGCAAGTCCCTCAACTTTTTCACAGATTATAATTTATAATTGAATCTTTAATCCCATTCAAACACGCTATGACCTGGGAGGAAGGTTTATGGCTATGGAGCAGGATTTCCATGTTAGGAGAAGGGGAACTGAGCTTGCAACTCTTTTAACCTTTCTTTTGTGCTTTTTGGGGTGGCCCTATGTCATTCCTCTTCCTCTGCAACTTCACTCCACAACTCACTGCTTAGCACAAGCAATGGCACACTGAGCAATGCATTTGCTATTAAACTATCATTAAGGATAGTCAGATTTCAGTCTGCATGTTAAAAAGAGAATGTGCCCCAAAATAAAGATTTCCTTCTGCACTCAAGATACACATACACTAACTGCACATAAAGGAAGGAAGGAATTATGTCGCCATGTATGAATAAGAATTGAATGGGCACCATGATGATGCAGTTAGAATAGAGAGTTTAGATCTCTTTTTGTCTCTGGCCTTCATTAACAATATAACATCATGGGGTTTGTTTGTTTTTCCCTGTTTCCAGGGTTTACCAGGTGCCAGAGGCGAAGCTGGGGCAACAGGAAGAGATGGCTCTCGGGTGAGTATATCAAGTCATTCTATTATCACTGAATTTAGCTCCGGACACTTCAGAAATGCTTTTGTTGAAGGGGAATGAACAAGATTTACAAGAGCATATTCAAGCCTTTCCTGGAGTCTAAGATCTGTTCAGGTCTTTTGCAAAGTCAACATTACAGGGCCAGCTTCAGGCACCAGCTAAGGAAGCAGGTGCTCGGGGCGGCCAATACAAAGGGGCGGCCCTCCATCTGCTGTGGGGCGGCCCATCCGGGTCTTCGGCGGGAATTCGGCGGCGGGTCCCTCAGTCCCTCTCTTTCTCTTTGAGCTTCTGCCAAAGAGGAAGAGAGGGAGTGAAGGACCCACCACCGAACTGCCACTGAAGAATGGAGCGGCACGATCGATCTGCCACCGAAGTGCCGCCGATTGGCTTTTTTTTTTTTCCCCGTTGTTTTGGGTGGCAGAGAACCTGGAGCCAGCCCTGGTCAGCAACAAAATGGTGTTTAGACTTCAGCTCTCCATATTTTAAAGAAAAGCTTTAAAATACACCAGCAAAGTAAAATAATAACTTTATGAGTAATACTGAGAAGGATAAATCTGAAGTCCCAGCTTTCTCCAGTGGAAGGGAACCAGAGATGTCTCAAGACACTAAATGTTTTGCATTAATGAACTTGAAGATCTCACACTTCATTGCTTCCATAGGCTGAGCTCCTTGAACACCCCAGGGACTCCTTGCATCCCTCCATTCCAACCTCCCACAAGCTCCCTGTATGCCACCCTCCCATCCTCCTCTATTTCAAGAGTCCCTGCAATTCTACCACTCCTTTCCCCCATGCCTGGGCTCTGTGCGCCCTCCCATTCCTCCCTTCCCCCATCACCAGCACCATTTCTTTTCTTTCTGCCTGGTGATAAGTCATTCAGGGTGTTTAAACTGTACTGGAAGATGGACAGGGCTGAGACAGTGTTGGAAGGTGTTGATGGCTGGCATCAATTGGTTTTTTGTTGTTGGTTTTTTTGATCTATAGACAATTACAGACTTGACTGAAGCGGATGGTTCTGTTAACCAAATACCAGGGGCTTTGTGTGCCCCCCATCCGCTTTTCTGATTTTCACAAAAATCAATAGCGTTCTGCCCACTGATGTCTAGAACACTCCCTAAACTTTCAAAATTGATTAGATGCTGTGTTTTTGCATTTTCCCATTGCATACAGATAAATGCCATCGAGCTGAGTATAGGGCCTTGCTTTACTCAGACAGTTATGCAATGTGATGTTACCCCTTTAGTTACAAATTTTCACACTATATGGGCCCAAAACTGCAAACCCATGAATCACAGGAGTAAAACTCATATAAGCCAATAAGTTGTTCATTGAAGTCAATGGGTCTAGTCAAGTAAGGTTCCAGGATCAGACCCTATATATCCTTTATACGTTAGATGAAGTGGAAAAGGGGTAAACAATAGACATATACAAATTAAGGGCCCAGCCCTGCAATTGTTCAGTGTGTGGACTCCAACAAAAGTCAATGAGAGTTATGAGTGTAGATCAATGGCAGAAACAGTGAGGTAACAATGAGCTCGTTTTTCATTTGTTCTAATTGAAGATCTCTTGTACCGCAAAGGCACATTAGTTTTTTTCAAGAAGGTGCTCATTTTAATGCGAAGGTTCAAAGAGGCCTTGGGATACTCACAGTCCACATGGGAACTTGTACTCTGGGAGCAAGAGAGTAATGAAACATTTTTTCCTCCCAAATTTTGCATCATATAACTTCATAGCTAATAAAACAACATTGTCACACTGCTGTCTCCAGAAGGAAGAACAGAAAGGAAAGGCAGTGGAGCAGAAAGAATGGTCACTCTTGCTTGTGGGAATGTATGTAACCAGAAATCATGCCACGTTTCTGTCTTGCTCTTTAGGGTATTCCTGGTGCTGTTGGATCCCCTGGCCCCGCTGGTGGCCCTGGTGATCGGGTATGTCTCTGTTTGCTTTTTTGTTACCAATGTAACTTTTGCATGAACATTTAAAGGATGCAGGGGAAAACATAACCAGTCTCTGTTTAGAATAAAAAGAAATTCCATTCTAGCTAGCATTGTAAATAGACGTTCGAAATCTTTCATATACTGCCCATATTGGGAGGGCTACCAGAGGCTATAAAACCTTGGCAAGTGAAGAAGGATTGCCACCGCGCTGCTCTGTCCTAGGCAAACGGGTCGGGGTGGGAAGAGTTGTAGGAGTGAAACATAGAGAAGGTTCTGGATTGGGTCCTGCCTTTCTGATTACACACTTAGCATTCTGGTCGGGAGGGGAGCAGGCAGGGGTGATGGAGGAACACATATCAGCTCATCATTGTTTTGAAATACACCGGCATTTAATCCTTGGTGACAATTTCAGGAAATGTCCAAAAACCATGCAAAAAATGCAACTCAGTAGCATTAAATAGGTGAAAACTGGCGTATTTCTGATGAAGAGTAATATGTAGCGGTGATCTCTTCTCATTTGCAAGCATAGGGGAGATGAGTACATAATTCCCCCATGAATCAAAGATAAGGCCATATTATCTAGAGGACGTCCCCATTCTGCTTACAGTCAGGGTGATTGCCAATGGCACATCATAATGAAAATGTTCTTTGGTATATTTTAGGGTGAATCTGGTCCTGCTGGCCCTGCTGGCCCTGCTGGTGCTCGTGGTACTCCCGTAAGTAGCAACTTAGAGAACATTTCCAGATGCAAAAATGCTACATTCAGAAAACAACTACTCTTGAGTGCTGACAGCTTTATTCCTGGGTATTTCTTCTCTCACTCTAGGGTGAACGTGGTGAAAGTGGTCCTGCTGGCCCTAACGGATTTGCTGGACCTCCTGTAAGTACCAAGTGTACAATTCACTGTCAAACGCTGCAACCTTCTGTTGTTGTGTTCCTTCAAAATATATTTTAAACGTTTTTTTTATTCCTCTCTGTGTTTTTAGGGTGCTGCTGGCCAAACTGGTGCTAAAGGCGAGCGGGGTCAGAAAGGACCTAAGGGTGAACTTGGTCCACAGGGTGCTATTGGCCCAGCTGGCAATAGTGGACCAGCAGTAAGTAAACTGAATTTACTATTAAAATACACTGACCCTTGATGAAACTATGCAACCAGGACAGCTGGCAAGTGGGCTTTGAACTTTAAACAGTTTTGTTTTGTTTGTTTCTCTCCAAGTTTCACACTTTCAAAACTAAAGTTTTAAGCTGCGAGAAAGGTGGTGATTTTGGTTTGCAAGAGTTTGTGAGAACTTTGTCATCAGTTTATTTGGGAAAATCAAATGAATTCCCTTACCTCCAATGACTCTGATCTTGATTCATAACACTGAAACTTTGAGTTAAAAGCAAAACCATAAATGTGTCCAGGTTACTAAGAAGACCTGAGATCATCAATACACCTGCAGTCAAGTTCCTTGTTAACAAATTTTAATAGTTGTCATAAAGGTTTTTACTCATTTCTCTTAACAAAAGCTGTTATAATTTACACAGTCTATTTCCCATTTATAAAAATGCACCTAGCCAAGACTGTAGGCTCAAGTGTACAATTTAATTTTTTAGAAGTACATAGAACAAATTCAGGTTCAGCCAGGATCAATATTAAATTCCTCCTAACACAAGTACCAAAAATCCCCTTCACTTTGTTCATGTCCACTCAACTGACTCCTTCAGACAGAGGTTAGGAAAATAAGTTTTGCAACATGCTATGAAGGTCAATATATTGAGGCTGTGTTAGGCCAAACAAAGAGATGTCAGTAGGTAAATTCCAAAGTTGAGGATCCCTCACTAAAGGCATCCTATCAAAGATAAATATGTTCCTTAGGGGCTGGACTTTCAGACCCATACTCCTCTTGTACATGTGCCCCTGCACATGTGGTTTTGATGGAACCGTTGTCACATCCAAGTGATGTAATGTAAGACGTGGGAACTATGTTGAAAAGATGCTGAAAGTCAGGACCTAGATCCTTAACTATTCCCATTTTGAGACTTTACAAGAGGAAATTTCTTTACGGGATTGTTTAGGGCTTTACCCTTCTCCATATGCTTCCAGCTAGAGCAGTATCCTGTCTTGGCTTTATTCAATCTATATAGAGTTGTTGTAATATCCATACAACACATATATAAGTGGTTTCTTCATGCCCTTTGCCAACTAAGCCATTGCTATTTTGTTTTGTTTCTGAGTTTGTGGGTGTGCATGTAACATTTGGAAGCCAGTTTAAATTGAAAAATCTTTCACTTAAAGCCTGAAGCCCTTGCTCAGTTTGTACCAAGTCCTTGGTATGCTGACTTCCATGAGTTCACCTGCATAAGGTTTGAGTGAAAGCTAAGCAAAGGAACTCAGGATTTGTCCCCAGTATTCAAATATGTACTCTGATATTGGAGCAGGTAGAGCAATCCTGCTTCCATTAAAGTTGATGGCAAAAATCCCATTAACTTTAGGCAGAGTAGGATTGGGACCTTTTTCTGTATCTGGAACTTTGGAGGTTTTTTTGTTTGGTTCATCGTTTTCCCTTTCTCCTCCTCGCATACAGGGTCCCGTTGGTGCTGCAGGTCCCGCTGGTGGTCGCGGTGACGGTGGTCCTCCTGTAAGTCTTTAAGCTTCTTACACCTCCATTTTCTCTTGACTTTGAATCATCGTTCAATGATTCACCTTCCAATGATTCAGTCCTCACCTTCCCCTTGATTTTTATTTGTAGGGTATCACTGGTTTCCCTGGAGCAGCTGGCAGAACTGGTCCTCCCGGCCCTGCTGTAAGTAATTGGTGAAAGTAGTTTATCAGATGACAGACAGGCTGAACCCCATTATGGACAAATCCCAATCTCAGTTCCATCTATATAAATCATTGACATGAGAGGAGTTAATCCTGAATTACACAGGTGTAACTGAGATCAGAGACAGGCCCTTAATTACTTAGCACCAGGTGTTTAAATGTGCTTAGGTTCATAGAGTTGCAGATGGGTACTTAGAGGGAATTTCAAACCTCTTCCCCCCCTCCCCAATTGGGAGTAGATGCCTAGGCACTTTTGAAAATCCCATTAGGTATCTGTCTGCATTTCTAGGTGCCTAAATACCTTTGTAAATTGTGTCTTTTGTGCTAGTTTCTGCTACCTGTATTCACACTGAGTAGCAACTTACTCTGGGAGCAGTTCCATTAACTTCAGTGGAAGTGTTCCTAGGGTAAGGCAGTCCTCAGCTTGGGAAAGAGTGTGGCAGAAAATCACTTTTTGCCCACATTTTCAAAACTGAAATTCTGCCCTCTTTAAAGTGCCCTAAGTTGAGCACCCAAAAATGAAGGGACCCAAAATCACTAGTTCCTTTTGAAAATTTGGACCCTTAAACTTTGGGTGGGAAATTTTTTTCTTTAAGATCTAGTATGTAATCTAATAACACATGCAAAGGCTGGCACATTCATCATGAAGGTGCTTCCATTCATTTGAAAAAGACCTCTTTTTTTCCCTTGTCTGACATTCCTGTATTTAATTATGTTGGATATCACCGCATGTCTGACAGAGCTAAAAGCTGCTATAAAGGGTCCAGCCAGACTGGAAGAAGAAAATACCCTGTTATAAAATTGATTACAATAATGTGAATAATCACAGCCAGTAGGCACAGAACCAAGACTATAGTTTATTCTGGGGCAAATTGTACCACTCTTATTTCACACTGCTCCTTGGGCAGTTCCATTGATTTCAGACATACATGGTGAGTAAGGGAGGGAGAGGTTGGAACTTCTAACTTTGTAATGAAAGTTAGACCCCCCTAAATACCTTTGAGGATCTGGGCCTAAATCCCTAATAAACTATTGCTGAGTGCCTTTTTTGTTTCATTGAGAAATGATGAATAATCTCTGTCTCTTCAGGATAGTGAACTAATGTTTATATTTAATCCTAGGGTATCACTGGTCCCCCTGGTCCTCCTGGCCAATCTGGCAAAGACGGTCCTAGAGGCCCACGTGGTGATACTGGTCCAGTTGGTCGTCCTGGTGAACAAGGTCCTGGTGGCCCAGTTGGTTTCGCTGGTGAGAAAGGTCCATCTGGAGAGCCTGGTGCAGTTGTAAGTCACACAACATCTCTTCTCATTCCTAAATGTTGCTTTTAATGTAAATATTACAAATCCCAGTACAGGTCTTGTGCTTCGGCAGTTTTCTCTTTTAGCCCCTATCTGGCGAAGTGTGTAAACTCATGCTTCCCTCTGAGTATGTCCCTAAATCCCGCTGAAGTCGATGAGACTTAAGCACATGCTTGAAGTGAAGTACATGCTTAAGTGCTCAGTTGAATCGGGGCTGTGAAAGGCAAAGTGTGTTGTAAGTTCTCTGAGTCAGCTTCTGCTGCCTTTACTCCTGCTGAGGAGCATTAGTCTGAGAACACCCTTCTGAGACCAATGGGGCTATTTGCAGAGGAACATACTATTCGGTCTGAGTAAGGGTGACAGAATTTGGCTTCTGCCATTAAACTATGGGGCAAGCATGCTGTTTTTCCACACAATAAAAGACCAAATATGATGCTAAGGAAGGCATTTGTAATTGTATGTTTTAGACAATTTCAGGTCACTTATGCATCAGAATCCCTAATAAGTGGATGGAGGTCTAAGTGATCTAAACTGTAGGTTTTAAATTGTACAACAACAAAATTGATCAGCGCTCTTCAACTTGCACTCACAGAATTACTAGCCCTGCTAAGGCCAAAATGATATTTTGAGGTCTTAGAGTATAGGCTACCTTGGGTTATCACTGTCTACTTCTCTATCAGTTATTCTTTCCATGATCTATTTTATTTTCAGCAAACAGTTAATTCTGTTGTGCCACACATATGATTTGTGCATGCAACTGACAATAATGCTAATGAAACTGTGTAGTTAAATCTGTATGCATCACACTTAAAAAATTCCCCCTTATATCCAGTGTAAATCTTTGTAGAACATTTCTGAACAAGAAAATCTAATTCTGTATTGGAAATATTGGATAATGGAGCTATAGGCCTGATTCCCCACTACTTTACACCTAGCATAGTCATTTGCACCTGACTTAATGAATATGGACCCTAGCTGGCTATTCTTGGACCAAACTAGCTCACCTCTTCACAATTTCAGCAAAATAGACGAGTACAGCAAAGGACCCTCAACAGCAGAGTGTATGTTCACATTAGTATCTTTAAATCCTTCCAAAGACTAGAGGATCAGTTTTTGTACTATAGCATCTCATTGAATAGATTTATCCTATCACTGTACTGAAAAATACCACATTCTTTATGCACAGCCCTCCCTCTATGGCATGCCAAAGGCATGGGCTATTACAAGGGCTCAGCAGAACATGGAGAAAAATAAATTTTTCACCAACAAAACTTTTCATTGGAAAATATTTTTGTTGGAAGAGTTTTGAGCAACTATATATATTAGAGACTTTAACTTTGAAATGTAATGCAAAATACAGAATGTCTAACGTCTCTTGTATGGGAATTATTGCTGAGAACTATGTAGTGAGATTCCTCTGAAAGTACTTGGTTCAATTATGGGATCAAATCAAATTGCAAAAATTTAGTGTTGGTAAAAAATCCATTCAGATTTGCAATGCCACTGCAAAGCTCCCTTTTCAATAGACAAGGACCATAACATTCAATGTTCTCTTCTTCCTTCCTCAGGGTCCTCCTGGTACCTCAGGACCTCAGGGTATTCTTGGTGCTCCTGGTATCCTTGGTCTGCCTGGCTCTCGGGGAGAACGTGGTCTTCCTGGCATTTCTGGAGGAAATGTGAGTCCAGGACATCCATTATATTGCTTTTATCAGACAGCTCCAGAGATAAAATTGACATTTTCTTTAACATTTAATCTAGGACATATAGAACCAGATTCTGATCAATGGAGCCAGAACAATGTAAAATTGATGTGAGATCAAAGAGTGGCTCACTATATTTAATGCTTGCTTCAAAGACACAGTAAGACTGATTTTGAGATTTGGGATTTAAAGTATAGTAGAACCTCACTAATTCTGACTAATATGCTAATCTGTACATCCCATCACTTAATTTGCACCCAAAAAAAATCCCTTCTTACATTTTGGAATGCCTTATCCCCTGTTCTTTTTAATTTTGTGTGTTTACTTTCCCACTAATTGCAATGCACAGTAATTGGTAATGGATCTCTCCATCATTAATGTCAATTAATGAGGTTCTCTTTTACTTTGTATCCCATGGGCTAAATCAAGTCAGTTATACACTTATGAATTAAAATGTTCTTTAGATGACACACAGATGCTCATGTCACAAATCCACCTTCATCAAGATCTTAGAGAGACAAGGTGGGTGAGGTAATATCATTTATTGGACCAGCTTCTGTTTGGGGGAGAGACAGGTTTTCAAGCATATGCCAAGATTTTCCAAATGGCAGCAGTCTAGGACCTCATGCAAAAATCCAGTTCCAACTTTGTGTCTAACTCGCATGTCAGATTACCACAATCTCTCTCTCTCTCTCTCACACACACACACACACACACACACACACACACACACACACACACACACACACACACACACATGGATATTGTGCATTTCAACAGTCATTTTCAACTGTAACCACCTTATTTGTGTCTGGAAGTGAGGACATCAATTAGGCATGCATTTATAGCTAACCCTCGGCATTTCCCCTTTTGAAAACCTGTTCCAGGATGTGTAATATTAATCTTTCACTATAAAGCTTTTCTTTCCCGCATTGCCTGGGGGAGGGAGAAGGCACAAAGCACGAAGTAAAGAAGATTGCTTTTTTGTAATCAGATGCATATATTAGTTTCTCCAAATTCTGCTTTACTTCTGGAACTCCTCAAAGAGATATTTCTTCTATGGGTGCAGTTCATGGGCAGAAATAAATATTCAGAAAAGTGTTGCTCGATAAAGCCAGTACGTGAAATGCAATACAGTGTCCTACTCTTTTTCCCTTCGTAGGGTGAGCCAGGACCTGCTGGTATCTCCGGTCCTTCTGGTTCACGTGGTCCCTCTGGCCCCTCGGGTGCTTCTGGTCTGAACGGTCCCCCTGGTGAAGCTGGCCGTGATGTAAGCTACATTTTATATCATTTTAGGGAAGAGGGGTGGTAGTTCAAAATAATGGGAAACATATGTGCAAAAACAGGACATTGCTGGAGAAAGTTCTGCTAGCAAAATTACATCCTACACAGTTTTAGGAGCAGATTAAAGCAGGATCCTTGGAAATCCAGGCCCCACATCAGCGGGGTCCTAGATGGAGCAGTGAGTCCAAATCATAGTGGGAAGGCAGTCAGCTTCCCTCACCTCCTATGCTGCAAGCTCTTCCGGGCAGGGATCATGTCAGAATAGGGCCTCGAACATGATTGAGGCTCCTGGGCACTATGGCAATATGAGCCAAATCAAGGACTCAGGAGTGGGAGGAAGATAAGAGTCTTCCTCTTATAGATAGAGATAGCTATCAGATAGAGAAGCTGAGAAAGATAATCTATCCTGGGGTAGATGACTGGGCTAGAAGGAAGAATTTATCTGGGAGGCTAGTTATCCTATAATTTTTAAAGTACTCAAAACCAAACATCATTTAGACATAATTCACCCCTGCAGCATTTGTATCTCTTGTAGTGAGTTAGTGAAATGTAAAAATAACATTGAATGAGGAATGCAATACACATAATCCTAAAAACAAAGTCTTACCTTTGAATTCAAAGCCAATGTTAAGGGACAGAAATTAAGCTCATACCTCGAGCCTTCAGAATGTAAGCTGTTAATGATTGCACAACACCTTGCATGTTTTAAGCACTACCAGAGAAACAGTGAGAGTTAACTGCATAATATCTCCCTGTGTGCTTGAATTGACGGGAAAGAGCCCAGAAAAGGTAAGGGTTTCAAAATCACATATGCCGTCTAAAAACGTTAAGGAGCAGACTATGGCTTTTAAGCCTCACTTCTATGCAGTGGATAACATGAAGCCATCTGTCCAGGAGGAGCACCAGAGAGGCACAATCAGTGCTGAAGCTGCTTCTTGTGGACTAGAGAGAGTGTGGGGGGAGCCATCTGCTCCCACTGATGTACTGGCCTTGCTCTGCAAGCTGGAAGGGAGGGCTATTGTTCCACCTCCTCTCTGCCCTCTTCCCCTTCCCTGGGGGGGAAACAAATCCTTGAGAGAGGAAACCCTTTGCCCAACCATGCTGTGAGGAAGGCATCTTGCCCGGCCATACAGCAGCCATGCATAATCTAATCCTCTGGGGCGTAAAAAAAAAGTAGTAAATAAGTTATTCTGCTTCCTATAATTGTAGAATAATCCCCTCGATTGGTACATATTGCTTAAACTTAATTGATAAGTTTAAGCGATGCCTCAGGTTATTAGATGCTCACAGGATCACAGTGTGATCAGAGAACATTCACTTTATTTCATGAATTTCTTAAAACATAAATAACTCTGTGATGTTCACATCAAAAGTTAAACGTCCATAACATCAGGGAAGCAGCTGAAATCAACCAAAAGGTCACAGAGGAAGAAATGTATGCTTGCTAACACGAGTTGGCACTAACGAAGTACCACAAATAGAGTAATTGGGCCATGATTCTACTGTTTGAAGTCTGTGTAATGATTTCACCACTCCCTTGCCAGCCCCCACCACTGGCACTTTTTTCAAGTAAGCAGAGTGCCCTTTGCTAGGGTGCCTGTTAAGTGAAGGCTACTGCTGTATTGATATGAAGATCAATTGAAAGGCTGGAGGTGAAAAACAATTTTCTTCTTCTACTGAATCTGGCCCCTGCCTTCTAAAATATTTGAATTCCATCCGATCATTTATACGACTTTAACAGATTTGAAATGTCTGAGGATGGCTTTTATACGGCACGTAAAATTGTACAACCTGTCAGTATCCATCCAGAAAGTAGGTAGCAAATATAATATGTGAAGTTTGGCTTTGGTTGGTTGATTGGTTGTTTTTGTTTGTCAAGATTTGTGCTCTTTTTTTTTTTATGTCTGAGTTTCATATTCACAAGGAACTGCAGTGGGATGCACAGCTCTCGTTGATGATAGGGTGACTGGTTTCTTATGCTGTTTTAACAGGGCAATCCCGGTAATGATGGTCCTCCAGGCCGTGATGGCGCTCCTGGTTTCAAGGTAAGCTTTCTCCTTTGTTTCATACTTGTGGCAGATATGTGTCGATCCTTATAAGAAGCCAGTATTGATACACTGTCTGCTTCCTCTCACCTTCCCTTGTCTTTAGGGTGAGCGTGGTTATCCTGGCAGCAATGGTCCCGCTGGCGCCGCTGGTGCTCCTGGTCCTCATGGTTCAGTTGGTCCTTCTGGAAAGGCTGGAAATCGTGGTGAACCTGTAAGATAAGACTTTAATTTCTCATATTACTTAAAACACTTGCTAGTCCATAAAACAGATCTTAACCATGGAACGCTTACTGCTCACTTGTCCTGGCAACAAGTAGATACACGGGGCACTGAGCTTTTCCATTAATATGATGTTATAGCTTACATGTATTTTTTGTGCGTTTCAGGGTCCCGTTGGTGCTACTGGTCCTGTTGGTCTTGCCGGTGCAAGAGGTCTTGCTGTATGTAATTTTTTTTTAATCTCTCAGCAAAAAAGTTTAAGTAGGAAATGAAAATGTATGCTTCATTGCTCATTAAGGACCCAATCTTTAGTGATAGAGTCCTGAGAGGAGCATTATGGATTTGAAAATATTTATATACCTAGAATTGTTCAAATCTAGATCTGTATCTCCCTCCCCTGGGACTGATCCACACTCCCTTGAGCAGATTCCACATGTGTTAATAGAATCTATGTTCAAGTTTCACGACAAGAATATGACATACTGTAGACTACTCATAATTCATTTTCATGTTGGCAATGTCTAGAAAACGTTTCAAAACATTCCGTTTTATGTTTGTTTGTTTTCTTTTGTTGTGTTTTTCTTCTCCAGGGCCCACAAGGCCCACGTGGTGAAAAAGGTGTACCAGGTGATAAAGGACCTAGAGGCATGCCTGGTTTTAAGGGACACAATGGATTGCAGGGTCTGCCCGGTCTTGCTGTGAGTAAACATTTGTAATAATTTAGAATGGGGAGCACAATGAAAATAAATAAAATTACCACAATGTATAAAGATTCATATGTGCAACTCTGTAGGCTGACACCACCCCACAAATCTTTCAAAGGCTGTGAAATATGCCTAGATAGTTTAGTGTTTGTTGCCGTCCACATAAAATACCAATTTTTAAAAGGCCTCTAAAACTTTTCCTATGAATGTCATACAGCACACTTGAAACATAGAGACACAATTTTAGAGATTGGTTTTGAAATGTGACCAACATTATATTTAAAACCATATTCATTTATTATAATACAATATTTACCCGTTTCTGTTATAATGTTGTAATACTTTAGCACAAAAAAATGCAAGATCCTCGTATAGATTGTATTCTCTTTAAAAATGTGACATTCCTTTTAAGAATTTTGACCTTTAAATAAAAAACTATTTTATTTATATAGAGGAATGTTACTGTCTTAAAATATCTTCCTTAGATTCCAGTTGATTGTATGGTGCCTTTCCCTCCCCATGCCCCCAAGAATAGCTACTTTAACTCTTCCTGTACTTCACTAAGGAGGCAGGATCAACACCAGCTTCCCATTCTCAGAGCTCCAAGCCTTGGGGCATGGCTGACCAGTATCATATTAATATAACTGTGTATCAGTGTTTTTAATCCTGGTGTGATTTTTTTTTTCCAATAGGGCCACCACGGAGATCAAGGTGCTCCTGGTTCCACTGGCCCTGCTGGTCCAAGGGTATGGAAATTTAAGTGAATACTCTCTATTCATTTGGAATATGGAAAGGGCAAGTAACCCTCTCCAATGCCTCTGACGTTTTAAAAATATATTCCTAATTCTCTTGTATTGTTTACATTCATTAAGAAGTTGTTGTTCTGTTGTAGGGTCCTGCTGGTCCTACTGGTCCTCATGGTAAAGATGGTCGCAGTGGACATCCTGGTCCTATTGGACCTGCTGGAGTGCGTGGTTCTCAGGGTAGCCAAGGTCCTAGTGTAAGTTTGATTTTTTTTTTGGTGATAAATTAAGGGCACAAGCTGAAACCATCACTTAATAGCCTCAGTGGTTGGCGGGGGCAGGGGAGTAGGAGTTAAGAAGAGAAAATGGAAGAGATTTCTATGTTACTTTTTTCTCAAACAGGAGCAGACTTTTTATTTCACATTCTAACATGTTTCCCTACAAAATTAAGATTTGTTATAGGATAGCATTAAAGACAGCTACAGTACAACTACTTATGGGGGCCTACAGATGAAAGCACAGAACTAGGATTCTGGAGAGCTGAGTCCTAGTCTTGGTTCTGCCATTGACATGTTTTGTGACGTTGGGCAAGTCACTTAATCTTTTTGTGCCTTGGTTTCCCCAGCTGTAAAATAGGGATAACTATATTGGTCTTAATTTGGAAAGCCCTTTGAAACCCTCAGATTAAGAGCACTGTATACATGAAAAGTGATGATATGATTATTATTATTATTCCTATTCCATAGACTGACTATATGTCTGATCCTGGCCCTCACATTTCTGGTGTGCCATTCAAACATTTAAAGTAAATAGTCACGTAAATTAAATATGGGCCTAAGATGAGAAGACTGAACCAGCTGTTCATTTAAGTTCTCACTCTTTATACGAGAATACGAACCTTAGATCTAATTGCAGAGTCCTTATCCAAGTTGATGACCGCTTACTGCTTGTGAGTACATACACAAAGATGATGCAGTGGCCCTAAATCTTGCATCTGTTACCTTTTTACCCAGCAATACCCATCACAAAGCAGCTCCCTACCAGCTATTTGAGACTAGAGCTGAGGATCCTGTGCCTTAGAGTAGGGCTATTCATGCAAGTAAGTATTGGGTGTAGTGTGCATATCAGTGCAGTGCCCAGACTTATATAATGAGATACTCTTTGTCTTCTGACATTGAACCTCTTTAGGGTCCACCCGGTCCACCTGGTCACCCTGGCCCCCCTGGCCCCAATGGTGGTGGATATGAAATTGGCTATGAATCTGAATACTACCGAGCTGATCAACCATCTCTCAGACCTAAGGACTATGAAGTTGATGCCACTCTGAAATCATTGAACAACCAAATTGAGACCCTCCTGACCCCAGAAGGCTCCAGGAAGAACCCAGCCCGCACCTGTCGTGACTTAAGACTCAGCCACCCAGAATGGACCAGTGGTACGTTAATGCTAGATGGATGCCTCTTCTGGTTCGCTGGTTGTGTTCAGCTTAGTAGCATTCTTTCAGTGTGGTTTCCTGATAGACTATGGCCTGATGTCAGCAGTTTTATTCTTTATGGGTGAAATGTACCCCTGTGCTGAGAACCAGCACAAGGCATATACACTTTAAGTCTTCTTAAGCCCAATTAGTGGTATTAAAGTGGTGTATAGTACTTGGGCTGGCCATTGGCCAGAGGGTAAATTTAACTCTTAATACTCTGGACAGGCAGTGGATATTATTAAACTAATAAATCATCAATGAAACAATAACTCCTACCTGTACTGACAGCACAATTACACAAGCTCACCCTGAAGAGTTTCCCTTCATTTTCACTGTGGTGCAATCCTCACCACAAAATCAATATGATAATGATGTATGCTCAGCATTCGAAAGTAATGCAGTGTCACACATTAGCAATATTCAAATACAGATTTCTTGCGATTTGCAGGTTGCCACTGTAATATTGTACACAACTTTAGTATCTATGTTATCCCTCTGGGTATTTATGCCGTGTCTATTACCATAGTAGCTGAGTGCCTGCATGAGGCTGAATGCATTATTAGTGACCAGGTTGTTTGGGGTTTTTTTATGACAGGTTTCTACTGGATTGATCCCAACCAGGGGTGCATCATGGATGCCATCAGAGTGTACTGTGACTTCTCCACTGGTGAGACTTGCATCAATGCTAATCCAGAAACCATCCCCGCTAAGAACTGGTATGTCAACAAGAACCCCAGGGACAAGAAGCATGTGTGGTTGGGCGAAACTATCAATGGTGGTACACAGGTGAGTGGCCAAACAGTGCAAACTCGAGTGAATTTGTTTCCTACCGTGCTGTCTAAAGAGTTGGCTGCACAGTAACCCTTTGCAAAAGCACATACTAATGAAAACACTCTCCTAGTGGAGGGACAGGAGGGAATGCACTAGCCTTTCATCTTTGGAGATCAGAATTCAAAGTTTGGTTTTGGTAACAATTGCAAAATGGGTTTATTGGAATCATCTTAGTTTCCCTTTGAGAACATTATAGACTCACAACACAGTTTATCACAACTTAACATGTTTACTAGTCAGTGCTCAATGGAAGCCTGGAATTGGTATATCAGGCATGTTCCAAGTCAGTATGGGGATATAGGCGCTGAATAGGAATATGTATCAAAAATCCATGCGGGACTTTTCTTACATTTTTGCAAACTTTATAATTTGCAGTCAATTTATCTTTAACATGTTGCTCTGACTTATATTGGACATGCTTGGGAAGACCTTTACAATATAAACACATCAGTGGATTCTTCCTAAAGTTATGACATCGTAACTCTTCGCACTGCCATAATTAAAAGAAGAGAGATGCCCACCAGCGTGTGGATGTTTACATTTGTAATTTCCAGTAATATAATGAAAAAAACAGATACACAACCCCCAACTGTAAATAATTCCGTTTGTTCAGTTACATAGATCTAATTAGGTTATTTTTTAACTGAATAGTTTTGGTCTTGTGGTGAAATCTCAAAGTGCTCAAGATCACAAACCCCTGAATTCCATGGTTTTCACATTCCTGTAGCATCCCTGTTCACTTCAGACACACACACACACACATCATGTGAGCATATTATATCCCATTACAGTTCAACAAATATTTCATTTAGAGTTCTTCCCTCCTGTTTTTAGTTTGAATACAACGAGGAAGGTGTGACCTCCAAGGACATGGCCACCCAACTTGCCTTCATGCGTCTGCTGGCCAACCATGCCTCCCAGAACATCACCTACCACTGCAAGAACAGCATTGCATACATGGATGAGGAAACTGGCAACCTTAAGAAGGCTGTTATACTGCAGGGATCCAATGATGTTGAACTACGAGCTGAAGGCAACAGCAGGTTCACTTTCAGTGTTCTTAAGGATGGCTGCTCTGTAAGTACTACTGGAAGCATGGTTTCCTGTTTACTGTAGTGGTAGAGTTGGATATTGATATAGAGCTAGATTACCAATCTCCTCTGCAGGACATTAGTCATTAAAGTTCATATTGTGTCAAAGATAGTTAGTCTCTACTGTTGAATCCTACCACCCTCTCAATAGGTGTGCACAGGCCAAAACACCAAAATATCCCACTTTCACTGTACAGGGGAGCCGCAAGGTGGAGAGCACATTATAGGCATTTCACCCCTCTACATACCAAAGAGAAAGCTGCATGCAGCTGTCTAACCCAGAGCACAGAGGGAATGATGTGCAAATGGGAGAAGTGGCAAAAGTCCACACATGTAGCATATCCAGTAGTCCAAAATCCTACACTTGCTACTCCTCCATATCCTGCCTAGCTACTAGAAAGCATCTCCATACTATCTGCTTCAGGCAGAAGCTGAGAATCCTGTTCTTCAACCCTTCATTCAGTTCTTGGAGCTTAATGACCAATGACTGTGGCAGTGTCCTCTCTCTGAGGATTTGATCTCTAGTGCATATATTACTATATTAAAGACAGAACACAGAATCTGCTGCTGTGGGTGATCAGATAGCGGATACATTAAGTTAAAAGATTAAAATAAATGTTTCTTTTTATGAAAGATCTGTAGTTCGGCATCTAACTGATGACCTGTGCTAATAAAATTGGTTGTAACAGATTTCAGAAGATATTAAATTCACTGGAAGAAATGTTGGTACCATAAACAGCACAATAATTCTTCTAACTATCACTATTATTATCTTACAGAGAAAGACCAATGAATGGGGCAAAACAATCATTGAATACAGAACGAATAAGCCATCTCGCTTGCCCATCCTTGACATTGCACCTTTGGACATTGGTGGCGCTGACCAAGAATTCGGTTTGGACATTGGCCCAGTCTGTTTCAAATGAATGAACTCAAACTAACTTAAAACCAAAAAAAAAAAAATCTCTCTTTGCCATTTCTTTTTTTATACTGAAAGCTGACTCCTTCCATTTCTTCTGTTCATCTACTTGCTTAAACTCTGGGCAAAAGAGAAGGAGAAGGATTGATTGGAGCGTTGTGCAATGCAATTTAATACAGCCCCAAAAGGACTCAGAAGTCTTTCAAGATTTTAACACCTTGTTTTGGGAAATGTCAGCCTTTGTAAAAAAACAAAATAAAAAATCATGAAAGTTTGCACCACTTGTGGCCTTTGAATATCTTCCACAGAGGAAGTTTAAAACCACAACTTCCAAAGGTTTAAACTACCTCATACACTTAAAGCCAAGTGTGATCCACATTCAGAGTAGGTACTTCTCCATATGATCTGAGGTGCTTTTAGTCCCATTCGTAATACAAAGGTGCTAATTTCAGTATGATAGAGGATCTTTCCAATACTTGAACTTTGATGGTGCTAGCAGCATTTGAAATACCACTTTTCTGTATTAAGTTGTATTGTTTCTTTGAAATCTGTCTCAAAATTTTAGTCAGAATGTCCCATCTCACCCCCAGATTAAGCATGTGGATCATTTCTCTCCCCCCGCCCCATCTTCATCCTCTCCTCCAAATTCAGGTGCTCATGCTTTTAAATCTCATATTCATCCTCTACGATGGGTAAAAAGAAAGCATCATTTCTCAAAAAAAAATTGTACCTATTTTGTATATGTGAGATGTTTAAATAAATTGTGAAAAAATTGAAATAAAGCATGTCCAGTGTTCCAAAAGAAAACATTGAATGAGTAAAGTTCCTTGCTTAAGTGCATCAATAGATATTTGTACCCAGTATATGCATTGTTAATTACCTGGCTTCTTAAAGCAAAAAAATAAAAATTAAAAAAAAAAGCAAGATACAGCACTTCTGCTAAAATATCTGGCTACATCCAGGCCCATATTTGGTTGTTCTGAATTATTTGTTTGCTAAATACACTAAAACATTCATTGAAAGCCTGCTTGAGTACAGTTAATAGTGTAGCAATAACACAATGTAATGCATTAAGCGCCAATTAATGCTGACCTTTTTTCTATAAACTATAAATGTGATATAACCCAGGGTCTGTCCTTCTTTGCTAATTCTTTGATTAAATTAGTTAGACAAGAGTGGGAATATGCAATCAGATCCAACATTAGATCTAGGAAAAAAAATATTTTCTTTACTCCAGATAGCAAAATACGTAATTGTTTGATCATGCATACCCCGCCCAACTATGAAATGAAATGGCATTTTAAATTATCTTATTTTATCTCTGCACGCACGCATGCACACACACACACAGTCTTTTCTGCTCTTTCTGGCATTTAGTCTAAGCAGTGAGGAAGTTGTTTTTCTCTTTCTGAACTAAGCATGCAATACATTTGCATAGTTTCATTTGTCTGTCTTTGCCTGTTTGTTGCAATGAGATATTTATTTGCTGTATTTCAAGACCATATGGAAATAGCTTATTGATATGTTTGTCTACTCAGCTCTTCAGTTCAACATCTCTGTTTTGTAAAGTCTACAGACAATTTGGCAGCACTAGGCATCCTGGTGTGACACTTGATAATAAGCAATAATGGATTGTTGCCTTTCTTAAAATATTAAAGAGATTCATGGCCAAATGCCACCTGGGGTGGAGTGGGTGCAAAAAGTACAGAGGGAGCACAGGGATCTGCATCCCACCCACTCTCTGTATCCGACAGCAGCAGCAAGATAGGATTCTTGCTTAGCACTGATGAAGGAAAAAGACAGAGGACCCAGTTTCCCTGGTTCCAAATGGCCATTGTTTCCTGGCTGGTGACAATCTGTTGAATCTGCTATTGGTAGGAGCTTTGACTTTCTTGAATACATATGCAGAAGTCAAACCAGGGAACTATTTAAAAATTGTTCTCTATATTATTAGAGGATGTTTTGCTAAGGAGGATGTTTTGGTAAGCACTAACAGTACCTTCAGCACCATACAAGACACAGGAGATGCTACAGTCCTTACTAGGATGACCAAACAGCAAATGTGAAAAATCGGGACGGGGGGGGGAGGGGGGGGGTAATAGGAGCCTATATAAGAAAAAGACCCAAACAGCTGGACTGTCCCTATAAAATCAGGACATCAGGTCACCCTAGTCCCTACCCCAAGGAATTTACTGTCTTTGTCTTTACATAGCTGGACTGAAATTCTGACTGGATTAGGATTTCTGGGTGTCTGAGATTAGGACAGCATTTCAGAGACAGACAGCAGCATAGAACACATAAGGACAACCAGAGGAGACAAAGCAAGTGGTGAGATGGGCTTTGCTAACAGACATTGTGTGAAGGTAGATTTGCAGAAAGTTTACAGAACAAAGCTCTCTGTAACCAGAGTGGAAGTACCATTGGAGAGGTGACACGCCTCTCTGAACAATGTGGAATCCAAAGAGAGAGATCAAACTAGAAAGGGGTGATGAGGGGGAAGGGCGGAGGGGTGTAACCCCACAGTCTGATACCAAAAAAAGGAACCCCTTTCCAGCCTTGTTTCTGGACAGCTGAATAAGATTAAAGGCCCAATTTCAAAATGCGTTCTTTATTTGTCCACATGGACCTTTTACATGTCAACAAATGGAGCCCAAGTTCAGGCTGCTGAAATTATGGCCCTTTGAGTCTAAGGATCTGAGTAAACTGACTGAAGGGTCACTGCCAGTTTAAACTCTACTCAGTTTTAAAAATAGGTGAGAAGTAGTTTCACGTACTAATCCTGCCCCACAACCCACCAACCATTGTCTTATTTTAGTTCTACAATCATATTTTCCTATTTTAAAAAATATTTCCCCACTGATGTATGAAATACAGTGTTTAAAACTGCAAATATTTTGGTGCTCACCTGGATCAGAGAGAGGCCAATTAGCTTCTAGAAAGATAGAAGTGAAATTATCTCAATAGGGTATAAAATTTTTCCCATGTTTGAGTGCCCTTAGGTGCACCTAAGTACCTCCAGCATATCTGCAGACCTTAGGATGGCTTAGGTGTCTGGTAGAATTAGGCACTGGCCCTATTCATCTAATTAGTGTTTTGGGGAAGAGACAAACGCTAGCTCAGCAATCATTTATGTGCTTAAAATAAAGTGATTTAAGGCTTGGATTTTGAAAGTGGCATAAGAGAGTTGGGCACCCAATTCATAAATTATATTCTAGGCATATAATTGTTGAGCTGGTTCAGGATGGGATTAGTTTCTTGCTATTCCCCAGATATTAAGGAGCTGGATCGCATTAGTGCCTAACCCCACCAGGCTTCCTTGCAGACTCCCTAAAGTGGTGTTTCTAAAACCTAATCTAGTTATTTCTTAGCTACTCAGACAGTTATGTGCCTGTAGTGTGAGTGAGAGCTCCTCACCCACATCCATGTTCCTATAGTCTTTTAAACTAAAACCTTGAATGCACCCATAATGCAACCCTTTAGCATCTTTGCACTTCTCCCTATCACAGACTTTTGCAGACATGAAATGTGACATTGGCAGGGGATTCTGCCTCAGACAAAAAAAATTAGAAAACTAAGAGAAGAAGGAAATGGTGACCCCTATATATTTTAGACTCCACACTGGGGCCATGAGTGAGGGAGTAGTCCTATAGTGGGGGGTTGGACAGGGTTGAGGCAAGAATCAGGATGAGGGTGGGCTGAAGAGGGTTGGTAGGGAATCTGGGTTATACTGGGTTGAGGAAGTGTTGTGACTAGGCGTAGGCTGGACAGAGGGAGGGTAAAGGAAAGTCTCAGGCCCTGGGCGGATTGGGGAAGGTTTGCATGAGTTGGTGCCATGAGGTTGGTAAGAGATGATTAGAGATCATGGGAGGGAATCTTAGGTGATGTGCAATCCAGGGTAAAGGAGAGGCAGGACAATGGGGTCATAAGAAGGCAGTGCTTAGCCCTGTTTAAGTTAAGGAGCTGAAGATACTACCAGAGGCTGAGAGAGCTAATGGTTAGAATGACTGGATACTCCTCTTCTCCGCCCATGGAGCTCAGTGCACCGTAGGATAAAGCTGGAAAGGGAAGATATGTTTAGTTTTCTTCATCTGGCTTTTCTGGCTTGTGGTAACCCAGTACTTTTATGTTGATTAGGTGGAGACCTCAACTTCCTCCCCTCCTCCTCAAAAGAGAATTTAAATCCCTTCTTCATTCCAGGCTTGGCGAACCCAAACATTTCATGCAGCTGACAGAAGAAGAGAAAAGAAGGCCCTTTTCTCCTTTACTTCTGGTTGAAATAGCTCACATAACTTGTAGACACTTAAGAGTAGGAGGGAAACTACAAAAGACAGCTGCTTCCCACTCAGCTGCCTTCTGGCTTCTCGCCTATTCCAAGTAACCTATCACATTGCACCCTCTGCTGCTTGTATGCTAGAACACATAACATTTTCATTTAACCAATCCTGTGATGCACCAATGGTAACCTCTAAAAAAATAAAAACTTATTTTGAGATCATGTGCATTACACATGGAAATAGCATTAGGGAAAATATTTACAAAACAGACTCTATGAGGTATAGCCACACTATTCACAATTGACAGCCACACATGGGCATTATACAGGTCATCCCAAATGAGTGCTGATAAAACCTTTCTCCACCATCAGGTATTCACCACATACATTGCAGAAGAAAGTAACTTTCCTCTGAGTTACACTTTTTAAGATAAGTGAAATTAAATAGGCAGCAGATTTAAAACAAACATAAGAAACCTCAAGAGAGATGGCTCTAGAATGGCTGTTAAAAAGGGTCACTGAAAATCAGCAGCAGCAAGCCACCCTACAGCAATAACAGCAGCAGCAGCTGAAGGGAATTAGTCAAGCACCAACAGGAATAGCAACAGAACCTGATATAGCAGATGCTGGCTGCGCTCCACCTTCAAGGAGCAACCAGGGTGGCGGCAAACACTAACCCCACCCCACCAGCACGATGCCCATCTCAGTGAAACTGGCCAAGAAGGGCCCAGACGATGACCCTGAGGTGTTCCTCACTACTTTTGAGTAGGCGGCATCTGCCGCGGGATGAGCCCAGGAAAACTGGGCTGTGCAAGTGGCACTCCATTTGTTGGGACCAGCTCAAATGGCCTACAGGGAACTTGACTTGGCTATGTGAAGGTAAAAGAGTAAATCCTCAATTATTTAGACATCACTGAGGAGACGCACTGGTGGCAGTTCCAGGAGGTGTGCCCTTCAGGTGCATGTCCATGGATGGTAGCCCAGAAGTTGAAAGATCACTGCTGGCTGTGGTTGAAGCCAGAGTCCCAGATGGATGTACAGGTGGCAGAGCTTGAACTTACAAAACAAGTCACCCAGCTTCTACTGGTGGGAGGACAGGCCTGGTGTTAAGGCATCAGCCTGAGACCCTGAAGAATGCCATGAGTCTTATGGAGCCCTACCTAGCCTCCTACAACACCTCGAGATGCCTGGCATGGGGGGCAGTCACTGAGAGACAGGGAGACAGGCCAAGAGCAGTGTCATGGGATACAAGGCCCGACTTGGTCCCACAAGGACCCTTAAGGCAGAGAAGAAGCCAGGTCCCCTCTCCAGGGCAGTGAGGAAGGACAGCAGCTTGGCAGAACCCTCTGCTGCTTTTAAAGGTTCTGCAATCCCACATGGTAGAACCTATGGTGAAGCTTCAGAGAAGTCAGACCAACAGGGCAACAGCTTGCCATGCCACACCCTGACATCTGTACCATCCAGCAGGAAATGCTTCTCCTGTGGACAGGAGGGCCACTTCTGTAGGGACTGTCCCTATAAGGAATATGACTTTGCAGTCTTGGGCCCATAAGAAAAGCCCTGCCAAGCTAATAGTCCCAGTGTGGGTGAAGGGAAAGAAAATAATAGACCCTGATCCACCGGCAGCTTGTAGATCTGAGGAAGGACACAGAGGGAATGATATTCCTCCAGTGTGTCCCTGGAGATATAAAACCCACAAATTTACCCCTGGGGACAGATGCAAGTATGGCTGAGGGTGGGGGAGCATTCAGCAAGTATGTGGGTGGATTTAGCAGCTGGGTTGGCCTACCTGGTTATACTGGGCAGGGACTGGGAATGACTCAGTGAGGTTCTGACAGGGCAAGTGAAACCTCAACCTTGGGACCTAAGTCCCTCCTCCATGGAATGGGTTGGGGTGAGCAAAGTCGATGATCCTGGTGAGGGACCATCTAGCCATAAGGCTCAACCCACATCCCTAGAGACCTTACCAAACTCTCAACTCAAAGTAGAGCCCTTTAATGCCCATGCAGATATCCTCGCTCGAGACACCAATTTTGTGAGGGAACAACTGGAAGAGCCCACACTCTCCCACAAATATGAACAATTAGCTGTAGTAGACAGGGAAATTGTAAACCCCCAAAGAGAGAAACAATAGCCCCACTTTGAATTACAGGGAGAACGACTTTATCACATAGAATGAGTAAGACAGACTGGGGAAACTGGGGCCCAGCTGCTAGTTCCCAAAATGTATATGCAGGAGATACTCCACTTGGCCCATGAGATCCCCTGTGCAGGGCATCTAGAGAGGGAGAAAACCTTTGATCTTCTTGCAGCCCACTTTTACTGGCCTGGGGTGTTCCAAGATGTCACAAATTACTGCGTTTCTTGGCCAGATTTCCAGGTCTCAGGAATTACATAGACACTTCTCATTCCACTATTCCTAGTAGAACCCCCTTTTGAGAGGACAAGATTGGTCTAGTCGGCCCCGTGGAAAAGAGTTCAGCAGGTCATCAATATTTTTAGTGATGGTAGCTTACGCAACATGTTATCCAGAAGCCATCAACGAATGGCTACGCAGATGGTGTCGGCGAGAAGGGTTTGGATTCTTTGACAATGGGATGGTCTTCCAAGAAGAAGGATTGCTAGGCAGAGACGGGCTCCACCTCACGAAGAGAGGGAAGAGCATCTTTGCAAGCAGGCTGGCTAACCTAGTGAGGAGGGCTTTAAACTAGGTTCACCGGGGGAAGGAGACCAAAGCCCCGAGGTAAGTGGGGAAGTGGGATACCGGGAGGAAGCACAAGCAGGAGACTGCAAGAGGGGAGGACTCCTGTCTCAGACCGAGAAAGCGGGACAATCAGCGAGTTATCTTAAGTGCCTATACACAAATGCAAGAAGCCTGGGGAACAAGCAGGGAGAACTAGAAGTCCTGGCACAGTCAGGGAATTATGATGTAATTGGAATAACAGAGACTTGGTGGGATAACTCACATGATTGGAGTACTGTCATGGATGGATATAAACTGTTCAGGAAGGACAGGCAGGGCAGAAAAGGTGGGGGAGTTGCGTTGTATGTAAGAGAGCAGTATGACTGCTCAGAGCTCCGGTATGAAACTGCAGAAAAACCTGAGAGTCTCTGGATTAAATTTAGAAGTATGAACAACAAGGGTAATGTCGTGGTGGGAGTCTGCTACAGATCACCAGACCAGGGGGATGAGGTGGACGAGGCTTTCTTCCAGCAACTAACAGAAGTTGCTAGATCACAGGCCCTGGTTCTCATGGGTGACTTTAATCACCCTGATATCTGCTGGGAGAGCAATACAGCAGTGCACAGACAATCCAGGAAGTTTCTGGAAAGTGTAGGGGACAATTTCCTGGTGCAAGTGCTTGGGAACCTGGGGGGCAGTGACCATGAGATGGTCAAGTTCAGGATCCTGACACAAGGAAGAAAGGAGAGCAGTAGAACAGAGACCCTGGACTTCAGAAAAGCAGACTTTGACTCCCTCAGGGAACTGATGGGCAAGGTCCCCTGGGAGAATAACATGATGGGGAAAGGAGTCGAGGAAAGCTGGCTGTATTTTAAAGAAACCTTATTGAGGTTGCAGGAACAAACCATCCCGATGTGTAGGAAGAAAAGTAAATATGGCAGGCGACCAGCTTGGCTTAACAGTGAAATCCTTGCTAGTCTTAAACACAAAAAAACAGCTTACAAGAAGTGGAAGATTGGACAAATAACCAGGGAGGAGTATAAAAGTATTGCTCAGGCATGCAGGTGTGAAATTAGGGAGGCCAAATCACACTTGGAGTTGCAGCTAGCCGGAGATGTTAGGAGTAACAAGAAGGGTTTCTTTAGGTATGTTAGCAACAGGAAGAAAGTCAAGGAAAGTGTGGGCCCCTTGCTGAATGAGGGAGGGAACCTAGTGACGGAGGATGTGGAGAAAGCTAGGGTACTCAATGCTTTTTTTGCCTCTGTCTTCACAGACAAGGTCAGCTCCCAGACAGCTGTTCTCTGCAGCACGGTATGGGGAGGACGTGACCAGCTCTCTGTGGAGAAAGAAGTACTTCGGGACTATTTAGGAAAGCTGGATGAGCACAAGTCCATGGGGGCGGATGCATCCGAGGGTGCTAAAGGAGTTGGCCGATGACATTGCAGAGCCATTGGCCATTATCTTTGAAAAATCATGGCGATCGGGGGAGGTCCCGGACGACTGGAAAAAAGCTAATGTAGTGCCCATCTTTAAAAAAGGGAAGAAGGAAGATCCAGGGAACTACAGGCCAGTCAGTCTCACCTCAGTCCCTGGAAAAATCATGGAACAGGTCCTCAAGGAATCAATCCTGAACCACTTAAAGGAGGGGAAAGTGATCAGGAACAGTCAGCATGGATTTACCAAGGGCAAGTCATGCCTGACTAACCTAATTGCCTTCTATGATGAGATAACCGGCTCTGTGGATGAGGGGAAAGCAGTGGTTGTGCTATTTCTGGACTTTAGCAAAGCTTTTGATACAGTCTCCCACAGTATTCTTGCCAGCAAGTTAAAGAAGTATGGGCTGGATGAATGGACGGTAAGGTGGATAGAAAACGGGCTAGATGGTCGGGCTCAACGGGTAGTGATCAATGGTTCCATGTCTAGTTGGCAGCCGGTATCAAGTGGAGTGCCCCAAGGGTCGGTGCTGGGGCTGGTTTTATTCAATATCTTCATTAACGATCTGGAGGATGGTGTGGACTGCACCCTTAGCAAGTTTGCAGATGACACTAAACTGGGAGGAGTGGTTGATACGCTGGAGGGTAGGGCTAGGATACAGAGGGACCTAGACAAATTAGAGGATTGGGCCAAAAGAAATATGATGAGGTTCAACAAGGACAAGTGCAGAGTCCTGCACTTAGGACGGAAGAATCCCATGCACTGTTACAGACTAGGGACCGAATGGCTGGGCAGCAGTTCTGCAGAAAAGGACCTAGGGGTTACGGTGGATGAAAAGCTGAATATGAGTCAACAGTGTGCCCTTGTTGCCGAGAAGGCTAATGGCATTTTGGGTTGTATAAGTAGGGGCATTTCCAGCAGATCGAGGGATGTGATCATTCACCTCTACTCAGCACTGGTGAGGCCTCATTTGGAGTACTGTGTCCAGTTTTGGGCCCCACACTACAAGAAGGATGTGGATAAATTGGAGAGAGTCCAGCGGAGGGCAACAAAAATGATTAGGGGGCTGGAGCACATGACTTATGAGGAGAGGCTGAGGGAACTGGGATTGTTTAGTCTGCAGAAGAGAAGAATGAGGGGGGGATTTGATAGCTGCTTTCAACTACCTGGAAGGGGGTTCCAAAGAGGATGGATCTAGACTGTTCTCAGTGGTAGAAGATGACAGAACAAGGAGTAATGGTCTCAAGTTGCAGAGGGGGAGGTTTAGGTTGGACATTAGGAAAAACTTTTTCACTAGTAGGGTGGTGAAGAACTGGAATGGGTTACCTAGGGAGGTAGTGGAATCTCCTTCCTTAGAGGTTTTTAAGGTCAGGCTTGACAAAGCCCTGGCTGGGATGATTTAGTTGGGTTTGGTCCTGCTTTGAGCAGGGGGTTGGACTAGATGACCTCCTGAGGTCCCTTCCAACCCTGAGATTCTATGATTCTAAGCCATCCCCTGCAATTGACCAACACAAGCACAATAGAAAACAAGTTAATGAAAATCTTTTCCAGAGAGGCCTTCCATGGAAAATCTTAATGGACCAGTGGCCCAACCTTATATTCAACCTAACACCAGACTTATGTGGCCTCTTGAAGATAGACAAGTTAAAAACATTGGTCTTCCATCTGCAGACTGATGACTTGCTGGAATGTTTTAACAAAAACCTCAAGAGGATACTAAGGGTGTTCATCACCGCAGACCCCAAATGCTCAGATCAACTATTGCCCCCAATACTGTTTTGCCACCTGGAAGGTTCCCCAAGCATCCACAAGTTTCTCCCCTTTCAAGTCGCTATATGGCTAACAGCCTAGAGGTATCCTCTATTTTTTGTGAGAGTCTTGGGAAAGTCAAGGGCCACAAGCAGAAAATCTAGTCCAATATGTCCTCCAGTTACATGAGCGGCTTAAAAGTTGGGGGCCTTCACCTGTGAGAACCTACAGGCATCTAAAAAATGCCAGGCAGCAGCCTACAACTGAGGAGCATGGTTACAAGTGTTCGAGTTAGGGCAGCGGTTCTGGGACCCCCAAGCTCCCCTGCTCAGCCCTTGCCTCACCCCCTTCCCCGAGCCCCCGCCTCTGCCCTGGCCTCTTCCTTGAGGCAACACCTCCATTCTCTCCATCTCCCCTACCTCCATCGCTCGCTCTCCCCCACCCTCACTCATTTTCACTGGGCTGGGGCAGGGGTTTGGGGTCCAGGAAGGGGTGCGGGCTCTGGGAGGGAGTTTGGGTGGGGGGGGTGCAGAGGGATGTGCTGGCAGCTTCTGGGAACTGCATGGACCCAGGGTCCTCGCTCCTCCCCCTCCCAGTGCCTCCTTCATGCTGGGGAATAGCTGTTCCCCAGCATGAAGGAGGCACTGGGAGGGAAGGGGAGGAGTTGAGGGAGGGATGGATGGGTGAGGAGTTGATCAGTGGGGCCCGTAGAGTACTCTTGGGGATCTCCAGGGTCCGCGGACCCCAATTTGAGAAACACCGAGTTAGGGGATCAAATTCTGCTATTGTTACCAAGCATGGCATCCAAGTTATTGACCCAATGGCAGGGGCCTTTCAAAGGTGCAGTGAAGTGTAGGCCCCATCAATTATAAGGTCTGACATCCCGAGAAGAGAAAGGGCACCCAAATCTACCATGACAACTAAAGGCCTGGTGTGACAGGGAAGCCTTCCTGATCACTCCCTTTGCCACCCACTCTGAACTAGGACCCGAGATTTCGACGGCACAGATGGATAACACTGCCAAGTTGAGGGAGATGTTTGGGGTTGAACAAAAGGCCCAGATGGAGCAGCTGATACAAATGTTCCCTCAAATATTCTCCCATCATTCCTGGTCATATATACCTAACATACCCCACATTGAGACCGACCCTGGGCAGATGGTGAAAGAGAGCCCTTGGCCTCCACCCCAGAAGATGTTGAACACTGTCAGGATCAAACTAAGCATGGTAGACCTGGATGTGGTGGTGGAGTCCCACGGTGAATAGCAAAGCCTCATCCCAAAGCACAATGGCACAATGAGGTTTTTGCAATGACTTCCTCAAGGTCAATGAGATATCCAAGTCTGATGCATACCCCACACCACAGGTGGACAAGCTACTGGAACGGCTTGGGGCAGCCAGTACCCGTCTACAACTGACCTTAGAAAAGGGCATTGGCAGATCCCCTCAAGTCCAGAAACCAAGGAGAAGACCACATTTGCCAAACCCTTTAGACTGCTAACAATGCCATCTGGGCTGCATGGGGGGGACGGCAACCGTTCAATGGACTGGGTACGCCTTCCACATGGACACTATGCCACAGCTTATTTGTATGATATAGTCATATATAGCCCAGACTGGGGCAGCCATGTCACCATGATGCTACAGTCAATTGCTGAAGCCAGCCTGACTGCCAACCCAGCCAAGTTTAGATCTGGAAATATTGAAACCATGTACCTGGGAATATACGGTGGGAGATGGACGTATACGCCCACTTGTGGACAAACTATAGGCCCTGACCAACTACTCCTGGCCAAAAAAAAGTGAGACAATTTTGGGGGTTGGCTGGATACTACAGATGCTTCATGCCTAACTTGATCATCCTTGCAGCCCCCATTAAGAACTTGACAAGAGATGAGAAACCTTCAGAAGTTCAGTGGTCGGATGAGTGTGATGCGGTCTTTAAAACGCTGAAAGTGCCGTAACCCAGTGCTCTTCAACCTAGAATTCTCAAAGAAGTTTGTACTTCAGACAGATGCATCAGACATGGGAGGTGGGGCAGGTCTCTCCTAGACCTTTAAGGGAAAGGAACACCTCATACGGTACTTAAGTTGACAGTTGTTCCTGCATGCAAGAGCCTAATCCCTAATAGAAAAAAAAAAGCCAGAGCTGTTAAATGGACCATAGACGCCTTGTACTATTACCTGGTAAGGAGCCCCTTTTTGCTCATTACTGACCGGGCATCCCTCAGATGACTGCATACGATGAAGGACATGACTGTAAGGATCATGCGTTGGCCTTCCGGCCATACCAATTCCAGGTGCTTCTTTGGGTGAGCCAGGCTCATGCTAATGCCGATTTCTTTTCTCAGAGTACAGATGCTATAACGGATGAAGAGAACAGGCACACCTTGGATAAATGAGCTGCAACTATACTATGCTTCTTGTATGGAATCATTTCTTCTAAAATTAAGTAGTTGGATCTTATTGTATTAGACAGACATAGATAATTCACAAAACAGGCCACATCTCCCAAAGAGATACAATTTACAATTATGATAAACATTTAATAAAATAATGCTTATGTATATGAGGTCTTAATTTGGAATCCCCCAATTTAAGACATCATATAATTAAGCACTACAGTAATTCAAGTCAGGCCATTTACCTACTGTAGGCGGCTAAGCATGGATTTATGTGCCTGATTTTATTTTTTGGTAGAAAATTGTGATACTTTTGGCTCTAATTACATGAGCTGTTCTTGTATAAAGATACATGCTGTGAAAGTACTAAGACCTTTCCCATCTTAAGGACTTATATGGGATGTAAACAATAAACTGTAGACTATAAATAGGTAAGTCGTAGAGCTGGTTGGAACATATTTAATGAAGCTGACATTTTTTCATGGAAACATATCCATTCATATGAAAAATTGTGCCTGATTCAGAGTAACCTAGGATGAAAAACTCTGAGAGCAAGGACTTAAAGCTGGATCTCCTCCACTCCAGGTGAGGACCTTAAGTATCCGGGGGGGAGAGATCAGGACGGGGGAAGAACAGACAGACTGGCACATGTGCACACACACACAAACACAACCCTCCATCTCTCCCTGATTCAAAAACGGAAACAGACATTTTGACATAATTCTGTTTTTGTGAAAATGTTCTAAGAGTTTTATTTTCACTCCAGTGTGGAAAAACTACAAATCTAAAAACCTCGGAAGTTGCCGCAAAATGGAATTACCATCTTCTAGTGAAAAGTAAGTCACGATCCCCTCACAATTATTTTAAATGTATGTAATTGTCCATTTAAAAACAAACTTTTAGAGACCATTCATTGACAAAAATTTCCTTTCATTCAAATAGTGGAGAAAGCAACAGTCCTGGCAATACAAACACACTTCCACCATAGTGCACTGAAAAGTACTATTATTATTTTTAATTTTTGTTTTGTTGTAGAGCTTAGCCATCAGGATCCTATAGAAGTCACTTTTCATAGCAGCTATTTAATCCAATTTACATTATGAAGGGCTGGCATTTGAAATGAAATTGTAAGGACTGTGTACAGAATTAGGAAAATGAAATAGAAATAAATATCCACTTAATATTGAATAAACTAGTTCCCTTGGAAATGTTTAATGATCAAAAGTGAGCCATAAGTCACATCTTGAATTTTGATAGAAACATATAATTCATTTTGAACTTAGATGACTGATACTTGTGCCAGAAAATGACCATAGATTTTATGTAATGTTCCTTCATAAATCACAAATACAATCTATGTTGCAATCTCATGCAGAAAAATCCTCCACAGAAACAGGATTAAGTAAAACTTTGCATAGGGTTGTCATAAATTACTCCTGTTGCTAGGAAATTGCTAATTTTAGGAAATCAGCCACTATAGTTGCAATACAATAAATAAATAAATAAATAAATCTTGTACTCGACTCCTGGTTTCAAACTCTACAATTAAATTCTTAATAAAATAGGTCTTATTAGTCAACACATAATCACAGAAATGCAACAATATAACAAATGTTAACATCTAAATTCACTTCCAGATACAAGAGTTTGCATTCCCACAATTACTCTAGGGTCCTTATGTTAACTTTTAAACATATATGTTACCCATCCCACCACACCTCTTGTTATTTTTCAGGCTATAGAAATTGTTTTCTTGGCTTGAAATGAAACATATAAATCTTGTATATAGCTTATTTTGCATAATTAGTAAAACAGAGCGGCTTTATTACATCACTGTAGATCAGTGGCTCTCAACCTGCAGCCCACTTAGCACAGAGCTGTGGCCCAGATACATGCTAAAAAGACTAGCCTTTTGCCAGGGTAATGCAGCACACCCAGGTTTTAGGTGGCGCTCCACTCCTGGGGTCGGGTCCGTCTGTCTGACTCTGTGCAGCTGCCCAGCCCAGCGCCCACGGCTCTGCTCCTGGCCCCCCTGTGGGCAGGGATGCTGGGCATAGAGGACTGTGGGGGTCTTTGGGGGGGGGCACTGTGGTTCTTGACCTGCAGCCCAATGTAACACACTGTGGGCTACCGCCCTGTGCGGGACCAGGCGGCTGGACCCCGGACCATGCAGCGTGGGACCAGGCAGCTGGCAGCTGGACCCTGAGACCCTGCTGTGTGGGGCTGGGCAGCTGGACCCCAGGGCCCTGCTGCCAGCATTTAGGCGGAGGGAGCTGGGGCAGGGGAGCGCGTGGAGGGCCGCCTGCAGCAAGTAAGGGGGGGAGGGGCGGAATGCAGGGGAACTCCCCACCCCAGCTCACCCCTGCTCCACCTCCTCCCCAAGCACGCCATCGCTGCTTCACTTCTCCCACCTCCCAGGCATGTGGCGCCAACCAGCTTAGGCGCCGCAAGCCTGGGAAGCAGAAGTGAAGCAGCGATGGCGTGCTCGGGGAAGAAGCAGAGCAGGAGTGAGCTGGGGTGGGGAGCTGCTGCATGGCTCCCTGGGCCAGGGAGGGGAGCTGCCATGGGGGGGGGGTGCCTCAGGGGGAAGGGAGGGGTGGGGAGCTGCCGTGGGGTAGGTGCTGCAGGTCTTGGGGAGGGGGTGGAGCAGAGATGAGCTGGGGTGGGGAACTGCTGCACAGCTCCCTGAGGAGGGAGCTGCTGTGGGGGGGTGCCTCAGGGCAGAGGGGAGGAGCTGCTATGGGGAGGGGGTTGCCTCAGGGCAGGGTGGGGCAGGGAGCTGCTGCAGGGCTCGGGGAGGGCACAAAGTGGAAGTTTCGCCTAGGGCGCAAAACATCCTTGCACCGGCCCTGAAAACTAGTTTGCAGTGCCCTCCACTCCCTGGCTGCCCAGAGCTAATGCTAATTGGGCCACAGGCTGAGAACCACTGCTGTAGATGAATAGCTACAGTGCACCACCTATTGGCTTAAAAAGTAATTACTGGGTGTTGGAGAGTATGTAGCTTTCATAGGATATCAGGGTTGGAAGAGACCTCAGGAGGCCATCTAGTCCAACCCCCTGCTTGAAGCAGGACCAATCCCCCACTTTTTTTTTTAACCCTAGAACCCTAATGGCCCTCTCAAGGATTAGAGTTTACAACCCTAGATTTAGCAGGCCAATGCCTCAAACCACTGAGCTATCCCTCCCCCCTTTGCTTAAAGTCAGATGAACCATTTTTTACTGTCAAGACTACTAGATGCCTGACTGTATCCTCAGTCTTCTGAGTTACTTGTAGCCAAGAATATCACAAATACTAATTCTGCAGTAGGTCAGCTCTTTTAGAAGAAATAGTTTGCTGCAGGTACTGCAAACATCTATTCAGCTAACATGTAGGATGCTGCCATGCAACAACCCCCATCTTATTTGAAGTTGACAACACATGCTGTAACAGCGTTGTGGAGCAGGTAACAGCACAAGTATTAGAAACTCTCTTTAAATTAGAGTTATGGCAAATGGGTGTTTTTTATTTACAAACATCCAAGCAAATCATTGTGGGTCTGATCCAGCAAACCCTGATATGTATAATGAGGGGGTACCTGTTAACAGTCTTCAGATATCTGAAGAGCTGTTATAAAGAGAACAGTGATCAATTGTTCCACTTGTCCACTCAAGGTAGGATGAGAAGCAACTGGCTCAATCTGCAGCAAGGGAGATTTAGTTTAGTGTGACGGGGCATGCAAACCCCACACTGGAAGACAAGGAGTTAAGCAGGGGCAGCTCTAGACATTTCACCGCCCCAAGCAGGGCAGCACGCCGCGGGGGGCGCTCTGCCGGTCGCTGGTCCTGCGGCTCCGGTGGACCTCCCGCAGGCGTGCCTGCGGAGGGTGCGCTGGTCGCGCGCAGCCACCGAACCCTCCGCAGGCACGCCTGCGGGAGGTCCACCGGAGCCGCCTGCCACCCTCCCGGCGACTGGCAGAGCACCCCCCGCGGCGTGCCACCCCAAGCACGCGCTTGGCGTGCTGGGGTACGGAGCCGCCCCTGGAGGTTAAGGAGCAGCTCTGGGCTCTAGCAGCCACACCTGCAAAACCTGCACAAGCTGGAGACAGTTTAAAAAGGGAAGCAGAGCTGCTCAGTGGAAGTAGCAGGGCAGGGGGAAGTGGGCCTCTGTTCTGGGAAAGTACTGTGTAAGTGCTCTTGTTGCCTGAGACTGGCAACACAGATAAAGACTGCAAAGGAGAGACTGGTGACTGATTGTGATGGTCAGAAACTTTATATGTGGTTCTTTAATTTACCCCTTGGGAGAAAAAGGGGTCTTAGGTAGGAAGTGATCCAGGGAGGCAGTTGCTTACCACCCCAAAGTGCAGGACTTAGCTGTCCACTATTGGGCTCTGGATTGGAGCCTGGTGGAGAGAGTGGGACTAGGCTCCTCTGCCAACTCCAGAAGGTCTGATAATAATGGGAGCCTTTGCCTGGGTGGAGAATCCAGCTGGGGAAGACCCAGCGTGTATGTCTGTGCAGCAAAGAAAAACCCATGGCTGGCCCCTGCCAGCTGACTCAGGCTCACAGGGCTCAGGTTGTGGGGCTGTTTCAGTGCTGTGTAGACTTCTGGGCTCTAGGACCCTATGAGGTGGGAGGGTCCTAGAGCCTGGACTCCAGCACAAGGCTGAGCCCCATGAGCCCAAGTTTGGGTTTTCCTTTGCTGTGTAGACATACCCTGAATGTTCAAGGGCCCAGACCAAAGTCCCCTAACTTAAGGTGAAAGCCCTTGTTATATCCTTGGGGGCAGCCGGTTTAGGAAGAAATCACTTGAGGCCAGACAGCAGACAGCTAACAAAACTACCATTTTATTTACAGACACAGAGCTCACCCAACCAGCCGAAGCTGGCTGGGCTATCCCCTAATAATCTAACTCAGTTGCCATAGGAACAAAAACCATGACAACCAAATACACAACATATTCCTCCCCCCCTAATAAGAACATTCCCTAAATAAAACACACACTAGACTAGAGAAGGAGGGTAGACTGCCTCCATTCCCGGCTAAACCCTGAGGATTATTTTGCCCCATAACTGTGGGTTCGCCCTAGCTAAAGAGCCAGCCGATGAGGAGGCCTTCTGTCTCTAGGTGGATTACGGTGAACTTCTGGTGTTGTTGCACCTGAAAGTACCATGGGCTCAGGGTCCGCAGCACGAACAGGTGAGGAGATGGTATCAGCTCGTGCTGGGCAAAGGGGTATCTCAGCCGCCAGCAGTAATGGAGGAGAACAGTCAGGAACAGGTGATTCGTGATTCGGTGTCTCACCAGAAGAGGTGAAGTCAGACCACTTAACTGCAGATGTGTCCTGAGGACTGGCATGAACTGGCAACAGCTGATCTACATGTCGCCGCCAGGTAAGATTTTCTACAGTCTGGACTGTGTAGGAAACAGGTCCTGTTTGAGTGATGATTGTGGCAGGGACCCATTTAGCTCTGGAAGTATAATTCCGAGCCAAAACTGGCTGTCCCGGGCTAAAGGTTCGGTCTTTTGCTCTGGGTGCCCGTCTGATGACTTGATATTGCTGCTGATGTTGCACAATTTGTCGGGGTTCAGAAGGTTTCAGCAGATCAAAGCAAGTGCGCAGCTGTCGTCCCATCATTAGAAAGGCCGGGGATGCCTGGGTCGTAGCATGAGGTGTGTTTCTGTAGGAAAGTAAGAAGGTATCCAGACACTTTTGAATGGAGTGTTGTCCCCTTGCTGATTTCAAAGTGTGTTTAATTGTCTGCACAAATCTTTCAGCTAATCTGTTGGTGGATGGATGATATGGTGCTGACGTGATGTGGTGTATCCCCTTTGCCTTTATAAAATTTTGAAACTCCTGAGAGACGAACTGCGGTCCGTTGTCGCTCACAAGTTGTTCTGGCAGACCAAAATGACTAAAGAGTCCTCGTAGTTTTTGGATAGTACTTTCTGCAGTAGTGGACTGCATTATAGAGACTTTTGGCCATTTAGAATGGGCATCTACTGCCACCAAGAACATGCTTCCTTCAAGGGGGCCAGCGAAGTCAATGTGAATACGTTGCCACGGGTTTTCAGGCCAGTCCCATGGGTGTAGGGGTGCCCACTGGGGTGCATTCCTCACACCCTGACATGACATACAAGCTTTTGCCTTTTCTTTAATAGCACTGTCCAATCCAGGCCACCAAATTAGCTTTGTGCAATTTCCTTTATGCGCACTATTCCACAGTGACTGGAATGTAGCTGTTCTAACATCTGTGATCTCAGTGGTGGTGGAAAAAATGGGACCCCGGGATTTTCACAGTGTTACTGTAAGATTTAGTCTCAGGCTTAAGAGGGTGTAGTAAGCTGCGTAGCAGGGAGTAAGTTTTAGCCCATACAACACTTCAGAATATTGGCACCTTTTTTGCTTTTGTAATGTTATTTGCAATAACAAAAAGCTTAAAACGCTCAGTATACACATGCCACTGCTCTATATTTTTATTAAAAGGTTTCAGTGGCCTGGTCAGAGTAGCCATGATTTTTAGTTTTACTTTCACAGTCAGTGCAAACAAGCAGGTTTTTTTTCGTTTGTTTGTTCTTTACCTTGACTTTTACTTCCTTTTGTTACTGGAGCAGCACCGGAATCCCATCCTCGTCACCACTTGTTATATCCTTGGGGGAAGCCGGTTTAGGAAGAAATCACTTGAGGTCAGACAGCAGACAGCTAACAAAACTACCATTTTATTTACAGACACAGAGCTCACCCAACCGGCCGAAGTTGGCTGGGCTATCCCCTAATAATCTAACTCAGTTGCAATAGGAACCAAAACCATTACAACCAAATACACAACAGCCCTGAAGCCCTTGGAGGTGCTGAAAGACTTCTCTGTGACAATATCAAGTTAGGAAGGGACTTCAGCCAACCAAGTTTTTCACTACTAGACATGGCTTTATTTACTTCCTGTTCTAAACTGTTGTGTAGAGTTGGTGTATGCCAAAAGGTGTGGACTGGAACATTTGTCCTGGCTGGAGGGCTGAGTCACAAAAGAAGGGACCAGAATTGTAACTGAAAAGGGGGGATGTTAGCAGGGCTGGCTCCAGGCACCAGCATTCCAAGCTGGTGCTTGGGGCGGCATTCTGCAAGGGGCAGCAGTCCCTGTTGTTTTGCCCCCAAGCAATGCGCCAAATTGCCGTCACGGACAGCGGGGGCAGTCCGTGTGCCGTTAGGGCAGCAGGCACATTTCCACAGTGGCGGCAATTCGGCAGCAGCTTCTATATTTAGCTGTCCGCGGCAGCTTCAGCTAAACATAGAAGCTGCCGCCAAATTGTCGCCGCCACGGAAACGCGCCTGCCACCCTAAGGGTACACGGACTGGCCCCGCCGCCCGCAGCAGCAATACGGCGCGCTGCTTGGGGCGGCGAAAACTGTAGAGCCGGCCCTGGATGTTAGGGAGGGAGACAACCTGCTGCACCCCTGTTCACTAAGTAGCATTGGTGGTGTGTTCCCTTTTATAGTTAGATATTAAACCCTTTCTGACTATAAAGATAGTTAAACCCTAGAATAGCTTATAAGGGAGGTTGTGGGATCTGTCTTTGGAGGTTTAAGTTTAGGTATACTTGGTTCTGCCTCAGCACAGGCGGCTGAACTCGATGATCTCATGAGGACCATTCCAGCCTTGCATTTCTATGATTCTATATAAATCTCCCATTGATGTTAATGGCAGTTCTAAGCACAGTAACAGTGGGCTTCCAGGCTCAGGCCTTTTCTCTATTTCTCATCTCATGGATTCCTAGACCTTGTGATTCACTTGAAGCAGGGCCAGCTCTACTGTTTTCGCTACCCCAAGCAGCGCGCCGAATTGCCGCCGTGGACGGCGGGGGCAGTCCGTGTGCCGTTAGGGCGGCATGTGCGTTTCCGCAGCGGCAGCAATTCGGCGGCAGTGTCTATGTTCAGCTGTCCACAGCGGCGCAGCTTCTGTCTTCCGGCTGAAGACAGAAGCTGACGCCAAATTGCCGCCACCATGGAAACGCGCGTGCCGCCCTAACGGCACACGGACTGCCCCCGCCGTCCACGGCGGCAATTCGGCGCACTGCTTGGGGGCAAAAACACACGGACTGCCGCCCCTTGCAGATTGCCACCCCAAGCACCTGCTTGGAATGCTGGTACCTGGAGCCAGCCCTGACTTGAAGTTCCAGGTATGAACAAATTCAAACACTCAAACTCTGCTGAAACTATTATATTTTACCCAATTTTTGGTGAACCCCACAGATTTCTCATGTTTGCCATGCTAACATATATGCTCCACTGAGGTCTATTCTCAAACCTCCATGAACCTTTCCATGACCCTGTCATGATTTGGTAATAGCTCAATTAAAAACCGACCAATTAAAAATGTCTCTCCCCACCAGGAGGTGGCAGCTGTTACAGGTGTTTGCTGACTTTTTATCAAACTCAGCTGAGTTGGATATTTGTGTTGAAAGTAGTCCAGCTGCTGGCTTTCTGGGCCCATTTGGAAAAGTCCTATACGATAACCTTTTTTATACAATACTTTATGAAATTATAGACTCTAATGATATCCCAGCTATAGAATTCTATAGCCTGTCTAAATCAACCCTCTAAAAAGACTAATCTATATTAAATTTTGTGAGGCAGAGCCTTGGCCCTACTAGGATACACAAATGAGCTGCAAAGCTAACTTCACTGGCTATGTGGGGTTTCTTTTGTGTAAGGGGAATCCCAAAGTGAAAAAGAGTGGCTCCATACTAACCCCATCCAAGTCTAATAACCCCAACTGTTAGGTGCCATAGTGGGAAGTAAGGTGTATGGACAAAGCACCCCTATGCTCCAGTAGTCTTCATTCATCAAAATGGTCATCTGGGAGTCACAGAATAGCCCTAAACTGCATTGGCCTCAGGACTGGAAAGCCATAAAAGTAGCAAAGTCACCTTTGCTCCCATCCTCTCCTCTTCCCCCACAAAAGTCATTCAGATTCAAGTATCGAACCCAAAAGGATTTGATTAATTTTTGTAGAACCCCTTTGCTTTCATCCTATTAGAGGACTTTTCCATAAAGAACTAGGAACATGATATGGACACTTGGATCCATAAAATAAAGATGTGAATTGTTGTGCCAAACTACATTTGAATGTTATTTATCAGACATCTAAACAGTAAATGAAGTTATTCTGAAGTGCAAAAAAAAAAAAGTTAGGTTAACATTAACTAAACAAGAAGCAGGTATTTTACAGAGCTGCACGAAGCTTATATGTTTTACCTACTGGGCACTGATTCTGTTTTACTTACTAGTACATTGATTCTGTTTCTTAAAATTCCACAAACTCAAGAGCTTCATGTGTTGTGGAGCCAGTGTTGCCAACTACCATGTCTTACAATGTTTGGTAGTTTTTGTTAATGCTCCAGCTCCTGGAGTCATGTGATTACATTAAATCTCACTTTTCATTTGGCCATAACTTTAAATTGACCCTCTGTAGATAGCATATCTTTATAATGTTGACTTCTTCCACTTCTGACTTGGCTATATTTTTCTACATGTTTTAATTAGATATAATTATACACTGAATCATAAGTCCAAGTGCATAAACATCACTTGGGTGAAAAAATCTGAGATGACAAGAAATGTTATAAAGATATGTGTGCCTTCAGTCATAAATAAACCATCCTATAATTCTTTTTGTTTTTTTCCATTCTGGTTTTTGTCCCATATGTTTGCCCTGCATTGTCATTTTGATCTTTATGTTTGAATGACAAGTTCTGCAGTGAATAGAAGTCAATTTTACAAGCACACAATTTCACTGCCTGAAATATTGTCTAAACAAATCAGTAGCATTTGAGGATGGCAAAGGAAAAGATTTTAAATAGAATACTGCTAGAAAGCTGCAATGCGAAACTCGAGTGTTCTGAGCTGCCAGTCCAGGCACTTTTATATGCCGTTTTCTCCTGCAGTATTCGTGGCATTTCTAAAGCATTAAAATGTATACAAATGGGAAGATTCAACTGAAATTAAAAAACCTGTGATCAGTGTTGGCCTTAAACTCTGGTTGAAAATTCTATCTGGTGGTCATCTACAGTAGATGTTGCCACTTGAATCAACAGTGTCCTCAAGAGTGTCATTTGTGACATTGTGACAGGGTTCTGGGCACGAACTGCTGCACCAGCCCTCTGTCACACCAGCTCCAATTAAGGGAGGCAGACAGAAAGGGGGAAACCAGAGAGTGGAAGGAGAGTGGGATCTCTTTTCTTTCCTGGCTGCAGAAGCTGGGAAGTCCTTCAAACTGAAACCCCCATACTGTATATGGTGAGAAGATGGTGGAATTGCACCCTGTAAATAAACTGAACCAGAGACTGCTGAACTTGAAGGTCTCTCAGTGTTTTTTGGCGCAGAGCCGAGGCAGGACCAAGGGGGGCCCTGCTATGCCCTGTGAAGGACTTTGAATTTTGTTTGCATAAAGAAAAAATAATTGGAGGGAAGTTGGTTTTTTAAGCCAGTGATGCAGATTGTGCATGAATAAGTTCTGGCTGAAAACCTCAGAGCATTGCCTCTCTTCTTGTGGAATGCTGCGGTAGCTAAAATCAACAAAGTTTGTGGAGCTAATAACCAATCACTTTAAAAGGGAGGGTGCTGGGTGCTAGACAACTCACTACCCCCTTGGTATGACAGCCTGAAGATGTTGGTCTTTAGGGTATATCTCAAGGCAGGTTCTATTCTCAGAGTTTTTTAAGGTTGGAAGCAGAATCCGTATGTGTGCAGTGGGTCGTGGAGAAAGGCAGTTCAGATCTAGTGCATTCAGAGGGTTGACATAGATTCTGATAAATCTGTCTATTTATAGAAATGAAACTGGTACAGGTGCTTGCTACATTTTTATAAACTGAATGAAAACAGAAAATATTAATAAATAAAAACTGTTATTTTGGGGAAGTGCTACAGCCTGTTATTCAGGAGGTCAGATTAGATGATCACAGTGAACCCTTCAGGCCTTGAAATCTATGAATCTATGTGCTCATTACCAACTGACTGCTGTATTATATTTATACACTGTGGGAAATATTACTATCAAATTCTAGAATGATATTTTTGGCTTTTACCATCAAAGACCACAGATGATCCAACAGGCTTTTCTGAAAATGATTTAAGTAAAAATTATTCTTTTTTCTTTTTAAAATAGAAATGAGAAGCTGTATTTTTAGGGTTTCATTCTTATTCATAGTCACTGTAATATAAACTAATTTGTAGTGTACTTTTTTTATACCAATTTTACCAGCATTTATCAGCTGTGACACTTAGTTTACTAAACCAATATATATGTTAAGTCTTCCCAAAACTAATTGCAGCTTCATGAAAGCACATAATCCCACAGACAAGAGGGCAAACAATCTTGGCTGGGATTTCCAAAGGGGCCTAAAAGGAATCAAGTACTCAACCCCCATTCCCTTAAGGTCCTCTGAAAATCCAAGCCCTTATGCACGTGACTTAAGATAAAGATATTCAACATTCCAGCCTGATATCAACTAGTATGTCTTTAAATGTTTTTAAAGATTCCTAGCGAGATTATTGCAAGAAAGTTTTCTGCGGGGTGTTGCAGAACCTGAAAAGAGGTTCTCACAGCCTTTTCAAAGCAACATGTGACTGCTATGAATCATTCCTTTTGCTGAGTAACCATCTCAGATGGCTGATTTAAAGCTGGGCACCAATGGCACCAAATGCAAGGTGTGTTCTTACTGGGAGTGAGTTTGAAGAAGAGCTGAAATGGCCTGAAGAGCTTTATGAAAAGTTGAAGTTTTAATCAATACATCACCTTCCTAAAACTACTTGTCAATAACAAAAATGTGAGCTTTGTGGTATCCCTAACATCATCCAAGCAGACACCCAAACAACAGGAGAGACTGTGTTAAAGTTTTTTTTTTATAGAAACATGTTCAGCTCAGGACCATTAAACACCTTTTGTATATTAGCTCTTTTAAAATGACTTTCCTGTATGTAAATATTTTTCCTTTTATTAAAAAACACCAACTACTATATAGTTCTACAACTATTTAATTACTCCCTACTGGTCTTTTTAATTGTCTAATCTTGTTAAGTATTAGAAATAAGAATAAATGTCTTCTAAGTTCTCTAATTTGACTGCTGTTTATAAATTTAGGTCTTGTCTGCATGAGAAAGTTGCACCTAGACTTTTGATTTTAAACCAGTGGAGTTAAATTGATTCAAACCCTTGTGGAGAAGTTCTTAGTTCAGTTTAACAGTGATTATTTCAGTTATCTAAATTCAATTAAGAACAGACTTAAACTAAATAGAAATGAGCCACACCTTCTCTGAAATAAATGTCTAAAGAAGAATCTTATTGTTTTCACTAAATAAGTTTTAAAATTATTTAAGTTAAACTGGTGCAACTTTCTCATATAGGCAAGATTTGAGGAACAGGAAAATGTGGACTGGAGGAGCCAACATGAATATCCACCTATGCTGAGGGTTCAAAGTACACATCACATAGCCAAAAATAAGGAGGGTTTTCTAGTATTGTGCACAAAATCAAATGTGTCCTTTAAAAGAAACCACCTATATTTGAAATCAAAGGAAATCTTGTTATAGACTTAATTGGGGGGCGAGATCAGGCCCTCAAGGAATAGGAGGAACTAGCTGTGACATTGGACATAGGTGCTGAGACATCCAGGGGGCATGCTAAAATAGTGTCTAATCTAGCATGTATTTTATCCATTTTGAAGAAAATTAATCATACTGTCTCTCTTTGCTCTTCCATTCATTCTGATCTTGTCCATTCCCGTTTATGTCTCTCTGCTACCTAGTGACTTTCTCTTATTGTACATATTTTACTGACACTGAGTTCTCTTCTTCCCTGCTGCCCTTGATGTGCCACCTGATTCTCTTCTGCCTGTGATGTTCCTCTCCCGTTGACAACTCCTCATAGTGCCTCCTGTTCAATGAGATTGCTTCTCCTCCTCCCTTTTAAAATTTTTTTTTGGTGTGGTAGTATTAATTTAATGTGGAGGCAGGGAGACTGTTTTATATGCCTTGTTTCCAGATCCTTTTTTAAGTTTTCTGCTCTTCTTTGAAAGCCTGGTATCTGTAGAAACAGGTGGAGACAAGAGGGAGGAGCCTGAATTACATAACTTAGCTCTGTACCGACCACCAAAAAGTGCTTCATGGCCCATACTTTGGCAACTGCTTATCTAAAAGAACACTCTGAGATGCCATGTTAATAGTCAGAGCAAGAGTAACATTTTGTTTAAAGTAGACCTGTATAGTAGTGATGATCCCAAAAGCTCATTGAGGCTGAACATATTACTTGGTCAGACAATTAATAGATTGTCAGAATAACGGTTCTTTGACAGACCTGGACAAAGACAATCTGTAAAGTCTTTGAGTTCAAGGAAGTGCAGGGGGCCTTAGAAAATCCAAGCTAATTTTCCCCCTCCTGTTACTGACACCTTCTTGTCAACTGTTGGAATTGGGCCATCCTTATTATCACTACAAAAGTTTTTTTTCTCCTGCTGAGTATAGCCCATCTTAATTGCACCTTCGGATGCATCCGAAGAAGTGAGCTGTAGCTCACGAAAGCTCATGCTACAATAAATTTGTTAGTCTTTAAGGTGCCACAAGTACTCCTGTTCTTTTTGCAGATACAGACTAACACAGCTGCTACTCTGAAACCCATCTTAATTGATTAGTCTCGTTATAGTTGGTAAGGCAACACCGATTTTTTTCATGTTCTCTGTGTATATATATATATATATATATCTTCCTACTGTATTTTCCACTGCATGCATCCAATGAAGTGGGTTTTAGCCCATGAAAGTTTATGCCTAAATAAATTTGTTAGTCTCTAAGGTGCCACAAGTACTCCTCGTTCTTTTTGCTGATACAGACTAACAGGGCTACCACTCTGAAATCTTTATTTTCTGCCTTTCTCTCTGTTATCTACACCATGACAGTGTTATCTGATTTCATTTAAGATAACTGGAATTAGCTGTTGAGACTGTTAAGCAGGGTAGTTGCTACTGAGACATATCAGAGAAAAGGACTGTGATCTCTCTTTATTTCAGAGGAGTTACAAGTAGAGTAATTGCTTCAGTATCTGGATCTCAGTCCAACTCCCACTGAAGCCCATGGAAATATTCCCATTCAGCGGGCGTTAGACTGTGCCTCTGGTAAGGACACAGGGATTTCAATTCCTCCTTTTTCCCAAACCCAAAGAGTGCCTAAAGGGAGCTGGTGACTGCCAATGTGGGGACAGAGAGCCAAGTTCCCAGAATATTGCTAAGTCTTGTTAGAGTGTGAGTGATTAGAGTCCGAAGAGTATGCATCAATGGCCTTCGGAACAAGGTTTATAATGGCCTACTATTGTTACTGATGCTTAGCAATACTGAACAGGTAAGTTCTCTAAAATATTCCAAAACACATTGACCAGATCCTCAGCTGGTGTAAATCACTATAGCACTATTGAAGTCAATGGAAGTAGGTATATTTACACCAGAGGAGGATCTAACCCCTTCTCTAGAGTTAAGCAAATAGAGGAAGCTGCTACTGAGGAAGGCACTTGTTTCTGTGTTTTAACAAATGTGAACAATGTCCGATTTCTGAGAACTGCTGCCTAGTAATGAAATAGCTGCTCCCCTTTGAGCTTTGTAACCATCTCACACTGCAATAGGCAATTTACTGAAAGACAACTATCCTTGACTTTATACATAATGACACTTACCTCCTCAAAGGGAAACGTTTCAGCTGTCTTAGCTATAGACTTTGATCCAGCATAAGTACAAGCCATTATTCTTTCACATTATTCAACATTGTCTATCCCTTTCCATTGAATTCATACCCAACACACAAGTCAAGATAGTTAAACTGCATGACACCATTCTGCATTTTCTAGTAATAAGATTTTGATTTCTGGGGTCCCAGAAACATAAATTTGCTTGGAGACCTCTTTAAAGAGAGAAGTTAGGTTTTTCCAAAACTAAGCAATGCTTTCAGGCCTGTAGTTAATTTCTAATTGCCTGCCTGGGGTATGTGTGAAAGCCCATATTGTTATTGATGAGGCTGCAAATCTGTCTCAGAGGTCACAGATTCCATTACTTTCCAGGACTTCTGCATCAGCGGCTGCTGGGACAGTCTCGTGCCACCGTGCCCCTCCCCCGCAGGAGCAGCAGGAGTGTGGGTGTGGGAAGGGGCTCAGGGCTGAGACAGAGGGTCAGGGTACAGGAGGGGATGGGGGCTCTGGGCAGTACTTACCCCTGGAAACAGCCAGTTTGTCCGGCTCCTAGACAGAGGCATGGCCAGGCAGCTCTGCTCCCGCAGCTCCCATCCCACAAATTGCCAACATCCTATGTCACAAGATACAAAGTAAATATCTTTAAATCAGACTCTGAGTTCTCAAGCAGCATTTTTCTTATTGTGCCTATCTGTAAATTTTGATTGTTATCAATGGAAATTTTTTTTTTGTCAGTTTGTGTGCATAGGGTGAAAGCAACACTTACTGACAAAAATCTAATCTGCCAAGCCTAAAATTAACCAATGCCACTTAGGCCACACACACCTCTTAGTTTCAATTTTTATTTTTAGCTGTCTGTGTCTTTAGATCTGTTTATGAATTTCAGCAAAATTAATTGATAGTAGGTGAGGAAATGATCCTTGCTGTTTATTGAGTGTGCGTGTGTGTGCGTGACTGAAAGCACCCCTGTATTCACATCCTACACAGTATTCTAGTAAGTTTTGTACAAAATATGCTTTATGAAGTATCATTTGAAAACTAGTAACTCACTGGTCAATAATATCATGGTGAAATGTTTGTAGCAATGTTTTATGTAAAGGTATAAACATAAGTTAAAATTAGGTCTGAAATGTGTTTACCAGACAAGTCTGGATAAACCAGTTTCTGAAAGACAAAGGACAAGCTGATTCCTCTAGCCAGCTGTCATCGGTTGGTGAACAATCACGTGTCAAATGGCCATTCTTTGGCAAGGAAGTGGGGCAAGAACAAACATCAGTATTTTAGCAAGAAATGTGGAAATTCTTCCACCAGGAACCTCTTTGTTTACTCCTCAGGAAAATGTATTTGAAAGGGAGACTAGCTTATAAAGTGAGTAGCAAAAACACCCCAAGGTATCTCCCCCTAAGAAAACAAAGGAAGCAGCTACTTGACTTTGGGAGAGATACTGACCTGAAATTTGGTCAGCCCTATCGCTGTGAGTATGTGGTAGGAATTTTATCTTGAACCAAGTTTAGTTTAAGTGATAGGACTAGAAAACATTTGATCTTTTTCTCTCATAATCATTTTTTAACTTTAATGCTTTGCACTTGTACTGACTTAAAATCTCTTTGTAGTTAAATAAACTTATTTTAGTCTTTAATCAGACTACGCCATTCAACTTTGGGTAACTTCAATTAAAGCAGCAAACAGCTGAATATTGGTCCCTTACAGGGACAATGGACCTAAACTACATGAACTGCCCAGGAGAGCACTGCTCACTGCAGAACACGTGGTTTTTTGGGGGGGCAAATTAGGACTGAGAGTGTGTTGGGAGCACCCTGCACCTGGTAACCAGGCATGGTGGAAGTCACCTCTGGCTGCAGCTATCTGCAGACGCTCAGGGTGTGGTGGACATGCTATTTGGGAGGGGGCCAGCCCAGGTTAGGTGCTCCAGCATGAGGAACCTGACGTTGCAGGGAAGTAGGTAGTGCCATAACCCCTCACTGGCCCCACTTGCACAAGGGGATGTCCTAGTGTGTGTCCATGACTAACATCTTATGTTCCTAAAAGGTCATACTTCAGGGTTTCAGCCAGCCACCAGCAGGGGTCAGGAACAGATTCGTCCCCCTACCCCCTCATCCCTCCCTGTGTTTTTTGAGAGGTGTTTTTTTGCTGTCCTTCCCTTGATGCATCAGGGATGACTGTGGCTGGAGATGAGATGGGACATGGGCAACCAGGGCTCTGAGGAGGCAATGAGCATTTTCTCTCGCTCAGGTGCTGGCTGGTTCTTGCTCACATGCTCAGGGTCTAAATGATTGTCATATGTGGGGTCAGGAAGACATTTTCCCCTAAGTCAGATTGGCAGTGACCGTGGGTTTTTTACACCTTTCTCTGCAGCATGTAGGTGTGGGTCACTAACCAGGATTATCTGGGTATATCTCACTTAATCATGGGGGGCCAGGGAGGACACTCATGCACCTTGGTAATGCTTTGGTCTCATTTCAGTTGCTGCGTTTATTGTGTGGATGCTGAGTGGTGTTGGTGCCCTGTGAGGGGGTCAGACTAAAAGATCTGATGATCCCTTCTGGCCTTAATCTCTATGACACTATGAGCGACTCCTCAGGGTCCCTGAAGGGCTTCAGTAGCTGCGCCCCAGCGTGCCCGCCACAAGGCAGAAGATGTTAGCGACCCCCAATCCCAGGTGCGGTGCGTGCCTCGCTGCTGGGCAGGTGTGGAGGGCAGGAAGCGCCGTTTGGCCACCACCGAGCCCCGGGCGAGGGGTCGGGTTGTAACATCAGCCCAGGAACACTGTCACCAGCCAGCAGCAGCCACACGCCAGCCCGCTCCGGAGCGCCGGGCCCCGCCCCGTGCCCCGGAGCAGCTGCAGAGCCCCGCGGCCAGGGCGGAGGCAACAGGCGGCGCGGCGCAGCGCGGCGCGGGGCGGGGAAGGAAGGGACGGGCCGCTGCTGGCTGCAGTGAAGCGGCGCTGCCAGAGGCAAAGGGCGGAGCCGCTGGGCTGGGCGAGGGGCGTCCTCTCGCCGTCCGCGGGGGTGTCGGGCACCGCTCCGCGGCGCTGCTGGCGCCGGCGGCAGCAGCGGAGACTCCTCTCGCCTTCGCAGCCGCCGGAGACCCAGTGCTGCCCCGCTGCGCCCGCCCGCTCCATCGCACGCTGTTGTCATGGAGGAGCCAAGATGGCGGCCCTGGCCTACACCCTGGGCAAGCGGGAGATCAACCACTACTTCAGCGTGAGGAGCGCCAAGGCGCTGGCGCTGGGCGCCGTCCTGCTGCTCGCCGCCTGCCACGCCGCCTTCCGCCGCTACCGAGGTGAGGGGAGGACCCGGCGCCAGGAGCCTCGCGGGGGGGAGCCCCGGGACACTGGGGAGCCGGGTTAAGGTCCGCGGGGGGAGCCGCGACCCGCCGCAGCCCCGGGGGAGGCAGCCCCTGTGGGTCGCTCCTGCCTTGCAGGGGCACCCGGCTGCTGCCCCCGGCGTAAGGCTCTGCGCTCCCGGCACCAGCCGCGGGACGGCCCCAAGCCCCCCTGCGCAGACGGGCGCTCCGGGGCCCGGGCAGGGTGGCCGGGTGCCCCGCGGCTGATGCCCGCAAGCTGGTGTCGCACGAAGGGGCAGGTGTGACGACACAAACAGCAACCCTCCCCTTTTGCAACTAGGTGCAATTTCTGCCACGCTAGCGTGACCATCTTGGCTACTTCTCAGGACTTGCTACCGCCTGGGCAGGGTTGCGAATCAGGAGGGATGGGGGGTTTGGTCGAAAACAGGAGGGATGGGATTTTTTTGTCGAAAACCATCATGATTTGCTTCCTTCTTGCTAATGTGCCAAATTGATTTATTGGATGATGGAGGTGTGCTGTTACATTTTGCATGTGAGTACGTGAAAAGGGAGGTTTGGTTTGGGGGTATGGAGCATGCCCATGAGCCCAAGGTGATACTAGAGTGGCCCCTTTTGTTTTTTTCACTGGTTTCCTCCTTGCTTATTTGCAAGGACTTGGCTGCCCCATGCACCTGTCACTGGTCTAGGTATGTTTGCGAATCAGGAGGGATGGGGTTTTTGGTCAAAAAAAACTCACAATTCCCTCCCTCCTAGCTAATGTGCGCAGTTGATGTATTTGATGATTGAGGCATGCTGTTACATTTTGCATGTGAGTAGCCCAAGGTAATACCAGAGTGGCCACTCTAATTTTTTTCACTGGCTTCCTCCATGTTGATACATTCTCAATCATGCAACATGCTACTGTTTCATGTCCACATTCTGTGAAGTTGTTCCCCAGAGTCAAATCACACAAGTTCACTCAGAGTCCATTACTAAACATATTCAGTACAAATACATGCTGTTTCAATTTTTATTTGTAGCTAACGGGAAGATATTAGTCTCACTATTGTTACAACAGAACATTTCATGTCCACTGTAAAAGTAAGTACACCTCTACCCCGATATAACGCTGTCTTTGGGAGCCAAAAAATCTTACCGCATTATAGGTGAAACTGTGTTATATCGAACTTGCTTTGATCCGCCGGAGCGTGCAGCCCCTCCCCCCCTGGAGTGCTGCTTTACCGCGTTATATCCGAATTCGTGTTATATCGGGTCGCGTTATATCGGGGTAGAGGTGTATCTAATAAATCACTTCCAATTCCTCAGGCATGTTCTTTCATATCTCATCACAGAAGGGGTCAATTATTAACAATTCCTTTTTTTCCATCAAGGCTATCCGTGAGTGTAAATATATTTACAAATTATACTGGTAATGTGATTATTTAAATTTTTTTATAATTTATCAAAAATTATTATGCAATTAACATATTCTCGTTTGTAATGTCTCAGTAACACGTGAGAAAAGCATATTGTGAAATAATTGATCAATTCATTATAGAATGTATTCTTCCAAGTTACATTAACAACGTAACTTGACAGTAGCATTTTATTTTTTAACATTCACATTCCACTTTCCTTTGCATGCACTGAACTCACTGAAAACTGGCAACACGGGAAATTATATCACTGCTACCATAGTTGTTACAAATCTCTTATTTAATACCACATTTATTGCCCATAATCCAGAAGTACAATACAAAACATCTTACAGCAAGAACCCAATGACCTGGTGTGTGGTAAGGAAGCAATAATATATCATTTTGAAGTAATTCACTCTGTATTTATTTAAAAAAAAAATTAGAAATGCAATTGTAGTTTCCAGTGAAGCAAACCATGAAATGTACATTATACTGTATTTCCCAATTTTATTACATGTATTAGAGTATTCCTCCACATCAAACATAGCATTGTGTTTGCTGTTTCACACTGTGTTTAACTCACTGAATGAAATTGTGCTTTGCTCATGCTATGTATGAAAGTGTGTTAGCATTTACCTCCACTTAGTGCAAATCCATAGTCCAGAGGTTTGAGGACGACAAAATGGAGATGTTTCCAGGGCCTTTTATAGGTTCTGCCAAGTGAAAGGGAACCCATTGTTCTACTTTGTGGACAATTACAGGTAACAATATGGTGTTTGGAGTCAGATAGGCAAGTCACATGTCCATGCATGCTTCGCTTAGTCAAGACTATTACCCATACTCTAATCAGAACATTAACGTGAAAGTCCATCAGGTGGATGGACGTCTTCCGTGGTGCATTGTGAGTTCAGTGTTCCTTGATGGGTCATTTAACTTGAATAGTCTCTTCAAGATGTGCAGTCTAAATACCTTGTAGGTGTTACCACAGGAGCAAACATTTGAAATAGATACATAATTAATATTAATAACTTCAGATACAAAAATAATACATGCATACAAATAGCACAATCATATTCAGCAAATCATAATCTTTCCATAGACACTTACTTGACATACTTTGTACAAGATTTGTTGCAATTATATAACAGTGGTAGCAACAGTGATCTACGTGGTCGTATTTTAATCAGATAACATCACAACTAGATAGGTAGATTTTTTTATTTTTTTTAGTGGAAGAGCCAAGGGATATGAGAGTACAAACAGAGGTCAGTTTCTTTATCATTTGAAATGACCCATTTTAAGGTTGAGATATTTTGGTAGGACAGTACAGAGAAACTTGCACTGGTGCCTGTTCAGTGGATAATTAGAACATTTCAGTTCCAGTGTTGCAAATCCAGCATATTCCATAAACAGCAATGAAAAATTTAAAGGGATCTCATCACCTATTTCTAGTTTACACACACAATCCTGCTACACAGTCCTGTGGGTAAAGTAGGAACTTTATCCACAGTACAGCGCAGTAGGCCTTGTCTACAGTAGGAAAATTGGACATGTGAAAATTGAACTCAGTGCACAGTTAGCTAAGAATAGTAAAAGTGCTTGTGTCCTATTATGCTACCACTTTCACTCTTGTACTGCCAATGAAACTATTCTAACGGTGTAGTACACATCCACATTTTTCCATATAGGCTCAGTTTGTGTCAGAGATATCAAGGAATGTAATGAATACCCCTGTGTGGGTAGAGGTGGGGTAGGGATAGGGTATGGAGAGGGTGTCTGTGTATAAATCAAAACCAGCAAAATGTCTGCTGTTTTCCAAAGGTTGATGAATAATCACTGTGTTGGGTTGGATCACAGAAACCCCGTTGGGGCTGTCAGTTGATGTGCCAAGACTACTTCTGCCCCTGCTTTCCCTGCCCGCTTGGGACTCCAGCACCCTGTCTTGAGCCAGACACACCAGTCTGCTCCAACACAGACCCAGGGTCTGAACCACATGCCTCAAAGCTGCAGACTTAACTGAAAGCCACTTAAGAAGTGTTCCTGCCTTTAACACTCAGATGCTCAACTCCCAATGGGGCCCAAATAAATCTGTTTTACCCTTAAAGCTTATACAGGGTAAACTAATACATTGTTCACCCTCTATAACAATGATAGAGGGATATGCACAGCTGTTCCCCCCCCCCCCAGGTATTAATATATACTCTGGGTTAATTAATAAGTAAAAGTGATTTTATTAAATACAGAAAGTAAGATTTAAGTGATTCCAAGTAATAGCAGACAGAACAAAGTGAATTACCAAGTAAAATAAAATGAAACCTGCAAGTCTATGCCTAATACATTAGTAAAACTAAATACAGATAAAATCTCACCCTCAGAGATGTTTCAATAAGTCTTTCAGAGATTGGATCCCTTCCTAGTCTGGGCACAATCCTTTCCCCAGGTACAGCCCTTGTTCCAGATCAGGTGGTAGATAGGGGATTTCTCTTGATGGCCCCACCCTTTGTTCTCTTCCACCCACTTATATATGTTTTGCATAAGGCAAGAATCCTTTGTCCCTCTCTGCGTTCCTACCCCTCCTTCTAAATGGAAAAACACCAGGTTAAAGATGGATTCCAGTTCAGGTGACATAACATGTTACTGTAAGACTTCATTACACACTTGCCAGCACACACGTATACAGGAAGACTTACAAGTAAAACAGAGCCATCTATAGACAATTGTCCTGGTTAATGGGAGCCATAAAGATTCCAAACCACCATTAATGGCCCACACTTTGCATAACTACAGTAGGACCTCAGAGTTATGTTTCATATTTCTAGTTTCAGATACAAGAGTGATACATTTATACAAATAGGATGACCACACTCAGTAGATTATAAGCGTTGTAATGATACCTTACAAGAGACCTTTTGCATGAAGCATATTCGAGTTACATTATATTCACACTCATTAGCATATTTTTATAAAATCATATAGAGTGCAGCATCACAATCACTCTTCGGTAATTTCTCAAGTTTTCACATAAAGTGAAATTGAAACTGTCTGAGGAAGAGAAAATGCTGTCACAGGATTGGATATGAGTTTGTTAGATAACACCAAGCACTGTTGATCATATAAAACCTTAAAAGGTTAAGAAGATTGCATGTGTTTTTTGAGAGAAATCAGAAGATTGTGCATTAATAATTTTGCCACAGCCAAAAAAAGTGTTTTATTCCTCTTCTATGCTACTTAAAAAAACCCAAACTTTTAAATTAATTATGTACTTAAAAGAGTATAGGACTAGATCAGGGGTGGGCAAACTTTTTGGCCTGAGGGCCGCATCGGGTTTCGTAAATTGTATGGAGGGCCGGTTAGGGGAGGGGGTCGTGGCCCAGCCCCCACCTCCTATATGACCCCCCTCCGACTGCCCCATCCAACCTCTCCTCTCTTTCCTGATGGCCCCCCCTCGGGACCCCTGCCCCATCCAACCCCCCCTCCTTCCTGACTGCCCCCCAGGACTTCTGCCCCCATTCAACCCCCTGTTTCCCCCCTGACCACCACCCCGAACTCCCCTGCCCTCTATCCAACTCCCCTGCCCCCTTACTGCGCTGCCTGGAGCACAGGTGGCTGGTGGCACTACAGCCGCGCCTCCCGGATGGAGCCAGGCCACGCTGCCGCCGCCACACAGCACAAAGCACCGGGTCAGGCCAGGCTCTGCAGCTGCGCTGCCCCAGGAGCTCACAGCCCCGCCTCCCAGAGCATTGCGCTGGCAGCAGAGTGAGTGAGCTGAGGCTGTGGGGGAGGGAGAACAGCAGGGGAGGGGCCAGGGCTAGCCTCCTGGGCCAGGAGCTCGGGGGCCAGGCAGGACAGTTCCGCAGGCCGGATGTGGCCCGCGGGCCATAGTTTGCCCACCCCTGGACTAGATTGTCAGCTCAGACTTTTTGTATGTTGAGGCTTGTTTCCTAAACAAGTAATTGTCATTACCTGATCCTTTAGATAAGGGACAAAAACCTTTATGATTTGCTTAGTCAAATATGCAGTGCTACACCTGGAGACAATTAGTCAAAAACATACTTTTTCCCTGTGATGGTAAAGACTAGTATTGTGGACTATTCAAACAGGGAGCATTAGAGCGGAAAGGCAATAGCCAGTCACTAGAAAAGCATATGAAAAAGTGAGCAATCCTAAAAATGGGTAAAGACATATGAAGATGGGGGAAATTATAATGTATAATGATCACTACTACTAAACAATATCATGTTCAGGGGAATGGAGGTTAGTATAATTTTAGTGTTTTTTGACTAGTAATTGGATACTATGTAATTCGTTGGTGGCTAACCTGTCCTTTCATGCATGTCCCTTAGTCCTGTGGCTCTCAATCTTTCCAGACTACTGTACCCCTTTCAGGAGTCTGATTTGTCTTGTGTACCCCAAGTTTCAGCCCACTTAAACACTATTTGTTTGCGAAATCAGACATATATAAGTATCACAGCACACTATTACTAAAAAATTGCTTACTTTCTCAGGTTTACCATAGAATTATAAAATATATCAATTGGAATATAAATATTGTACTTACATTTAAGTGTATAGTATATAGAGCAATATAAAAAGCCATTGTCTGTATGAAATTTTAGTTTGTACTGACTTTGCTAGTGCTTTTTGTGCAACCTGTTGTAAAACTAGACAAATGTCTAGATAGTTGATGTAACCCCTAGAAGACTTCTGTGTACCACCACGGATATGCGTACCCTTGGTTAAGAACCACTGCCTTAGTCTGCAGAAACATGTGACTACTCACATGAGTAAAGCATGTGTGTAAATGTTTGCTTTAGCTTTTATTGCCTCAATGGTCTTTCTGCTTTTGACTGAGGAGATGTTGTACTTGCTAAATGTTTTTTATTAGATTTTGTTTTCTATTGAAACATGGTAAAATTGCTCTTATTGCATGTTTGGAAGAAAAGTTAGTAGGAGAATGATGGGAAATTGTAGGTTTTATTGGCTAATTTTGGCCCTAATCCTGCAACTGCACATGGGAGTAATCTTGCAGATGTAAGGGCTTGTCTACATTGGCACTTTACAGCACTGCAACTTTCTTGCTCAGGGGTGTGAAAAAACATACCTCTGAGCGCTGCAAGTTTCAGCGCTGTAAAGTGCCAGTGTAGACAGTGCACCAGCGCTGGGAACTGCACTACACCCCTTGTGGAGCTCTATGCCGCAACTACACAAGCTGCGGCAGCACTTTAACATGGCCAGTGAAGACGTGCCCTAAGTAATCATATTAAATTCAGTGGGACTATCCACTAGTGTAAAAATGATCATGTAAGTGCAGGACTGTGGCCTGTACATGAAGGCAAGGGAAGCTTTCCTGCTTATAAAGAGACAAACTAAAATTTGATACAGCTTTCAAATTAACTGCTAATGATGAGAGATGTGGATACACAGAACTTAGTTATAAGCTTTGATATAGAAACTATCTTTATGCAAAATTGTATGAAAACTAGCTTTAACCTATCTATACATTCTCCAGAGTATTCACTTGCCTAATTGTTTATAAAATGTCACAAATCTTAGCATTAGTATTGTGTATTTTGTCGTCTTAGTAATATATATGTCAAAGCTATGGTGTTGAAATCCTATTGGGGATAGGTTTTTATTTATAATTTTGCATTTTTTCTTTATTAAATGGATCACGAAATATTCTGCAGTTAAGTACTACTTAAAGTTATTTTACATTTAACAAAATATTTATCACGGTTGTAATTCATATATCTGAAAATAAGGAAGATGCTTTGTTCATTCAGATTCAGAGTTTGTTTATTATGAGATTGTATTGTTTTTGTCATTGGATGGAGACTGTTATTCCATGAATTCAGTAGAACGATATATAGAGGGAATAACTAACAAAATAGAATTAAATTATGTTCTCTATCAATTACTACAGTATGCATGCTTATGACATTTCATGAATATGAAACTTAATTTATTTTTGCTATTTCAAATAAAATATGAGGGGAACAAAGAATAACAACATCCTACATTTTAGGTATACTGGGGCACTTTTTAGGGTTCTTCTCATCACATAAAAGGAATTGTTCTCAATAATGGTCAGAGATAGGGTAGTTGTTTTTTTTTTTTAAGAAAGTATCATGGCTCGTTTGTTTTGTTAGTCAAGTGATTCATCCGTCTTCTGTTGTTGCTCGCGCTTCCTAATGCCTATATTGACTTTTCTTGGAGACACAATTTGTGGTTGTCTGACTCTGCTTATTTTATCTCCTCATTTTGATCCATGTTCTTTCCTTTTCTACCCTATTCATACCCTTTCCTTCACTAATATGTCACTTTTTGCTTCTTCATTTGTCACTCTCCCCTCCTCCCCCACTTCAGACTCTCCCATCTCTCCAAAAGATCTTCTATTGTTACATGTGAACAGAAGTTCTTATGTCTAATGATAGAAGATAGACATCAGATGTTGGGAACACTTCTAGTGATCCCGTGGAACATTCTGTCTTGCTGACCTAAGGAGCTAAAACATTCAAACCCAGTTGTTGGTAGTGTATGTTGAAGGTGTAATCCCATGGTCTGAAATTATCCCTGTGTTAAAAGGATAATTATTTGTATGTATGTACTCTTGGGATTGATGAATATTAAATATTTGAGATTCATCCTATTGGTGATGCATGGTAAGTGTATGTTGCGTTGCATGCGGGCCGGATAAAGCACAACAACCAATATGATTGCAAGCTGAATCGTTTATTATTTACAATGCATCATATTATATAGGCTTCTCCATATTAGCAAACGTCAGACACACCAACATTACATTGCTGCTGATTGGTTCTTTGTCTGATAAACACACTTTTCACATGCATGGCCTTTTGCTTACTGGTTTCCCATTTCCCATGCAATTTATCTAATCCCAATTAGGCCACCTGGCATTTGCCTCGCTCTGGCAGTTCCCTACTTTCTCATAACAACTTTATCTAACTCTCTATTCTTGTTGTCCTGCTGCTGTAACTTTCCACCAAGGCAGCATAGGGATGATGTAACCCGACATCTCCCCCTCTTTTCTTAAAAAAATAAAAAACATCCAATAAACCTCTCCAAACTTCATAGCAAAAGGCGTACAAAACAAACAAACAACAACAACAAAAAATAATATATCTTATGCTACAGGGCTCACCTATAACCATGCAATTCATAACATACAACACCAACAACATCAAACACAACAAACATAAAGTAACAAATAAATAAATGGTGTAAATTCTGCAGGGTTCCCCCCTTCTCTATTGCTCACCAAATTGTGACAAATTTCTGTTACCAATTCATCCCTCATATGTCAGGTGATCAAACTGACACTGAGGGAGGGGGGGTCCTAGAAAAAACACAACATAAACCACATAAAAATCTTAACAACACAACAATAATTCTGGCCAGAAAAACAAACACCACAAAACAAAACATAAAACATAAAACATAAATGTAAACTCTATAAATAAATGCATGGTACATTAAATACTATACAGCTAACATCAATTCTCTAAATATCTAAAAAACAAACAAATATACCCCTACTGGGCAATCAATCATTACTTAAAATACACAAATACCCTTATTAATTTCAGGCAAAACAGGGGAATCACTTCAGCAATTAAATCATTTACAATAATACAATTGCATCCTGGCTTACTTCTAAATTCAAAGCTATTCACAGCTTAAGGGTTCTTACTATTAACTTCTACTTTTAAACACAAAAAAAAATCACCACTTATATGCCCGTAGCCTAATACAATTACAATTACATAGCACAATATACAATCTTCAATTAATGCAACAAAATTATTTATGGCCAAACAATTACAAACTAATTTCTTTACCAAAAATTATTTACAAACATTTCAAAACACCAAAAACTTTACTCTTTAGCATCTTTACAAAATTCAACTGCTATTCCCTCTAGCAATCACAGAGTTAACTTTTTGCTCTGCCTAACATTACTCGCTTGTAGTTAATTACCTTTTCTATCAACTACACCCTCAAGGTTATCAACCAGTTTTCCAAGCTTGTTGTCTGTTGCCCGCCGCCTGGGCCCGATCCTTTTTTCCTCTTGCTAAACCGTTCCTACATAAACACCAACTTATTTCACTATCAATTTAGCTAGGAGGGTGTACTTCTTAACTAGCCCCCACCCTTCTAATCTCTACTGCAAGCAATTATCTATACTTTCCCACCATGGGGGCTACATTTTATGCATAAAACTTTAATTACAACATCTGCAATCAACCTATCTATTTTAAATATAGGCTACATCTAGTATCAAGCAATCTACAACAACCAATAATCAGCACATAACACAAAATTAACAAAATCTAATAAAACTAACAAAAGCACTTTACATAAAGGTACTTTGGGTCACATAAATTCAAAGCCATTCTCCCAAATTACCTAAATTTATGCCTAATAACACCATAAACTCCCCCCCCTTGAGAATACTCAACAAACCTTTGGCTGAGTTTTCTCAAACTCTAAAAACAAAAACCAATTTGGCTCTAAAAAACTCGGGTTAGTAATGGGGGGGGGGGGTAATACCATTTACAATCCAATGGGGGGGGGGCAATACATGCTAAAAAAAAAATTCCACAACACAGGGCGCAGCCTGTAAAATAAACCCCAAAATCCAATCAATACCACACTTTTTAGCAGGAGTCCCAAATTTCTTCCTGCCAGTGTACAATTCTTTATTTCTTCACCAGGGTCAGTTCTCAATGTCTTTTTAGTCAGGAATTTCTGGTCTTTGGCAATATCAACAACGTGAGTGTTTTTTCTTCTTTTCCACCACCGTCGTGGTTCAGCGTCTACGGGGGAAAATAATCAGGACGTGGGGGCTGCAGCGAACGAGGGAGAGATTAGCCAGCACGTTACCTTGTCCTTTTCTTTCCCTGCTTGGCTTCTTTTAAACTGTAAATCCTGTGTCAGAACACCCAGCTGTTGCTGCTCATACCGGAGAAGCATAACGGTATTCCCGGCACTGTCCGAGCCTCTGCCTGCGCCATGCACTCCAAAGTTTTCCCGTCCAGGGCTCGCTTGCAGCGGAGCACCTCCTCACGTGCCTCTGCCTGCTCACGAGCCTCTGCCTGTGCCATGCACTCCAAAACTTTCCCGTCCAGGGCTCGCTTCCAGCGGAGCACCTCCTCACGAGCCTCTGCCTGCTCCCCCTCTTTCCACAATAATCCAGCTGGAAGACCTTGCATTTGATTTAACTTATTATAAATGGCCTGCAGCTGTTGACCCTGGCGCTCCATTTTCTTATAAAAGACATTAAACTGGGTAAACTGAATAGGCGTAGTCAAATTGGGATAGACTTGTGATGGCACGTGTCTCACCCGAGCCTCCTTTATTTCCCCGCATTCGTGACACCCCCAGGTCCCGTGGACACGGCATGGCTTGGGAGGGGGTGCATGCGGCAAAGCTGTTTTCATAGGCTCGGGTGTATTGGAGGGTAGTGGAACCATAACAGGGGCAACATTATCCAGGTCGGAAGCCAAAGGTATCACTGTGTCCTTGCCACCGAAAAACTCCCTGGCTCCAACCGACAACACAGAAGGCATTCGGAAAAGCTTAAAAGGGCCGCCTGCACTCCTGCCTCGGCCACGAAAGTTTGTACTATCTTCTTTGTCTTATTCCATACTGGACTCAGGGAAAAGGCTTCCTTATCGCCCTGAGCCACCGACTTCCAAAGCTTGGAGCCTAGCCGCTCCCACACAGTTTTATTAAAAATTGTACTCGGCTTAACAAAGGTTCCTTCTCTGTCCCCACCGCAGCAGACGGGACAACATATCAGAGGGGAGCTTCTCTCCCTCTCTTCTTAATAAGTGAATCAGTGCAGCAGGGGAAATCTTTTCCCCCTGTCGGTTCATAATGTGCAAATAAAGCTTCTGTGTTATCTTTTCTTCAGCTGATACAGCGGTACTCACGTTAGCTGTTCTGCCCTTCTCCTCCGCGGCTTATAGCCGCTCTCCTCAGGGCTCAGGTGCGTCTCTCTTTTCGGACGCCCGGGGGCTTCTCCAGCACTCCCCGCTGCAGCTCCTCCGCTCGCCTCTGGGCTCAGGCTCCTGGCCGTTCGCCTCTGGGCTCAGGCTCCCGACACTATCATCATTCGATATGAGTCACGTCAGGGTCCGGGGGCTTCTCAAGCACTCCCCGCCGCGGCTCCCAGCTGCCCGCCTCTGGGCTCAGGCTCCTGGCCGTTTGCCTCTGGGCTCAGGGCTTCTCCGCCTGGGTCAGGCCACTGACACTTTCATTCGTCACCATTTGTTGCGTTGCATGCGGGCGGATAAAGCACAACAACCAATATGATTGCAAGCTGAATCGTTTATTATTTACAATGCATCATATTATATAGGCTTCTCCATATTAGCAAACGTCAGACACACCAACATTACATTGCTGCTGATTGGTTCTTTGTCTGATGCACACACTTTTCACATGCATGGCCCTTTGCTTACTGGTTTCCCATTTCCCATGCAACTTATCTAATCCCAATTAGGCCACCTGGCATTTGCCTCGCTCTGGCAGTTCCCTACTTTCTCATAACAACTTTATCTAACTCCTCTATTCTTGTTGTCCTGCTGCTGTAACTTTCCACCAAGGCAGCATAGGGATGATGTAACCCGACAAGTGTATGAGAGCGGAGATTGTTACAGTTGCACATAATAATAGTGGAGTCTCAGCTTTGTTATAGTTAAGTATCAGGGCAGGTCTACACTTAAAAAGCTGCAGCTGTGCTGCTGTAGTGCTTTAGTGAAGACTCTACTATGCCAGTGGGAGACCTTCTCTTGTTGGCATAGTTAATCCACCTCTGCCAGAGGCGACAGCTGTGTCAACAGGAGGAGCTCTCCTGCCAACATAGCACTGTCTACAGTGGGGATTATGTCAATATAACTAGGTCACTCGGGTGTGGATTTTTCACACCCCTGAGTAATGTAATGACACCAATGTAAGTTTGTAGTGTAGACCTGGCCTCAGAATTGCCTACTGTTTTAAAGACTACTTTCAGTGCTTTATGGGTAGGTCTACTCTGCAGTCAGGAGTGTGATCGTAGCATGTATAGGCATAGGCGACCTAGTCATGATCTAGTTTACTCACTAAAAATAACAGTGTAGTCTAGTCATTCAAGTCTAATTCCACCTGGGACCCTGGGTGTGTACTCAGGGGGATAACCCATGCTGCTGCTTGTGCTGGTGTGGCTACACTGCTGTTCTTAGCCCTGGTCTACACTACAAGTTTAGGTCGAATTTAGCAGCGTTAGATCGATTTAACCCTGCACTCATCCACATGATGAAGCCATTTTTGTCGACTTAAAGGGCTCTTAAAATCAATTTCTGTACTCCTCCCCGACAAGGGAATTAGTGCTGAAATCGACCCTGCTGGGTCGAATTTGGGGTAGTGTGGGCGCAATTCGATGGCATTGGCCTCCGGGAGCTATCCCAGAGTGCTCCACTGTGACTGCTCTGGACAGCACTCTCAGCTCAGATATACTGGCCAGGTAGACAGGAACAGCCCTGCGAACTTTTGAATTTCATTTCCTGTTTGGCCAGCGTAGCGAACTGATCAGCACAGGAGACCATGCAGAGCTCATCAGCACAGGTGACCATGGAGTCCCAGAATCACAAAAGAGCTCCAGCATGGACCGAACGGGAGGTACAAGATCTGATCGCTGTATGGGGAGACGAATCTGTGCTATCCGAACTCGGTTCCAAAAGACGAAATGCCAGAATATTTGAAAAAATCTCCAAGAGCATGAAGGACAGAGGTTGTAACAGGGACCCGCAGCAGTGCCACGTGAAACTTAAGGAGCTCAGGCAAGCCTACAAAAGAACCAGAGCCCCAGACATGCCGCTTCTATGATGAGCTGAATTCCATTCTACGGGATGCCCCTACAACAACCCGACCCCTGTACTTCCGTCCTCCTCTACCCCTCATAACCTTGGCAGTTATCCCCCCATTTGTGTGACAAATTAATCAAGAATGCATGAATTTGAAACAACAATGACTTTATTGCCTCTGCAAGCGGAGATCAAAGGGGGGAGGAGAGGGCAGTTTGCTTACAGGGAAGGTAGAGTGAACCAGCGGGGCGGGTTTTCATCAAGGAGAAACAAACAGAGCTTTCACACGGTAGCCTGGCCAGTCACTAAACTGGTTTTCAAAGCTTCTCTGATGCGCAGTGCGCCCTGCTGTCCTCTTCTAACCACCATGTAATCAGCGGCCAGGCGATTTGCCTCAACCTTCCACCCCACCATAAACGTCTCCCCCTTACTCTCACAGATATTGTGGAGCACACAGCAAGCAGTAATAATGATGGGAATATTGGTTTTGCTGAGGTCTAACTGAGTCAGTAAACTGCGCCAACGAGCTTTTAAAGGTCCAAAGGCACATTCTACCACCATTCTGCACTTGCTCAGCCTATAGTTGAACTGCTCCTTACTACTGTTCAGGCTTCATGAAGCATGGGAGCAAGGGGTAGGCTGGGGTAGGTGCGACCGCGTGGTGCTGCCAACTGGGAGAGCAGCCTGAGGCAGAAGCCTCCAGCTGGCATGATATTCCAGGCAGGACTGAATCTCCATTAGAGAAAACTTAAGAGAATGACCTGGAGTTATTCCCATTTTTGTCCATGCACCCCCGACTGACCTCACTGAGGCCAGCCGGGAGCACCCATGTCTGCCCAGGTGCCCTCGACCAACCTAACTGAGGTCGGCCAGGAGCACCCATGGGACTACGATGACGGCTAACAGTCATATTGCACCATCTGCCATCCGTAAGGCAAGGCAAGGGGATGCTGCTGTGTAGCACTGCAGTACCACATCTGCCAGCAGCACCCAGGAGACATACCGTGACAGTGAGCTGAGCGGGTTACATGCTTGCTGTGGTATGTCATCTGCACAGGTAACCCAGGAAAAAAGGTGAGAAACGATTTTTTGCCGTTGTTTTTTCACAGGGAGGGAGGGAGAGAGGAGGCCCTGACAACATGCTTTTTGCCCCAGCAGGCATTGGGAGCTCAACCTAGAATTCCAATGGGCGGCGGAGACTGCGGGAACTGTGGGATAGCTACCACACTGCAATGCTCCGAAAGTCGATGCTAGCCTCGGTACTGTGCACACACCCCGCCGACTTAATGCGCTTAGTGGGGACACACACAATCGACTGTATCATATCGATTTCTAAAAAATCGACTTCTATTAAATCGACCAAATTTCGTAATGTAGACATACCCTTAGTGAGCTAGTCTGCTTATGCCCACGCATGCTGCAATCATACTTCCTGATTGCAGTGTAAACATGTCCTAAAATCCAGGTGCTGGCTCAATTGCCTTAAAAATTGTTGTTCATTTTGGGGTTGTGAGTCAGGGGTAGTGGTCCAAATTTGGAGTTATTTGAGCAAGGGATTGCACAAATACTGTCCCTCCTTCTCCTCCTCCCCCCATCAAATGTTTACAAAATCACTTGGTTCTTAAAACATTTACTTGTCAACACCTGGAGCTCAAACTATGGATCTTATCTTCCCTGAACTGATCTTACATGCTCAGGATTTATCTCAGCACTGTACGGTATCCACTGTCCCCCTTTCCCTCTCCCCCCTTGTGGGGGGTGGGGGGGGAGCAAAATTAAAGAAGTTATTGGAAAATTAAATTTACTACTCCAGGTTGGGTTGACCCTAACTGATGAACCAAAGAGAGTGAATTGTGTTTATGTAGCAAGTCTAGGCTTCTGTTGAAGCTAGGGCTCTGTTGTCATAGTAATTGGGTAGCTCAAGGTGACATGCTCCGGTCATTGAGCCTGAGCCATATGCAAACATTCTCAGTTTCAGCCCTACCCTCTGCAGTTTTCAAAAAAAAATTGTGTTATGCACGTTAACTGCTTTCTTCCTGCATTCTGCTGGGGCTGTTTTTGGAAATTTTGCCCCAGACCAAAGTTTCTGGTTTTAGAGACGACGTTTGTAAGTGCTTTAAAGTAGAAGTACATACTGTGAAGGAAACTAGCATTAATTAAATAGAGGAAGATGGAAGGCTAATAAGCGCTTAGGATATGTCATTTTGGTCTTTGGCTGTTTCCTGAACAATAGGAGTGATTGTGAACAAAGAAAAGCTAGTTGGGTTATTTTTCAAGGGGTTAGGGATGTTGTGCATCAGTTAACATGAGTTGCTCATAACATTTTCAGATTTTTATATCTTTTTTGTGTGTGTGCGCACAAATCTAAGGAATATGGAGTATTGGGGCAGTGCAGGGAGTATGGGGGGTTGGGAGAGCTCTTGCCCGTTGCCATGCTTCATCCTTTAGGGTTGCACTGTGGCACAAGGGTCCAGCATACCCCTAAACTACTTTAACTAGCATAAACCACCCATATCCATACCCTGCATTTCTGTTTCCACTTTAAAACATGCCCCACTGACTCTTAGTTTCTGCACTGTTTCTGCATCCTCTGTCCAATTCCTCAGTCAGTAGGGCCTCCACTGATGCCTACCCCTCCATAGGGAGGAGGGTTGGGGAGGGAGGACCGGGCTATACCAGCGGAGAGATGAGGGATGAACAGATGATACAGGGACTCACTGAAAGTACAAACATCCATCCAGTGCCTTCTGTGACCAGTTTAATCATTGCCCAGGAGAGAGAGTCAGTGAATGGAAATAGCTGATCTGTGGAACATGGAAGTGTTGAGGGTTTTTTTTTGTTTAACATGCATTATTAACTGCCCCAAATCTTTTTTTATGGAGAGTTAATGTCAATGTGTCTCATGTTTTTCTGGGCCCGTTCTGCCAGCCTACATCAGACGCTTGGTTACATTTCCAAATAAATGCCTCTGTGCTTTCTCCCATGCTATTCCTCACGCTTGGGAAGTACTCCCCATAAATATCTGCACAACTAATTCATTATTCTCCTTCCAAAACCTTCTCAGAACTCTCCTTTGCCATGATGCCTACAAAAAACACATGACATTGGTTAGGGTGCCAGTGTCCTGGGACCACCGTCTGTCATGTTAACTAGATATTGTCTCGTGTCCTTTTACTCATCTGCCTATATGTATCCATCTGTTGTCTCTTGTCTCATACTTAGTCCCTTGCCTAAAAAGCTTACATTCTATCTTTTTGTTCTGTATTTGTACAGTGCCTAGCAGAATGAGGCCCTGGTCCAAGACTAGGGCTTCTAGGTGCTATGTTAATATAAATAAAAATAATAGAATGTTGAGTTCAGCTGCATTCAAACCTCTGAAAACCAGGCAATACAGAGTTAAGATACATACCACTAAACTAGGTGTAAGTCAGGTGGATCATGACAGCAAGGATTTCTGGCTGGATTCCTCAATGTAACAAGCTCTGTGAATGCACTCTGCTGGGGGATGTTGAGTTTTACTGAATCAGTGGTGCAGGTGGTTTGTTATCCTAACCACCTACATGTGATAAATTATAGGAACCTTAGGAGCAGCCACGCCTTGAAAGAAGATATGAGTCAAACTTTTTACCTTGTGTTTAAATTTCTGTTTAATAAAACCAAATGCTATGAAGTGTGTGTGTGTTTGTGGACTGTGTTTAGAGCAGGGTGGGAAAGATGCACACATTTAGTAATACAAAAGCAGAAAAGCTTGGACAATTGTTTTTTTATGTATTCATGATGTATCTCCCATTAGTTTTCAGTGTCTACAAAGTTCAATTCTTTGTAGGAATATTTATGTTAATTGCAATGTACAGTGCTCTGAAATCCACCTTAAACATTGCCAAACTCATCCATTTCATCCTCTGCCACAACAACTTCACATTTAACAACAAATGCTTTGCCCAAACTGTGGGAACAACCATGGATATTAGGATGGCTCCCCAATATGTCAATCTCTTCTGGGGCCACCTTGAGGAAGAATTTATGGAAAAATACATCACAGAACCAATGATATACTTGAGATACATAGACGATATTTTCATCCTTTGGACGGATGACCTAAGCTCCCTTACAGATTTCCACCACAAATTTTAAACAACTACAACCCCTCTCTCAGACTCTCTAGAACATACCCACGGCAGCATCAACTTCCTGGACACCATAATCAGTTTAAAAAATGGTGTGCCACTGCACCCCATATTCTTTATAGTGATGATATGATATGGTTACAGCATTCAAGATGAGTCATGTGAGGTGTCATTGGAAAAGTTATGATTAGCTTAATATGATTATTCTATCTATGCATGTATCATTTTTGTATCTGAAGTTATGAATATTGATTGTGTATATGTATTTCAAATGTAGTTACACCTGGGTAGCGCCCACTAGACAGATGCTTTCAGTCTAGATAGGTGGTTGTGAAGGGCCTATTCAGGGCAATGAGCCATTAGGGAGAACAATAGGCCATAGGAGAAGTTTATCTCCCACCTGGTGAGCCTTCCTGAGAACGCTACAGACAGCACCTGAGTGATGGCTACTGTGACTCTATAAGGACATGTGACCAGGCCACATGATGCTGGACTCCATCTTGGGATGTCAGTATTTTTCCACAGACTGGTCTGGGAACCAAGCTTTGGAACAAAGGGTTCCTGCCATGTGCAAAAGCTATATAAGGCAGGGAGTCACATCATCTGTGGTTCTTCACTCCCCACATAAGAAGGCTCCTGGAAACACCTGAGATCTGAAGGAGAGCCCTGTGAAGCTCAAAAGCTTGTCCCTTCCACCAATAGAATAAATTGGTCCAATAAACAATATTACATCACCAACCTTTTCTTTTGCTCCCTCTTTCTCTCTTATTCTGGGACCAACATTACTACAACTACACTGCAAAAAAAGCATATTAGTGACATTTGTAGATTTCACATTTTGCAGGAAATACTGTGATATTCATGACGACAGAGTATATAGCAAAATGTTTGGGACTGAGCTATTATGTGACATTTATGTGATTTCCCCATCTAAAGCAAGTAGACATGAATTCATTTTGTTACCTATTCACAATATTAAATAGGTATGTGGGAGCTTATGATTTGAACTCATGGTACAAGGAAATAATCTTCCATTTGTATCTGAATTCGCCCATATGAGCTTTTTCTTTGATAGTTTAAATTTTATAATTTTATAATTTAAATTTGATAATTTAAAACTTTCATAGGAATTCACTTATGTTGTCATGGCTGTACTAATGTGAGAGTGCATACACTGAGAATTTTATTAGTTAATCAATGTAATTTAATAAATGTTTTTGTTCAATCAAAAGGTTTCGCTGTCCTTTTTGTATTCCTTTATTATTCTGCATCTTAAATAATGTTTTTTTACAATTTGTATGTCATATAACCTTTACATATTTATACATATATCAAGAGTATCATTAATACTAAATTTAAAAACACTTTTTTTTTTAAAAATTAGAAGACTGGTAAGGTTGAAAATATCTCAAGTCTTCAACAACCAGGAAATATAATGCAAAAGTTTTTTTATTTATTTTAGTTTTGATATTATTTTAAGTGGCATATTATTTTTCTGAAGAATATCCAGCAGTATACTATTTCAGAACAAAAGGGGGCATAGTTGAGATTGGGTGGGAGATGTAACTTGCATAGCACAAGAGAAGAAATGTATAGCATGAGACATCATTTGACTGCATGCCTTAACTATTCATTTTTGAGGTAGAAGAGCTATTATGTGAAAATCCTACTGTATTTTTGGGGTGGAGGGATGTAAGTTAGACTCCTTCCATATACACTATCCATTTTAATTATTTATTAATTTTTTTATTAATATATCTTCACCCAACACTGAAATACATGCAGCTATTCTGCAACACTACCCTATATTGGGACCAATGAGTTGTTGTCTCAAAGTTGTACTTAGAAAACTGAAGATACAGGTTGGGGGAGTTGCATCAAATTAAAAACAAACCTCGAGCAATTCTGTCTAATGAAAATTAGGGGAGGAAAAGAAAATGGGTCCATTCTGTATGCCACCACAGCTACATCATCGCCATGTGAATCTGCTGCTATCTGAGTAAAATACTCTGACAAGAAAATAGCCTTTCTTTATTCAGTGTGCTTATTTTTCCCTTCCTCTTCCACTGTCTCTTGTCTCAGTGCAGATCCTCAAGTGATCTGTGTTTAAGATCATATTAAGCAATTTCAGCACACCGTATCTCTTTCCTACAGGTTTTCCTGTAACTTAGTTATAGAAAATTACTGAAATAAATATCCCCTCTAGTTTTCTTCTCTCTAGTGCCATGCTATAAGAAACTAGAGTTCAGTTTGCTTTCCCGAAACTCTGCTCTCCACATAAAAATTCTATATGATTGTTCCATACTGTGAACCCAAGTCTGAGGTTTAAGCTATTAGAACAAAGTGTGGTGTACATATGTGAGAATTTTGTTAGTTACTGCAGAGGCTGCGATCTCGTCATACTTTTCAAGCTAAGCAGGATTTGGCTGGGTCAGTACTTAGAACACCTCCAAAGAAATCCTAGGTTCTTCATGAAATGGTGGTGATTCATTAGGTAGCCTTCCCCTTGAGTCAGTGTTTGGGGACACTACAGTTGGTGTCCGCTTTTGGATGAGATGCACAATTGAGGTTTAGGCTAGTGATAACCAAAAATCTCATAGTAGTCTTCTCAAGACTAAGATGGCTAATCCTGATGTCCAGAACAAATTTCAGTTCAGATAACTACATTTTTCTAGGGTGTAATGTTGCTGTGAACCGCTAAACAGAGGGTACATTTTACCTAATAGAGAACTGACTATAAACCAGTGATTCCTAAATAGTTTGTAAAGCACTTTGGAATCATTCTGGATGAAGGTCTAGTGTCCATGAATATCATTTATTTTTCCTTTTTGGAGAGAAATTTCAGAACTACTTGTAACTTTTTCAATATTGATTCATTGGAAAAATATCTTGGCAACAGCAGCAAAATCTTTCCCTTTTCTTCAGGCCCAGGTATTCATAACAATTTTAAAGAGGCCTTATTTATTGGTTTCATACCTAAGATGTTAATTTACTTGAGCTTGAAGAACAAAAATCACCATCTCTGTATCTGACCCTTAGTTTGCAACTTTTAGACTGAAGGAGCTGACTGCAGAATGGGAGGCTACGGAGAAATTCCTATGTAAACCTCTTTCTGCTGAAACACTGAGATATAATTCCACCTGCTTTAAGGTGGTAATTACATTTTAAGCAAGCAGATACGAACAGATAATCCTGCACATTTCTTTTTTAGACTTAGATTCTATATAAAATGCTCAAAGTATATGCTAAATCTTTACAGAAGAGCATTACATTAGAGTACTAGTATGTTAATCACTTCACCTTATGTTGTTATAATTGTAGGATGATAAGTGGCGCAGTAGATTGATGCTCTGTTCTTTTAACTCTGGAGGCCCAAGTATTAATCTAGTTCACTTCACAACCTGCTCCTTAGTAGAAATTATGTAATCATCACCATCTGGCTGCGGACAGAGGAATGTTTTCAGATAGAAGTGAGAGGCAATAAATGGCAAAATTACATGGAGAAGTTTGTGCGGGACCTCCTTACAGTATACTTGGCTCTAGTTAGTGCTAATGATTTCTTATCTTTTTGTGGTCCAAATATCAACTATTTATTTTTTAAAAAATAAAGTAGTTGATGGTTAAGATATTGCATGATACATTTTGTAGTTGGATTCTAATTCTAATGTAATTTTTTTAAGGCGATGATACATGTGAATATCTTCTCTCCAGTGGGAGATTTCTTGGGGAAAAAGTATGGCAGCCCCACAGTTGTATGATGCATAAATATAAAAATAGGTAAGGATATCACCTTATATTCTTTTATTTTTATTCTATTCTCTACAGGGGAAGGTAGTAAGAAATCTGTTTACTGGACTGCAGTCTTCTCTTTTGACTGTCTTGATGCTTGCATCTGATTGTTTTTAAATGGGTTATAGTGAAATACATAATTTATCAGAGATCAGAAAAGGACCCTCAGTGTAAGTCCTTTGTGGCAGATATTCTTTTCATTATGTGTCTAGAGTGCTAAGCATAATAGGATCGTGCTACTAAATATAAATAGATAAGAGTGGTAGTAATAATTTATACTGCACATTTTGTTTATTATGAAGAATTTAAAGATAGTTCAAGGTGCATCACATGTTTTATGTATGGTTTCAAATTGTGATTTAAAGGTAAAATACGATTCTTGGTTATAATATCCCAAATCATTCATTCATTCATTCATGCCCGTCACCCCAACCGGGGTATGGGCCGCCAACCACAGATCTCCATAGTCTTCTATCCTGGGCCATTCGCTCTAGCTGGTTCCAGGTATAGCCCATTTTTTTGCTATCAACCTGAAGGTCGCGTCGCCAGGTATTTCTTGGGCGGCCTCTTTTCCGCTTGCCTTGGGGGTTCCACTGCAGTGCCTGTCTGGTGATGTTGGTTGGCTGCTTGCGTAATAATATCCCAAATAGTTAATGTATATTCCTTTTTTAGAATTTTTTAATAAGAAAATGTACTAAATAATGTTGAGAAATAAAAGTACCTATCACTTTTCTCTTCATTCACTTAATATAGAAACCGTGACAGATACCTTTATCACTCAAAATTATTCTGTTATTTAATAAAGTTATACAACTTCTCAGTCTTTTTTATTTTTTTCAGCACCACCCAATGGGAAAGAGAGTCCTTTCATGCCTACAGTAATTTGTGTAATCAAATAATCAGGGTGGCTCTTTATTTCATACCTATCCCTTGTTATATGTAATGCATTCAGTATTTTTAAAAAACCAAACAATTTACCCTTCTTTAGAGTTAGATGTAATGTTTAGAATTTTCTGTATAATATTCAAGATTTCCTTTAAGGAATTATCAATTTCCTTCATTAAATTGATTCCTTAAATAATGTAATATGTTAATTTTGTAATGCTGTTTCTTTTTGCAGTGAAGCAAAAAACTGCCTCCTAGACAAACATATTGCATTTATAGGAGATTCCAGAATTCGCCAGTTGTTTTATTCTTTTGTAAAACTCATAAATCCTCAAGTCAAGGAAGAAGGAAACAAGGTAAGACTGCCTTTTTCCCTGCCAATTTGTCACTTAACTGTTAAAACTTTACTTAATTTCCAGGTTGAAAACACCAGAAACTGGGTTTTTTCTAAGGACTTTGATGTCTGCAATGGGCATTTGTTGGGAAATAATACTACTTGCTATCCTAACATTCAGGAAAGGGAACCATGTGGCATAGTTCTGCAGAGAAACAAATCAAGCACTCGATAGGGAGATTGGGTCCAAGCAATTGTCAGAGGGTGATAACAGGAATGTTTGGCATCCTGAGAAGTGAAGTGGGAAGTTTGCAGAGGGAGGGTTCAGCAGATGATAGTTTTCTTTCCTATTCAACTAAGGTGGCTTGTCCAATGGCAACTAAGTGAGATGTGTTTTTCTGATGAGAAAAGATGGCTGTCACAGTGTGTGATGACTTGGAAATCTGTGAGATTATGAACTCTCTCTATGTATATTTACCAAGCTGCAAACTCTGTTTTGAATGTGGGGACAAGGTGCCTTTTCAGTGATCTCTTTACCTCCATATTACATTTTATGGACTGAAATGCCAAGGCATAGTGATGCAGGATTAACAATAGACAGTTGTTAAATTGGTATGGTCCTCTATTCAAGTACAAACATCCTAGACAGTAAGATAATGTCTACCCCAAGAATTGGCTAGATGGGGAGGGGTCACTTGGTAACAAAGTCATCTGGTATTGGGCTCTGGTCACCTGAGGAGGCTGATCAGGAGGTCACCTGACAGAGGGACTGGAAGGTTACAAAAGTTGCTCTGTTGGGAGTTCTTTGTTAATCTTTCACCAATTTAAGATGTTGGAGACAGCTGCAAGAACTGGATGAGGTTGAGGCAGGTTCCTCCTGTCCATCTACCTATCTGAACATAGATGGCCCTCCAAGGGAAGAGTGAGCTACAGTGTGGGGCATTGTGTTCAGGATGTGTGTTGTTTTCTATATGATCTATATCCTCTATGTATTTGTCATGCTTAAGTAAAGAGCAATAACTTGTCTCTATCTGTGTTATATGTTACACCTACCATGTGGCCCTTTGAAGAGGGGAAACTAGAATGCTTACACCTTTGGAGTTCTGGGAAAGAGTATGTTTAAGCTTGAGGGGCGGGGGGAGCTGAGGAGTCAGCAGTGAGACCAGAGGGGCTAGGAAGCTGGGCCATATGGTTGCAGCCTAGACAGAAGATCTGTGCTCCAGAGATGTCCCTAGGGACCCAAAGACAGGGACAGTGGGCTTTGTTCAGACTTCAGAGGCTTAAAACACCCAGGGAACCAATGGCAGGGTCTCCTCATAGCAAGCTGATGAGCCACCAGTAGAGGGAGCCCAATCTGATCTATGCCAGTGTTTTGTTTTGTTCTTTTAGCCAATATTAATTCAAGTCTTGTTGTAAGTCATTTCTTGAAAGGTTAATTGCTGATTTAATCTGCACTTAAGTCCTGGATGCATTGACTGATATACAAGTCTGATTGGGGCTGAAATTAAAAATAGCTTTCTGCCTTGCCTTTCTTGTAAATGGCACTGAAATACAGTTGTGTGTTCATTTTCTGAAGATAAGTGAAGCACAGCTTGCTAAGTGGAGCCAGAGATAGACTATAGTGATATAGTCTATTAGACAGCAAAATCATTAACTTCGTCTGCTGTTCAGGGTTTGTATTCAGCTTCAGGTCAGACTTGTTGTCAAGGCTGATTCCCCACTCTGGCACTTGGAGTGCAGAAGGTTGGGGCCCTCAAGGACTCTAAAAATTAATACTTACCACTCCAGGCTGGTATTAAACTTCCAAGGTTACAGCTTCTCTCTGACCTTGGAGTGGTAGATGCTGCCACCACCCAAGTGCAGAATCCCTTTGAAACCCCAGGAAGGCGCACTTGGGAATTCCTTCCTGTGGGGTACCCTCAAACCCTTTCACCCCCCACTCTTCTGGGGAAGAGCTGAGAGAGGGGAAAAAAGGAAATCAGCTGTTGCCACCAGCTAATTAAACAACATGTGCACAAACCTCTTAAGACACAAAAATCCACTTCTGTTAATAAAGTTTACCTTTTTTAAGAATAAAAAAAAAGAAAGAAAGAAAATACATCTGGGAATTTAGGTTTTTGCTAGATTTAAAAAAAAAAAACCCCTACAAGGATTAAGCATCAAGAATAGCTTTCTTGAGGTCCAGCTTAAAGGTGACACCAAAAGCTGCATGCAAAAAAACATCTGTTAGTCTATAAGGTGCCACAGGATTCTTTGCTGCTTCTACAGAACCAGACTAACACGACTACCCCTCTGATACTAAGCAAAAGAAAAACACTTGTGGACTCCTCTGGGCTAACCCTAAGCCATAAATAAATAAAAATAGAGGAACCTAATTGTGTCTTCCTAGACATTTCCTGATCTACTTACATACCTGGGGTTCAAATGAGTAGTTGCCAGGTATGATACTGAGGATTTTTCATACCTGATCCCAAGCTTCTTACAGCATAACTGCAGCCCTGTCTGCCTTTTCCTGGAGAACAACCACAGACCCACAAAGGGGAGTCGTTTTTCAATTTTAGAAAGTTCTAGCCTTCCCATTGGCTCTTTTGGCTAGGTGTCCACTCACTTCCTTTTACCTATGCATAGCAATGAGACTTTTTAACCCTTTACAGGTAGAGCAATTAGAGAACAGCTACTAAGAGGGATTTTATAGCTGCTGGCTGGCTGGGTGTCCATAAAAAAGAGCTCCCCCCTCCCTTTCATTTATCATACTTGTCAATTATTTAATACAGCCAGGGTATTTAAATGCACTTTAGCGGTCTGTCTAGCAGGCAGCATGTAATTAAATTTCACTTGTCAAAGCCAGATGTTTGGCTGATTGGATAACAGGAGTTTTCCTAGCGTGGGGGTTGGTGTTGGATATCTTGCCAGAGTTGGGGAGTAGTTTGGCAATTATGAGAGTTTGGTGGGGAGGAGTAGTTAGGTTAGTTCTGAGCTGGAAGACCTTTGTGTCAAATGCTTATGAAACTGATGGGGTAACAGTGCACTTAATAGACATTGGAAGATATCTGAAGTTTCAGGATTGCTGAATAGGGGGAATCACTGGCTTATGGAGAAAGAATGGGTATATTTGTCTACAGTACCTCAGCTCAGTTTGTGGAGGGAAAGTGTACTTGTCCTCTTTGTTTCAGGGATTTAAGCTGAAATAATACAACTCAGTTTAATGTTAAAGGAGTATTTGTGTCTACTGTAATTAAGGATGCCTAACTTATTCCATTCTAATCTCCTGTTTTCAGTCAATACATTATGAATTACATATTCCAGGCTTGATTTCTGCCTGTGGTGATTTTATTTTTTTCTGGAAACTTTGAGCAAAATTGGTTCAGCTGTTAGAGTACCAGGGGAGCAGGAAAGTAGGCATGATAGTGGTATAGACCAGGGAACTGTGAGAGGAAAATGTTTTGTTTCTATTTCAGCCCTTTGAGAGGAATATTAAGGAAAATAGTGATGTCTAGAGAGGAAAGAGTTCAGACTTTTTGAATCATTTAGTAATAGAAAGCTATGGTGTTCCCAGGAGCTGCTAGGGGAACATAGCACCATATGCCTGAGATACATTTCAAAGTTTTGCCAGCATAGCTATATCAGTTAGAAGCATGAAAAAATCAGTTAGGCCAGCAACAAAAAAACAAAAAACAACTTTTGCTAGTATATCTTATTTCCTCCGGGAAGTGGTATAAGCTGTACAGACAAAAGAACTATTTTTCTGGTATAAACTGTCTCCTCTAGGAGCTGTACTAGCAGACACTTTTTAGTGTAGATGAGGCCTTAGATGGGAGATGAATAGAGCCCTGTGTGGATACAAAACTTGTATCTGCACCCAATCCGCAAAAATGGTCCACGGATATCCGCAGATTTGCAGGGCTCTAGAGATGAGAAGGATCAGTATTTGAACATACACTACCTTCCAGTAGAACAAGTTTAACTTGTTTTTTATTTTGGCAGCATGGAAACATTCTTTTTGAAGATAAATCTGCATCAATTAAAGTGGTAAGTTTTTTGTGGTAATAAGCCCCAAACTATAATAATCAATGTATAATTTTATATGCTCCCCCTATACTTCTGGTGAAAACAATTAAGGTCCTCTTTTCAGAGATACTGATTAGTCACAAATTAAACAGAAGTCAAAATCAGGATTGCAGGTGCTCAGCACCATTTATGATTGGACTCTTTCCCCCCCCGCCCCGAAGATTTGTATCTTAAAGTTTAGTGAAATCTGAGTAAGGTCCTTTGAGGTGTTTTCCCCAATCATTTCCATTATCTTACAGGAGCTTTGGACTCAATAGTAGTGACATGCAATATTAGTCCTCTCATCAGATCTCATAATTGGCCCTTCCAATGGAAGTAGCTTGTGATACTTGGAGCAAGGAATGTGGTAAATGCAGATGAGCTTGTGCCACCCCAACCAATTCTCTGCCCTTGGTCCACTTTGATTGCAGTAACAGAGTGAGCCAAATGTATCACCAGTGTAGAAGGTTTTACACACACACACACGCACACGTTGTGGGGAGGTTTTGAGGAGAACTCTGTTCTCCTTCCCCAGTGGTCTGGGAGTGTGGTCTTCCTCCTGCGAAGACCTCGTTACTTTCTTCCCACTCCTTTCCATATAATTCATCGAGAGAGTGCATGTTGAGTGGATTACTTAGGTCTTTGGAGGGAGCTATGATTTAAAAAGGATGGTCGGTGTTGTGTTCTGGAGAGGAGAACTGTGTGTTAGACCAGTCTTTCTGCCTTCATTATAACATTTTCTTACAGTTCTTTGTTTTATATTTTCCCTTAGATATGACACTGTCGCCACTGTACTTTTTAGGAGACTGTAGTACCTCTTGAATGTGGAACCAGAAACTACTTATGATGTCAGTAGCAGCTTGGGCCTTAAATAGAGAGGGAATAACGTTAGCTGAAGTACAAATAAAGTTTTACATAAATCTTTTGGAATTAATTGAGAGATTTTATTTTTATTAAGGAGAATGATTTTAATAAAGTGCAAGTCATTAGCTCTTTTTGTTTCCCTCTGCTCTGTTTTTAGAAGCCGGTAATGTGAAATGCTAGTGCCAAATGTTAGGACTCAACATAGTTTGAAATCTGGAATATTAAGCTTTCAGAAAATTGGTTTTCTAGTTCAGAGATTTGCAAGATAGCTGTTGCTAAAAGGTGTAGAGAATGAAGCTAAAAGTTAACTAGAATACACTGATGTGATTCTTTGTAAACCTTAAAACATTTGTTTCTGTCCTTGATATTATTGGAAAACTGAGACTCTTTGCTTCCAACTGGTTTAAATAAAATAAATAGAAATTAATGGAGATACCCTATCTGATTTTACCTCAGATCCCTAAGTGGCCCCCTCAAGGATTGAACTCACAACCCTGGGTTTAGCAGGCTAATGCTCAAACCACTGAGCTATCCTTTCCCACAAAGGTTTAGATTCTGTGTGAAATCTTGGCTCCACTGAAGTAAATGACAAAACTCCCATTTATTTTACCCTTTGTTCCTGTCTGATTAAGATATAAGATCTTTCATCTATGATTGGTCCATGAAATGAACCAAAATTTGGACCAGTGTAATTTTCCTTGTATGAAATGCATTGCTTGCAGTTGATATACACATGCATTTTCTGAATGATGAGCTACTCTTAAATTTACTTACAGGTATTAATATATTCTTTTTACAGGATTTCCTGTGGTATCCAGAAGTTAATGGCTCTATGAAGCAATGTATCAAATCTTGGACTGAGGTGTGTTCTAAAAATATATTAGAAAATACCAACAGATTGAGGGACCTAGTCTCCTATTGTTCCATGTGCTGAACTCATATTGTATACAAGTTCTGAATGTAGATAAAGGAGAATAATAATTTAAAAAATTAAGATCAAGTTGTACACTAAGAGCTCTAAAAAAATATAGTGTTACATCTATTATATCAACAGGATGTATTCACACAGAACGAGCTAACCCAAACTGCAGAAATTCACAATGTGGACTCAAAAGTTTAGAGCTCAAATGAAAGTCTCCAAAGAATCCCACAGCTCTAATATCTGGTGAACTCTTGCAAACTTGGAGGGGTGCATTGGATCTTATAATTATGCATTAGTTACACTTACTGTCTAATATGATTCTTGTTTTTATGCTATCCAGCATGTCAGGTGTTCTTTAAAATTGCTGGTTAACAAATTACTATACTTAACAAATATAACAACTTGAACTTGTATCTCTCTTGATAATTAGTCAAGTTGTTCGCAAATTGACTCTTACTAAAGAATAGTTGTCATTTCTGGGTTTCTTCCTTTGATGATTCTATGATGGCTCATTATGCCAGTCTCCACTCCCACTTGTTAAATTTTCAAACAAACATCTCTGTGCTTTTTCCCATGCTGCCCCTCAGGTTTGGGAGGAATTCCCTGTAAACATCTGTGAAGCTACCTCTCTATCCGCCTTCAAAACCTTCTTTAAAATTATCCTTTTCCATGATGACTACAAAACGGTTGACAGCAGTTAGGCTGCTGGTGTGCAGAGACCACTACCCATCATGCTGACTAATATTGTCTCATTGTTTTCTTGTTAACCCCGGCCCCTCTCTTGCCTCCTCCTGTCTCTTTTGTGTTAAATTTAGATTGTAAATGCTTTGGGGGCAGGAATTGTCTTTGTTCTGTGTTAGTACAGCACCTTGCATAGTGGGGTCCTGTCCATATATAGGACTCTTAGGCACAACAATATTACAAATAATAATATGATTATCACTTAATTATTTAGACAAATTCCTTTTTTTATGGACAAATATCTTCAGTCATTGGCCACTTCATAACAATAAACATGTCTAGAATATTTATTTCAGCTGCTATAATGCATGTTTGTGTGATTTAGCAATGCATAGCATCTTATGAGTAGATGCCTGGATAGCTTTTAAAGAGAAAACTTAAATATTGCCTAACTCAATAAATGATTTTGAACATATGGAAACATGATGATACTTTGCACTTACATTGAACCTTACATCTGAGGATCTCACTGCTTTACAAATTCTTTAGCCTCACAAGACAGCTGAGATGTGATAAAATTGAGGCACAGGTGTTAAATAACTTGTGCAATAAATTGAATAATAGCTTTTAGTGATTTGTGAAGATATTTAGAAGACTAATCTCTCTTTTACTTTGTGTTTTAGGGTTCTATTGGAAAACCTCATGTAATTGTAGTAGGTGCTGCTACGGTAAGATTTTCATGCAGTAGGCATTCTGGTGAGAATTTTCAGGAGAATATGTATGCTTCTAGAAACGTGACAAGAGGAAGTAGTTACTTTTAATTTCAAAAGGGAAAACATACACTGATTGTCAATCTTCTATTCCAATTGTCTTGTTCTTGTTATAACCAATACTTTTTAAAATATCAGAGTAATATTTGTATATAGATGTATGGTGTACAGTAATATTTGCTTACCGTTTCATTGTTAAAGATTGTGTTTTGGCTTGATGCATGGATGAAATGTAGAACAAATCCTATGAGAAGATAGCCCAGGTACTTCATAAACGATTTAAATATTTTTATTAATAATTTGGCCAACTGAATATCAATTTTTTAATGAATATTGTTTTAAAAAAAAATATTGACCTTGATAATTGTCCTGTCTGCAAGGTTTTCCTTCCAGGAATCCATTTTTCTTACTTAATTTAAACTCTTCTATGCTCTGTCAGCTGGTTGAATACCCCCTTCTGCTGTCAGGAGCCACCTAAGTATCTGTGGTTCCTGAGACTGAGAGTTTTGACATCCTGATTCAGGTATCTAAAGCTCAGGGCAAGTCTACACTAGAGTGCTACATCATCACAGCAGCACTGATGCAGCTGCGCCACTATAGTGCATCTGGTGAAGACGCACTATGCCGATGGGAGAGTGTCTGCCACTGACATAGTGTGGGTATGTACAGTGCTTAGGTCACTGTAACTTGTGTCACTCGGGGTGGCGTTTTCACACCCCTGAGCAACGTAAGTTGCATCATTTTACTTGGTAGTGTAGACTAATCCTCATTCTCTCCCCACTTCCAGTAGGAAGAAGAGTAGGGCCCTTCCCCCAATGCCAGGTATCAGCACCACTTCAGGAAATGGAGTAGTCTTCCTACTATCTGCCACCTTTAATGACATTATCCCAGTTAGCAAAAATACCCCAAATTAATGTAGAGGCAATTCACCATGTTTTAATGATTACCAACTAAGAAGAATCAGCCTTTCTTTAGGAAAATAACTGAAAGGTACAAATGCAAAACATGATTTAAATCATCAGTTTCAATCAAGGTTTCCTGTTTGCGGATTTAAATCATGATTAAATTTGTCAGTTTAAACAGTTTGGTTTAAAACGGTCTACCCTGGCTCAAATTCAGGAGTAGTACACTGGAAACAAAATCGTTTGAGTGCTGCTCTTTGATCTGTGAATTTGGAGACAATACCTGTCTAGGAGTCCTGCTAATCTGTAAACCTCTGGACACCAAAAGTTTCCAAGAAGAGGTGATGTGAACTTCTTGACTACACCAGACTACATGTATACAAGAGCCATATGTCAGCTGTCTGGAGTGGCTCACAAATGTGAATACCAGCATCAAGGCCGACTGTTACAAAGCAGGGCACAAACCCCAAACTGATTGTGATTCTATGCTTAAATTTCACCAACTAAGTAAGTATCAAGCATGAACTCCTCAAAAACTATAACAGTCACAGACAGTCCCCTTGGTATTCCAGTCTATCTTACCACCCCAGGCAAGCCTTCCTTTGTGACAGCTGGTGCCTTACACCAAAAATCAAAATGATATTCAGGCTACTCCCAGGCCCAAATGACCGGTCACTTTCCTTAAGTCAGTCACATCTCAGAGCTCAAACCAAAAACAATGTGTGTAGCCAATGCTATAATAAACTAACTGAAGATTTATTAACTAAGGAAAATAAATGAGTTATTTACAAAATTAAAGCAGGTAAACACACACACACACAAATGAGTTATAGTCCTTAGTTTCAGAAGACGATAGAAGCTGTTGTAATATGCAAGCTCTATATGTCCTTTAGGGCTAACCCAGGCTAAACAGTTTGGGGGCCCTTGCTTATAAAAATAAATAATAATATAATTAAGATATGCATGCCAATCTCCTAACTAGAGAGGCCCCCTGAAGGTCATCAAAGTCCAGCCGCTGCCTTCACTAGCAGGATTGAGCTCACAACCCTGGGTTTAGCAGGCCAATGCTCAAACCACTGAGCTATCCCTCCCCCCTTTAAGATGCTTAGACGTCTTTGCCCTTCAGAGTTCAAGCAGCACAGGGAGAACAATTTCTTCTTGACAGGGATTTTTATTCCCTTCTCCCCAAAACTCAAGCTGATGGGATGAGTGTTTGTGCACTGTCTCCTCTTCATGGGTGTGGGAGGGAGCAATCATCAAAGTCTTTTGTCCCCTGATGTTGCACAATAGCTTGCTGATGTCTATGGGCCTTGTTTCATTGGGCAGGAGATGACGCCTCTTGTGGTAAACGAATATTTCACACATGTTAATGCATCTCTCCTGACTGTGGGGCTTTATAGTTTCAGAGCAAACACCTAAATATTACCTTATAACGTGGGACATAGATATTATGTGTGAGATTAATGCATGCAACAACTTCCAAGAATTTCATACAATCTAAACACATTTTTATAAATCTAATACCTGTTTTAATAATACTAACACAGAGATGAGCCAGACTGGTTTCCAGCTATGCATTGGTCAATGTTCAGTGAGGCCTGGGGGTCTTGGCATGAGCTAGTACCTGGTCTGCCAGCATCACACCATCTTGGGAGACTTCAGCGTCCACACAGATGATAGCCTAAAACTCCTATCTGAACTCTGTGCTTTTTGTTTCTCATAAGTTTTCTTAGAAGTCTCTCTTTCACACACAGACACCAATACCCCAGACAAATAGTAAGGCCTGGTCTACACTTAAAATTTAGATTGACATAACTATGTTGCTCAGGGGGTGTGAAAAAAAATCACACCCCTGAGAACCATGGCTGGGCTGACCTAATCCCTGGCGTAGAAGCAACCAGGGAAGAAAGCTTCCATTGACCTAGTTACTGTTGCTTGGGGAGATGGATTACCTACAGCGACGGAAGAACCCCTTCCATCATTTTAGGAAACAGTTATGCTGCAGTACTGAAACAGCATAGCTACAGTGCGGTAGGTGAGCCTTTATAGCACCTGTATTGTAGGCATGGCCTGGGGCTGGGCACTAACACGAGAAACTCAAGAATAGCCCCCAGTCCTGATTGCACCGTGTCCTACCCCACATAGAAATGAAAACTCCCTGATATAAGATGAAAAAAATCACCACCATAGTCTACTCCTGAAAATCAAGTTCCAAAATGTATTTACAGAAAACTCTACCCAGTCAAGAACTAGAAGAACCAGTGAAGCATAACTATTGTTCCCTGACTACTGCTTATAGATAGTCCAGTACCAAAATGCCCCCTTCTAGCTAACTGCAGTCAAGGGCATCACCTTTGACTTCGAACTTTGCCTTTGTGGATATGAAAGAGAAAAATGAGCCAGCAATACACAGATGACACTCAGTTCTCTGTCCTTTATCTCATACTAAACAACACCATCTTCAAGTTGGTCAAAGTTGAACTTGTATAAGACTGAAGTAATACTCATAGGTTTCTGAAACACTTTCCTATTTCTGCAGCCTGTGCCCCCTTGCCACTACCAAGCATGTCTGCCCTCACATTAAGTTGTTCTGCTGCCTTTGGGTCCATGGGATTCCTCAGCATTATTTGATGCTGAAGTACTGATGGTAACAGAAATTCCCATTTCTGTCTTTGACTGGCCAGAATACTGTGCCCCTTCTTGGGCTTAGCAAAAGTATCTGTTTTGATATTCAGGGTTCTCTATCGGATTGGGCATAGCTTCTGAATAATTTGTTTCTCGCTCCAAGATTATGACCTCTCACAATAGCTACTTTCCACTGAAATAATGAAACAGTTGACCCGCTGGAACAGGCTTGAGTGTGTAGAAGAAACACCTTTCATAGGAAATGGACCTAGATCATGTAATTAATTCCCACAAACCATTACAATGGCTACAGGCCTCACCACGTTCAGGCTAATACAAAACTCATGTTTTTGGCTGTGCGTTCCCGCTGTAATGTCAACACAGACACACACAGAACAATAATTTAAAGAATTTCCTAAGCTATTTCTATTACAGGCTGGGAAGGAAGACAGAGAAAGATTTGTTGTTGTAATTTCTTAATATTTGGGAGGCACTTGGATACATAAATGTTCCCCTACAGGATTTGACCCTAACTCTTGTCCCTATATGTTACTGCTACCTTAATACTATTCCATCAAGTCATTGAGTTTCTAATCAAATTTGTATCAGAACAATTTTTGAGCAGACAAATGCCACCCTTATGTTAAACAGTTGCAATGTATATCTTTGTACTCTTTATGATAATAGTTCATTCTTCTGTTATGCACCTAGCCTGTCAAACCAACAAATGTTTTTAATGCTATAAAAATTATTAAAATATTTAAGAAATAAACAGGCTCTATAATAGTATTGAAAATAGCTGCTAATGATGGAGTGGAATCAGTAAAGTTTTATGATTGTATATACTTTAGAAATAAAGAATCTGAATTTTTTTTATTTAATCTTCTAGTGGTCTATCAAGATTCACAATGGCAGCAATGAAGCCCTCACGCAATATAAAATCAATATCACTTCAATAGCGCCTCTTTTGGAAAAATTAGCAGAGAGTAGTGATGTATACTGGGTCTTACAAGGTAAAATACAGTAGATAACTATAATTTGTGCTGTAATTGTCTGATTTGAATCACAATTTTGCAGACTGTGGAGGACTAAACCATCTTTCACTGCCTTGCTTTGCCCTGAGGTTGTTCATAAGTAGTCTAGTATGTGCATAAATATTCAGAAAATTTTGATATAAAATCTGGAAGACTTGGATCTTTGTCAATATTGGTATGCTAGATTTCACCCATTTCCTCTTGACTGTACATTCCATGTGTTTGACCTGTTCCTACCTTCATGAGTTAGAGCTATCTGAAATTACATGTGTTGACAGTTATATCTTGACATAAGCAGTTGATTTCTTCCTGGGGAACAAAAAATTTGAATCCCCCCTAAACACTGACTTCTTGTTGAAAGATTCCTGAAAACTTCTTCAAATTGTTTGACTTATACAACCCATGATAAAGCTTAAGAGAAATGTTCCTTTCAAGTTTTTTTATGTTATGGAGTTAGCTGTTAGCCAGAAAGAGAGACATTTTCCAAAGAGAGCACTGAGGCTGGGCATACCCACACCCAATAAGCAACCATGACTACAGTTAATTACATACATCAAATAGACTGGTGGTGTAAAATATTTTCTAACTTTAATAACTGAATTTTAACTTAAATAAAAAAAAAAAGCAGAGAAATTTAAGAAAAGGTTAAGCTGGCTTAGTTAATGGTTTACAAGTCAAGTTTTGCCAAAGGTTACACATGCAGTCTCAACTCTTTCAACCTTTTGTGTATTGTATTCGTTTTTAATTATATGATCACATACAATTTCTCAAATAATACAATATATGCAATATATATTCTACAACTTTATGACCTTATTTTGTGCATACTTATTAAATGTAGTGCTTACTAGTCTAATTAGCCCCCTAGCCATCATGGGATGGAATGCTCATGGTAGGAAGCACTGTGCACATCGGTGTTTTGCAGGATTTAGCCCTCAGATACACATGTGGGGCATGTGATAGTGTTCTGTACTATTCTGTACATCAATCCATTAAAGTCATTAGTATGAAACTACTCCTGGGGGAATTCTGTGCTACTGCATGCACATAATTAATGAGCCGTGCATATTTTTAATTTTTTGCGCAGAAAGACGCTTCTGCTGAAATGTTGCTGCAGTTCTGCCTTTTGCCCACCAGAGGGTGCTGTGGCGCAAGAACAGCAGCAGCTCCCAGCAGAAAATAACTTCTGTGGTTCTGCCTTTTGCCCACCAGAGGGCGCTGTGGCAATAGAACACAGCAGCAGCTCCTAGCCAGCTAGGGAAGACAAAGAGCCTGCCTTCTTCACAGCAGCTGTCAGGACAGGAGACAGGGGCTATGGGGAGACAGATGGTGTGGGGTGCTGGGGGTCAGAGAGGAGCTCATAAGGGCTAATCGGGGAGGACAGACTGGGGCAGGGGCTGAATGGGGAAGTGGAGGCACAGGCCCACGGGAGGAAAGTACAGGGCCACATGGTGATGGGGGAGGAGGTGGTAAGCTACATAGCGACAGAGGGTGGCTGAGTGAGGGCACAGAGAGACATGGGGGAGGGGTACAGTGACAGGGGAGTGGCTGGGTGGGAGCACAGACACACATGGGGAAGGGGTACAGAGCCACATAGGGTTGGGGAAGGGGTGTCTGAGTGGGAGTGGAGGGACACATGAACGAGGGTGTGCAAGGACACATGGGGGTACAGGGACACAAAGGGACAGGAACAGATATGCCTGACTGGGAGAGGCTAGGGGTTAGCCAGAGCCTGCATAGGGGAAGATCCCTAACAATCCCTCCCCGCTCGCCCCCCAAAAAACCTGTTCCAAACTTTTCCCACCCATACCCAACAAACTTCCAAATTCACATCCACGCTCCTTCCCAGCAATTTATTTCCCCCTCCCTCCGCTCCTTTGTTATCCCTGACTCCCCCAAGCCTTTGCACTGCTTCTGAGGGATGCAGGAAATATAGTCCTGTATTGTAGTTTAAATGAATTATTACACAGAATTCTGTATTAATACGCCTAGTAAGGAATCTATTTGTCAAAAAAACATTTCCTGAATCTTTTTTTATCTGTATTGTTACAGATATACTTGCTGACAGGTATATTTTGAAATAAATGACCAAAAATAATTGAAACTGATGTGATTATATTGTTGTTTTGACAAATATTCAGAATTCTGCAGATTTTTAAACTATTGTACACAAAATTGTTAATTTTTTGTAGCAGAATTTTTAATTTTTTGGTGGAGAATTCCCCTAGGAGGAATATGAAACATACGAAATAACTAATTCTTGCGCAGCATTTTACAGTTTCATGTCATAAAGTAATAGTGAAAATTATGCAGAAATACAGAGGCCATCTACATTAGTTCAGTTAAGTGCCTCATATCCTGAACTCCATCCATGTACTTGGAGAACATGTATAGAAATTGAATGTCATTAAAGGTAAAGTGGACTATGAAAATAGCACAAGCATAGAGGTATGAAAAATATAAGTGTTTTAATGTGTTTTTAAGGTTATAGGAAAAATAGTGTGATGTATTGAATTATTTGAGAACTAGTGTTTGATCATGAATTTAAAGATTGTGATGTAATGAATATGAGGGGACAGAATTAAGGTAGCTAATCCTGTTTTAATTTTGATGTTTCTGGATTTTTAGATTAGAATGTAAACACTTATGTAACCTTAACTGTATTGATGGCTGATGTGCCCATTTTAATGTTCAATTGACATATTCAACATTATGAATTCTGAACAAGCAGAGTTAGACTTAAAAAAAATATATAATCCCAAACTAGTATTGATGTGGGTTCATTGGAATGTGCAGGAGCATTTGAGAAGAGAAAATCTGTTCTTTACTAGATAACTAAATACATGTTCTGAGAGGTTTTAGGAAAACTTGCTCCCAAACGAAATTCTTGCATGCCAGGTTGAAGATTACAGTCTGAAACCTCATAAAAAACAAGGATTATAATACAAATGGTAAAACGTTAATTTTACCATCCAGCGTAGCACTGAAAAATTATCATTAATCTTTTAGGATGAATATAGTCTATAGAATTTGAGTTACGATGATTGATTTTTTTTTAATAAAGCTTAACATTCTTTTAAATTCAGATCCTGTTTATGAAGATATGTTGAGTGACAGTAGGAAAATGATCACTAATGAGAAAATAGATGCTTACAATGAAGCTGCAATCAGTATTCTGAACAGCAGCTCCAGAAATTCCAAAGCTAAAGTTAAAGTGTTCAGCGTTTCTAAACTCATAGCAGAAGAAACTATCATGCAGTCTTCAGATGGCCTGCATCTCCCAGAATCAAGCAGAGAAACAGTGAGTACTTTCATTGTTAGTCAACATAACAAAAAATTAATAATGGAGCAAGATTTTAATTGAACATGTTGTACTCATAATGGCAGATAGTATGAACTTTGATGTCCCTTGATGATTGTAGTCTTAAAAATGACACGCAAGAGTTTTCCAGGAAATTGTTTGCAAGACCCCAGCAGACGAAAGGGTATTTTTTGGGATCGTGCAAACAAATTTTACAAGATGCTACTTGCCATTTTGTAAGTAACTACGTAGCTGTTTAAAAAACGTAGTTTCTCCTATATGTTAAACACTATTGAGACCATCACTAGATCCTTCACATTCTGAGGAATCCAAGCTGCAAATTTGTTGCTTTCCTCTGCATGAATGAATGACAATCACAACTTTTTGGAAAGCTGTTCTCAGGGCTAAATCGTAAACCTCACCTTTTGTGAGTGTGCAGGATCCTCAACACAGTAGTAGTAATTCTGCTATGGCAGAGGCTGGGGGTATGTGGGGAACCCTTTCAGGGAATCATCATCCCATATAAATATCTGTAAAGGCTCCCTGCAGCACAACATGGAGGAAGTTTATGGTTATGGGGGTGGGCTAATAGATAGGCAAAAGGTGGGTTATTGGATCCAGGTCAGCTGGCAAGCTGTATAGGTTACTGCAACACTGAGTCTGCAGTAATGTTTGCAAAGCAGTTTTGCTGCCATTCCGCAGTTTGAGGTAGAAGTATTACATTTCCACACCCTCCATAGCAGACCTTCCCAGGTCTACTTATTTGGGTTGTGCTCCCGCCTGTGACTTTGGTTCTTGTTGCTTTTTCAAAATCAATAATAAAAATTAAAGCTGTTTGTTTACATGAGGACTCTTAAAAATATTGACTCAGATCTGTTAATATGGGTTATTTTAATCCTGGAATTTGTGTGTAACTAGCTGTGTGCACATATATGAAGTACTTAAATATAAAATAAGGGAAAATGCCTCTCTACTAATGCGAAATATTAGTAAATATATTTAAAAAAAATCTCCTATGCTGAGAATGTTTGATAGCTAGTTACTTGTTTCTTTGACAGAGTGCAATGATTCTTATGAACGTCTACTGCAATAAGATTCTGAAGCCCGTTGATGGTTCCTGTTGCCAGCCTCAGCCTCCTCTCACTCTGATACAGAAGCTAGCTTTTTGCTTTTTTGCTTTGTCCATTATTGGATATTTAATTCTCAGTTTTATTTATCGTAATAATCATCGAAAAAACAAGCCATGCACCGATATGGAAAGTGGAGAGGAGAAAAAACCTGTCACCAGTACATCTCCTGTTTCTACTCTAGAGACACTGTTACACTCCTTCTTCAAGCTGGGTCTGATCATGGCCTATTTCTATCTGTGTGACAGAGCAAATCTATTCATGAAGGAAAACAAATTTTATACACATTCATCTTTCTTCATACCAATCATCTACATCCTGGTTTTAGGGGTATTTTATACCGAAAACACCAAAGAGGTAAAGATCATGCTGGTGTCATTTCCCAGTTCAGGATTGTAATTGAATTCATTTTTATTCACTAAAATATTACAGGTCAAATTTTCAGAAAGATATCGCTGATGCTCTCACAAAATATAGAGTTGCATATGGTAATTCATTAATTGTACACAAACTGGTAATTAGGTGTAAAAGGATGTTTTTGCAAGTGCATTGGGTAAAGCATTTCTGTGGGTGCAGCTGCTGGTAGGGTTCATCCATCAACTGGCCACAAGGCATCAGAGTCAAATCCTAGTTCAGACTAGTAGATGAGCTTTGATTTATGGGGCAACATCTAATACACAGTGAACTTAATATAATGTCATTAGTGTAGAAGTTTTTCTTCTTAGACCCAACCGCCCATAAACTGGTTTATTGTTTTGAACTTTTTCTCCTCATTTTGTAGATGTTCGTTGTACTTGTTGGAATAGCAACACTCTTGTTTTGTTTTGCATAGACTAAGATGTTAAATAGAGAGCAGACAGATGAATGGAAAGGCTGGATGCAGCTTGTTATTTTGATTTATCATATCTCTGGAGGAAGCACTGTAAGTGATTTGAATTGAATTATTTTTTGTTAAAAGTAATGTGATTTGGATTCAATGCTTTAAAGGAAAAATAAGCTGCTGCCATTTACCGCCAGGATACAGAAGTTAAAATATCCAAGCATTTATTAGATTTGAGTATCATAAACAGTTCACGTTATGCTCCTCATTTAACCTTTAATTTCAAAAACATAATTTTTGTGAGGCCTCATTTATATCATTTCCTTCAGTAAGTGAAGATATCAATGGGGCTATGCTGTTTTTTGGGGTTTTTGTGTCTCCCCCCTTCACCCCCCCCCCATATATGCAGTGAAGGGGAATTATTTTCTCATTATGGAAGATGGTATTAACTTAATTACAAAAACTTGCTGGAGACAGCTTTTGTGTGTTTTAGGAGTTGAAACTGTTAAAGGCAACGTTCAATAACACTTTTTTCCCTTTTAATCCAGTTATAGACCCACAAGAAAGTAGAGCTGTTGATACAGTTGTAAGAAGTTCATTCAGATTTTACAATTTGAGAGAGGCCAGGTCAAAAGAGAATTGCTTTAAGTAGTAGTAAGTAGGTCATAACATTTCTTTCCTTTGGTTTACAATGACACAGTTTTATGAAACAGAAACACAACAAGCCTAAAATACAGAAGAACTTTCTCCTCTTGTCCCTGAACTTACTTACAATTAATAGTGTTTAAAAAAAAAAAGAGAGAGAGCACTTCTGTGGCCCTCTGTAAAAGGGTAAATTATTTTTCTCAACAGTTTTTGCCTGTGTATATGCACGTTCGGGTTCTGGTTGCTGCATATCTGTTCCAAACAGGTTATGGCCATTTTTCATACTTTTGGATCAAAGGAGACTTTGGATTGTATAGAGTGTGTCAGGTAAGAATAAATCTTTCACTGATTTTATATAAAAATATTTCCAAGTTCAGATCTCTCTGCTCGCTAAATTATCTGAGATAAAAATTATTTTGGTTGATATTCATAACAAACTGATCATTGTCTCTCTCTCATCTAGTCCATTTAATATAGTCTGATCAATCTAGTTTATCTAATACAAACATAATGAAAAATTTTAGAGAGAAGGCTGGTAACCCATTAGAATGTGGCTGAGGTGAAAAATAATCATTCTTAATATTTTCATCAGAATTTGGGCACAGTAAATAGTGATGAACATAAACCAGTGTAATATTATGAAAAGGCAAGACTGAAACCAACTTTATCTAAATTATCCATTTTGGATCTTTCTTTCTCCAACCTATCCTCCCATCTTGTCTGTTTAATGTGGATATTCTTTTTTACATACCACTAGACAACATTTTTCTGTTGGTCTCATACAAATAGATAAATATTTGGTGAATCCAGGATACTACCGCCTGGAAACAAAATCAATTTTTTCTCACTGTGAAGAGTGTGATGATGCTTACGGCAGCCAGGGCTGTCAGCCACCATGTTGCCACCTCCCTCCTGCGTGAGGAAGTCTTGCCTGTGAAAGCTGAGTGTTAGCTCCCTCACACAAACGGTCCATCAGCCACTCAAGTACTCTCCTTTGGGCTATACTAGCCCTGCATTTGCCCTGCAGGCTGACAATAGATGTACCCCAGGCCCTGGGTCCCTTCAGAGTGTCCCCCTATGGTATCCAGTCCCTGATCAGTAGATACCCACAGAAATCCCAGATCCTCTGTTCCCAAAGGAAGAGTGTACCCCAATTTAACAGTTTTACCTTAGACCAACACTCCTGTGTCACACACATCACTTGAGTTTGGTTATAGTAAACCAAAATAAGATTTATTTAAGAATAAAATTCAAATAGAATGGTTGCATATAAGATAAAATTGTAAAATGCAAACTGGGGCCTACACTCATTATTAGATAGGAAAGGTAAGTATTAAAGTTCAGTCTTTGGCAGCACTTGGTAGCCCCAAGGAGCTAGGACTCAGTCTTTCATGAAGCTCCCTCACTTTACCTCCTCAGTGAATGGCTCCACTCTGAGATATACCAAATACGTTTTTTGTCTTTATTCACAGACAGGGCAATCCCCGCACTGTCATACTGTTCCTTTTCACTTCCAAGTGGTTTCAGTGTTTATAGTGAGTCTTGTATGGTTTTCCATTGACTTGTCTATATTGGTGCAAAGATACACTGTCGAGCAATACATTACATAATCAGCTAGCTTGGGAAGGTGATCACCCAGACATATTTCCTGTGGACTCATTTTCACTCCAAAACCAGAAGGGAATAATTTGTTATATTATTTCTTAAATATGACCCTGTGATGGGTTTCCCGGGGTGCAACTTGGAAATGGGGTACCACTGAGCCCTCGGCCTCTGTCTCACCAACCTGGGATCCCTGTCACACTGTGATGCTGTGACAAGCTGCAAGCCCTCCAGGAACTGCATTTACACAGACATCCACAGGCAGGGACACACCCTGCTGAGTTACATGAACGCTTTTGCCAGCTACTCGTGAATCAACAATAGAGAGGCTCCACTGATCCCCACAGCTCTCCAGACCAGGACCCCAGAGTTGTACTAACTTGTCTTGGTCAGAAGCCTGACCAGTGTAAGTTTATTACCCAGTCCACCCCTCCCTCAGTGTGGAGAGGACATACACCAGCTCTTGTTCCTGAGCAGATTTCCCATGCATTTCAAGCAAAACCCACTGTTTTAGGTAAAATATAAAACAGATTTATTAACTACAGAAAGGTAGATTTTAAGTGATTGTAAGTAGTAAGCAATATAGATCAAATTTGGTTACCTAAGAAATAAAACATTAAATCACAATCTGAGTTCCATAAACTAGACAGGATTTAAATCAAGCAGTGTCTCACCCTGATGGTATAGTTCCTTAATACACAAACTAGGATTCTCCTTTCCAGCCTGGGACCACCTCCCCAGATCAGACTTTGTTCTCCAGATGTGTTTCCTGGTGTTGGGGGGGAGAGAGAGGCCAAATGATGATGTCACTTCTCCTCCTTTATAAGTTCCTCCAGCTTGCTTCAAAGATCTTTTGCTATGAAACAGTCTCCATTGTGTAGGTCCTCTCTCTGAGAGGTCTCTAATGTATACAATTCCCAAGGTAGTCCTTATGAATGTGTATTCCCCTTGATGGGCCATTATCCGTGTCTGGCTGCTCCATTGTTGAACCCGAAGGGCTGGTTGTGAGTGTTCCCAACCTTACAACTTATTACAGTAACACACATAGTAAAACTTCATAACTTCCCATACAATTATAGCACATACAATCTAACAGGATATTAATGTTCAACTGATAATACATCACAAGGCATACTTTGTATAAAACATATAATTATATCCATGGTAAATAGGGGGGTGCCAAAGTGTTGCTTTGGGGTACTGAGTGACACACGCCCATGCACAGATCTCTCAATTATTAATGAGTATTGGTACATTACAAACTTGTAGTAGAGACCTCATGTGCTAGTATTTATGGATAATTACCATGAAGGTGGTGTATTAGGTGTAGTGAGTTTGTGGGGTCTGAGACAGTTGTTGTTTGTAAAGAACAGTATGAAGCCTTTGCCAGTTGTCACCAATGGGCCTTTATGTCTTAAGGAGTTTTTCTTTCTCTGTGGATAAGAGCAATTGAATTCAGCACTCCAGCACATTGGATTGCCTGCTTCCAAGACTGCAGGTCTTGCTTTGGATGGCACAAACTACTGTCATCTCTGGTTTGAACTACAGCCATTTTCATTCAATTAAATTCTAAAAGCTTTAAGCTGTTGTATGCCTGTTGGACTCATGACCTCCCTCGTCATTAGTAAAATAAAAAAGTATTGTGTGTTTTAGTTGAGATCACTCATGCTCCCCTAAAGGATGATGGAATGGCTGCTTCACTCAAATGAATGCTTATTAGGCTCTGTCACAGCTTCAGAGTAACTGCACTTTTAACCCTGTCCCCTCCATGGTCTGGTCCAGGAATGTCCATTTAGGTCTCACCCCCCTAGCTATCACCTCTGCCAGGTCTACTACCAGATCTATTAATTATTCTCTTTTCAAAATGAAAGGATATCTCAAAGTCCACTGTTGTTCATAACAATCAATTGTTCCAATACATTGTGTTGTAGAGGTTTTTTGTCCAGTTAATGTGAGGGAATACACTATACATTTTTAAAATATGTGACTGGCTCACCATGTTGCTGTCAAATGGTATCTTGGTTCAAACAACAAACTACAACCATTCAGCTCTACTTCTTTGCTAAAGGTCAAACTGCTTATTGAGACAGCCATTCAAATTTCAAGAAAGGTAATATTGTAGGTGTTTAAATTGATATGCATAATATCTATATAATTTGTATAGTGTTAAAGAAAAACCCAGTTTGATGGTAATCCTAAATGAAAAAAACTCTTCTCTCTTCCTGCTCCTCCCAACTATCCACAGGTTTTATTTCGTCTCAATTTCCTGGTTGTGGTGTTATGTATAGTGATGGATCGACCGTACCAATTTTACTACTTTGTTCCACTAGTCACTGTCTGGTTTATGATCATCTATGCTACATTAGCTGTATGGCCTCAGATAGTCCAGAAGAAAGCAAACGGTAAAATAAATTTCGTTTTTCCTTTTACTGTAAAGGTGTTTACATGATAATGTACACAGTTACAATCATATACAAAACTTGGTAGCCAGTGTGTTTGTCTTTATGTGGATATGCGAATAATGTAGAAGTAAATTCTGGAAATATGTTAAACCACTGTCCACCAAACTTGGAGAGAGAGTTTTCACTTGCTGTAGTTCTCAACAGAACACATCAAGTGTTTGTTGAACTGTATCCTTGCTTAAATTTGTTGGAATATGAATTATATTTCTGAGGTTTTGAAAATTGTTTGGTGAACACTGCAAGAAACAAACAATTGCTGAATGCAGGCTAAAAACCTCACATGAGCTTGCTCCTAGATTGCTATACCTGTATTCATTGAATTCAGAGTTTTAATGTTATCTATGGTTTTCCCTTTTATTTACAAAACTTTGAGAGGGAATGGCATAGTGTATTTTCTACCTTACAAACTAAAGTTCATATTCTAGAAAAATACTTTGTTCACTAAAAACGGATGGCATGAGCAATAGTATTGCAAACTTCCCCTAGTCTGTGCTGTCAATGTACCTCAACCCTCTTCTTGAGGGGCCAGTTTTGTTATCTCTTACCTAGTAGGGGTCTCCTTGCTGCTACAGTGTATGACCCCCTTGCTGAGATTGTCAAGGTGGTGCTAAATGCATTATTTCCTTAATGTGGATGTTTGTTCTTTAGAAAGTTGAAGTGAGACCACCAGCTTGTTTCACATACTATAGCTCAATGAACAGTTGTCATGTGGTAACTGGTTTTGGAGATCATTTACCTCACCTAGATTAGAACCAGTGACCTGGAGAGTAAAGACTCTATGTACTATCACAACATAGATCCCCATCCCTTCTTCTTTGAGTAGTGTCACTATGGTGTCGCTCCACTGTAGATGTATGTGCATCCCTACACTTCTGATTGGAGATCTTTGGTAGCAGTGTTCTTTCAGCATGTACATGCGCTCTCTCCTCCTCATGCATTGCCTTGAGGCTAATTAGCTCTGAATGGGCGAATTCAGTTCCTTCTCAACCATCCCTGGCTAGAGACAGAGCAATTAGGATCCGTTCACGGATACTTTACTCTTTAGAAATTTGTTCTTAGCTAGTTTGTGTTTTTGTAACCTCCACTTTTGTTGATAAAACTGTGTAGTGTAGATGTAGACAAGGCTGAAGAGGATGGCAGATACCTTACAGATATTTCTCAAGGAGGTAAAAGACACTCACCATAAGTTGCTGAATATTTTACATACCTCCTCCTCCTCCTCCAGAATAATGCTCCCCATCAACAAGGTGCTTTTGGACCCAGCTAAGCTTATATGGCAGACACCAGCATTGGCCACACCAACAAGCAAATGGGATGATAAAAAATGTCTTATGTACCTCCCAGTGTTATCTGGGGTCTTTAGAACTTTTAACAGGAGCAACTTAATTTATTCCTAACGCTGCCTAAAATAAAATAATTAATGGAAACACAACAATTTTGTTTGATAAGATTTATGCAAGTAAACGTGCTTTCTTTAAAATGGCAGTTTATTAGATATAAGCACATATAAACATAAGCAACAGATTTAGAACATTTTAGATATTTAATATTTGAAACGGTATTAAGTAAATAATGGCAAGTTTGCTTTGGCCAGTTTACCCATCGGGGAGAAAGGGTGTCAGGAAAAATGTTTTTTAAGATGGCTTTTGAGGATTGCTTTAAAATTATTAGCTAATTTTTTGTAACTAATTCTTATAAAACATAGGTTATGATGATTTTTTTACTTAATTCTTAATAAATTTTTAATAATAGAGGCATTTAGATTTTTTATTAAGATTTTTAATTTTAGTTGTTTACTTGTCTATTCCCTTTTTTTATTCTGATTAGCAGAAACTGCCAGCTAGAGATGACCTTGCTTCTAAAAGCCTGTCTTCAAATTAACCCTTAACTATGTGGTGTTTTATTTCATTAATTCAGGGTGGCTGAATGCACATAATATGGCTCCAATTAACTTGATTACATTCTGGGGTATACACACCCCTTAAATTCAAGGCAACACCAGGGATACAGAATTTCTTTTTCCCCACCCTCCCCCTAATTCCGTTGTGATAGATGCAGTGAACTCCCGTGGCCGGCAGCAGCATTCAAAGTCCACCCCTTATGATAGGGATTGGAAGCATCTGGACTTATCTGGATGAAAGGCCTACTCATCTGCTACTCTGCAATTTAGAATTGCAAACTACCAGGCCTTAACAGCAAAATATGATTACATGAACTATACCAAACTTAACCTCTTTATTGACCATCTCACTGAATCATAATGGGAACAATTTCGAGCCATTATCAATGAAGGGCAGTTGGTGGTCAAAACAGCACTCCAGGCAGTGCTTGATGCAGCTGATACAGTGACCCAGTCCATCTCAATAGCAGTTGTGATGCAAAGAGCTTCGTAGTTCCAGCTTTCAGGTTTCCCAAAGGAGGTGCAAACAACTGTTGAAGACCTCTCCTTCCATGGCTCTGAGTTGTCTGCTGAGAAGACCGATGCATCGCTCCACACACTTGGGGATTCCAGAGCCAAACTTCAGTCACTGGAGAGCTATACAACCAGACAAAAGAGAAAATTTAGTCCTCAGTCTTCTTGCAAACTGCGTGCACCACAGTTCCCACCACAACACTACTAAAAGCCACAGAGAAAGAAATCCAAATTCCAGAGACATAGACAGGCCCTCAATCTTCAACATCACAGTGTGTCACTTCAGAACATCAGTTTTGACATCCTGTTTGAGGCCACTCCCTTCAAAATCAGCTGCCACTTCCCAACCCGTTGCATCCCTTTGGATGTTGCCTTGTTTTGTTCCACCACAACTGGGAACACATGACATCTGACAGATGGGTTTTGGAGGCTATTTCCAATGGGTATTCAATCCACTCCATCTCCATCCCCCTTCCCCGTCCCTCTTCAGGGACCCTTCTCATGAGAGATTATTGCAACAGGAGATAGATCATCTCCTCCACCTAGAAGCCATAGAACCTGTCCATCTACATCTCCACGCCAGAGGGTTTTACTCTCTATTTCCTGATCCCCAAGAAAAAGGGAGGTTGGAGACCCATACTGGACCTCAAGGCACTGAACAAATACTTCAAGGCCCAAAAATGCAAGATGGTCACACTAGCAGCGATTATTCTATCTCTGGAATAGGGAGATTGGTTCTCAGACCTGGACCACCAAGACGTGTATTTCCATGAATCATCTGTGAGATGGTAGGATTGATATCTCAGATTTACTCTGAGTCAGGACCAGTACAGCGTGCTCCTCTTTGGCCTCTCCTGGGCTCCCAGAGTATTGTCCAAGATCCTTTCTGTAGTGGCAGCTCACCTACATACCCAGGAGATCATGATCTACCCATACTTGGACAACTGCCTCCTGAGGGTCCACTTCTTTGAAGAAGTTCTACGTGCTACCCACAGAACTGTGGATGTATTCACAACCTGGGCCTGCAAATCAACATCCAAACATTGACCTTAACTCCGGTACAACTCCTGGAGTTTATGGGAGGTGACCTTGACTGCAAGTGAGAGCGCTCTTCCCACAACACAGATTTCACAGCATGTCCATGCTTATAGAGACAGTTCAAGCAAGCCTTCAGAGTTCTGCCAGACATTGCTTCCTGCTTCTGGGGCACATAGCTGCCGGTATGTTCATAATATCTCATGCCAGACTGCACATGAGGTGTCTGCAGACATGGGCCAGCTCGGTTTACAGGCCGCAGAGAGACAGGATGCCTTCCAGGGTCAAACACTTCCTGGATTGGTGAAAAGATGCAGGAAACGTTTGCCTGGGGGTCCTGTTCACTCAGCCTCTCCTCCCCTTCCCTGACATCAATTCTCGCTATGGACACATCCCTCATGGGTTGAGGTGCACACCTCAACAACCTCAGAACTCAGGGCAAATGGTCGCCCATAGAGAGAACTCTCCACATCAACTCTTCAAACTCAGGGCAGTCAGGAATGCTTGCGCTTACTTTCTCCCACTGATCAAAAGTACACACACAAAGGTCATAACCAATAACATTGCATGCGTGTACTACATAAATCATCAGGGAGGCGTCAGATCAGCCTCTCTCTGCACAGAAGTACTAAAGCTATGGAACTGGTGCATCTGCCACAATGTTCTAATATCAACAGCCTACCTTCTGGGAGTGCAGAACACAACAGCGGACAGTCACAATTGCATGTTCTCATACAACAATGAGTGGGAACTGAACCCAGCAATACTTCACAGCATGTTCAGTCAATGGGGGACACCATCAATACACTTGTTCACTACTTACCTGAACAGGAAATGCCCATACTGTTGCTTCAGGACTGGCCTTGGACAGCACTCATTAGGGGACGTTTCCTTCTTCTATGGGATGAGGGTCATCTTTATGCCTTTACCCTGTTCCCTCTGATGGTGAAGGTCCTGTTGAAAATAAAAAGAGAAAAAGCAAACTTTTTACTCCCATCTGACTAGGACAGATGTGGTATTCGTACCTGTCACAGCTGGTGATGCGTCCACCCATCTGTCTTCAACCCACTATTTACTCCTCTCACAGAACAAACGAGACACTCTCCATTCCAACCTGTGGATACTCCGGTTCAAGGCTTGGCTCTTTCTTGGTTCCAACACAGAAAGAGTACCTTCTCTGAGGAGATACAGAAAGTGTTACTAGACAGTCGGTAATCGGCTACCCATTATACTTACCTGCAGAAGCAGTCCAGGTTTCAGGTTTGCTGTGATTCCAGGCAAATTATCCTGACATGCTGCTCTCCCTGTGGCGTTAGATTACATACTGGCTCTTAAGAAAACGAGGCTATTCCTCAGTTTGCTCAAGGTACACCTGGCAGCCATAGTGACTTTACATCCACAAGAGTTTTCTCACACCCAACCACAAAGAGTTCCTCAAGGGCATAACAAACCTTTTGCCACAGCCCAGATGCCCTACTCCAGCATGGGACCTAAATCTAGTTTTAAAGAGCCTTGAACCTATGGCCACTTGTTCACTTACACACCTGTCAATGAAACCGCATTTCTCGTGGCCATCACGTCAGCTAGGAGAATAGGGGAAATAGATGCACTTATGACGCACCCCCCCTTTACAGAATTCTTTCACAACAAGGTTATTCTCAGACCACACTCAAAGTTTATTCCTCATTTTGTTCACATGAACTGACCAATTAATCTCCCAACCTCTTATCCTAAGCCTCACTGTTATAACAGAGAGGCCATAGTCCACATGCTAAATGTTAGGAGAGTTCTGGCCTTCTACCTGGACAGGATGAAGACTTTTAGGAAATCTCGCAAGCTCTTCCTTTCCATTGCGGAAAGGTCTAAATGCACAGCAATATCGCCCCAGAGGCTCTCTAAGTGAGTCTCGAACAATATTAAGCTCTGCTATCATGTTCGCAACATAATGTCTCCATCTGGAATTCTCACACGCAACATGAGGTCCGTTTCTTCCTCTGTCGCTTTCTTCAAGAATGTCCCTATCTCAGAAATCTGCAGAGCAGCCACCTGGGCGTCTGTACATACCTTCGCAGAATACTGTATGATTATTGGGGACTCTTCTTCTGATGCTAGCTTCAGCGCAGCAGTATTATCCATAACACTCAACTTCGAAGCCCGAACCTCCCATTAGGAATACTGCTCGGGAGTCACCTACAGTGGAGCACCCATAGGGACACTACTTGAAGTAGTAGTAGTTACTCACCTTGTGCAGTAATGATGGTTCTTTGAGGTGTGTCCCACTTTTGGTGCTCTGGAACCCGCCCTCCTCTCCTTTACTTTGGAGTTCTTGATAGGGACTCTGCGGTAGAAAAGGAAGTGAGGGTGGTTGGCCTGCGCAGCATTAATTAGCCTCGAAGCAGAACACAAGGAGAGAGAGCACATGCAGGCCAAATGGACACTGCTACCAAAGATCTCTGATCAGAAGTGCAGGGATACACATATACCTACAATGGAGCATCCATAGGGGGACATATCTCAAAGAACCATAGTTACTGCACAAGGTGAGTAACTTCTTCCCTCACATATTAATGGTGTAATATTCCAATTGTGTAGATTGCATTTTTGATAGTGGAGCACTTTAAACGTGCATCTGGAATACATACTGCAGAACTGGTAATTGGCCTGTACTTTGAAACGATGTGCAGAATGTTTACTGTTAATTTTAAAGCACTGACAACCAGGTCACGAGATTATATGTAGCACCCTGATATTTGTCTTACAACAGCTCCTCCTTCCTCATGTGCACTGTGCAACAGAAGTCCCATTGTGGACCTCACAGCACTACTTCCTGAAAGCTCCTTTCAATGACCACTTTCCTTCAGCTCTGTGCCTGTTGCCTGCTTCCAATCTTTGAAGCAGGAGTGAGAGCCATTCTCCGCTGCACAGCTGAGTTGTGGGATCAAAACTGTGTCAACCAGCAGCCGGAGGGAGCTGTTCCTTTTGGCTAGCCTTGGCAAGATACAGCTCCTCAACTGACCAGTTCAGCTTAGGAGGAGCAAAATTAGATGTGCCTCATAGTACCTCACTCCTTTAATGCGTTTGTAGGGTTAAAGTGTGCCCTTGGATATGTGCACATCAGTCTCATTCAAGCCAGAAGGGGTTGTACTTGTGCATCAGAGGATAAAATAATGTGTGAATTTATGATTGTGAATGTTCATGGTGTGGATTTTACTTTATATGAAAGAAAGCAAAATCACCAAATTAAAATGTTTGGATAATGGCAAACTGGGACTGGCAAATACCTGGACAATATACATATTAAATTATACAAGATATCTGTGTGACACAGCTACTGACTTCTTATTAACTGTATCATTTGTTTTTGTTTTGAAAAATAAGAGCCAGATACTCATTGATTTTTTCAATTCTCCCACAGGGAACTGTTTCTGGCACTTTGGCTTACTGCTGAAACTAATTTCCTTACTTGCATGTATATATTTTCTAGCAAATTCTCAGGTTTGTAAATTATACTTATTGTATCCTTAGAGAATGAATAGTAGCCTGTGTATTCAGTTTGGAAAAAGAACAGGAGTATTTGTGGCACCTTAGAGACTAACAAATTTATTTGAGCATGAGCTTTGATGGGCTACAGCCCACTTCTTCGGATGCATAGAATGGAACACATATTGAGGATATATATATACACATACAGAGAGCATGAAAAGGTGGGAGTTGTCTTACCAACTCTGAAAGGCCAATTAAGTAAGAGAAAAAAACTTTTGAAGTGATAATCAAGATAGCCCAGTACAGACAGTTTGATAAGAAGTGTGAGAATACTTACAAGGGGAGATGGATTCAATGTTTACAAATGTTTAGAAAGCCACTCTGAAGAGAACATTATGACCAGTTTTCTGTTACTATATAGGAGAGTATGGGGGAAAAAATTGAATATTTAAATGCCTCCTTTTCATATCTATTTTATCTGGGAAGTTGGAATTTTCAGTATCCTACTTTTTGTTTGTTTCTCACAACACTTTTAAAAGTCATTGTTCTTTCCTACAATGTTATGTAAATTGAGAGATCAGCTTTATTTTTATCTTTCAGGGCCTGTCTGGCTAATTTATTGGGGGTTGGGGGAAGGTTGTGCTGTTAGTGCTTATGGCCAGTATAGTTGCAGAAGAGCAAGTTGCATTCTGTTTTCTCATGCATCTCAACAAAATTGTCCTGATGCCAGAAATTTTGTCAGTGATGAGCGATGTACAAATCAAAGAACAGTTTGACTTTCAGATGCCAGGTTGAGCTGTAGTACCAGGAGTTAGAAAGATTTCATTTTTCTTCACTACATTTCCTATGATTGAAAACAGATAAAAATGTAAATTTAAAAAGACAGATCTCACTTTGACATAGAAACCAAGCAAATGTGGCACAGAAGTCATTGGAAAATGACATGGAAGGCCTAATTTTGCTGCCATTTGTCTATTGAAAACTTTAGAAACAGGAAGGTCTGCACTGTTTGGAGGATGTCAGTCTCTCATGGGTGAAATTCATGCCTATGCAGATTTCCAGGAGATCTATTGTTGAAGATTTGCTTTGTGTCGATCTTCTGTATCATTGTGAATTTCATGCCAAATGCATGACTTACCACGTACTGTATCATGTACAGGGTACAGAGTATTAGTACTGCCAACACATAACTTATTGTCTCCATTTAAGCCCACAGTGCAAAATCGAGTGGTGAGAGGAAAGATGGTAGATGCTTTTATCAATGGTAAATTAGAGGGAAATGTCAGATGCCTTTCAGAGCATTTCTGTCATGGTGCATAGGGAATAACATCTATCTGCAGAAATATTCAAATTATCATAGAATCATAGACTTTAAGGTCAGAAGGGACCATTACAATAATCTAGTCTGACCTCCTGCACAACGCAGGCCACAGAATCTCACCCACCCACTCCTGTATCAAACCTGTGTCTGATTTATTGAAGTTCTCAAATAATGATTTAAAGACCTCAAGGTGCAGAGACTCTTCCAGCAAGTGACCCGTGCCCCTTGCTGCAGAGGAAGGTGAAAAACCCCAAGGGCTTATGCCAATCTGCCCTGGAAGAAAATTCCTTCCCGACCCCAAATATGGCGATCAGCTAAACCCTGAACATGTGGACAAGATTCACCAGCCAGCACTCAGGAAAGAATTCTCTGTAGTAACTCAGATCCCACCCCACCTAACATCACATCACAAGCCATTGGGCATATTTACTGCTAGTAGTCAAAGACCAATTAATTGCCAAAATTAGGCTATCTCATTATAACTATTGATCCCTAGGGGAGCAGCCACAGAGGGGAACATGACACACTTTGCCAGTCAGTCACACACCTCTGTTAGAGAGCAGGACTCCCAAGCTCTAATCCTGGCTCAGGGAGGGTAGCACTGCCCTGTGGTTAGAGCAGCAGCGGCCTTGTATTAACAGAGCACATAAGTCATGGACCAGGATCCCACTGAGCTAGGTTCTATGGAAACACAGAATAAAATTACAGTCTCTTCTCCAAAGAGCTTGCAATCTAACACAATATGGCATACTTCTGACACATTTATAATAGGGCCCAATAACGTTGGAATAATCTTAAAACTCCAGCTCCTCAGAATGATTGAAACAAGATTATTCACTGGTACAGCTGATTGAAAAATGTGGGGAAAATGTTTAACACATTTTTTAGTTGAAACTTGGAATTTTCAGAAAACTTCAACTACCCTTTAAGTTGATCAGAAAAATAAAAGAAATTCAGGAATAGTTTCAGGTACTTTTCAACCACTTCTAGTCATTAGTAAAGATTTTAATCTCCTGTAGGAATGGTAGACTGGCCGCCTTCTTCCCTACAGTTGGAGGAACACTTTCTGCAAGCTAATTCATGGAGGGGTATGAACAATGATCTCTGAGAAGGAGACCATTAATTTATTCCTTCTGTCTGCTGAGAACTGCACTGACTACAGATAGGGAGGGAGGATTAGGAAATACTGTACAGTACATCATGATACAGTCAGAGGCACACAGAATAACAAGGTGTGTGTTTCCAATTTGTGTTTAAGGGAGAGTGGGGTCAGGCAGCAGTTTGGGGATATTGTCTAGTGAGTATCAGATGTGTATATCTAACACTTGTATTAAAATAGGTTCATTCAATTAGATAATATGAAACAAACAACACATTTTTACTTCTTCCATATCTGAGAATATGCAGTGTTTAAATTAAATGTAGGGAATGGGAAGTATGCTGCAGGTTAACTGTACATCTGTAGTGTTTTGCCGTTCAAAAATTTATCTGCACTCATTTCAGAGTTTTCTTTTTTTAAGGAAGGAATTTGTTTCAGGCTCTGGCCTGTACATAGTAGAACATGACACAGGCAATGTAGACAACTGTCCTACCTGCTTTAAAATTAATTGATGTGAAAATTGAACTATTAAACCAACATTAACTGACATAAGTATTCTGGGCCTTATCCTGAGAGGGCAGAGTGTGCACAAGTCCTGTTGACTTTATTTTTAGGTGAGGCCAATTAAACTGATTTAGTACTGGTACGATGGTATTAAAATTTAATTAAATGAATTAAATTTATTAAATGGGGTTGAAGTCAATGTTAACATTCTTGCCATGTTTGTATTTTGCAGGGTGTATTTGAGAAGATTTTTTCTCTTTGGCCATTGTCCACATGTTTTGAGCTGAATGGAAATGTCTATGAATGGTGGTTTAGGTGGAAGCTAGACCGCTATGTATGTAATCCTTTCATAAATTAATTGTGGTCTTGTGTTTTAAGAAGTATTCCTGAACATATTTTAACTTTTATAATCTACTTCTCCCTCTTCCCATGGAAAAAATAAATTTGAAGTTCCAGGCAATGGTTTGTTGTAGGGCCTGGGAGCATCCACTTTTACTTCAAGTATTTGTCAAAGCCATGCAGAAAAGATGGAAGCTGACTTGTTTATATGCTGAGCCTATAAAGTGTCCATACTCAGAGCTCGGCATATTCTGTCTTGTCCCAGACTTAAATTTTGCTGGGAGACAACTGACTTCTTTGGCACTTCAAGGCTAAATTCTTCAGGAAATTGAAATTGTAAATGGTAAATATTTTTTTAAAAACCTAAAGGAACCTCGAAAGAAACTTTAATTATATAAACAACATAATTTATAAATTAATGACATTTCCCTGGGATCAAGTATCAGAGGGGTAGCCATGTTAGTCTGGATCTGTAAAAAGCAACAAAGAGTCCTGTGGCACCTTATAGACTAACAGACGTATTGGAGCATGAGCTTTCGTGGGTGAATACCCATGTCATCATTCACACAAAAGCTTATGCTCCAATACATTTGTTAGTCTATAAGGTCACAGGACTCTTTGTTGCCATTTCCATGGGAGTGTTCCTTTTGAATATTCTGTGCTGCTAAAATCAGAACGCCTTGATCTAGAATTTATTTCACCTTTTATGTAGAGATGCTATTTTTATCTTATTGTTTATAAATATATTTTAAATACTGTGTTTTAAAATAGCTTTTCGAGAAGGCATTCCTCTTCCCCCACAGTGTGGTTTGCTGGCAGAGAGAGAGAAATTTCTGCCTGTTCAATCCTGTATCTTGTTTGGGTAGTGGAAGGATGTGAGACCAGAGCATATTTTTCCTCTGACCTCTTCCGGAAGGCATTGTCTTGCCTGCTGTGGTTGGGTGCAGCAATCTTCAAATTCTTCTTTCTGCTCCCCATTGTGGGTGGTCTGGGACCAATCAAAGGTACACCTTCTCCCTCTGCTGCCAATTTTAATAACTGCTTACATTTTTTGCATGCCCCGTGGAGAGCTGTATACTTAACAAAACTCCAAATCTCACAAATGTTGCAGTTTGTGAAGCATACCTTGCATTCTGGGGATGTGCTAAAGTGCCAGAACACCAAAAAATGTAAAACAGGCAGCGGCGGCAGCGCTCTGAACCACAGCCTGATGTTAATGGAGGAGTTTGGCGTAACATCCTAGACCAAGTATCTTAACAACCCTGTTACCTTGGTGTTTTTACCTGTGTTATTAAATGCCACGAGTAAGTAGTTACCCTGTTTTTCTTTTGCAGGTAGTCTTTCACGGGATGATGTTCGCTTTTATTTATCTGGCATTAGGAAAGCATCAGCTGCTTTCGGAAGGGAAAGGAGAGCCTCTCTTCTCCAACAAAATTTCAAATGTTTTACTATTTATTTCTGTAGTTTGCTTTTTGGTAAGTCCACAATATGAACTGAAATTTTGTAAATTTAAAACAGTCATCCTGAGGATGGTCAGCTTTCTGGAGAAGTTCCTGTGTAGCAATGAGTGGACATTTCATAAGAGATGGTCTTGGATTGCAGAAGTTTATTTCAGCTATATTTTATAAATAGCTACTACCCATCCTAAACCTTCAATGGACTCTTTTAAAAAAAAAAAATAAAAAAAATAAAAAGTCTATTGTAGATTTAAATATTACAGCTTCTCCAGTTGAATATCTTGGATGATCTTAGTAAGAATAGAGTGGTAGATGACCTGTATAAACAGTCAAGAAATTACCTAATGTCTAAATGTGATTAACAAAATTGTCAGCAGTGGGGTTTTTTGTATTTTCGAGTACAAATGATTATTGCATTCATCAGCTGCAAAACAGTGTTTAAGAAATGCATAACTCACTAGAAAGTGTAAAGAATTGACTCCTCTCTCCCCACACCACACTGCTGCTGTTTTAACATATTTTAAAATGTTTTATCCTGTTGTAACATTTTAAAATCTCTTAAGCACAGTCATCAAACAGACTGATATGTATATTTATATCTTGTAGACCTACTCTATCTGGGCTAGTAGCTGTAAAAACAAAACTGAGTGCAATGAACTGCATCCTTCTGTTTCTGTAGTGCAGGTAATTATGCTCCTTTTCTTTAGTGCCAGAATCTAGACTCTATTAAAAAAAATATATATAGTCTGTCTCTGATGTCTTAGCACTTAACATCAGTTGATTAACATTATTTTCATGTATGAATGTGAAAAAAGACTTGTTACATTGCTGGTTATTTTTCTTTGACCTGTGTAATATAAAGTTTAAAATTTAGCATTTTATTTACATATTGTGACACCACATTTTCATTCTGTTCTGTGTATAAATGTAAGAGTGTAGCTATATCAGTATGTGTGTACAATTTATTTACATACTAATATACTGATATATATATATATATATATATATATATATGAATATGTATTGTAATTTTTATATATAAAGATATCTATATATCTATTTTATACAAGGGTATATATGTTTGTGTGTGTGTGTATATATATATATATATATACACACATACACACATATATGCACTACATATATATCCTCGTGTAAAATAAATATAGATATCTTTATATATAAAAATTAAAATACGCATTCATGGCTGTACACCGTACCTGAATACTAATTAATATACAGTAGAATCTCAGAGTTACAAACTGATGAGGCAACCCTATACCTCATTTGGAACCAGAAATACACACTCAGGCAGCAGCAGAGACCAAAAAAAAAAGCAAATATAATACGTACTGTGTTAAATGTAAACTACTAAAAGGGGGGAAGGGCAGCATTTTTCTTCTGCATAGTAAAGTTTCTAAGCTGCATTAAGTCAATGTTCAGTTCTAAACTTTTAAAAGAACAATCATAATATTTTGTTCAGAGTTCAAACGACCTGCGTTCCTGAGGTGTTCGTACTCTGAGGTTCTACTGCATATAGTGTAGCGCTGATCCTGCAAACATTTATGCACATGCTTATATTACGTATATACTGTATGTATTTTTTAAGTTTTTAATATGTGCATATATAGCAAAAATATTTGATTACATTAGTTTTCCTACTTAGCTATAATGCATAATCTCTGTTTAGATTTTAGCTTTTATCCTCATCAGGAACATTCCTGGATATGCCCGTTCTGTATACAGTTCATTTTTTGCCTGGTTTGGCAGAATTTCTTTAGAGGTAAGTAGAGTGATCACAAATGCAATAATAGGGTGTTTCATTTTAGGAATCTATAAATGGTGGGTTTATAATGTACATTGTAGTGTAACTGAATAAATAATAAAAACATATCAAAGCAAATGAACCAAAAATATCCAACTGTGGCTGTTGATATTCTTCATTGAGAGAGGCAAGATGGATGAGGTAATATCTCTTAGTGGATTGGCTTCTGTTGGTGGAAGAGACAAATTTTTGAGCTTCACAGAGCTCTTCTTTAGGTCTGGCAAAGGTAACCAGAGTATCACAGCTAAATACTAGGGACACATTGTTAAGTGTAAGCATTTAACATGTTGCAAGAAACCACTTACAATGAAGTGGGCAGTCAATACCTCTTCAGTCATACGTCAAAGGAGGGTTGTAGGTTACAAATTGTTGTAATGAGCCATAAACCAGTGTCTCTGAGACTATGATTTTTAGGGCTTGTCTACACTGGCACTTTATAGCGCTGCAACTTTCTCGCTCAGGGGTGTGAAAAACCACCCCCCTGAGCGCTGCAAGTTTCAGCGCTGTAACATGCCAGTATAGACAGTGCACCAGCACTAGGAGAAATGCTCCTCATGGAGGTGGGTTTTTTTAGAGCCCTGGGAGAGCTCTCTCTCAGCGGTATGCCACGATTCGTGGCAGCACTTTAACGTTGCCAGTGAAGACGTGCCCTTAATGTCTATCAGAGTTAGAATTTAAGTTCCCAACAATTTGTAACCTACTAACCATCCCATGTCCTATGACTGCAGAGGTGTTAATTTCCCACTTCATTTTGAGTGGTTTCTTACATCATGTTTTAACCCCTTATGCTTAATAATCTGTTCCACCTTATATTTAGTTGATACTCATAAGAATGTAAGAATGGCCTTACCAGGTCAAACCAATGGTCCATCTAGCCCACTATCCTGTCTTCCGACAGTGGCCAGTGCCAGATACTTCAGAGGGAATGAACAGAACAGGATGGTTGAGTGATCCATTCCCTGTCATCCAGTCCCAGCTTTTGACAGTCAGAGGTTTAGGAATATCCAAAGCATTTGATTACATCCCTGATCATCTTGGCTAATAGCCATCCCCGGACCTATCCTCCATTGACTTATCTAATCCTTTTTTTAGCCGAGTTATACTTTTGGCCTTCACAGCATTCTTTGGCAACAAGTTCTACAGATTGACTGTAAGAAGTACTTCATTTGTTTTAAATCTGCTGCCAATTAATTTCATTGGATGACCCCTGGTTCTTGTGTTATGTGAAGGGGTAAAACACTTATTAATTCACTTTCTCCAAACCATTCATGATTTTATAGCCCTCTATCATATCTCCCCTTAGTTATCGCTTTCTAAGATGAACAGTCCCAGTCTTCTTAATCTCTCCTCAGATGGAAGCTGCTTCATACCCTTAATCATTTTGGTTGCCCTTCACTGTACTTTTTCCAACCAGAACTACATGCAGTATTCAAGGTGTGGGTATTCCAGGGATTTATATAGTGGCGTTGTGATATTGCCTATCTTACTTTCTATCTCTCTCTTAATGATACCTAACATTTGCTTAGCTTTTTTACGGCCATTGCACATTGAGCAGATGTTTTTAGAGAATTATCCACAGAGACTCAAGATCTCTTTGTTGAGTAGTAACAGCTAATTTAGATTCCATCATTTTGTATGTACGGTTGGGATTATGTTCTCCAGTGTGCAGTACTTTGCATTTATCAACACTGAATTTCATCTGCCATTGTCTTGCCCGGTCACCCAGTTGGGTGAGATTGCTTTGTAGCTCTTTGCAGTCTGCTTTGGCCTTACCTATCTTAAGATATTTTGTATCATCTCCAAACTTTGCAACTTCACTGTTTACACCTTTAACAGGAGTAAGTCCTGAATCAGCTAATGTAGTAGTAATGATTATATTCTTATTTATATTTAAATTTGTAAACTGAATCTCTTTTCCTTCTAGCTGTTCATCTGCCAATACCACATCTGGCTGGCAGCAGATACAAAGGGGATCTTGGTGCTCATTCCTGGAAATCCAATGCTCAACATAATTGTCAGCACTTTTATATTTGTGTGTGTGGCACATGAAATTTCTCAGATCACTAACGATCTAGCACAGATGGTTGTTCCTAAAGATAATGCAACTCTGCTTAGAAGGCTGCTATGTATAGCTGGGTTTTTTTCTGGACTCCTCTTTTTGGCAGCAATTCAAGATCAATCAAGGCATTAACTTCAAGAAGTCCTTAAAACTTACTTCAGGCTTACTTTGTGTCTGCCTGAAGAAAAATATTTAACTGGAGATACAAAAAACTTGTACAGTGCTCAGCAGCAGGACATCTAAATGAAGTCTATGGAATGTGTATATAATGGAAATGTACATATTTTGTGTGGAAATATCCTTCTCACAGGAACCTGAGAAACAAGAATGCACTGTACAGAATTGCATGTGGAAAAACAAGTCTTTTTTTCTACTGGATATATATATTTCTGTTTACATATCTGTTTAAATGTAACATGAAGAAGAGAAATGGGTGGCTTGGCAGCATAATTTGGAAATTACTGAATTAACTTTACCTTGATACACCAACTCGTGGATATTTACTAGCATACTACAGTATACAAGAGACATGCTTTAATTGTTCTCCTCAAGAAACTTTTTGTAACAACAAAGCAGACCTGATGTATGATCTTTAGCTAATGGTCATTTTTTGCTAATTTTAAAATGAAGTTATCTTACTGGTAATCAGGGTCATTTTTCTAAACTAAGTGTTAACTCATTGTTTCGGGATCAGTGTTTTGGGTGTAGCTAGTATGTAGTATATGAAACCCTTTATGCATTGAACAAACCCCCTCAATTTAAAGTGATTCCATGTAACATTCTAGCCAGGTTTACACAGTACTTCATAGGTGTTTTGTATATTTTTTTTCCCCTGAAGGCAGTTTCAGGAAATATTTTTCAGTTCTGGAAATGTGGGATTTGTTAAGAATGTATAAGTAATTTTATTTTGAATTTTCTACAAGTATGTTTGGTTTTTCATCAGCATTTTCCAATTATTGCTCTTTCAAACTCTCTGTAGTTCACAATATTAATACAGCCCCACTGAAAAAACAATGATAAGCAATATTTCAGCTGAATGTTAAAAAGTTGGGGAAATTCCCACCCTTTTCCAGTCATACATCTACTGTATTCAGATCTTACAGAGAAGGGCATAGCAGGGGCACAACAACCTCAGAACCCCCAGATCGTGCGTGGAAAGCAAGCCTGCATGGGAAAGATTGGTTGACTAGCAGTCTGGCCAGCTGTGGACAATGGGTCCCTTTTTAAAATAACAATGAAATAAGGTTGAGGTTCATTGTTCAGAAAAGCCAATTCTTCCTTCCTATTTAGCAGTATCTTTCCTTTGTTGCTGTGATTCAAACTCAGAATCAAAGGCTTTTTCTTTATCATGTAACCTTCTTTAGCATACAGCATAGAACTGAAAGAAATAGCACTTCAAATTAGAACTGATAGGTTGTAATTTTAAATTCTGCAAATTCAATGGAAGTACGGTGATACTTTGTTCCGTTGAACCATAATAGTCTTCACAGGTTTTTGTGAGTTTGGGTTACGTAATGCTTGGAGGTTCATGTGCATCTTCATTCTGTCCTCCTTTTGGACAGAGAATGAATACGACATTGTTTTCTCAGCATATGTGCAATTATATGTAGTGATAAACTATATGAATCTTAATTTATACAGTAAGTGTTCTGATATTTATGTATTTTCTGATGTTATCTCAGTTGAACTGTGGAGTCCGAACTTGCAAAGCCACCTATGTCTGTAGGAAAACTTTCCTGACAGTGAAAGAATAGCTGCAAAATTTTGTTCCAGTAAAGAAAACAATTTCTGTAAGAATGATGGAGCCAGCAATGAGAGGAAGATAGCACGATAAAAGATAATACAAGTTTCAAGAATAAACTCTTAGTGCATTAATTCAACAACCTTGAGTATGTCAACTAGTTTTATTAACAAGCTTGAGGAAAGATACTCAACATTTTGTCAGTTATGTTTTCTTTTGGACATTATTTCCGGTGTTTGGAAAGTCATCCTTAGCCACTGATCAGTACAGCTGATTTATTGAAAGACATGGTATAGCTGAGCACTGTCAAGGTAGTTGCTATGGACAGGATGTACAACCTACATCTGTGCCATTGTTAGAAGTAAGAAAAAGTGAGTTTTGGGGGAATTTTTTGGTTTTCTTCTTCACAAACTAAGTATTGTAGATATCATTTTTATTTATCTGTTGTACAGATTTGGTTAAAGATTATTTTTAATGTTTGAAATAGTGCACTTGTTTGCTATTACTGTATGTGGGAGAAATATATTTTCTTTTAAGGTTATGTGAAAATATGAAGTAATTTAAACATTAAATAAATGTGCTGTGGATGCTTATTTTTGTACTGCAAGGAGCATCACTCATGGGCTCTTTGTTATATTTTTCTTATTGTTTAAACCTAGATCGGTGGTAACTTATTAGTATGCCTAGCCAAAGTCAGAGGTTCAGTTATAGGGCACCTCCAAATAATTCCCTACCCACTATTAATTCAGCTAATCCTTTTCTAAGGGAAAATGTTCACCCTCACAAACAGCAGAAGTAACAGGGCTGTGTATATGGTTACAAGGTCAGGTGGAGAGAGAAGGAATCCTCCGCAGCAAGCCAAAGTATGACAGTGTGGCTGCTCCATTGTCACTACTGTAGCCTCAGGGATTCAGCAACCCTCACGTGTGCCGAGGCCTAGGTAAGGTTGCCAACTTTCTAATCATAGAAAACCAAAACACCCTTGCCCTGCCCCGGCCCTTCTCTGAGGCCTCATTCCCCACTCACTCCATCCCCTGTCACTCTGCCACTTGCTCTCCCCCACCCTCACTCACTCATTTTCAGCAGGCTGGGGCAGGGGGTTGGGGTGCGGAGGGAGTGAGGGGGGCAGGAGGGGGCTCCAGCTGAAGCAGGGGGTTGGGGTGTGGGAGGTGGTACGGGCTCTGCACTGGGTGTGTGGGGTTCAAGGTGCAGGAGGGAGCTCTGAGCTGGAGCAGAGGGTTGGTGTGGGGGAGGGGGCTCAAGGCTGGGGCAGGGGGTTGGGATGCAGGAAGTGCGGAGGGGTGCAGGCTCTGGGTGGCGCTTACCTCAGGAGGCGACCGGCACAGGTATGGCCAGGGGGCTCTGCACAGCATGCGCTGCCCTCACCTGCAGGCACGCCCCCGCAGCTCCCTTTGGTCATGGTTCCTGGCCAACATGAGCTGTGGAGCTGGCGCTCGGGGAGGGGGCAGCACGCAGAGCCCTCGTGGCTGCCCCTACGCTTAGGAGCTGGTGGGACATGCCAGCCGCTTCTGGGAGCCATGCAGAGCCAGTTAGGGAGCCTGCCTGCGCTGCCAATAACACTTTTAACAGCCTAATCAGTGGTGCTGACGAGCTGCAAGGGTGCCCTTTCGACCAGGTGTTCCAATCAAAAACTGGACACCTGGCAACTTTAGGCCTAACTGATGAATTGGTGTAAATCCACTAGGCCCACCCCCCAAATCTCCTTCTATGGCTGTACAAAAGCAACTCCAGCAGAGCATGGATCCACAACACACAGGGGATGCAGGCCCCTTATCTCAGTTCCCAGCATTTCTCTTCCAAGTGTGTGGTAGTTTAGAAGCTAAAAACATGAAATGCAGAATGAAAGCATAAAAGAATATTCTTCATATCAGGATGGCAGAGCCAGGCAACTCCTTCTGAAACTAATTGTATTAGAATGGGAAGGTAACTATATCAGTTAATTGCAATATCGACCAGGGCATCTCTTCCACGCAAAGAAAAAAACCCAGCAGGATCAGCTCAGTTTCTTTGAACCTATGACATCAGGCATCATTACCTTCTTTGAGATCCATTGTTGGCCATAGCAATTACCATAGCACTGGAATCTATGTAGGCATCATGACTCAATAAAAACAGTAACCAAAATCCTGTAGGTAAATTAAGTATTTACCTGCTGTATTTATTGCAGAAACTGATGTTTCACATATCTAAAAAAGAAAGCCCTTAAAACCTTCTGTTCATTTAAGTTGCTGCACTTCAACCTTATTGTAATGATACAATCGAGTTTCAGTTCTTCCGTCTTGGATCTTAATCATATGGTCAAAATAGGACTGTGAATTTACATGCTAACACTTTTAACTATCCCCAATGTGGTGGTCAATTTATATAATATAATAATTTTTATTTAGCTACAGTTTTGTGAGTCCATATTTGTAATCCATCTGCAATGTGTAAATAATGAAATATTAGGTTCCTGTGAGATGGGATAAACTTGTCTAAAATGAATGATGCTTTTTACAAAAAGGACAGTGAAGAGGTGTGCTGATACCAAACCATTAACATCATCAGACCCTTTTCAGACTATATAAAGTTCATTTGTTATAGACTTGTTATTTATGATCTTAAACTGCCAACAGATATGTAAATCTTGGGAATTCACTTACATTTCCCAGTGCTATTATGTATAATCAGTGCTTTCTTGTTCCTATATCTAAATGTATTTCTTTATTTCAGTTGAACTGATAATATTCAACAAGCAATAGAAAAAAGAAACTTTCAGTATAGAAACAAAACAGACTAATTTCACAAGATCTATTAATATATTTCAATTTAGTTTCATACCAAATTGGAAATTAGAATGTTTGAGTCATTAAATCTGTGCCATGTAACAGTTGTCAACACTGTATGTATTGAAAATTTGTCATAGAAGCCCAAGTGCAGTTAGAAGTCCATTGAGTCCTCCATATTATTGGGAAAGGAGTACATTGTTCAGCCATCAACTCATTTAACTAATTCAACCCAATCAACTTACCAGAGTCCTGGGGCAATAGGGAAGTGGTGACTGGGACAGGCAGAGAATGCCACTGGCAGTCCTTAGTCACAACTCTACACCTAGGCCTTAGGGCAAAGTTTGTTCTCTGCAGAACAGCAGATACAGAGCTCGGAGCTCATATTCTCCTGAGGTTACAGAAGCAGGCCGTTTTAGGCACAGCGCTGTTCTCCCCAATCCAGGGAAAAGGGGACTGAAAAGGAACCTTAAACACAACCTACCCTTTCGATATCCATCTGGCTACTACTACTGCCTGGTCACCCAACTTAGCAGTCAAAATAAAATAAAGATTCACAGATTGCATGACCCAAATGTCAATGTCAGAACTCTTTTTGATAATGACCAAAGACCAGAACAAAGAATAGCCTCTATTGCCAAAACACTGAAGAGATATAATACATCATTCCCGCACTGAAATCAGACTTGCTGATGAATCCCACCCTGTGGGAGCAGGCTACACCTACTACTGGAATGACAAGGACAAGCCAAAACAGTCAAGAGTAGGTTTCACCATACGGTCTGACATTGCCCACAAGCTTGACTCGCTCTCCAAGGGAGTCAATGATTGACTGTAGTGGGCCGAGTGGCCTCCCTCTGAGCAGGAGAGCGAGGGACCATTACACTCCTCTTGGAGGGTGGAGCCTAGATCACCCCACCCCCCTTGCCAGAAGTACTGGGGTGTGGCTGGAAGTATAACAGGCAGGCCCTGCAGCACAGTTGAGGCAGAGCATGCAGAGGAGGAGGACGGTCCACCTGTTCTGCAGTGTCCCAGAGGGGAACCTACACCTGGCTGTTCCCGATCCCCAGATGCCGACGAGGACCGTCCTGGAGTGCCTGCTGCTGTGTACCCTAAGGAGCCGGAAGAAGCCTGGAGGCCACAGGTACCGAACTCTGGGGAGGCAGGAAGTGGCCCAGGGGCAGCCATGGAGCAGCTGGCTGCATAGCCAGGTGTGGTTCAGTCAGCGTGTTGTGGCTGGATCCCCGCCAACGCAGGGGCAGCCAATCCTGCCCCTCCCAGGGCCCTTTGCTGGGATGTGGTGGAGTAGGGTGGGCCCACATCCCCCTGCCACCCCACCCTGGGGTGGCTGACTCCCTACACTGTGCAGGGAAGCTCTAGCCCTGAAGGAGGAGTCTCCCTTACCAGCTCCTTTATAGACTGTTTGCTTTGCTGGCTGCCTGAGCTCCACCCAGGCTAAAACCAGCCCTGAGACTGTTTTGTTGCTGGCCGCCTGACCCTCCTCAAGCCCAGGCCCCCAGCTCAGTTATAGACTCTGTTTAAGGATTGACAGCTTGAGCCGCCCAAACCCAAGCTGAACCCTGACTGTGACTATTGGTCACCTAGCCCTATTATGGGCACTTGGCTGTCCTGCAGACTTTGGTCCTGGCCAGATAGGACCGGACTGAGTGGCCTCCCTCCCCACGGGAGAGCGAGGGACCATTACACCAACTTATACTGCTCCTCCTAAACTTGTCTAGAGACCAGTACGCCACCATTATCATTGTCTATGTGCTGACAGTGACTCGTACAGATGAGGTCAAGGAAGCTTTTTATGAAGACCTCAGCAAGGCCATTAAACAGGTGCCATACCAGGACAAACTTATTGTCCTTGGAGACTTTAATGCTCGTGTGAGAGCCGACTCTGACACATGGAGCAGGGTGCTAGGCTATCACAGCATTGGACAGTCAAACTCCAACAGCCAACTACTTCTTTCCCAGTGGGCCAAGTTCAATCTCACTATTACCAACATAGTCTTCCAACAGGCCAACAACAATAAGACAACACAGATGGTTTGAGGTGTTGGTCTTCTGACGTGCTCTCTTCTGCGGAGACCTCACATGCCACTTCTCAAAAGCGGATAGAGACTCGTAGCACAAATCTCTCTGTCTGGGTCTGTCCAGTGTAACGAGTTCTCAGATTTTAATGTTTGCATGCTTTGAGATTGGCCTTCACGGTGTCTTTATATCTGAGGATGGGTCAACACTGAGTGGGTTCCTGTGCTGAGTTGGCGGTAGAGCAGCACTTTCCATATACAGGAAATCTCCATGTGCACCATGTGTCTGCCCTAGCGAAGTTGAGCCCTGATGAGCATGCTCTTAATGCCAGGGATTTGGCACTTCAAAGACGTTAGTGTTGGAGATCCGGTCCTGTCAGTTAATGTTGCAAATAGATCTTAAGCAGTGAAAGTGGAAGCTCTGCAGCTGTTGGATGTGGCATCAGTACAGCATCCATGTCTCACAGCCATAGAGGAGTGAGGTGAGTACAACAGCACAGTAAAGTTTTATCTGGGTGCTGACGCAGACTCCAGGCTCGCTCTAGAGATATGCTGCATGCCCACCTGTCTTCCAGCATCAGATGAATGTATTAGATGCCTTACGTGCCTGGGAGAAGGCATCCTCCTAGGAGTTCTGTTTGTTGGACTTTCACACCCAGAGCATGCATGGACAGGCAGACCAGACTACAGGTGCTTCTGCTTAAAGAAGCTCTTGCTGCTAGACCATCTGATTCCAGAGGGTCATCAGATTCGAAGACCAAGAGGCTTATTTCAGCGCTGATGGCTTCCTCCAGCAAGGCTAAGTTGTCTAAGGGTTCCAAGTCATCAGGATCTTTGTTAATGGCTCCTGATGGTTCCTGATCTTTCAGTTCAAGCTGTCAAGACTTTGGGGCACAGTTGGTAGAAAAGGGCCAACTGCCTGTTAAGGAACCTAAAGCCATTTCAGTTCTGAAAGGAAGTGGCTGAAGGAGAAGACTGCAACTGTTAGCAGTGCCAGATCTCATACCTCAGACTTATCGGATCTATCCAATTCTGACATAGCCTCTACGGTTCTGACTTTGAAATCCAAATCAGTTGTGTTCCACTTCAAAGTCCAGAGTTGTGGAGCTGAGTATTTTTCTGGAACTCTCCAGGCCTGTGGTACTGGTTCTGTCCTCCTCTCCTATTCTGGGACCATCGTTGGATCTGAAAAGGATGCTAACAGAGGTGCCTGATGTGCACCTTCCTGCGTCTGACCATTCCTATGACCCGACTGATAGGAAGTTAGCAATGAAGAAGACTGTCTTCTTTAATTCTGCAATCTGCTGCTAAGATTCCCCTATGGTATCTCCAGGCAGATATTTCTCACCATTACTCTCTCTTCACTCTGTGGTTCTGTTGCTGTCTCCCTTGTGGTTCACGGCAGTTTCAAGATTGGATACTTCTTTAGAGGAAGAACTAAGAAACCTGATTCATCCAAGGTAATGCCGCTTTATCCTTTTGCTCCTCCTCCTGTGGTTATGTTTTTGGATTCCAGCTACTGGAAAGACTGGCAAAACTGGTCTTCAAGGCCCTGTTGGGTTCCACCACAGAAGTTTTTGGATCATCCTCCTTATTGGAGGAAACACCTCCTTTCAGTTCATAAGGATCTTGTGGTTCAACGTCCCTATATCCAGTTTCTCCACAACCATTTGCAGTTCAGACAATTGTGCCTGCTAAATGATTTCTGAAAAAGAGGATGAGGAGATAGATCCCCTTTTTGAGCAGGAACAAATGGATACTGACTTTGATCTTGATTTGTCACCTAATGAGCATGTGAATGTAGCTTCTGCTTCCTCTCCTGCTGGGGTTGCTTTGTAATTCCATTGTGATGCTTTATGGAATATGGGTGACCATTTATAATATTATCAATGCCAATATTACAAATTGGCAATGAATCTTATACCAGATATGCCATGTAAGGTATCAGTGGAAAGGGTATGATTTGCTAAATATGCTAAGCTTGTTTATATTTATGTATCATTTTTGTATTGTGAGTTATAAATATGTGTGGTATATTAATATCTCAAACTTGTGCTATGTATCTGGGTGACACCCCCAGACAGATTGGCATCAGCACTATCCAGTCTGCTTGGTGGCCCATCAAAGGTAATCAGCTGTACAATTAACCTATTGAAAGAAGCCAGGAGCTATGCCTATGAATCTCCAGGACATGTAGGGATATGCCTATGGACCGGGGACTCTAAGTACTTTCCATGCCCATGTGCTGTGAGCTTTTGTTTGGGACAAAAGATGTAAAAGCCACATGGAAAAAGATATAAAAAGGCAGTTGCATCACCTCCATTTTGTCTTCAATCCTGCTTCTCATCTCTGGAGGAACTTCTCTATAAACCTGAAACTTTGAACAAAGGACTGATAGACCCATCCAAGCTTTCCAGAGGGACTTTAGAAGCCAGCAAACTCACCAATGCAGCTAAGAATCTGATATGTATGTATCCAATTGCTTTGACCATATAACAACTCTTTCTTTTCTTTTATAATAAAACCTTAGTTTTACAAACTAAAGGATTCGCTGGCAGTGTGGGTATTTTGGCTAATATCCAAACTAGTATTGATCTGGTAATGTGGCTGTCCCTTTGGAGATCAGAAGAACATTTTGTATAGTGAATAGAGTAATAAGTAACTTCTCACTTTACTGGCCTATTTGATTGGGAGCCAGAGACTGGAATGCAATAAAGGGGACTGTGAATAATTACTTTTTTTCCCCTTTGATAACCCTTGTGGGCAATCAGCAGCACAGTTTATGACTGGTTAGTGAACCTAACTACTGTGTTAACCACCAGTTTTGGGGGAATCTGCTCTCCTTTTTGCAGCCTGCCCTGACATTTCAGGGTGGGCTAAACCGGGCACCTGGGATCAAATCCGTGATCATGCAGACTGCACGGAAGCCACATTGAACTTATCTAAGTTAGCTGTGAAGGGAAGCCTCCCATCCAGTATTTGACATTATTGGGGCTACCTCCACAAATAAGATGTTGCTCCCTATCCTAGGCATATTTTGCAGCATGTTGAGACTGTTTGATGAAATTCTGCTTCCTGTCATCTTATTTCCAAGAAAGCAAACTGCATCAGATTCCCCATGAGGGATTTTATTTCTTTTTGACACATCCTCTGCCAAATTTGTTGATTGTGGCTACTGCCAGTAACAGGTTTAGGTCTGGCCAACCTCACTCCACTCCTGCTGAGAGAGAGGGATGGAAAATTGATACACTTGGGAGAAAAGTTCTTACCTTCTTCTCTGGGAATTAGAGTGGCTAATTACTAGGCAATAAAGGTCCATTTACCAATTCCACCTGTGGCAAAGGTTTGATTTCTTTGTCCAAGATTTGCCAGATGATAAAAGAAGGCTGGTTAATGCTATTTTGACAGAAGAACCAAGTGTTGCAAAGCATGTCCTCAGCATTGTTTGATGCTTCAGACTCTTCCCCCAGAGCACTGGTATTTTCAGTTACCTTGAGGAAGCATGCTTGGCTGCTTTTCTCTTCTCTGGCTGTCGACACTAGAATCAAGGTGGAAGATCTCCCCATAGAAGGGAAAGTCTTTTCAACAATAGGACTGATACATTGTGGAAAAATTAAAGGAAACAAGATCCATTGCTCCTTCTCTTTATCGTTATCCCTGGATCAGAAATAAATCTTCTACTCCTTTTTGATATCGGAGGCAATATTACCCTCAGTCATCTGCTTATTTTTTCCTCAAATCAGAGACATCAGCAACTGCAACAGCAACCTCCATCTTCATTCCAGACCCAGCATAAAAAGAGGTCTTTCAGATCCAGGTATAAGTTGAACAGATCTGCTCCCCTTCTTCATCTTCCTTGAGCACCAGGCCTCAAATTTGATGTGAGGATCGAGAGTTGTGGCTCAATCAGCAAGAATTCATCCATCCTTTTATTTGGGGACAGGCAATTCATCAATAGATGGAGGCTGATTACATTGGACTTACGGGTACTAGAAATAGTGAGAGGCTATACTATTCAGTTCAATTCCCCTCCTCTTTTCAGGGAACCTTCTCCATGAGGTTATTCTACATACAGAAGAACACAAGCTGCTCCAGATAGGAGCTGTCAAGGAGGTACCAAAACTTCTGTGGGGTCAGGTGTTCTATTCAAGATACTTCCTGGTACAGGATCTAAGATGTTTTAGATTTAAGAAAACTGAACAGATACAAAACCAGAACGTCCGAACATATATTAACTCTGGTTTCTGTAACTCCCTTGCTTACAGTTATGGATTAGTTCTCCACTCTCTATTTAAAGGATACTTATTTTCATATCTCTGTCCAACACAGTCATAGAAAATATCTGCATTTAATGGTGGAGGGATGCCATTTCCAGTACAAGGTGCTCCCATTTGGGCTGTCCACAGCACTAAGAGTCTTTTCAAAGTGCCTTTCTGTGATAACAGCACATCTAAGAAAACAGGGTATTTTTGCTTACCCATATTTGGACAATTGGTTACTAAAAGCTGCTGAACTCAAGGATCTGTTACTTCAGAGCATGTTTACAATCTCCCTCTTTTTGGATCTGGGTCTGCTTCTCAATGTAAAAAAAAAAATGAAATAAACTCAAAAAAATTGTACAGGTTCTATATTGGACTCAGTAGCGTGGAAAGCTTTTCTTCCAGAGAACAGGTTTCTAAAAATTGAGCAAGTGGTTTTGCTAATTCAAACCTGCCAATTTTAGAAAATGAACGTCTTCCTGGGTTTCATGGGTTTGATGGCAGCTATCACTTACATAACTCCTCCCTTTGCTTGTCTCAGAATGAGAGTGATGCAGCATTGGATGTCTCGAGTCTAAACACCCAATCAGGATAGTCTTCAAACATTTGTCACCACGCCACAAGATGTTCTAAATTCACTACAGCAGTGGACAAACAGATTAAATGTTCTCAGAGGTATCCTCTTCAATCCCCCCTTGCCATTGCTCACAATAATGTCAGGTGCAGCCAATAGTGAAAGGGGGGCCCATTTAAGGTGGTTTACACTCTGGGGTCACTGGGCTTTTCAAGAAAAGAGCTTGCATGTAAATGTTTGGAATTAAGCCATTCATTTGGCTCTCAGATCTTTACTTCCTCATACAAAAGGGAAGGTTGTTCAGGTAGCAATGGACAATACAACAACTATGTATTATGTGAACAAACATGGGGGTCCTTGTTCTTTCCATGTATGTGCCAAAACTGTCAGATTATGGAACTGGTGCATTCTTCATGAGATCTATTCAGTGGCCCAGCATTTGGCAGGGGGGTGCCATCCAGAGCTCACCAGTTTGAGTTCTCAGGCCTTGTTACAACTTTCCCACAAAGCGGCAGATGCCATTAATACACTGGGTTTTGGACCTGTCACACCAGCTCAGCAGGCTATTTACAATTTGTACTTATAGACTAAAGAAATATAGATGCTCAGAATCAAAAGGCTGTCTGATGATGATAGCTTTAAAGCATGTATAGTTTTGTACCTCAAGTTCAAAGTGTCCTATTAAAGTTGAAACGCTAGCCTTAACTTGTGTAACAGGAAAACAAAAATACAGATCCTGGAAAAACAAAGCACAAATATGAGTTAAAAGCAGAGTATTAGCCCCAGCGTCATGATCCTGCCAATTCAATGGGGATCCATTATGTTGACCCCTTTGCCAGATGATGGCAGGAGTTTTGAAGGTTTGTGTCAACCATATTTGAACGGAGATTATAGAAATGTCATAGGAGATTAGAAAGATATTCTCGTAAATATATATTTATATGCACGGAGACATAAATTTAGATCCTTTTAACAAACCCACAGATTTTTAAAAGTACCTTGTTGCATGGATGAATGCCTCTAAGTCATTACATTTTACCAGGTAAAGCAAATTAATATTAGAGAGAAATACTAAGTACCAGAAATATTATTTGAGAGACTGAGTTACTCTGAGTTGTATTGTGTATTGGTATTCTGTCAATTTTAAGATATCTTTTTTTAAATTATTTTTAAAAGACAGCACACTGAAAATATAAAACAGCTATTTATGCCTTAAACTACAGTTACATTAGAAAATATATCACCAAAAAGATTAATTTTTTGTTAAACATACATACATACAAGAGAAAAATACTTAAATTTTGGCACAACATGAACTAAATATGGTTTGTTTAAAGAAATGGATTTCTGCATGCTGTGATCTATTATCTATGTTCTAAAATGCATGGATTAGTGGATGGCCAGATTATTGAATACTTTGTCCTGCAAAGCCTGTGTACTGATGAAGTATTGTAGAGTAGTGGAAACCAATTTTTCAATGTTTTTAGCCCCTTTAAAACAGATATCTAGGTTTTTATAATTGTGCTTTTCACTAGAATATCTAAGTGTCTAAATAATAAAAATGCTATTTTAGATTTAATAAAGCCTCAATATATCCCACAAACTTCAGTCTTGCTCCAGTATGAAAGTGAGAAGGAATAACTCATCACATGTGGGAGGTGCTTTAGAAATGTCAGAAATGATTATATTTCAGATTCGCAAAGATGTGATGCTGGTAAGGCAAGTGTGCCATCCTACCAAAAAAATGTCAGCACATCTTCCCCAAATGGTAATGCTAAGGACTTTCTTGCTTAGCAGAGATCCATTGATTTTTTTGAGCTAATTTTTCCACTATTTCCTAGATCAATTCTTTCTAAATCAAACATTTTTAAAAAAAAATCTATAGAAATTACTCTAAAAATATTGGAATCTGGCTGTTACTTTGAAATAACTCACTTTTTTTCTTTAGAATTCTCAGTTGATCATAAAGACAGCGAGAAAAAAGTTTATTTATTATGTTTATTTTAAAGATCATTTTCTTAATGTAACAAATATAAAAAGTTATTGGTGTTTTACAAATTGTCAAAAATGTCCAAAGTACAAAAAAGATACAATACACTAGTTAAATGGAAATGATTGTACAATCTGGCACTGAAGTACTTAATACTGTGGGCATGCACACTGTACACCAGAAAAGCGCATGCATTATTTGCACAAATAAGGAAATAAGACATGATTACTGCATTATCTGATTACAAATTCATTGCTTCTGTCAATTTTCTTTCTTCAGGGATACCATTTACCTGTAAATAAATAAGAATGTATACAATCCATTAATGGTTACAGCTCCTCTTAGAATACAGAACTATATTGTCACCATTATAAATAGGAATTATGTATCCTTTCCCTAAGCCTCAAGAACTCAAAGTATGCATTAGAACTGTCAGCAACTCAAGCCCATGGCCACTCAACTGTCCATGTTTGATGTAAAGTATGACAACTTCAGACTTTTTTTTTTCTTCAGATTTTTCCAAACCTTAATCCAAATCCATACATGTCTCTCTGTTTAGAATTCCGGTATTTAGACAGGCCTGTCTAAACTTTTAGCTTGTTTGGACTAAGCAAGTATGGTAGATGTGAATAACAACTCTTTTTTGATGTAAGGATGATCACACTATCTGAAATCCACAGAGAGTAATTTAATCCACTCACTTTGAAGATACTTTCCATCTCCTAGACCAAAGAATTTTTTAGTAGAGGGGCAGCATTGTCTCCTGCACATATAAACAAACTTGTTTTGTCTGAGCAATTGGCTGAACAAGAAGTAGGACCGAGTAGACTTGTAGGCTCTAAAGTTTGACATTATTTGTATTTTTGAATGCAGTTATTTTTTGTGCATAATTCTACATTTGTAAGTTCAACTTTCATGATAAAGAAATTGTACTACAGTACTTGTATTAAGTGAATTTTAAAATACTATTTTATTTTTACAATTCAAGTATTTATAGTAAAAAATAAAGTGAGCACTGTACACTTTGTATTCTGTGTTGAAATTGAAATCAATATATTTTAAAACGTAGAAAACATCCAAAAATATTTAAATGGTATTCTATTATTGTTTAACAGTGTGCTTAATCACAATTAATTTTTTTAATCGCTTGACAGCCCTAGTTTTCTCTCCTCAATTGTTTTTATCTTGGCACAATCCCACCTTCTGTTGAAAGTACATCAGTGTCAGCAAAAATTAGTCTAGTTGTCATACTTTTAGAAGTCCTCATGAGCTAACACATACAGTGGAAAAAAATTTTAGTGGGTATTCAAATAGTTGGTGAAAAAGGACAGTTCTTCGAGTGATTGCTCAGGTGTATTCCACAGTAGGTGTGCATGCTCACCATGTGCACCAGTGCCAGAAGTTTTTCCCTTAGCAGTACCCGTAGTGGGGGAGCACCACTGCAACCCCTAGAATGGTGCCTTTATATCATGCTATAAGGAGAGCTGCGCACTCCCCCCACCCTCAGTTCCTTCTTGCCGCCAGTGAAGGTAGTTGGAACTTCGTGCTCCAGCTCTGCTGTAGCGCTTCTAGCCTTAGTAGTACAACTCTTCTCATAGATTGTTATTCTAGTTAGTTGCCTGGCTCGGGGCATGCCCTGTGGCCCAGGCTTCAAGTTGTGCAACTCCTGTCACAGTTCTATGCCCAGGAGCAACCCACACTCTCAGTGTCTTCGCTGTCTTGGTGAGACTCACGTGAGTGAGCGTTGTAAAATTTGCAGATCGTTCAAACCTCGAACGAAGCGTGAAAGAGAGATACGACTCCGGGCCCTGCTAATGGAGTCGGCATTGGTCCCGGCACGCTGACCTGACTCGTCACCGGGCACCGCGTCATTGGTACGGTACAAGGCTTCATCCACCAGTCGGCATCGCTCCCCCACCAAGAAGCAAGGGAAGACTCAGTGGCACCGAGAGAAGGACAGGGGTGAGGCTGGACCCGTGCTGGGCAGTTCACAATCCCCCTCAGGAACCAGACCTCTGATTTGCGTTGAGCGGAGTAGTCCGGTCCCGTCTGCACGTGCCTCTCCTGCAGTAAGAATGCCGTCGACGCCGGAGGCAGCACAGGCAGCGCATGACATCCTCGCCCTTCCAGTGCTTGGCGCGCCGCCTGAGACGGACCCCCTATCCCGAGGGAGGCCACCGCTGGGAGCTCACCAACCCTCCCTGGTCCAACATAGCCCTGCTCTGAGGATGAGGTACCTATCCGTTCCGAGGGGCCAACCCGGAGCCCGCACCAGACTTCCACTCCATTGGCCGATTCGCCTGAGAGGGAGTCTCGAGGTTCCTTCGCTACCCACAGAGGTTGCAGGCACCGAGACAAGAGACGTTGACGCTCCTCTTCCCATCAAAGCTATAGGAGCAGGTCCCGATGCCATCGGCACCGACGCTCAGACTCGAGTATTCGCTCCGATAGACATCATGCTCGGAAGGCTTCTCAACCATCATCGGCACCCAGGCGTCGTAGTCATGATCACCGGGAGGAATCTAGAAGTGGCACCTCCAGCTGGTACACTTCTTTGTCGTTGAGGTCTAAATCTCAAGGTCGGCACTGACACGGCCGTGGACGCTCCCGACGCTCGTATGGCACTGTGCATTCCTTAGCAGCTTTGGCACCCAGCTGCCTATCCCCAGGCCGTGCCGCCCCCCATGATCAAGCGGCTCCACTCGGTCCCCAAGCAGGTCAGTGGTAAGGTGTGCCTTGGCAAGGGCAGTGGTGTCGGTGGGCACCGTGGCCCCAAGTACCTGCACCGGTGAGACCCCATTCAGTGACTGGAGCATCACAGGTACACTCTACGTCCCCGCCTCGGCACCGGGAAAAGTCAACTGGTATCAAACCAGTGGCACCGCACCCAGACTCGGACCTGGGGGTTGAACCACTGGTACCGCCCGACATCCTGGGGGCAGAGCCGGTCCCATCACCGGCACTGGAGGAATCCATAGCGGTGCCACCACCCGCCCTGCAGGAAGATTTCAAGGCTCACCAAGAGCTCCTTAGGCGGGTGGCTTCGAACCTCCAGCTTCAGGCTGAGGAGATGGAGGAACCGTCGGACACCTTGTTCAATGTGTTGTCCTTCTCAGCACCAGGACATGTGGTCTTGCCTCTCCACCAGGGGGTGGCCAACATATCAACTTTGCTTTGGCGAACCCCGGCCTCCTTGACACCCATTTCTAAAAAGGCAGAGAAAAAGTACTTTGTGCCAGCAAAGGGGCATGAATACTTGTACTCTCACCCGGCACCCAACTCTCTGGTGGTGGAGTCCATAAACCACCGGAGAGGCATGGTCAACCTGCTCCCACCCCCAAGGATACAGACGCTAGGAGACTGGATACCTTCGGCAGGAAGGTTTATTCATCAGCCAGCTTCCAGCTCAGGGTGGCAAATCACCAAGCCCTGCTGAGCTGGTATGATTTTAATTTGTGGGGCTTCCTGCCGAAGTTTGAACCCCTTCTCCAGGAAAGGGACAAGAGGGAGTTCAGAGCTTTGGTCGATGAAGGAGTGGCAGTGGCGAAAGCAGCTCTTCAAGTGGCTTCGGACGCGGCAGATACAGCAGCCCGTTCGATGGCCTCAGCCATCTCCATGCATAGGGCCTCATGGCTCTCGCTGTCGGGGCTGCCCGTGGAGTCCCAGTCCCTCATGCAGGACCTGCCCTTCAACGGGAAGGCCCTGTTTGTGGATCAGACAGATGTCAGTCTTTATGGGATGAAAGACTCCTGCACCACCCTGCAACCTCTGGACCTATATGTCCCGCCAGCAAGGACAAACCCAGGCCACAAGCCTCGGCCCCTTCAGCTAGAGGCAGATATAAGCCTCTGCCTCAGAGGCCAAGGGAGCAGAGACGCCGGTCCCAGCACCAGTCCCGCTCAGCCCCATGACCTGGCCCCTCAAAGGGCAAGAGGCAGGGGAAGAGGCACTTTTGACTCTTTGCGGGGGGTCACTAGGCCTGTTGCCAGGGAAGCCCCCCAGTTAATAATGTTTGTAGTTGGCAACCGCTTATCTGCCTCCAAGTGCAATGGTCCACTATAACATCAGAGCAGTGGGTTCTCAGCACCATTTCCAAGGGCTACGTGTCGCAGTTCGCTTCACCCCCTCTCCACCACCCTTCACCCCCAGGGATCCAGAGCACACCCTCCTTCTAAACCAGGAGGTGATGTGTCTCCTCACACTGGGCGCAGAGGAGAAGGTACCTTGGGAATTCCAGGGCAAAGGGTTTTACTCCCAGTATTTCCTGATTCCAAAGGCAAAAGGCGGCCTCAGGCCCATCCTCACCCTGCGGAACCTCAACAATTTATGGTCCGTTACAAGTTCCGTATGGTTTCCCCGGCCTCTATTATTCCATCCCTAGACCTAGGAGATTGGTTCGCAGCCCTGGACCTCCAGGATGCGTATTTCCACATCCATATTTTCGAGGGTCACAGGCGCTTCCTCCACTTCCGGGTAGGGGAGGACCCACTACCACTTTACGGTCCTTCCCTTTGGCCTCTCCATGGCCTCCAGGGTTTTTACCAAATGCATGGTGGTAGTGGCAGCCTATCTCAGGAGGAACGGGCTGCAAATTTTCCCATACCTGGATGACTGGCTGCTCAAGGGCAAGTCCCGGTCCCAGGTGCAGGCCCAGATGAAATTTCTGCTGGCCACTTGCGAGAGTTTAGGCCTACTGGTGAACGAGGACAAGTCCACGTTAGTGCCAGTTCAGCGCATACACTTCATAGGGGTGCTGTTAGACTCAGTGGTGGCCACAGCCTCTCTCCCCTGGGACAGGTTCAAGACACTCAAAAGTCTCATAGCTTCAGTCACGGCCTTCCCCATGATGATGGCAAGGGTATGCCTTCAAATATTGGGCCATATGGCAGCATGCACCTCTGGGGTCCGACATGCCGGACTCAGAATGAGGCCCCTCCAACTCTGGCTGGCCTCCCAATATTCCCAGGCCAAAGACGACCTGGACAAGGTGGTCACGTTACCTCCCACCATAGTAGTCGCCCTGCAATGGTGGTCCCTCCTGAGCAACATGTTACAAGGGATTCCCTTCCGAAAGACCCCTACCTCGCTAGATCTGGTAACAGATGCCTGGGGGCTGGGGTGGGGAGCCCATACAGGGAGCTTCCAAACCCAGGGCAGATGGTCAACCTCAGAATTGTCCCTGCACATAAACATGCATGCATAGCATTCAACCCGCACCTACAGGGAAAGACGGTCGGAGTCCTCACGGACAATACAGCTGTGATGTATTACATCAACAGGCAAGGGGGCACGCGTTCCTCGGCCTTGTGCCAGGATGCCCTGGACCTATGGGAATGCTACATAGCCAACGATATCTCTCTGAGGGCTTTTCACCTGCCTGACACTCGCAATACGTGAGCCGATCACCTCAGCAGGGTTTTCTCCCACCAGTTCCTGTTAGTTACCTGTTCCATAACTGGCGTTCTTCGAGATGTGTTGCTCAGGTGTATTCCACATCCTGCCCTCCTTCCTCTCTGTTGGAGTTGTCTGGCAAGCAGGAACTGAGGGTGGGGGGAGTGCCCAGCTCCCCTTATAGTGCGATATAGAGGCGCTTCTCTAGGGGTCGCAGGGGTGCTCCCCCACTATGGGTACCGCTAAGGGAAAATCTTCCGGCACCGGTGCACGTGGCAAGCACGCATACCTACTGTGGAATACACCTGAGCAACACATCGCGAAGAACGCCAGTTACGGAACAGCTAACTGTCCTTTACTAGTCATATTCTCTCCTCCCTCTCATTAAATACTAATTAGTGCTCCAGTGAGCCTTTCAAAATCAAGGGCTCAGTTATTTATATTTTGTTGAACAGTTGAAATATTTTCGATAGAAATTAAATTTCTTAACTCTTAAAGCAAAAGGGAAAACTATTTCTGTAACTTTCCTGGCCTGTAAATGTTTTGTATGTGTAAAAATTCCATTTGAAAATAGTGGAATATAGTTACACTAATTTGATAATGATGCTGGGTAAAAATTTCAAGTTCCTAAGTCCTACTGAAAGTCAACAACATACTAAAAATCCATCCTTCTGCTAATGCAGGTGATCGATTTCCAGTTAGAAAATATCGTGCAACTGCCATGTGCCATAATGTCAGGGAAGTACTTGCATTACATCATGGGGTGCAACTTTTCCCTGTACAACCAGACCATAGAAGGAGGTTCAACTGTCATCCAATAAAATGAATGGAAATGGAAGGAAAGGGACTGACCAATGCAAGAGAGGGGGTTGTTTTTTCCACTATTGTGAGCTTGGCCCAAACGGTGCTTGAACTGGAGATGAAAGAAGTGATGTATGCTCCAACTCACCCACATGCATGGAAAAGTGATGGTATAACTAACCAACCATGCCCCATGCTGAGTGCTGCCTGTCCCAGCCTATAGAGGAAAGTAACCACAGTTGCGGAGGTGTACTTATCTTATAGGTAGCATTGTGCCGGGTGTAATATATAGCAATTAATGTACACACCACAGACAAGGATTTGATTCTACTCACTGCTCTGCAAATTCTTTGTGGCCTTACTAATCGCAAACCTTCTCACCCCATGTTCATAAAACAAAAGTATTTTGGAAAAAGTATTCACAAGTAATGCAAAATACACCAATAATTATGTATTAGTTGTATTGTGGTGGTACCCAGAAGCCCGTTGGATTGTGGCACTAGGTGCTGGACAAACACAGATGGATAGGGTCCCCGTCAAGGTTCCCTTTAAGCTGCGCATCTGTGGAGCAACCTGGTACCTACCATGCATCTCACATGGCTGGGAGAGCAGCTGGAACTCAGGACCTCAACCTGGCAGAACCCATAGCAGCTTCTTGTGGTGCCAGGGGCCAGCAGGGAGGAGGAATAGGAAGAGGAGCAGTGGTGAGCAGGGTCTCTGACAGGAGCATGGCTGGCACCTGGGTCCCACTCTGCCCTCTAGCTGAAACTCTCAGCAGCTCCTCTCAAGGCTGCAGGAAGCCATGAGCTGGCAGGGAGGGATAAGGAGGCGGGGGATTAGGGAGTGTGGCATAGCCCAGGGGTGCTGCTTAGGTAGGGTGTGGAAGGGAGGATGGGAAGCCTGTTCACGGCCCTGTCTTGGGCCACAGACGCTGGTTCGTTCCAGTACTGAAATGAGCCACTGGCAGCCTCGCCTGGTAAAGAGCTGTGGTGCGCTGGAGGGGGAAGGGCTGTGCCACTGCTGCTGAGGTAGAGGTGTGTGTGTTTCATGTACTCTGGGCTGTGATGACAACTCCCTCCCAGGGTCCCTGGAAGTGTGGCAAGGGGCAGGGGGCAGAGAAGCAAAGACCCTAAATCCCTTCCTCCAAAGAAGCCTCAAGCTAGCAGGGAGGGGTAAGAAGCATGGTAGGGGAGGCAGGGGCACTCTAAAAGCTTGATTCTCCTGGGTTTCTGTGTGTTTTTTAACACTCAAACTTTTGAAAGCTAATAGGTACTGAAACCACTTGTATGTATGCCTGTGTCCCCCATATGTATGTGTACTATTGAAGTGTCACTAAAAATACCTTCCACTTTTCAATGCAATATGATGTCTGAAGATTTTAATTTTTTTAAATGTAAGCTTGCCCAAGGACAAAAATACAGTGCTGAGTGAAGTTCGTTGCTCACTGAGAACAAAGAAAACGTAGAGGGCATGTTGGTCTCTATGCTGAAGAACCTACCTAAAGCCCCTTTTTACAAACTGTGTAGAAAATGGGGGTATTTAATCTCTGGGGCACCTCTAACTGCTACAAAGAACATTTTTGTACAGTTCATTTTGGTTTATATAAACTGGCTACCTCTCCAACAATGCAACAACCTGAAAGTTGGTATAAAGTGAGCTGAGCTCATGGTTATGGGAAAAGTAATATCTTTTAGGTGAAAGAGACAAAAGTTGGTCCAATAAAAGTTATTACCTCACCCACCTTGTCTCTCTAATATCCTGGGATCAACATAGCTATGACAATGCAAAGTTACGGAAAATACATTTTGAAAGGGTTTTTACACTTTTTCTAGAACATTGTTGGGTAGAGATGGGGTAGTTTTACTAAAATAGTGTATTACAGAAAAAAAAGATAAAGGGGTAGGATTAACCATAAGGAGGCTTGCACAATGTATTTTTATATCTGTTTTTGTTATGAGGTAGGGGGCAAATGTGCTGCTTTGTATTTCATGCCTTTGTTTGCACTGAGCATGTATTTAAAGTCCTGTGCTTCCCTTGTTGTTTTTGTTTTGTTTGTTCAGTGCAGGGCTGACTGAAATCCCAATTGGAAAAAGACATGATCCCAGAAATCTGCTGGGCCTAGTTACAGCTCCGTGTAGCAGGGAGGAGATGCCTCTTACAATTTCCTGGTTCTCCAGGTAGATATGCACTGATGCCAAGTAGTGTAATCCTTGCGGTGTGTTCTAACCTATGCCACCTGGCAACATCCCTAAGGGACCATACAAAAGCTGGGGATAGCTGAAGTGCACTGAGCTCTGCCCTGCTCCCCAGTGTGGCCTCTATGTTGGGGCTGGATGGAGGATGTGGCAGAGGAGCTAGGTACATGAGCTGACAGTTCTTCCACAATAGGAAAACTTGTAGCTAGCCTGATGGGGCTATTTCTCTAAAAGGGGCAGGATGGAACACACCAGAACATCTGGCCCAAATAGACAGTCATGTGAGAGCTAACTTTGGGGATGTCAGAACAAGCACTTCTTATCTGAGGGAAAGGGAAAGAAGGGTCATATAACAGCTAGTCAACAACCTCAAACCTGAATTGCAAAATGAAACACCTTTCTGATCAGATAAGCTAGGCCACATGATGGCAGATTACATTCCCATTATATTGTCCTCTTCTGCTGCTGATTCTCTTTTGTTTCCATTCAAATGAGCAAAAACTGGGATTTTCACCACCATTCACATTTATTAACAATTTACTAATATTTCACAGAAATTTTACCCCCAATTGCCAGAGATCTAAATTATGAGGCAGAAGTTGCCAAGTAGAGTGCTATGAGCTTCTAGGTGCAGAAGACATGGATGCTTCAGGTAGTCCAATTTCTCCTTGAACACTGACATCCTCAGTGAGAATAGCAACTTCAGTAACTATTTCTATTCCTTCTATTTGCTGTAGCCAGCACTTCCGTAATTCCAAAACAGTTTATGGAAAGAATATCTGCCACTAAGTTTCAGTGAAATGGCAACACTGTATTGTTTCTAGTAACACACATATTGAACAAGGGGGACATATTTTCAAATGCTCTCAAAAAGAACAGTGAATGCTCTGCAAGTGTTTTCTGTCTAGAACTATGCACTTCAATCTGATCTTGTCTAAAACTTGGTTTCTTTTGAGTGGAAAATAATCTTTTTTTAAGGCTGAATTGTGGTTTTTTTTTTTACAACTGACCAAACCACACTTTTCTCTGTGGGATGAGCTTCACTAAATTTAAACCATAAGCCTCAGGACAGAGAACCACTGTGCCACCTACCACTTTCTTAAAATTATCTGAAAACATAATTAAAACCATTTAATGATATTGTGCAGAATTATCAAATTTTATACATGTGTTTTTAATTCTTAGATAACTAAAAAACACAAGGGCATAAACATCTATTATATACTTGCCTCAAATCTTTGAAATGTTGTCATACGAAATTCTCCTTTAATCCACGAAAGCAGTAATGATGAAGAAGAAGAATTTTGAATGAAAACACCTAACAAGGGTTTCTTACATATAAGACAAACCTTTGTCTAAGAGGTGTACACACATCATGATACGTATAACTCTTGTTTCTGCTGTTGTGGATATTTTCCTTCCCATGAGCAATCTCAGACTTGGTTATCCCTAGCATACCCACTGAATAACCCACCCATTTTGGCCACTGTATTTTCCTGGTATGATTCTTATCCTCTTTCCTACAAATGTAGATTTTTCTCAAATCAGAGATGCTAACTGAAGATAAGCAGCTGATGCCTCACATTTTTGCGCTCTAGGCAGATGGAATTCATTCACTAAGACCAATGGAAATCTACACCATGGATTTAATTGTTCTGCACAGAAATTCCCCGATCTCCATTGGTTATATCTGGTAAAAGCAAGATTAAAGTGCTACTTTATCACTCACTGTCCTTGACAGTAGCGAGAAGAAATTAGATGTGGCTAGCTGTTGGGGTGAGAGAGGCTAGTCTATGTAAGAAGATCTCTGTTTTAACTTCACTGGATCTGTGTTACTAGTCCCACTTGCATTGTAACCTTTCTGCCTACTCTCAAGATGCCCCCTGCCAAACATTTCCAGTGATTTCTCCATGAAAACTGGAACTATAATTTTGCAACATCTTATAACATTTCAAAATTGTTTCCACAGGCCAAAGGTTGAGTAAGTATTGGGTGCTGATTGCTCCCCATTATCACCTGATCTTTCAGCATTTTTTTTTTTAATACTGACCTGCAGTTTGCTGCTGTGGAATCTGAGTCTGATGTGGCAGGTTCCTAAAAATAATAATTTAACATCTTTAAAACATCTATATATTATGTACAGTGCACATCTATTAATACAGTCATGGTATTTAAACTGTACATGCTTCATTCTTCTATGAGGCAATAACCTAGTTTTCCCCAAGTGGATAAACCAAGTGGCCAAAAGGCTAAGCGGTTCAACATGAGCAAGGAACTAGATTATTGCTAAAGCATAGTAGTATGATTCTCATGTTCAAATAATAAATTACTAAGTGAAAAATGTAGCACAACAGAAGGAAGGTGAAGCAAGCTGAATTCTAAAAATGTAGACACTTGAAATACAGAAATGTAAAGATAGACCAGTATAACTATAAAGGTAAATTTCTTATTTTGGACGAAAAAAGAAACACTTTTTGGATTTTTTTTAAGTGGCTATTTGAGGAGGTTTTGAATGTTAGAAGTAGTAGGGCTGTCAATTAATCGCAGTTAACTCATGCAATTAACTCAAAAAAAAATCACAGTTTTAATCGCATTGTTAAGAAATAGAATACCAAATGAAATTTATTAAATATTTTTGGATGTTTGTCTACATTTTCAAATATATTGATTTCAATTACAACACAGAATACAAAGTGTAAAGAGCTCACTTTATATTATTAGTTTTGATTACTAATATGTGCACTCTAAAAAAGATAAACAAAAGAAATAGTATTTTTCAATTCACCTCATACAAGTGCTGTAGTGCAATCTCTTTATCACAAATGCACAATTTACAAAGGTAGATTTTTTTTGTTACATAACTGCACTCAAAAACGAACTAATGTAAAACTTCAGAGCCTACAAGTCCAGTCAGTCCTCCTCCTTGTTCAGCCAATTGCAAAGACAAACAAGTTTGTTTACATTTATGGGAGATAATGCTGCCTGCTTATTATTTACAATGTCACCTGTAAGTGAGAAGAAGGCGTTCGAACTTTTGTAGCTGGCATTGCAATGTATTTACATGCCAGATATGCTAAACATTCATATGCCCCTTCATGCTTCGGCCACCATTCCAGAGGACATGCTTCCATGCTGATGATGCTCGTTTAAAAAAAAATGCATTAATTAAATTTGTGACTGAACTCTTTGGGAGAGAATTGTATGTCTCCTGCTCTGTTTTACCCGCATTCTGCCATATATTTCATGTTACAGCAGTCTTGGATGATTACCCAGCACATGTTGTTCGTTTTAAGAACACTTTCACTGCAGATTTGACAAAATGCAAAGACGGTACCAATGTGAGATTTCTAAAGATAGCTAAAGCATCTGACTCAAGGTTTAAGAATCTGAAGTGCCTTCCAAAATCTGAGAGGGACTAGGTGTGGAACATGCTTTCAGAAGTCTTAAAAGAGCAACAGTCTGATGCGGAAACTACAGAACCTGAACCACCAAAAAAGAAAATCAATCTTCTGCTGGTGGCATCTGACTCAGATGATGAAAATGAACATGCGTCAGTCCACACTGCTTTGGATTGTCATCGAGCAGAACCTGTCATCAGCATGGATGCATGTCCTCTGGAATGGTGGTTGAAGCATGAAGGGACATATGAATTTTTAGAGCATTTGGTACGTAAATTTCTTGTGACGCTGGCTACAACAGTGCCATATGAATGTCTGTTCTCACTTTCAGGTGACATTGTAAACAAGAAGCGAGTAGCATTATCTCCTGCAAACAAACAAACAAACTTGTTTCTCTGAGCAACTGGCTGAACAAGAAGTAGGACTGAGTGGACACTGTTTTATTTTTGAATACAGGTTGTTTTTTTTTACATAATTCTACATTTGTAAATTCAACTTTCATGATAAAGAGATTGCACTATGGTACCTGCAATAGGGGAATTTAAAAATTATTTAGTTTTTTACAGTGCAAATATTTATCAAAAATAAATATAAACTGAGCACGGCAAATGTTGTATTTTGTGTTGTAATTGGTAGAAAACATCCAAAAACATTTAAATAAATGGTATTCTATTATTGTTTAACAGCATGATTAATCATGATTAATTTTTTTAATCGCTTGACAGCCCTTGTTAGAAGTAGTCTTAGCAGATGTGGATTAGTGGTCAGAGTGCAGGTGAAGAAATTAAAGCTACATTTATTTATTTCATTTATAACTAAAAGGAGGAAAAAAAAGCATTTATCCTTGGTTCCACTGTAACAAGAAATTTTGCTTGTAGCTGTTTTGAAAAACCTTGAAGCACCTTGACAGAGGGGGTTTAAAAACGCTGTAAAATTCACTTCTCCCAATTTACATAATTAAGGTGGTGACAGTATCAGGCCACTTTGATTTGCATAAAACCGTAATTAGTTCTAAGATTTAGGCTTTATATAAGTAGAAATTAATTATAGTGTAAAAACAGAGAATTCAACATGGCAGATAAAATGGTGGTGACAGGGATGACAGTTTAAATTTAGAGAGTGGAAAATTCCAGAAGTTTCCAGCAACTCAGGGGAAGGAGCTCTACCCAAGATGATGTCAGGAGGAGGAGCTCTGTATCTAAAAATAGGTATGACATAATGGGGAGGAGCTAGAAAAGCTAGAACCTGATTAGCTGAGATGAGCTGACCTTGAGAGAGCAACTAGTATATAAGGCCAACAGCTAGCAGGCTGGAAGTGTGGGGGTTTGTGAAGATCAGAAGCCTCAAGCAGCAACCAGAACAGCAGCAGCTAAGACAACTGCAGCAGCAGCTTAAGAAGATTCCGGAAAACAGTTACCCAGAAAAACAGCAGCAGAATTCTAAAGGCCTGGCAACAACTTTTATAGCAGTGCAATCAGCAGCAACTGCCTGCGGCAACAGCCAACAGCTGCCGCTACGCCTGCAGCAGCAGCAACAACCATCGTCTCCAGGTGCTGACACTATCATCTCCAGATACTGACAGACCAGAAGGGCCCCTGAGACGAGTCAGAGGGAATTAAGAAGATAAAGTGTAAGTCTGATTTTATCATCTCTTGTTATAGGGTGTTTGGGCATGTCTGTGAATAAAGCTGGATGCCTGTGCTTCTGAATGAGATCTCCCCTACCCATCTTGCAACTGGCTGATCACCACTCACAGGATGTTAAATATTAAATTATTAGATATTAAATGTTTAGTGTTAAGTAGTAATGTTAGTGTTTAGTAAATGTTTTCTTTTTAATCTGTGAATGATAATGGTTTCTCATATGTGTATATAGAGGCCGCGTATACTACATTGTATTAAGTACAGTATTAGATTTTAACACTAAGACTAAAGCCTTTGTGTATGCAGGGTCCCAATATGCCTATTAAATTGTAAATGCTGCATAGACTAAGTCTCCTGTGTATCCTGTGTATTTTATTTTGTTGCACTGCTTTATTGTATAATTCTTATATGTAATTCTATTGTTTTACTAAGTCCTATGTATCTTTTCTTGCTTTATTAAACTCTTTATTCTTTTTATTTCTGTTAAATAAATAAATCTTTTGCTTTTGAAGAATTTCTACTTGTGTGGGTCAATCCTTAAGCAGACGGCTGTATCCGTGCTCTGGGGGGCCCCCTGCAGGTAGGAGACAGGCCCCCTGGTAACACCCTGGCCACAACCTTGTTACCCTTTTGTTAAATTAGAAGTGCTACTGTAGGCTAACATAATTGGCAGGCTTGTGCTCAAGGCGCTAAGAGCCCCACGCAAATTTGTAGGTAACATAATTGGCGTCTAAAATTTAGGGTAACACCAAAACCCCAGTCATGAAAACACCAATACACATGCTTAACTTTACTCACATGAATAATCACACTGAAGTCAAAGCTACTATTCATCTGAGTAAAATTAAACATGTGCATAAGCATTTGAAAGACCAAGGTCTAGGTGCATAAAGTTAGGCAGGGAAGTATCCTCTCACAGATAGCCATTTTTAAGGAGTTGCCTCTAACACAACATATGGGGCATAAATATACTTTCACCACCCAGCTTCAGTTGTTTTCAATTCATTAGAAGCAGATATAAATGTACTTACCTAATCAGTTCTAATTTCTGCTTATACTAGTTAGAAAAGCAAATGGAATGATACAGATAGTGCTTATCAAAATATGGAACTAAATATGTTTTAATTTAACAACTTGCTACTTTATGTGCAGAAGAAGCTGCCCTTCGAAATACAGGAAACTATGCAAAGCCTAACTGGACAAACTATGCAAAGCCTAATTGGTCTGTTAATTGAGGTCTATTGTAAGCAGCCACATTTTCTGCCAGGTAGGGAAGTGAGAACACTTAGTTTGTCAGCAGAAGCTACGGTATGTCTAGCATAGGACATGCCGCATATGTTTGCGATTAATATTTTTCAGTATACTAAATGAAATCCACACAATTTCTGCATGCCTAATTGTAAAACTACAAGACAGAAACTTAGGTGGCAGAAACCATCTTACATACAAAATACAGTATCTTAAAAGATTTTTTTTTTAACAGATGAGCTGTTTTCTGACTGACTATATCAAAAAGCAAATAGGGATACAGTTTTCCAATAATGGTAGAATAAGTTCACTGCACAAAATCCATCAGTCATTATAAACATTTCCATCAGTCACTTAGTATAATGGGAATTAACTGTTTTGGTAATAGAATATTGTGAAAGGATCAATGCTTCCTGCTTTAAAAATAAACACTGAGGCAAAGCCTTGGTTTCTCTTTAGCTTTCCTCTATCAGCAGGAGCCCATTATGCAGTGACAACATTGTATTCCAGACATAGTCTCTTCTAGAAAATACATTGTGTAGGAACTTGAAGGAACTTCCCCTCACTGTAGTAAAAAGTAAAACAACATTCTCAATGTAACTACCAAGAATGTACGTATTCAATTGATATTTATCATATACAATATTAAGTTTTATGGGAAAACCACAGCAACTTTCACTCAGAAATATAGGACAGCATGACAATGTTACAACCTCCATCTTTGCTACATTCTTTATTTGTATCCAATTTTATAAATACATTTCAGATGTAAATTAAATTTTTACAAAGCATCCACATTGCTTGTTTTACTAATTTAGAGTAATTAAAAGTGTAGTTCTCGTTTCCATATATAATGCTTATGACAGAGAATGAAACCTCATTGAAGCTGATGGCTATGAGAGACTCCCTTCATTCAAGGATAAATGTAAGAAACAGTTAAGCTCCTTATTAAAGCAAAATAGCTGAAACAATAGAAGCCACCATCCAAAATACAGGCCACAAATAAGGCAGTCAGAGAATCTGAGCTATGTGGATGGAGGGGTTTTGCGCAGAATGAATGCAAACAAGTGAGGGGTGTGTGGCTGGGTATTGTTTGGTGACGGTGTTTGTGTCTACCACCAGAAGAAGCCACAGAAGCACTGGAAGCATTATCCTGAGAGAAAAAGGAGAGAGAGATTTTTGAGCAGAGTGCTGGCTGGAAAGGCAGGCCTGGAACTGTAAGCAAAGAAACTACCTCCTGTTGTTTGGTTCCTACTGTGTTCAGGGAAATGGGATTTAGTGTGCACTTTTTGTAAATAAACAAGATTGCATCAAAGAAATATCTGATTCCATTATCAATTTCTCCACCAGATGGAAACAATGCACCAGACCCTGAAAATGGACTAACTGCCTGGATCAAAAGAGATAACAATACATTATCTGGAAGAGGAAGTAAAGAGACTATCATGTTGAAGATGATACTGACTTTGGTTCTGCTCCTATAATTCACTATATACAGGCATGCTGCTGCATCTGCAAAGAGCCCTCATTGAAGCCATCAGGGCTTCAAGAGAGCAGAGCAGTGAACTGCAGGATTGGCCCCTTAGTATTGTCACTAGTATTCATTTTATTACAATAACAACTAAAATATGCGAGTGTTGTACAAATCTATAGGGAGAGATATAGTCCTTGTAACAAGGAGCTAAATGAGGAGATGTTCGTCAGTGAGATATGTCAAATTGTGAGGTGAACATCATGAAGACTGAGCAAACAAAGAAATCTAAAAAGGTCAGAAATGTGGTCACAAAGTAAGAATCAATTTGAAAAATTAACAACTCATGTGGGGCAGGGGATAACAATTGTAAAAAAGACACACGGTTTTAAATTTGCTATTTGACTGCAAGGATAGCACAGCCTGATAATGGCCTCTTGCATTTTCACTTTTCCTCAGCATGTGTTTATATCTGGAACAAATGGGCTACAATCCTGATTATGGGTTGTGGGCATTACCATAATATAAATAATAATATTCCCTAGAGACAGAAAGTGCTTTCATGGAAGGGAGCTATGTCATGGAGCAGGGACATGATAGTCCCTCTTAGTAGACTCAATAATGTGGGGAATGGACAACCTTCAATTCCCATTGCATTGTAGAAGTACACCTAAAATGCTGTTTAGTTCTCAGTACCTCAACACCAAAAGACAGATAAGTGGGAGGGATATCAGAGAAAAGCAATAAGTAAAATTAGGGGGCTGCAGAGGCATTGAATAATGAGGAAAAAGGAAAGGAACTAAATAGATGGGGGATAGCGTTGCTGTCTAAAAATATTTAAGTCTGAACAAGGGAGAGTGGTTAGAGTGGTAAATGGGGATATAAGTAAAATAACTGGATCAATAGCTAAATGATAGGAAAAGTTATCAAACAGAGATGTGTGAGACTGTGGAATAAATGCCCAAGAAAGGTGCATGATTCCCCATTACATGAGACATTTAGGGTCAGATTCTGATAACCTTATTCAGATTGATTACCTTATTTGGTGAGCAGTCACACCAAAATCAATTAGAGGAGTAAGCTACTACACAACTTGAATAAAGATATCACAATTTGGTCCATAAAGACTGATGAAAGCACTTTAAGAAACAACCTCCTTTTGGCAGGAGGCTGGACTAGCTGGGCATACACATTCTTCTCATCTCCAGCATCTTCCTTATTAATGGCAGATTCTTTCTTGGATTGATTTTCCCCCACATAAAGATAAGATAAGCAGTTTCTTTGCCTTTGTTTATAATGCTCTCAGATTTGGAAATATAACATACCTTTTAAAAAATCATGGGGGGGCAGCCCTAATTTTAAAATAGAGGTTTACTGAATGTTACATATGCTGAAGAAATTAACTCCATCATATTTTGTTTCCTGCATTAACAATGTTATTGTGTCCTTCACATTAGATTTCTACCCCACATTTAGGCATTAGCAGCTTGTTACTGTATGTTCCCTACTAATTTTGTCCTATTCTCCATTACATCTTTATAACTGAAACAGAAGCCAAACATCAAATTCACCTTCATTGATTAAGTCCATTAATTACAGCAAAAAAAATAATTATTTATTTAAAAGCACAAATAGGAATGCTTCTTGCTCAATTAATTCCTGCTGATGAGCCAGCAGAGGGCGCATGGGAAAATGTTTTTGTGAAAATTCAATAGTAATGGCTATTTTTTTATTTGTTTCCATTGACTTCAGAGGAAAAACAACAGAAAATGACTGCAAAGGGCTGGAGTAAGCATGTTTGAGCAGAGCAGAGGAAAGCAGAAAAACATTTTTCTAAACCAATTTATTTCATATTCTCTAATTATTTTTACTGAGATATTGATTTAAAAGTACAGGTTGAGACAAGAGTGCAACAATGTTGCCTGAATAACTCTGGAGAGAATTTTAATCCCATCTGTTTAATCCACTATTATGATGTTGGTATCCAAAATATGTCTTAATATTTATACAGTCTAGATATGAAACAAGATGACATTACTAAAGTGACATTCAGTTAAGAACTATGTGTCCTATATGAAATACGAATAGTAGTCCTTACTCTGGCCCTAATCTGCTACATATAATTCTTCTTTAAAATGAAAATTTATACTCTAATACAATGACAGTAAATAGCCACTGTTGAGATAAATAATACACAATTTTTAAAAAGCTCTTTGTGTTACCAATTGTAAGATTATTTTTATTACCATTTGTGTTGTTTTATTTACTTTTTGTATTTCATTCAGTTTGGATAGTGAAACTTCAATTTCACTTTCTGGTTTTCCTGCACTAGCGCAATATTATTACTGAGATTTCCAACACTCAAGGAAATTTGAAAGGTCAACAAAAATAGTTCTAATGTAAACATTAATATTTTCTTTGGAGAACTAGAGAAAAAATAGATTTTCTCTAATTATTGCAGTGTTCTATTTCTAATATCATAGTATTGCCAAGCATTTACAATTATGAGTCAGGCCCCAAAACAATCCTGTTTTTTATAAAACAAAAAGAACCCAGTATTTACTTAGCTACTGGTTTTTGAACAATTAGGGTTCACTTAGAAAATGTTTTCAAGCTTCTCTTTGCAACCATAAGGCCTACACATTTTAAGTAAAAACTAAAGGTAAGATGTTCACCTATTCACATGCTTCCCACAGGTAGGGCTTTAAGAAACACACCATATTTGCAAGAGTTGGCAACACTGCTTATCATCTTACAAAATTTAATGGTAGAAATATTTGGACTGAGGATGCTGGAGGAGAGGTAAATATAGGTTAAGAAGGGGAATTGACAAGTGAAGTAGTGTTGATCAGGAATTTTTCAACAGACAATGCCCTTTTTGCATAATCAATTTTTTGCCAAAAAAATTTCCTGACAGAAAATTAAAATGACAGCTCAGTTTCACTTACAAGTGCCTTCCCTGCGTGTAGCCAGCAAGCCTAATGATTCTATTTTGGTTCTCTTGAAACAGAATTTTTCTGGAACTCCCTTCCCATTAAATTTTTGTCCCAATTTGGGATGGGTTTTTTTCCACCCCAAAAATGTGAAATTTTTCATGAGAATTTTCTGGCCAGCTCTAGAATGGAGTGTTGACGGACTACTAAATGACTTAACTGCCAGCTTATTTCTTTGCTTTTTACAGTTTGCAGTGATGGAATATGCAGACTGGTAACCTTAAACCAAAGCTGACTAAACTTTTTGGTGTGGGTATTTCACAGCCCCATTTCCTGGGCTAAAACCTGCAGACTTGCCCTCACCTATGTCAACCTGTACAAACCTGTTCCCACTGTCCCCTCCACAATATGTTCTCCCTCCTGTATTTCTGGTCCTCATAGAGCTGTGGGGGGCTTAGGGGTGGCTCAAGGTGGAGGCCTGGGAAAGCAACATTGTGGAGGAGCAACTTGGAAGAAATTTGTGAGCATATATGGAGCTGTAGGGGGCCTCAGGATGTGCATGTGAATGAGGATATGGGGAAAGAGGAACATGGGGAAGAGGGGGTAACAAGGTTATAGTGGAGAGCACAGGGAAAACAGCAGACTTGAGCTAGGAGGGGCTTTTTGGAAGGAGCAGCTATACTCTTAACAACTTATACTGCTTTTTCCCCATTCCTTTGATCAGTGGTTCTTGCAGCTTTAAGTCCCACTATTCTCCAATCCTCTCCCAACATGCCCCTGCTGTGTATCCCTATATTCCCTATTCATTTCCCTGCATCCTCATCCCACTGCTTCATGGCCCTTCACCTTTCCTTGGTTTCCTATAGAGCTGCTGTATGGTGCATTATGAGGCTTTGGAAGAAGCATCAGAACATCTGAGGAGCAAAGAGGTTGATTAAGGAAGAATGGGAGCAAAGGTAGTGACTGGGGATATGTGGGGGTAAAAGATTTTTGGTGGGGGAACAAAACTGTGTAAGAGGGCTGAGGGAATGTAGTGTTTCTGCATCAAGGTATCAATACTTAAAGAGCTCCCTCAGTATTACTGCTTTTACTCTACAACGGACCCAGGCAGTCATGCTGTGGGAAGCCTATGATATGCCAGTGCCTTTGTGAAGGGGAACCTGCCTCCCCCAGCATTGTTGCCTCAGTGAATAAGGTTATAAACTCTGATCCTCCAAGCCCCACTTTCAGGCTACTGCCTCACATCCCTAGTCACTCTTTCTACAGCCTCATCTCTTTCCCATAGTCCAACCTTCCACCTTGACTCAGCAGAGATATGTCCAGAACACCACAGGAGCATCAGGGACAGAGCAAGATTAAATTTTTTGACAAGCTAAGTTTTGAAGAATGGAAATGATCATTTCTGGTTTTCAGTGATGTTTTTCCTCTAGTCTAGGAGGGGTGCTGACAGCAATGGAAGTAGCTGATATATCTGCATAGTTCTGTTGGTTCATCTTAGTGAAACTAAGATTTCATTTCTGCTTTAAATGCAAATTTCAAAGCAAATTTAACTATGGAGTTGCACAGTAAATTAATTCATTCAGAGAAATAACATTGGTTTCCACAGCTAAATTGTATAGCATAATCATTATAGGCAGTAAAGATCTAAATTGATACTTACTGCTGTGTTTGCATTAGTGGCATGCTAGTATTATCATAGCTGTCTGTGTGAAGAGGTGGTACAATCTCACCAGTAACTGGGTGAAACACAGGAAGTGTTGAAAGAGGCCATGCTATCTCTCTATTTTTGGACATCTCACGAAGCTCTTTGGTGGATTTCTGTATAGCACTGTGGTGGACCAACTGGATGCTATGTTAAAAGGAAATAAAATAAATATTTTTCTTTAAAAGGGTTCTAAGAATATGGATAGTTTTGTAAAACCATTTAAAATCATTTTTCTTTAAAATACAAGGACTTTGATGCATACTTTAGACTATCAGTAGAACAATTATAGTAGAGCTTCAGTATAAAACAAATATTTGTTATTTAATTTTGAAAGCAAGAATTGTTCTATCAGACTACTGTGTGAAGAAGTATTTTTCTAAAATATTTTAGACTATGCAATATAACGTTAATATTCCATTTATTTCCTGCTGTAAAAATAAAAGTTTTGGTAACTTTTATATTGTTGTTTCTTGTGGTGGATTCCTAAATACTCACAGAAGCTTCGATTTTTATGGCAGAATATTATGTAGGCACAGGATACCTTTCATGAAAGTTCTTTCATCTGTCCATTGCCTTGTAAAAATGTAGATTGGGAGTCACATATGCATGAACATTAATTACATAATAATATTATTACTCTATAAGATTGTACGTTAAACTGATCTTTATTAATTACAAACCCTTTTTATTCTGACCTGCTAGCCTTGCCACACCTCTCTGTTTTATAGCAGCTTTCACATATATGAATTAGACTGTGAATCAAGGAGAGTGAGAGAAGAGCATGACACATGTATGAAGCATGACAAGCTACTGATAAATGAAAATTAAATGAGAAAGAAAAATAACAGGAAAGAAGACACTTACTCTGGTGTTTGCATGTTTCTCTTTTCCCTAAAAACAAAACAAAATTTATGAATTAAATAATAGCATTGATAGTTGGAACATTAAATCTATTTGCTGATGGAAAAAGTACATGACGTGGAAATGTTGACACTGTTACCATCAAATCAAGTTGGTAGCATTTGCCACCAGGTTAATGATAAGAACTGGATGAGCACACATATAGAGCTGTTGATACTGATGACAGACAGACAGACAGACAACCTCACCCACACACAAGTGAATGAAAATGCAAGTTAAGGAAAAGGCTTCTGGCTAAAATAAATTCTATGACAAAATGAAATCAGGGTACATGTAAGAGATGGAAGAAACTACGTTACTTGCTGCTTTTGTTTCATATGTTTGGCTTTTATAACCCTAAATTCAATTTAGGTCCCTGGCAATATTTATTTTACTAGTGTTAGGGTCTTTAATTTTAATGTTCGGTGAATAAAAATTTTAGTCAAATTAAATAATTGTCCTGAATTGGTGGGTCCTTTATTTTTATTTTATTTTTTTTGTGCACAGACGATTTAACCATTTTGAATAGAACTACAGTCCCTAAATCCATTCTCTTGGAGATTACCAATAATTTTAATGCATGTTTAGATGGAAAACAGTACAATATATATTAAATATTTCTGCTGGTCTGTTTAAAAAGTATTTTTATGGACTGAATGATACTCTTCTACGGAATTCTTTCATGTGGATTACAATCTCAGAAAAATTTACAATTACTAATTAGTGTTTTAAAGTACTCACACTCCTTCCCGTCGGCAGCACATGATATAAGCAAGTATTAGAAAAAGCACCAGTGCTACTGCTGAGGGCACTGCCAGTGTAATTAGGAAATCCGAGTAATAGTCTCTGCTTTTCAGTGTATCAGGCGGTGGTTTATATTCTCCACCATCAGGTAATATTCCCTCTCCTCGGATCACATCCTGATAGGTGGAAACTTGTTTTGTTTTATCAACCTGATACACACAAAAAAAAAAGACAATTACATAACCAATTAACAAATGTATGTGGAAAATGAAAAGAATTTTTAACCAATCATAAATCAGAAAAAGCAACACTACACAACACAGCCTTTCAAATTATATGAAATCTCACAACTCCATTTATTTTTCCAAAGACTTCTTCATGGAAGGTATTCCATTGTCTTAATTCATGTTAAAGACCAAATCACAGAAAATGCTTATTGACCTCTGCTGTGACTACCTCAAAATGGTGACAATTTGTTATGTGAACTGGACTGAGACCACCAATTAATTTTATTTAAGTCACTGCATAGCTACCAAATAACAGCAGAGGTTAATGAGCATACAATAAACTCTCTGAAAAATTATCGAAGTCAGAAAGGTACCAAATAACCATTTTTTAGTCAATATCAACCAGGGCAAGCTTTTGTACTTTTAACTAGAGCTATGGAAATTTTACAGCCAAAACTTGATTCAGTGACACCAAAACATTTTTCAAATTAGTGTCAATATAAATCAAATTGTTTATTTTGGGGGGGGAACACCTAATTTCAAATTTTCCTTTGATTCTAAAAAGAAATAAAATACAAAAAGAAACACTGACAATTCTTTTTTTTTTAACTTTTTGATTGGCTGAAAATTTCATTTTCGGTTCAAGCTGAATTTTTTTTGTTTGGACTTGCCATTGACCAAAGAAACTCATTATTCACTCTTCTCTTCTTGTAACATAAAGCAGAAAGGGTGCATAGATCCCATTATTAGTTCCCTCAGATATCCAGGTTCCCTGTTTTTGATTAGGTAATATTTATCCTGCTTCTGTTCAATTATTCATCCCACTCACACTCCCAAAATGTACTGTAGTCACTATAAAGTAGAAGAAAGAAGCAATGTAGCACTTTCAAACCCTAATAAAGGCGGAGGGGAATTAATGTAATCAATTACTGTATAATAGTAAAGCTAAATTATTTAGTGTTAACTTCACAATAAGGGATTTTGAACTTAATTATATGCCCTGGTTGTGCTTGTGCCTATTCAATCTCAATATAAAATAAAATAATCCTATATAGTAACATATATGAACTAGTAGACTTCAGAATATAATTAATACATAAGGTGAAAGTTTCTTGTATTCATTTAAATCTAGGTAACAACAGACTCATTCATTTCATTAGATGAAATATAGCCTTATCAATTATTGGATGATTTAGAAGACCAGCATAAAGTGACAAATTAAAACTTAAAAAGACAAATTTTAAAAAGATTACTAAAATATTTATTCAGTAGCTGAATAGTTGTACAAATGAAAACAGTAATTTAAAAAAATTGTTGACTAGAAGACCATTTATCTCCAAAGAATCTATGACATCACTAAAAATAGATATTTTAAAAGCACTTTTGAAGACTCATTCTAAACATTGCCATAGCACAAGATAAACATTTTTGATCAGTCATATAAATGAAGTTAGAGGATCTATTCAAAGTTCTGGTTCCACCAAATTAAAGAAATTATGCTGATCTTCAGATATATTGTAAGTAACACTTTGACTAACTCATTCTCATTCTGCATTATTTATATATATATATAAATGTATTTATTAAGAAATAGATCAATAGCAAATATCAGATTATAGTAATATAAAAATATGTCCTTTGAATTTATTTTACCAAACACCATTAATTTTTGTTATTTGATAAAATAAATTCAAAATACCTACTTTTGTATTACAGTAATCTGATTATTGGCTATTGATTTATTTCTTAACAAATACATTTCTATATTAAGCACATTTCTTAAATACTAAAAAGTAAACCCTGCCCTCTGTTGCATGAATGAGTTATGAATGACTGGGAAAAGGTTGTAGGAAGTCTCTTCTACCTGTTTCTTTGCCCTCTCGTTGGTGTTCAAAGGAAGTGAGCTGGATACAGTACTGAATGGAATCATGACCCTGAGGGGGGCATAGTCTGCTCCTGCCTCTCTGCCACTAGCACTAGCCATTGCATTCAGCAATATGTGCTTGCCGGGGATGTACAGATCCATCTCAGAGGACAAGAAATGGTTACTTGCAGTAAACTGGTTCTTTGAGATGTGATGGAGCCATGTATTCCACTTAGGTGTGTGTGCACCCAGTGCACTGGAGCCAGAGAATTGTCTCTTGCACTACCCATAGAGGGGCGGTATTCGTACTCATGGTCCCTCCCCTGGCTATATGAGGCAGCACTGCCCTGACCCCCCTCAGATCCTTGGCACCAAGTGCCCAAAGACTAGACTCCAATGCAGTGGAGACAGAGAATCAATCATGGGGTACACATCTGCATCACATCTTGAAGAACCACATTTACAGTAAGTAACTGTTTGTTCTTCTTCAAGTAGATGCAGCTGTATATTCAGCATAGGTGATTCACAAGCAGTACCCACCCCAGCTATTGATGCAGCTTGCGCTCTCATCCACTGAAGCCATTTCATATGCAGTCTTGATACAGGAGGATATCCATTCAGAGAGAGTCTGTGAAGAGACCTCTTGCACCTTCATATGATCTGCATATGACACACATAGCTGAGGCAAAGCATGAAACTGTTTAGTCCTGTCCAGACAGAAGGCCAAACAGCACCTGACATCTAATGTATGAACGTGCTGCTCCTCTGGAGATGAAAATGGCTTAGGAAAGAACACTGGTAAATATACCACCTGGTTCAAATGAAACCAAGAAACCCCTTTAGACAAAATTTTCAGGGTGTGGTTGTAAAGTCACTTTATCCGTAGAGAATTGCGTGCATAAAGGTTCTGCCATCAGAGCCTGCAACTTACAGACTCTCCTTGCAGATGTTATCACTAACAGGAATGCAGTCTTCTGACACAAACGCGGAAAGGGACAAGGGGCTCAAACTAAGGTCTCATTAAAACTGCAAGGACCGTGTTAAGGTGCCACAGAGGAATCAGCTCTCAGACCGGAGGATGGAGATAAAGAAGTCCTTTTTTTAAGAATCTTGCTACTGTGGCACTGGAGAAGACTGATCTTCCCTGAATAGGGGGACAAAACGCTGATATTGCCACCTGATGTACTCTCAATGAGCTACGCACAAGGCCCAATGACTGAAAGTGCAGCAAGTACTCAAAATTGTCCTGAATAGAAGGCAGCATTGGTTAAACGCTGCAGGCCAACAACCACACCGAAAACTGATTCCATTTTGCCGAATAGGTGGAGCCCTGCATGGATACAAAATTTGTATCCACATCCGATCCGCAAAAATGATCCACAGATATCCGCATCTATGGACGCAAAGCAGATATCTGCGGATTTGCAAGGCTCTATGCATAGGCCATTTGGTAGAGGGCTTTCTACCATTGAGTAGGACCTTTTGAACAGCCAAGGAACACCACAATTCCTCCTTAGTTAGCCATGAAGCAGACATACCACGAGATGCAAGGAGCTGCGCATGGGATTTAAAGTGTGACCATGATTCTGTGTGAGTAGGTTTGGATAGAGAGGACAGGATGTGGGAGGCTGAACTGACAGTGCTAGAACGCCAGAGAAACAGCACTGCCTCAGTCACACTGGAACAATCAGAATGAGCTTGGCCCAATCCGCCTTCAGCTTGAGGATGACCTGTGGGATGACTGGGATTGAGGGAAAAGCATACAGACGTGCTGACTGCAGCCAAGACAGATGATGTCAGACAGGGAGTCCAGTCTGAGGCCCTCTTGAGAGCAGAATAGGTGACATTTCCTGATGTTGCTCGTAACAAACAGGTTGATCATCGGAATGCCCTAAGCTGCAAAGACGGCACGGAGCACACTAGTCTTCAGAGACCGCTCGTGACTCAGGGAAAAATTCCTGCTGAGATGGTCTGTGAGATGATTCTGGACCCTGGGCAAGTGGTCAGCAATCGGAGTGATACTCTCCTCGATGAAGAACTACCACAACCTGATTGCCCCTTGGCAGAGCATCCTGGAGTGTGCTCCCCTTTGCCTGTTCACATAATACATTGTGGTGCTGTTATAAGTATGTGAACGAACTACTGAGCCCTTGATACAGTTCAGAACAGCGTGACATGCACCATAGATGGTCAGAAGCTCCGGTAAGTTGATATGCAGTAAGGACTCCTGCTCTGAACACAGACCTTGAACATACAGTGACCCTGGATATGCTTCCCAGCCCATCAGGGAGGCATCTGTGACAACAGAACTGGTTGATAAGGGCCAGATGAAGGAAACTCCATGACAAACATTCTCTAGGAGTGTCCACCACTGCAAGGAGTCCAGGACCAGTGGAGGGAGAGACACCACTCTGTCCAAAGAGTAAAGAGTGGTACAGTAAACTGTCCTGAGCCATATTTTAAGAGGGCAAAGGTGTAATCTTGAAAATTGGAGCCACATGTCTGCTTGCCCCAGGTGCAGAAGAACTGGGCATTTTCAGTTTAATTTGAATAAGTTAAATTTGCTTCTGGTGCAGCTTTACAATTTATAATTGATTGAAACCCAAACAACAACTTATTTATAGTTACATTAAAAAAACACCTCAATAATTGCTAAAAGAACATTATTTAGATTGTAAAGTCAGCACTTAAACATTAGGAAATGCTAGATTTATGGCTTCCTGTGAAATTTTAATTCTGCCTCCTCGTGCAGCCAATCTGTGTGTTGTGTGAAACAGGTCAAGTGGAAAAAATAGTATGTGAGCATTTAAATACTTTTATCATAATGCACAAACACGTCACTTGAATACTTGACTTTGCAATATAAATGTCGTTTTAATATAGGTTTTTCTTAATATAATTTCCTAGGTTTCTTTTTTAAAAGGAAAAAAGCAAAATACAAATTCTATTTCATGCAACTGTAATACCCCTTCCCTCATGCATCTTCACCAAGGTTTGAACCCTGAACCTTCAGCACTGAGCAAAAGAACAATTTTTTATTCTAGGGAGAAGAAAATGTATTGGCACCGTGAGCTGGGTCAGGAAGAGTGGTTACAGGAAGCCTCGCCCTCTCCCAAACTTTTGGGAACACTTCCCCCATGTAGAGCTCCAGAGGGAGGCAGATGGTTGGAGGTATGTTTTCAATGCTGAGAGGTGTGTGGTCAGACAGAGGGAAATCTGAATCCACTTTCTCCTTCACTCCACTTGCTGCTGTGGGAGCTGCTCTGGCAGCTACCAGATGTTCTCAGTACACAGTGTGATGAGGCGGTGCTGGAAACAGCACTGGCCTTAGAATGTTCATATTCAGTTGTTATTGTGGCAGGCTGCCAAAAAATTCCTGACCAGTGCAAGCAACAGAAGGGAAATGACTGAGTTATTAACTGTAAAATTTTCAAACCTGAACAAAATTTCATTCAACAAGCAAAAGGCACATCTATAGCCCCATGACTTTGTCCCAGCAGAATTTCAAAGGCCTGTTGCAAACAATGGAGGTGTCAGAGCTTCTTTTAAAAAATTGCAAGAATCTCTATAATGGAAGGTGTTAGACTATGTTGTGACACACAGGCTCACTTCTGGTTCACTACCCTGTGTCAGCAACTCGTCAGGCCTGAACTGGTCTGTTATTAGACATCTTTCTACAGACATCCCTAATTTATGCTAATTTTTTCAGAAATTGACACCAGAAACAATGGATATCTTATGGATCCTCCTTTTTGCAATAATTGTCATTTTTACAGTTTTTAGGCAACTTTTCCTATTCAAAATGTATTGAAAGACAGAGGATGGGTGATCTACTGGACTGCACATGGACAGGTAATTAGGTGTGTTTACGTTTTAAAATCTCCATTCTGATAATCTCTCCAAAAAATTCTGGTAAGACATTTCACCTCTTTTCTTCATTTCCTCATTTGTGAAATGGGGATAATGCTTATTAACATACCTCTGAAGAGCATGTAAAGATAAATTAATATTTGTAAATGCAATTAAGATAAGAAATGCAATGTGTTAAGTATTACCAGGTGATTCAGCTTACTCTGCTAGCTCTTTTAAAATTTCTGCATACATCTCATTTGGCCCTACTGAGATATGGGTTTTACTGAACATTCCCTAACCATCTTTGTTTAACATTGTTTGCACTACATTCTTCCCACTCCTCAATTTCTTTGCTTTTTGTTTAAAACTGAGAAAAACTAACCATTTTAAAAATTCAGCCCTTATCAGAATTATTCTCCTTCCCTGGTGAACAGTAGTCCTATTTTTTCCTTAATATTTCTCATTTACTTGATAAACCTGAGGAAAATTTTCCAGTTTCATTTGGCTCCAGTAGTTCATCTTATTTTCATTTTCTGCCTCTTATTTAATGTGAGATGTTTATGTTCAGAAGACGTTTTTAACAATTTATAAACATTGCAACCGGGTGTGGTGGTGCATGCCTGTAATCCCAGCTAACTGGAAGGTGGAGGCTGGTGGATTGCTTGAGCTCAGGGGTTCTGGGCTGCAGTGCGCTATGCTGATTGGGCGTCCAGTGCCCCGACAGCCTAGCCAGTAGGTGGCTGAAGGAATGGCTAGAACACCACAAATGGTGATTCAAGGATAAACATTGCTAAATTACTCAACTCAGTATGTCAGTAACTGATGTTAATTTTTTTTTTAGGTTAATAAATTAGACCTAGGCATATTAGTGCAGTGAATTAATGAACCAGGCATTCATTTATGGGTTCAAATCCTACCTAAGTCACCACAAAGGAAACTGAATTTGGTGGTTTTAGTATTGCCTGCACTATAATACACTTCTAGCCACATAGCAAAATCCCTCCACATTCTGGCATTCTCTGCTGAAGGAAGAGTTATGTGTGATCAGTCAAAAATGAGGTGCATTTGGCAGAGTTGTTTGGTGAGGCTTGCAAAATACTTGGCCACACTATGTTCAGCTCTAAGTAGTGCATTTACAAACACATCACTTTTTATCTTATCACAAAGTGACTCACCAAAGAGATTTTACACCAATCAATACTGAACTGAGTACGAAATTTTTTATCACAAGTTATTACAGGTTCCATTTCTTGGCTGCATCTCAGCTGATTTTGTGGATTTTCCACTTCTCGTAAGCATGAGGAGAACGGAACATCTGCACCAACCATAACATAGACACTGCAGAAAAAGATGTGTGACAAAGTGTCATCAGGATATCCATTAATAAATAAATATTTAATGAACACAGTCTAGTCCTCTGCATTCCAATGATCACAACAGTTCATTTCTAAAACAGCTAGTTGTGTTTTATAGGCTATGACATCACTTTTTCCAATGTAGGCCCAATGAACTGGGACCAAACTGTTTCTCTAGCTACTTATTACATTCCTACTACAGCTTGAGTGTACTGTGTGATTATAACTAGCAATAGTCCATTTTCATTTTTAAAAAAAAGTTACGAAGCTCAAAGTTCAGAATTTTGAGGTAAAAACAGCAATAAATCATTGATAAAGTACTTCAGGAAGTTCTGTTAAAATAGTTCCATTTCATGTAAGAGAAAATTTTGCTCAGCATAGCATTCTTGAAAATTCATGGATAGCAGCACTTCTTCCCACATGTAAACTGTAAAAGGTATTTGCAAATGCTTTAAATTACAACTGCAATTTATTTATTTATTATTGATGCCAACTTGCCAAAACATCCAGCTTCTCTCAACAAATTCCACAAGACAGTTATGCACTGTCAATACAAATTTTTACAACATACTGAAAGCAGAGTATGGGACAAAACAAACTGATTTTAGTGTCAAAGTAAATAAAACAAGGGCTACTGTTCTGATACTATTATTCATTTTCATACTTATCTCAATTGAAATGAATAAATGAAACTGTTACAGAATATAATCTGCTGCACCAGAAAGTCACAGAATCCAGGGACCTTGAAGCAGAATTTAGGTTCAGTTTGCCAGGGAGTACACAGAGCACAGTCTGAGCAATGCTCAAAAACACCACAGATGAAACTCTATGTAGCATTTTAGGGTACGTCTACACTACGGGATTATTCCGATTTTACATAAACCGTTTTTGTAAAACAGATTGTATAAAGTCGAGTGCACGCGGCCACACTAAGCACATTAATTCGGCGGTGTGCGTCCATTGTCCGAGGCTAGCGTTGATTTCTGGAACGTTGCACTGTGGGTAGCTATTCCATAGCTATCCCATAGTTCCCGCAGTCCCTGCCCCCTTGGAATTCTGGGTTGAGATCCCAGTGCCTGATGGGGCAAAAAGTCATTGTCGCGGATGGTTCTGGGTAAATGTCGTCAGTCATTCCTTCCTCCGAGAAAGCAACGGCAGACAATCATTTTGCGCCCTTTTTTCCTGGATTGCGCTGGCAGACGCATAGCATGGCAACCATGGAGCCTGTTTTGCCTTTTGTCACTGTCACCGTATGTGTACTGGATGCCGCTGACAGAGGCGATACAGCAGCGCTACACAGCAGCATTCATTTGCTTTTGCATGATAGCAGAGACGGTTATCAGCCGTTCTGTACCGTTTGCTGCCATTGTAAATTGGCAATGAGATGACGGTTATCTGTCGTTCTGTACTGTCTGCTGCTGTCATGGGTAACCCTGGCTGAGGTCGGCCGGGGGCGCAAAGACAAAAATGGGAATGACTCCCCGAGTCAATCCCTCCTTTATGGTATCTTAAAAATAGAATCAGTCCTGCCTAGAATACGGGGCTAGTGTACTAGAGAACCAGTGTATCAGAAAACCTGAGAGCACAGCTGCTCCGTGTCAGACCCCGCAGAAATGATGAGCTGCATGCCATTCACGGGGGGTGCCCCTGCAACAACCCCACCCGTTGCTTCCCTCCTTCCCCAACCTTCCTGGGCTACCATGGCAGTGTCCCCCCCATTTGTGTCATGAAGTAATAAAGAATGCAGGAATAAGAAACAGTGACTTGTTAGTGAGATAAAATGAGGGGAAGGCAGCCTCCAGCTGCTATGATAGACCAGGCAGGACATTAAGCGGTGTGGGGGAGAGGAGCCCAGCATCCCGCTGCTATGAGAGTACAGGCAGGACATTAAACGGTGCGGGGGAGAGGAGCCCAGCATCCCGCTGCTATGATAGTCCAGGCAGTACAGAAGCTTTTCTTTACACATGAAAGGGAGGGGGCTGATGAAGCTCAGCCCCCAGTTGCTATGATGAGGACAGTTATCAGCCGTTCTGTACCATCTACTGGGAATGACCGGGAATCATTCCTATTTTTACCCAGGCACCCCCGGCCAGCCTCACCTGAGGCCAGCCAGGACCACTCATGGGCTGATGACGAGAACGGATACCAGTCCTACTGTACCGTCTGCCACCGGGGAGAGGGGAGAGGATGCTGCTGTTTAGCTTGCCAGCACCTCGTCTACCAGCAGCATGCAGTAGACATAGGGTGACACTGAAAAAAGGCGAGAAATGATTTTTTTTCCCTTTTCTTTTGGGGGGGGAGTGAAGAGTGTAAATTGACGACATACACCCTGAAACACCCGGGAAAATGTTTTTGACCCTTCAGGCACTTGGAGCCCAGCCAAGAATGCAAATGCTTTTCGGAGACTGCGGGGACTGTGGGATAGCTGGAGTCCTCAGTACCACCTCCTTCCCTCCATGAGCATCCAGTTGCTTCTTTGGCTTTCCGTTACGCTTGTCATGCAGCACTGTGCTGAGTCCCTGCTGTGGCCTCTGGAGATTTTTTCAAGTGCTTTGTCATTTCGTCTTCTGTAACGGAGCTGTGATAGAACAGATTTGCCTCACCATACAGCAATCAGATCCAGTATCTCCCGTACGGTCCATGCGGGAGCTCTTTTTGGATTTGGGACTGCATCGCCACCCGTGCTGATCAGAGCTCCACGCTGGGCAAACAGGAAATGAAATTCAAAAGTTCGCGGGGCTTTTCCTGTCTACCTGGCCAGTGCATCCGAGTTCAGATTGCTGTCCAGAGCAGTCACAATGGTGCACTGTGGGATACCGCCCGGAGGCCAATACCGTCGATTTGCGGCCACACTAACCCTAATCCGATATGGTAATACCGATTTCAGCGCTACTCCTCTCATCGGGGAGGAGTACAGAAACTGGTTTAAAGAGCCCTTTATATCGATATAAAGGGCCTTGTTGTGTGGACGGGTGCAGCGTTAAATCGGTTTAACGCTGCTAAAATTGGTTTAAACGCGTAGTGTAGACCAGGCCTTATATACACTGGTGTGGCTAACACAAGATGACGAAGCTGCCAGATTTTCTTTAGCTGCTGTTCAACTGTAGTGACAGACTTCAAGAAGCCTCTCAATCAAAAAAACATTAAAAAAGGAAAATTTTGCTCAAGGCGTATTTCTCCTGTAAGTTCTTCTGTGTATATTTTTTTTAAAAAACTTTCCTAAAACATCTAATGCAAAGGAATGAGCCCCTTCACAAGCAATATTAATCAGTGAACTCTAAATTTAAGAGCTATAGTATTGGAAGATGTAGCTTTAAATGTCCCTGTGATGTTTGAAACAGAATGCAGCTGAGCTAATTTTAAGTTTTGTGAGGTCTATGTTGTAGAACTTCAGAGTCATGAATCAAAATTAGGCTCTGCAGTTACAGGGATATAAGGCTGGAATTGTAGATTAAGAGTCTTATTTCCTTCCACCTGTTTTGTAAGCAGGGAGCTAATGTTTCTTTGACTGTAAATTTCCAGCACCTAACATCAAAAGACCTTGATCCCCTCATCTGGGGCCTCTGGGCACGTATGTATTTTTAATATCTAATAACAATTTCCAAAAGTTTGTTCTTTAAAAAGTAACTTCCAAAAAGTCTTGAATGCCTGAAAGGAACATTAAACACTTGAGTGACACTTATTTTGAGTGGTAAAGACTTATAAACAGATTAGATATATATACATGTGCTTACCCCTCTTTCATATCATTAATAGGAAGTGGAACTCTGCCTCCCCTGTCTAGCGCTGAGGTGATGTTTATAGCATTCAAACGCTCTGGTTGCCAAACATTTTTCACTGCTCCAAGAAAATCTCCAAGAACCTCACTTGCTAACATTTCTTCTACATTCATGTTCTTTATGAAGAACTCCGCTTGATATGGTAAAGGAAAATCTAGTTGTGAAGGAAAAGAGTTACGTCTTTATTACAAAAGATCTAAAATAGTGGTTGAGTACTGCACTACTGACTTATTTAGAAGACTGAGGAGGCACCTTCCTAAAATCCTTTTATAATACCAAGTTATATTCTGATCTTGCCACTCTTGTTTAATTATCAAACTATGTTTATTTATAATAGCACCAACTATTTTTTAAAGAAGCACTCAAGCTTTGCCCTATTGATGGAGCTATTGGCAACCTGCAAATAACCTGAGGGCTGATCCTCATCTGAGTAAATTATAATAGTGCTGTGACTTAAATGAAGTTATGACAATTTACATCTGCACAGGATCTGCCCCCTGAAGACAACACTTAATCTGCATTAAATGAAGAAAATTGCAGCTACCCTACTCTTGGGCAAAGAGGAGTGGCCTGCAACGATTACAAGTCCCAGCCTGAATTGCTTCATATACTGACCTGAGTGACATAAGATTATTCATTCAAGATGAAATATTGTAGGCTGGAACCTGTAAATGCAATAGGCCACAACTCCATGTTCAAACTGAAGGTGATGACAGACTACATTGTAGGTCTCACTTTAGTTTCCTCCTGTCTAAGTAATCAGTAAATTCAAAATGCACAAACTGTCCACACCCACAATTAGAATGGTCTGCTAAATTTTACAGAGAGCTGGGCAAATAACTGATTTTTCAGTTGGATGACAGTTCTGAAATATATGTTGAAAAAAAATCAGTTTGGTCAAACCTGATTTTTTTTCTGACTTTTCAGTTGATTGAGAAATTCCATATCAGGTATATTTCATAGCAGGAATTCAAACCTCTATCTCCCATATCCCAGGTGAGTGCCCTAACCACTGAGCTAAATATTATAAGGGCAGTAGCAGATGCAGCAGCATCACCACCATTACCACCATAACCTTCACCTCCTCCTCCTCTGGTTGTTTTGTGAATGGTCAAAATTATTAGTGTCAAATTCATAGATTCAGGTTGACCAAAACAGATTATTCAGTGAAAATTCAATTTGCCTGAAAAAGTTTGCCAGCTCTAATTTTAAGACAGATCAGTGGTGGTATTTTTAAGGTGATTTGTATTGTTTTCAGTTTTGAACTGTGACTTGTTTTGCAACTTGATTAACCTGAAACATCTACTTTTTTAAATGTAAAAGTTACCACAGAACATTGTCTGCTGAACCTGAGTGCTGCAGTTTTATGTGCAACTATTTTTGTGGTACTGTGCATTTGCATCCTGTGCACACTCAAATTCAATATGCACATTTCATTTTTTCCCCATAGATAGATATTCTAAAAGAACTCAGAGGAGGCCAGGACTAGTGGTCAGAACTCTGATAAAATTAAAAAGCCTTCTTTCAAATATTAAAGAAAACCCAGAGGAATTTTCATTTTACGGGTCTCATTAACTCAAATTACATGTATTTATATCTTATTTTCTGATTTTATAGACTACTGAATATTTTACGTACATTGTTACATACTGCAATCTGGTTACAAACTGTATTGAAGGACACAGGTTTTCGTAAATGAATATCAAGATGCTTCATTTTTAAATCCTTTACACTCTTCTTGGAGATGCTATTTGATTTTTTCACTTGGTTATTTATTGTTTTGCACTAGCTTTTAAATTTAGTAAAACGGGACTTTCACAATCTTTCATGATACAACAGATGTTATTAGTTAAGCATGACAGCATATATTGTACAAATCAACATAGTAACATTATGAAGATGAAAGAGATGTTCACACTGGAGAAAATTTGAGGAGAAAAAATGTATGCAAAAAATTGTTCCCTGACATTTTTCCTTGTTTCTTTTGCTACTTTTAGAATAGATAGATGCTTTGTGATTACATACCAGTTTTCTTTCTGAGTTTTTATGACATCTGTCTATAACTGTGGAAGTGATTGTCACACATTCAGCATTATGATTTAACTGTAGTGAATCATTTCACAATTACCTAAATGCATTTGGAGGGATTTTCTTCCTCTGGTGATACATCAGCTATTGGCCTCTATATGTTGTAGGGATTTAGCAATAAAATAAGTAGTAAATTCAAGAGGCGTATCAAAGTTAAAAGCCTATGTGTTGCTTTTAAAATCTAGGGGATGAAGGCTTGGTATTGCAGGGCCATGAGCATTACAGCTCTGATTCAGCAATGCACTTATGCACATGCTTAAAGTTAAGCATGTGAGCAGTTCCATAGTTAATGGAACTAACCATGTGCATAAAATTAAGTATGTGCTTAAATGCATTGCTAGATTGAGGCCAAAATGCTCCCTATGACAATTTGAAAAGGAAAAAGAAAAAAAATGGGACATATTCTCTACTCAATGTAAGTATTACACTGCCAGTGACAAGAATAGGAGTTCTGTATGTGGAATAGGAGAGAATATATCCAATGTGTTTACATAATAAACTAAAAGACTGTAGAGAAGCTGCTCCCAGAAAAAGCAGCAGTAGGTAAGGATTTTTATTTGCAGGGGGTGCTGACTAGAGTATATAACAGGAAAAGTGTGAAAGAGAATGCAACCCTTTACCTTATCATAAAACATCCTGTTATGTGCTACACTTGTGACAATCTCTTTTCTATATGACACTTGTTTTGCCTACCCATTGAATACCAAATCAATGCAAATTACAGTTCTTTACCACTTATGCTCCTTTTTTGACTAACCTGCACTATCGTCTACATTTCTGCTGAATGTGGCCCAGTGAACCAGATTCTGGACTTAACAACACTGTAGGTCTGGAGCAGTTCCATAGACTTCAGAGCTGCTCAAGATTTTCACCAATATAAATGAAATTAGAATTTAGCTCATTCTATTTATTTGGAGGATTTTTTTCAATGACAGTTGATAGAACATGTAACTAGCTGTTTTGCAAGGCAACCTGATTCTTTAAGGTCACTGCTTGTATAAAGCATTTGATATTATGAAATTCATTGTCTTTCATAAAGACAATAAAAAAAGCATATTGGGCCTCCCTGCCTCCATTTCAAAATTCAAGATCCAATATTGCTGATGACAAAATTGTACAACTCAATTTACCTCAGTGGAGCAGTACTTGATTATGTCACTTCTTAATTTGACCCAGTGTGCCTAACTTTGCATTTTTCATTCTATACTTTAAAAGTCTAATCCTCCAGTTAGATATATCTTTCATTAACCAATAAAATGCAAAATAATGCTGACATCCCTGCATGTCTCTTTATCCTTTAACTTCAAAGGCTTGATGCACTTCTCAAATACAGCTCTCACTACTATTGGTTTCAAAACAAATACTTTGAAGAGATATATCCCTTGTATGTGGTGAAGGTATAGAAAATATACAGTTTGGTACAATTTGGTTCCAAAAGCAAAAAAGTTGTCTCTTCAGAAGAATTTTTAAGAACTGGGCATAAATCAGCCCTGGTAAAAATGGTTTAGCAAAAAATAAAAACAGGATGAATCAGGACAGGGAAGTTTCCCTTACCTCCTCCTCACCACTCATGCTTTTAGTTGAAACACTGCTTAATGTTTGACAGTATTTTGTCATCTTAAAAATCATGTAATCTTAATAATGTATCACTTATACAATCTAGAGTGCTGCAAAATCTCTTCTGTACATACCTTCTGCTGACATTATATTAATAATCAAGTTATGTCTTGCAGTCTCAAAGGTGCGCCTGTTATAAGCAGTGATCTAGAATAAAAACAGATGACACCAAAATGGTAGTACAAATATGAAAACCAAAATTAATGAATTCAGCAAAGAAATTGGGGGAAGGGATAGCTCAGTGGTTTGAGCATTGGCTTGCTAAACCCAGGGTTGTGAGTTCAATCCTTGAGGGGGCCACTTAGGGATCTGGGGCAAAAAATCTGTCTGGGGATTGGTCCTACTTTGAGATAGCCTCCCAAGGTCCCTTCCAACCCTGATATTCTATGAAAAGTATTGTTTTTCTTAAATTAAAAATATCCATTAATATATGTACTGTATAGACTCATTCATTAGCCAAATATTTTTGGTAAAAAAGTGACACATCAAAGATTGGGGGTCGGCTTATAAACGGATCTACACTGAAATTTGATGATTTTAAACTCTATGGCAGGGATCGGCAAACTTTGGCATGTGGCTCACTAAGGTAAGCACCCTGGCAGGCCGGGCTGGTTTATTTACCTGCCGCGTCCGCAGGTACGGCCAATTGCGGGTCCCATTGGCTGCGGTTCGCTGCTCCAGGCCAATAAGGGCTGCAGGAAGCGGCGTGGCTCAAGGGATGTGCTGGCCACCGCTTCCCGCCGCCCCCATTGGCGTGGAGCAGTGAACTGCGCCCAGTGGGAGCTGCGATGGGCCGAACCTGCGGACATGGCAGGCAGGCAAACAAACCAGCCCGGCTTGCCAGGGTGCTTACCCTGGCGAGCCGCGTGCCAAAGGTTGCCAATCCCTGCTCTATGGAATCATTGAATCGAATATCTAATACACTGTCATTTTGTTTACCTGGAGTGTCCGCAGGCATGGAGCCCCTCGGTTCCCTGTGGCCGCGGTTCACCAGTCCCGTGATCGGCCGAACCTGTGGACGCGGCAGGTAAACAAACTGGACCCGCCCACCAGCGGCTTACCCTGACAGGCTGGGAGCCAAAGTTTTCCAACCCCTGAAATATAGGGTCGGCTTATGAAAGGGTCATAACAGTTTTTGCTATTTTTACTTATCCATCTTGGGGGGTCGGCTTATAAACGAACGGGCTATGAACGAGTATAAACGGTAATTATTTTTATTTTTGAATACTAAAAAAAACCCTCTATGGACTATAAATATAGAAACATGAAAGATAAATGAATGAGGAGGCCTATATTTGATGGAGCACTATATTAAATAAAAACATCTTACTGGGATTTTCACACTAATCTATCTAGTTATTTATGTTGCAATAATATTCTCAGATACGACATGGATAACGTATTTACATACAAGTGGTTGGCCTTCCCTAGTCCTGTATTCTTTTCTCTCTCAGCTCCATTTCAGGAATAAGAGGGAGCAGTTTGTTTGGGGGTTTTTCTGTATTTTTTCTTCTTTTATTGACCTAAGTATGATAAAGTCAAAGAGTAGAGATGGATTTTGTGTTTTGTCCTGAAGGCTGTAAGGTTTCTATTCATTCTTAGCTCCTTAACCTAACTGGTGATATTTATAGGAAAAAACATTGTAAGGTCTTTGGGACGGTGACCATCTTTTAGTTGTATATTTGTAGTGCCTAGCACAATGGGACCTTGATCCATGACTGGGGCTTTTAGGCACAACCACAATACAAATAATAAGAATGCCAGAGTCTTTATCTTTAGGTGGGTTGAAAGCTATTGGGAGATACAGAGTATATGCTCCTTATTTTTGGAAAAATATGTCTGATATAATTATGTACAAATACACAGAAAGGTACCTTTTAAATGCATGAAGGACCTGCGGTATTCATCTGATGGCCAAACGGTCCCCAGTGATTATTCTTTGACTGTGTTGGAAAGTTATACCATGACTGAACTCATACGAATTTTGGAATATGGTCTATCAGAATTGTGTATGTTTCCCTCTCCTTTCTTTCCCCCCTCATTACCCTCAAAAATACAGGTGTCTCACAACACAAATAGAAATAGATGGTCCCTGCCCAAAAGATCTGACAATCTAGCTTGACGTGATTCAACAAAGGGAGGTAACAAAATATCAGAAGGTGGAGGGCAGGATAGTGGTTACATGAATGAAATTCTGCAGTCTCTCAGGAAAGGGTAGGAATAACCATAGTGGTTAAAAATAAACCAATAAATGACTAACTCACTTCTTGAAGGTGTCTCAGTAAAAGTGGGTCTTGAAAGGGATTGGAATGAGGAGAGGATAGTGGTCTGACATATCGATTACAGGCAAATTTATGTAAGTGAAGAGAATAAAGCTTAAATTGTAAAATATAGTGTACTCTATGTAAAAGAAATTTTAATAAAAACAGAAAATTAATCTCTAATTTGAGAATTTTTTAACAAATTAATTTAGCACTGCAAAATTAAATCTGCTGAAAAACTAACAATAACTGAAGCACTAATATTTAGAGTGGCATTCTTTCCTTTTTTTATTTGTAATTTCAGTTTAACCATAAATCCAAAAGATAGATAAATCACTTAATTACAGCTACATCACAAACTATATATTTAAAACTCCTATAAAGGATGAAAAAAACCATTCACCTATTTACTAGGGAGTAAATCAAATAAAACAAAATCTGTACTGGGCCCAGTCCTATTTAACATATTCATAAACAATCTGGAAAAGGGGGTAAACAGTGAGGTGGCAAAATTTGTAGATGATACAAAACTACTCAAGATAGTTAAGTCCCAGGCAGACTGCAAAGAGCTACAAAAGGATCTCACAAAACTGGGTGACTGGGCAACAAAATGGCAGATGAAATTTAATGTTGATAAATGCAAAGTAATGCACAATGGAAAACATAATCCTAAGTATACATATACAATGATGGGAATCATCAAGAAAGGGATAGATAATAAGACAGAAAATATCATATTGCCTCTATAGAAATCCATGGTACGCCCACACCTTGAATACTGCGTGCAGATGTGGTCGCCCCATCTCAAAAAAGCTATATTGGAATTGGAAAAGGTTCAGAAAAGAGCAACAAAAATGATTAGGGGAATAGAACAGCTTTCATATGAAGAGAGATTGATAAGACTGGAACTTTTCAGCTTGGAAAAGAGGCGACTAAGATATGATAGGATAGAGGTATGACATGCTACGGGATATGACAGAGGTCTATAAAATCATGAGTGGTATAGAGAAAGTAAATAAGGAAGTGTTATTTACTCCTTCTCATAATACAAGAACAAGGAGCCACCAAATGAAATTAATAGATAGCAGGTTTAAAACAAACAAATATTTTTTCACGCAGCACACTGTCAACCTCTAGAACTCCTTGCCAGAGGGTGTTGTGAAGGCCAATACTATAACAGGGTTCAAAAGGGAGCTAGATAGATTCATGGAAAAGAGGTCCATCAATGGCTATTAGCCAGGATGGGCAGGAATGGTGTCCCTAGCCTCCGTTTCCCAGAAGCTGGGATTGGGTGACAGGGCATGGATCACTTGATGATAACCTGTCTGTTTATTCCCTTTGGGGCACCTGTCATTGGCCACTGTCAGAGGACAGGATACTGGGCTTGATGGACCTTTGGTCTGATCCAGTATGGCCGTTCTTATGTTCTTAAGCTTTGGTAACAAGTAACCTATTTAAAACCTAAGCCATATAAAATATATATCTACATTTTGATGTGTCAAATATAGGCCCCAATCATGCATTCGTATCACTAGCATATTTCTGTCCCCATGTAGAATCTTTAGTCCTATACTGGGATTTGCTAATGCATCTGTGCAAAGATCTTTGTACCTGTGCAAAGTCACACTGACTTCAATGGTATTTTATATAGCAGCAAGAATCCACCCTCGCAGATCCTGATGCAGGTTTGGAAACAGACACCATTTAAAAAAAGAACAATTTTAAAAATAGTTTCTTTCCAGGGTTCTGATCCTGCAGACTGTTCTGCACGTGGTTAATGTTATGCATGTGATTAGTGCCACTGAAATCAATTGGACTAACCCAGCACCCACATGTTCATCCTTGTAAAATGATCGTATGGTATCCAATACAAAGTTTGTCATGTTGGGTGTCTTCAGAAGGCTCATGATGCACTGAGCATTGTTGTTACAGTAATGTTATAGATTATAATGTTATGTACTTAGTTATGAGGCTGAAAATGTATCCTCATGGCTTAAAATAAGCCCTGGCAAAAACTCTCCAAAAGCAGAGAGGCAGTTCACACCTCATCAGGGCACGTACGGGACAAACCCAGCCCAGCCTCACAGGAATGAAGGATGCTGGCCTAGGCAGCAACAAAAGGATATGTTGGACTCGCGAGTGAGTCACCCCCCCTTCCTTTGGCCAGTTGGGGACTGTGATGATGTAATGCTCACTTGACTCTGAAGGGGGAGGGGCAAAGCCAAGAGGGAAGAAAGAACATGATAAAAGGGAGAGACGTTTGCCATGCTCTTCCTCTCTCTTCCACCTACATCTACAGACACCAAACCAAGCGACTGAAGCACTGATCAAAGGAGAGAGCCTGGCTGAAGAGCAACCAGCCAGCCTGTGGTGAGAAGCATCTAAGTTTGTAAGAGCACTGAAAGTATTAAGATCAGCTTAGAATGAGTTTTTCTTTTATTTCATTTTACCAAATCCAATTTGTTATGCTTTGACTTATAATCACTTAAATCTATTTTTATAGTTAATAAATCTGTTTGTTTATTCTATCTGAAGCAGTGCGTTTGGTTTGAAGCATGTCAGAGACTCTCCTTGGGATAACAAGCCTGGTACACATCAATTTCTTTGTTAAATTGACGAACTCATATAAGCTTGCAGCATCCAGCGGGCATAACTTGACACTGCAAGACGGAGGTTCCTAGGGTTGTGTCTGGGACTGGAGATATTGGCTAGTGTTATTCGATTGCACAATCCAAGAAGCAGCTTACATGCCAGAGGCTGAGCGTGAACAGCCCAGGAGTGGGGGTTCTCACAGCAGAGCAGGGTAAGGCTGGCTCCCAGAGTCAAGGATTGGGGTCCAGATAACACCAGGGAACATCACACGTGTACATAAAATTGACCATGTGTGGAACTGTTTGTAGGATCAGAACCTAGGCTGGTGTTTACAGTTTTATCTTGGAGAAGAATAATAAAATAATAAAATCAAGAGAAGCGATTAATCAAGAGTTTGACACAAATATATGGCTGTCCAAGCAAAACTGGTGGAACTGGCAAGTTAATTTAGCAATTTTTTCATACTGTTGTGAGCTGCAAAGTTGCCGCATTGACTTCCTAATCTGTGGTGTGGGACCAAAGGCATGACTGAGAATCATACAGTTTTTGTCTTTCAACTGCTGTTCACTATATAATTAGTACTTTTAAAATTTTAGAATCACATTCATATTAGTGATGTAGATACAATAAATAGTGGTTTTTGTCAGCATTAGTAATTAGATTAGAATAGGAAAATGTTTTGGTGTTAGTTAAGAAAGTAAACCTGATTAATTTACCACTGAGTGATAAAAAATAAATAAAAAATCTGTTTATTGATTTAACAACTGTATTTGTCTGCCCTGAAGAGAAAGAGAAGTGGTATATTTCTAGGGATGAGAAGTGCAAAGTTAAATATTTAGACGTTCTTCATTTGATTGTTTATGAAGTTATTTTGCACACTATTTTACATTAAGTGATAAAGATTTTAAAATGAAATAAAACCTTCTGATGCTTTTCAAGGAAGTACCTCAATGATGGTTGGTTTGCCCACATTTTCTATAGTTGGTGATCCATACAGCACTCCATCACTGTATGGTGTCCTCTGAATGTAGCGTAGCCATCCAGGTCTGTCAGGGTAACCCATTAAGTTGGTGTTAAATGTTATAGGATCATTACTTATCTCACCTAGATAAGATACACAATATTAGAAAGTTTTCAAAAAATGAACTTTATGCACCTTGTTTCTGATGTTTCCATTAAATAATTTTGAGTTCAGTTTTGTCATATAAACACAATTACTATAATGTTTTGTAACAAATAATTGCAGTTCCATGGGGAAATAATAAAACTGTAATTTTTTATTATCAGAAAGTGCAGTTTGAGAGACCCACACTCCTGAGTCCATACCTCAGCATGTGTAATTGACAGGAATCCCATATTTGAAATGTATAGCCAACAACAGAGTGGAGTGTGCTTGTACTTTCTTAGCGCTCTAATGACCCCTTCTGCTTCCACCCATCAATTGCTAGGTCCTGGCTTCACAGGGGCCTGTGTTTCCCAGAACACCAAATCATCCAGCCTCCCTACCAACAGAAGCAAAAGGATCCAAAGCCCAGTATTTCCAAGCAACAAAAACCTTTAAATTTTTAAAGGCTCTAGAGACAATGTCTACCTCTGAGGACCTTACTGTAAGAGAGAGACTGTTTTTTTTCCACACCTTAACATGTGTGGTCGTGTCAAGACACACTGGTCCTCAACAATGACAACTGAGCAACAGATTTGCTTTAGAGAAACTCTTCCAAATTTACCCCTAGATCAGAAGATTGGAAAGAGGCAATCGTGTTGCCAACAAGCTTGTGCCACAGGACAGAAGAGGGAAAGGATTTTGTTTTAAGAAATTTGTGATAGCCAAAAAGACAGAAGGACAACAAGATTTCTCTGAGACAATTTTTAACTGGTAAAATAACACTTAAATATGGTGTGCTGGCCCTTTAAGGGTAGGCTCCTGATTTAACACTGTCCTGCTCCTGATTTCAGCACAGACCCCAGGAATGTTGTGATCTGTAGTTCCTAAAGCGAATGAAACTTTGAAACTCCAGGCAAGGGATGTTGGGAATAGGGTAAATAAGCAGCTCTTTTTTCGCACAGCCAGAGGATGCAGATAATGAGTAAGAGCTGTGGACAGGAAGTATCTTGGAAGGACCCTGGACAGTGGCCATCAAAAGTACCACTTAGGGTACATCTGCACTACCGGCTGGATCGGCGGGTAGCAATCGATTTCTCGGGGATCGATATATCGCGTCTCGCGATATATCGATCCCCGAACACGCTCCTGTCGACTCCGGAACTCCACCAACGCGAACGGCGGTAGCGGAGTCGACATGGGGAGCCGCGGACGTCAATCCCGCGCCGTGAGGACGGTAAGTAATTTGATCTAAGGTACTTCGACTTCAGCTATGCTATTCACGTAGCTGAAGTTGCGTATCTTAGATCGATCCCCCCCCTAGTGTAGACCTGCCCTTACAGAACTGGATGGCTGGAGAAGAAATGCCAGAAGAGGAAGCTCGATATTTAAGACTGTTTTATTAGGTGATGTTGGGAAGGGCAAAGAACAAGTGGAAGCAAGTGAAGGAAGAAGCCTCGGGGAAGGGAACATGGGGGATTGGGGTTTGAACCAGGCACTTGTTTCCTTTTCAGCCCAAGTACAGCTGCTAGTAGAGAGCAGGAAGAACTTCCCATTCACTTCACTACATGAATGGAGTGAGAGTTTTCACAGACATTCAGGAAGAGAATCTGTAACCTAGAATGAGAAACATCAGAAAAAGATTGTGCACACTTTCAAGAAGAGAGACCCAGGAAGCAACAGTGGGAGACTGGACAAAGAAAGTGTATGATTTGGACTTCTTATTTTGGACTTTCATAACCCAGATGATGGATGGTCTTCATTTTAATTGGAGAGTTAAACACAAATCAAATTCAAAAAATCAATGAAACCTCAGGGTGTCGGGAAATTGAGAATCAACCACGATACTACAGCAATATGCTAAGACATCAGTCAAACATGTTACCATGGCAACACAGAAAGCCCTCCCAACATCATTTCTCTGGGAATAATGTTACCAGGGTGCTACAGTCGCTAGGATTCATCATAAATTACCCCATTTCACAGTTTGTTCCTCAAAGTTAATTTTAATATATCAGCAGTCTGAGATGTGGCTTGTTTCAAAATCCTTCTCCAGGAAAGGCTCTATGATGCTAAGTATCTGGCAGAGCAGATTTGTCATACACAATAGCTTTAAAAAAGGACTATATTGCAAATGTTGGGCTTTGATGATCAATGTGGTATTCATGATGCCTACAGGTGGGGCAATTTCAGTGGATCATGAGGTCACAATTGTACAAGTGAGAGATTCAGACAGCATCTGTGTAACATGCCTCAGACATGGAACTGAGATAGCAGTGTTCTAGAGACAATCTGAAATTAGGAAAGGACTTTCAAATTCCTTCCATTTACATCCCTAAGCTGTTATCTCAGGAGGGGACAAATTGGGCACGAGATAGGCACATTTCACCATATTATTGGCTGGCAGTAAAACTATGTAGCTCCAGCAGTCACACACATGGAGCACAAACTCAAAAGTAAGGGTCTGTCAAGACATCCACCTTTAGAGAAGAAGATTAAAGAAAATAAAAACAAATTAAGTCATTTTTTTCCTCGAGAATATTTTAAACATATGACATTCAAACAAATGCTATTTTTCCCCAATGTGGTTTCAAGGCACCATGTTCCAAAATCAAAATTAAAAAGATTGTCAAAGAAGTAGAACTTTTCAATTTTACTTGCTTCTAGGAAGCTAAATAATTTATAAGCAAAGTGGGGAAAAATGTCCTTTATCTTCATATAGTTTTTTAGATGAATTCAAACCTATGTTTTCTATCTTGCTAATGATCTTCCTTTGGTTTTCACTTCGTGGATGTAAGTCAAAACATTATTCTTATGAAAATATAGCCCTTTCTATGACAAAAGACTGCTTTACAATTTAAAAAAGTAACTGCATGTAGAAACAAAATAGGATTGAAACCAAGGAAGCTTTCATTTTCTTTGAAAGAAAATAATCATCACTGCTCTAGGCTAAAGACATTTAAAATTTTTATTTTAAATGTTCCTTGTGTATTTAAAGTAATTTTATAAAATGTATAAGATGCTTTTTGACACAAATTGTTAATATCACTATTTATTTTGTAAGAAACTGATACAATCTCAAATGGGGCATTTTTTACAAAAATCACCATATGACTCAATCTTTTTTAAATTAAAATTAAGCTTGTACAACTACATATTTAATGGTATAGCAAAGAAAAGTGCCAGATTCTAATTTTAGATTCATAAGATGCATTACTGAACATTTCAAAGATCATAACTGGGCTTCTCAACATGCACTGCAATGCATACCTGTAGTTCATAAGCCTTAAGATTTAAAACCTTGAAATGATCCACTTACTTTACCAGTATAGAAGAGTCAACCAAAGTTAAAAGTTTTGAAGTGATATATGTTCAATACTGTACCACAAAGTATTCTAGATACATTTGAGATCTTGAATTTAAAAGTAAAAATGATATTTTTCTATAACACAGAAGATCTAAGCATCCCATACCAGGCTTTGGATAAGGAGGAAACTCCCCCTTAAAGTATTCTCTCTCCAAAACATGAACAAAAAGAACTCCAGCAGAAGGATAGACATTCCGATCAGAGTGCACCTTAGAGAGAATCGTGTACACTGAAAAGCAGAAGGGAAGATAAGAGACAGAAAAGTAAAAAGTGAGACATGCTCTAGACAATACAGCATGCATTATATGGAAATTTTCATTTCTAGGGAAAGGAAAGCAACAAGCATTAGATACCTGTTAATAAGTTTTTAAAAGGTTGTGTGGGTTTAAGAATACAATACAAAACAAATCCTCTCTTTGCCCATTATGTATCCTCCAAGTCCTGTACAAGATTCCAGTAAACAAAATTAGACAGTTTTTAATATTTCAAATGCTTATCACATACTTACTTTTATTATAATAATAATAATGATAGATAATGAAGAAGCCAATGAGTATTTTTGGAAACTTGTTTATTTGTGATATTCCATATATCAATAAAAACATATGAGTGTATAATCAAATTTCCCCCATATTTTTAACAACAAAAATAAGGAACAGAAGGAACAAAGTAGCCTATACAGGCTTAATAACTTGTTTGTAAAGTAATTAAATATGAATATTTAGTCAAATACATCCTGATGAAGGCTGTTTGTATGCAAGCAAGAACTTCATTATTATACCTTATTGTAATTTTTCCTTGTTCTTTGTTATTCTGTATTTGTACACTATCAATAGCCTCAGAACATAGGGTAATATTCTTCCACTGTTCTGCATGCAAGACTCCCACGGACATCTATGGTAGTTCTGTGCACAAATTGAGGGTAGAATGAATTATATTAATCACACCACACACCAAGGGTAAAATAAAAATGTCATAATTCCTCAGTGACATTTTTTAAAATATGTAATATTTACTACAAAAATTGAGTGCTTCTGTCTTCTGATTACATCTCATGTTCTAAAAAGACATATTACTACCAAAAGTGTATATAAACTATGTATATACAGTTATATTTGACACAGACATAATGTGAATTTTTATTTCTTTCTGTTGCTCAAGGTAAACTTCAGAAGTCAAATTTTAGAGGAGTCTCCATCTACCCTCACATTTTTCACCTACAATTTTGCAGGTACAGCAAAACCAGGTATTCAGATAAAAATAGACATACCATCATTTTTATTTGCCATTATCTGCAGGCTCAAAATGGAAGCCCAATTTTAAAATCAGGCCCTATGTGTGTGATATAAAATTGCTTAGTTTTATATATGGCACTAATCTAAACAATAACGTAATACATTGGTGTAACACCTCATCTTCCCATAAGTGAAGAAGATTCACATTCTGTCAAACTAGAATTTTACAAGTTTATACTTACTAGGATCATTCACACCAAACATAAAAAGGGACTCAAATAAAATTCCAGTCAATGTTTATTTCTCCATTTAAATTATAAACTTGAACTCTTTTAGAAACAACTGCTTTTAATGTGTGAAACCCCAATGAAGATTTTCCCAAACATTGGAAAAATCAGATTGCACACACAGCGGCGTGTACCTGGGGCGGCAAGCCGCGGGGGGGCGCCCTACCGGTCCCTGCGAGGGTGGCAGTCAGGCAGCCTTCAGCGGCTTGCCTGCGGGAGGTCTGCCGGTCGCACGGATTTGGCAGCAATTCAGCAGCAGGTACACCAAATCCGCGGGACCGGGGACCTCCCGCAGGCAAGCCACCGAAGGCAGCCTGCCATGCTTGGGGCGGCAAAAAAGCTAAAGCCGCCCCTGTGCACACACAACACAAGAATGGAGTTGGATGGGGATGATATGCAATTCACACAAATTCACATTGTGCACATCTGGATCCTTCCATGTTTTACTCAAATTGTTCAGCTGCAGGATTTACAATTGTGGGAGCCCTTGTTTTAGAGAACTAACAACTTGTTCTCATGAAAAACAGCTTTGATGGTAATCAAAATGAGACCCGCTCAGTGCCCTTTTCAGGGGTAAGGTTTGAAAAACATTGTGTCAAGTAGCATTTCAGATGGTTGGCATAATTATAAATCACCAAAAAACCTTCTACAACTGCTTGAATCTGGAGAAGAATGTGCATTTGTCCTAAGCTATCAGGGGATGAAAATGAACTTGCTCATTGAGTCCCCAGTTGTCATTCCCATGAGCCAGGCTGCAAAATATGGTGAGTGGGCTGGACAGAATATCTGCAACTCCTAGACTGATGTCATAAATTATTAAATGCATAAAAAAAGGATAAAGAAAAGTGTCAGACACTAAAAGACTTTTTTCTAATTATCTCCTTGATAATTTGGGATTCATTAGGATGTAATGCCATCTTCACCAAACTTAAAATAAACTCCACTTTATATTTGAAGAGGTGACCCTCAGCTCATAAATTGTCATAACTACACTGAATAGAATGTAGCCAGCTAAGAGTGTGCCCCAAAGAATGTAGACCCCCAAGCATAGAGTTTATTTGATAATGAATATCAACATGCCTTTCTGATAGGTGCTATGGAAGAGTGTGTAAAAATAGCAGATCTGCTAATGTAATATTTAGTTTCAAGATGCATGGTCTTTTGAAACAAATTTTAGTGAACCTTTTTCTTTTAAGCATTCGCTAAACAAGATATGCTTGAAATTTGCTGTTTCCAGTTTGCTATCTTTGATTTAATAACTCTGTTCTTTGGCATCTTCCAAACTTTGTGTTAATTCCCATTATAAATATATAAAGACAGGCTCAATGTCAAATGTCTCAATATTTACTGTATTACTGTGTGTTAAAAGTGAGTTATATTTACTATCATAAATAGCCTCTCGAGCTTTCTAAAATATATCCACTATTTTAAAGAACAGAATAATGTAAGCAAAAGGGAATCCATGTCCTCCAGCTGGCTAAAGTGGAGCCACCACAGGCTGGCCAGCCTTCAGACATGCTCCTTCTCCAGCAGAGCTACATGTGTTTGGGGCCATGGTGCTCATGGTGAAGCTGCCAGGTCTCTATAAGTCCCTCTCTGTGGGACTTGCAGCTAATAGGCACAGGGAAATTTGGTGGGGGGCCCCACTCTGAACTCCCTTGTTGTCACCTAGATCACCCATTTTTCACAGGGTGTGGCACCATGCCACAACTCCATCCATCACCAGGCCCCTTCTGCCCTCCCCAGTACTCGGTGTGTGTAGACCATCTCTGTTACATGGTGGCCATATGTGCTTAACTCTCTGCTCTGGGCACAGCTGGGGACCTGCATTGGCAGATCACCACAGTGTGCTCAGTACTGTTATGGATCCCCATCCACATGGTAGCACTACCTCTTAACCCACTGCCAGTATCAAGCCCTTATTGCTGATAACACCCAACTGAGGGAAGATTTCTTTTTTCAGTTTTTCTTTAGGACAAACTTATTGCATGATGTTTGCTCACAAAACATTGCTGAACAACAATTAGTAAGAAGCATTCTATTCCTTGTACCAGATATTCTGAGCCTGGTTTTCTAAGATTAATAGCTTCAAGTGCCACATATATTACTGAGCTCCAGAATCAATCTTTTTCTGATTATATGTATGTATTAATCCTGGTTATCACAGTTGCCTTTGCCCATTGTGAATTCTGCTTTTATTAGATTATACTAAACAGCCACACCTTATAATAATTTTATCAGTAAGAATAAATTCAAATGGTCTTGAAATGTAAATACATTTTATGAAAAAAATCTGTATTAATAAACCAGTTATTGTTAATATATTTAAAGCAGGTTTCATTTAATTAAATTAACCTAGAACAATTTGCTGCATTTAATTAAAGTTGATAAGTACACCCACCATCTTGCCTTAGTGACCCAATAAAGTCTCGCACTTGCTTTTGTAAATGAACTATAAATAGATCAAGGAAGTAGAATTATATGAGAAATAGTATCTATCAAGAAAATCTGAAAAAGTAATTTGTAATATTAATAAGATTATTTACAGAACAGAAAAGGTGAGAAAAATATGCTGACTTGATGAAACCTAAAGAAAAAAATAATCTATTTTTCTGTTCCAGATGCTCTGCTTTATACCTTGAGACTTAAATACTACAGCAAAGATCAGTTTCAAAAAGGAGAATCAATGAAAAGGTAAGGTAAACTTTCTCCATAAGGAATACTTAGAAGAATTAATAAGAGAGACTACAGTGGGGAATTTCTCCAGAAAAATTATTTCTCAGACATGTCTTATGTCTTACATAGGCAGTTTACTGGATATTGTCACATACACTACAATGGGTGCTCCTCGTAATGGGATATATTCTGTTGTTGAGGTAAGTGTACCACTGAGGATGTAAAATGATGATGTTGGTGGACAGTTAAAACTAAGCTTCAGAGGAACAAATTAATCCTAGAAATGACTTTACCGTGTTGAACATCCTAAAAGCAGCTTTAGAATTTGGCCACAGCTGGAATGGAAGCTAGGGTTTCTCTTTACTGAAAAAATTAGTGGTGTTTTAAAATGTTCACTGATGTGTTTGAATTAATGTTTTTAACACTAATTAGCACCTAGTATAAAGTCATCTTTTAAAAAGTTGCCTACCAGTGCTACAATGCTTTACGTTTACAAAGCATGTTACAGACATTAGTTAACCCTGACAATAGCCCTGTGAGTTAGTTTATAGTATTATTGTAATTATTCTAATATAATCATTTATTATTATTAATACCATTACCCAGGGCGGGTTTTGGGTTAACCAAAACCAACTAACACATTTAAGCAGTAGTTGCTCTTTCTATATTAGGTTGAAGTCCTGTTTAAAACAGTGTTAAAACTGTGTTAGCAAATGTCTTTTAAAAAACAGGGAGGAATAGTTCAGTGGTTTGAGCATTAGCCTGCTAAACCGAGGGTTGTGAGTTCAACCCTTGAGGGGGCCCTTTGAGGATTTAATTTGGGATCGGTCCTGCGTTGAGCAGATGACCTCCTGAGGTCCCTTCCAACCCTGATAGTCTATGGAACCTTGAAAGGTAGAGTTCTACCCTCTGGATATACACTGCTACCTTGATATAATGCCACCCTATATAACACAGTAAAGCAGCGCTCTGGGGGGGTGGGGCTGCCCACTCCCGTGGATCAAAGCAAGTTCAATATAACATGGTTTCACCCATGCAGTAAGATTTTTTGGCTCCCAAGGACAGCGTTATATCGAGGTAGAGGTGTATATTAGCTTCATTAATGCTAACGTAATTGAGCACATGCATCCACAAAAGAAAAGACACATTAATCCCACTTCCCCTTCTTTTTAATCAATAATCCCCTGCCTTTAAAGGGCAAACTCTAAAATATTTTGAGAAAATAAACCCCCTAAATTTTCCTATTTGCAGTCTTTAACCCTAGTTTCTAATCCCAGTTCCACTAATTGGTCCCTAGTATTTTAACATGTTATCTCTCTACTTACTTATGCCCTCACTACTATATTATTTAAGCTTCATACTCATTAATGGATTTATCCTCACAGCACCCATGTGAGGTACAGAAATAGCTCCATTTTAGAGATGGGCAACAGAGGCACAAGGCACATTGATGGGGTTGCCAATTTTGGTTGGACGTATTCCTAGAGGTTTCATCACATGACAATCTTGCATTGAAGATTAATCTTTAAATCCTGGAGATTCCAGGACAACCCTAGAGGGCTGACAATTTTATATATTGAATAACATGCCCACACAGCCACTCAAAGCCTGTGGCTGAGCTGGGAATTGTTTCCATTAGGTCTCCCGAGTCCTAGTCCAGTACCTAATCCACGAAACCATCCTTCTTACTTATGTATAATTCAGTGTACTTTGAATGATATATTCTATTCATTGTACAGGATGAATTTTGATCTTACATATATTTATCTTATAACCACATATGAATTGTAACAACACAACTCTGGAGACTGGTATTTGGAAAGTTCTCCACAGCTTTTCCTCTCCCTCCCCCTGATGTTTCTTCAAAATGAGAAAGGAAGTGGCAAGTGAATCTTCGGTCCAATATGCCACTTGCTCTTCCTCTCAAGCTGATAAGAATATATCTCATTTATGGATAGTTTGCTATCTTCAGGCTGTGCAGCCTTTTAACAATCTTCTATGACTGACCGATTATGGAGAAAAATGTGCAACTGTCCTAAATAGGCAGAAGATTTAACTGAACATTCTCACTGACTCCCAGTGTCATTTCCGAGAGCCAGATTGCCAAATATTCTGAATATTTTTCGACAGATTTTGTGTGACTCCACCTCATGGAAGGGGAAAGTTTTGGGCTACTGTGGAAGCATTCTGTGTCCGCTACCAAAGGATATTTAATTTCTTACTAAAAGTCATACAGAATATATGGTCCCAGATTAGATGCTCTCAAGGCATGTAGGGGGCATCATCTACCTTCACTGCACTGTTTTTGCTCCTCCTTTCCCCCCTGACTCCATGAAGGCCTTTCTGTGAATCCTGGGAGGTACATGCTGGGAAGGGTTGGAAGCTGCACAGGCCTGGGGGATAAGTAGACAGGCTGGGAACAGAGGGGAGAGGAAACAAATTGTCTTTCTCTGGCCCCGTAAGGATTCCCCTGGGAAAATAATACTGCCTCAGACTGTATTACCTCTTATGAGTGGTGTTTCTTTTTCCTTTCCCATAGATCCTGGGGACAGGCATAGCCAGGAAATCATCCCACTGGAGCTGCACTGTCAGAGAGCCTAGAGGCTGTGAGCTGTCAGAGGCCAGAGCTAGCAGAGAGGACCAGGATCTCAGTGTGGATGACCCTGCTCTCTCATGGATATCAGAGGATCAACAAGGTTTGGTGACAGACCTGCAGTCTATTCTGCATGTGTGTGTGGGGGGGAACCCATTCTTCTCAACAGCGAATGTGGGGGGATCTCCAGAAGGGAATCCATATAGAAGTTTCTTCCTCCAGAGCTCCTTTTCCAGATTCCCTGGGTAAGGGTGATCCTGGCCATAGCTAGAGGTCTAGGGAGATCCAGATCCTTCACCTAGCTATATGACGCATGAAAAGTTACTGGCATTTTCTCAGATAACCGTTGGTCTCAGTAAAATTCAGCTGCAATATTTTATGTGTATTCCTACAGATAAGTAATAAAAAATGTTTTTTTCTACATATAAATATGGAATGAATTATTTTAATAGTTATAACAAGTTATTGCATTAAGCACACTGCAAAGATGTTTTTAAGCAACCAGCAGTGAGAAGAATATATGCAATATTAGGTTATACACACAGCCATTATTTTAAGCAAAGCCACAGGCAACATAAAAAACACGAGGGAAACTAAACATAAAGACATACAGAATCCTGACAGTTTAGAAGATTAAAGAACTATAAGATTGTTTTTCAAAATTACTTACCTTGAGATGGCATTTTATTAATAAACATTCACTGAAAAAGCAAAGGTAATATTGAAAGCAGATGTTGACTGAACCCACAATGGGATTTAAATGTACAACCTAAACTCACCATTCTTTTCAGCAGCCCTTATTCTGCTGATAATATAACTGTTGGGTTGCTTAGTCTTCCAGTTAATTGTTCCATTTATCCCTTCAGCAGAGCTTAACAAAAAAGCTTTTCAAAATAAAATAAATGCAAACAAAAAAAGAATTAATGTCAGATTAACAGACTCCCACAGAACAAATGCCATTAGCTGGGATCAGATTCTTTTAAAGCCAGCTTTTGTTTTCAACTTTTCTTCGGAGTGTAGAAACAGAAATAAATAAAATAGATGATGCTGACAGTCACCATTTTTGCATGCTATCTCCAAATAAGGCCAAGTCTACACTTCTGCCAGCCTTACCTATGTCAGACAGGGTGTGATGGTATGTGATCTATGACCAACACAGCAATACCAGCAAATGTGCATTGTGCAAATGCAGTTATACTGCAAAACTGTACTTTTAGCAGCATAGTTGATTTCACTCTGGAGATGAGGGTTTAGAAAAAACTATACTGGTAAAGGTGCAGCTTTGCCAGTACAAACTGCATCCGAACTACAAGTGCTTTGCCAGTATAATGTACTGGTATACCTATACCGGTAAAGTGCAATGTAAACAAGGCATAAGAGGTTGAACAACAAGTCACACTCAGTTCACGGTACTACTACACTATTAATTGGCTAACAATTTGCAGAAGACAAAGCAATTTAGATTTCTCCAAAGACCATGTGAATCATTATGGGCCTAAATGTGCTCCACATCACATCCAGTGTAATAATGTGCCATGTGTAATATATTTGTTTTAAAGTTCTCATAAAACAAATTCAAATACATTGTTCAATAGAGGATTATGTTTATGCAAGTAAGCAAGGAATTTTAAATATAAAGACTATATTTCAAAGTGTTTACTGTGACAGTTAATATAAATGTGTGTGTGATTTAGCGTTTACCACAATATATTATTATTGGAATGTTTGTTGTTGTTCTAAATGTATGAAACACTTATCTTAAAATCAATGTAAATTCTACCAGCAAGGCCATTTAGTTCAGAATGATAACAAAATCAACGTTTTGTTTACCACTGATTTATTTTATTTTTTTTAAAACAGCCCATTAACTAAAAGGATGTCTTAAAGAAGTTGAAGAATGTCATATGATGGGAAATGGGTAGGTTATAATCAACAACCTTGCATGTATTCAGTTTGGGGGTAAGGACAAGCATTAATCTTCTGAAATGAAGTTAAACTGCCTTTGTCTGATTTTTAAAGACAACATCAAGCTGTAGCTTCTTGCCTGGGACCCAAAGGTGGCAGTAGGGATAACTGATAATAAATAGGCTAGGAGGGCTGAACCCCAAACATTAAATGCCCCTTTATTTATTTAAAACAAAACCTCTTCTGGCACATGACTTTTTCTCCCTTCTCTCCAGCAGCTCAATGGAAAGCAGCAGCAGGTTGGATGGGACAAGGGGAGAAGGGAATGGTAGATTCTAGTCACATCAGCGAAGAATCAGAATAAAGTCCAGGATGGGAGGGGCAGGTGGGCCACACTAAATGTGCTAACATTCAAATTCTACTTGTGCTGGCTACACTAGGGTTTTAAAATGTCTTAGATAATACATCCTAATAGTGAAAAGGGAAAGGAAGCTGGTCAGATCTTCCACGCAGGCATAAAAAACAGTCACAGATTAGCCACTGGGCCAACAGGGCCCGTGCTCAAGGGCCCCAGCCAATTGGGCAGCCCCTGGAAAAATGTGACAGAGTCCTATGGCACCTTATAGACTAACAGAAGTATTGGAGCATAAGCTTTCGTGGGTGAATACCCACTTTGTCAGACGCAAGGAAAAATGGAAAAATGGGCACCCCCACGCCCCGACCCACTCTGCTTGGCGCTCCTGCCGAGGAGCGGGGTCAGGGCGCGGGAGCTTGCCGTGCTCCATCCACCCGGTGCTCCTGCCGGGGTGTGAGTTTGGGGCACGGGGGCTTTCCCCACTCTGTCCGCCCACATGTTGCTCCTGTCAGAGAGGGGGGCTAGGGTGTGGGGAAAGAAGCACCGGGCAGGCAGGGCAGGACAAGCCCCCATGCCCTGACCCCATTTCCCCAACAGGAGTGCCAGGGAGGAATGCAACTGCAGGCAGAAGGGGTGAGGAGGGGCCCCCACTTGCTCTGGCCCAGGGCCCCACAATCCACTAATCTCCCACTGATAAAAAACACTGTAACTGGCTCCTGCCCATCACATACTCTAGAATCCCTGACATAGTCAGAGGTGGGGAGAGGGAGGGCATGGCCAGGGCAGGCTGTGTGACAACAATCCCCAGATCGTCATGGCCCCTTGGCACTATCACCAGCTGATCTATATTACAACAGCCCTTAGACTAGAAATACGCAAAGAATTTTCAGATTTGGAAGATGGTAATGGATTTAAAGGACTAAATAAAAACACAGTAAAGTCAACAGAAGCAATCAATGTCAAGACATTGAAATTTCTGCATAATTAGTGTATTTTTTAAAATTGTTGTTATTCTCTTCTTGACACACTTTGACTTACAGTACTCCACTAACTCTCACTCCCCTTATTTCATTATAAGGAAACTGGATGTCTCCAAGGACTTTGAAATAAGATAAAAACATTTCACATCTACGCCATTTGTTCAAATCCAGCCAAGATGGCGATGACCAAAAGTTGACAGAACTGGAAAGCTGTTCAGTGGCCAATAAGTAGTTTCACTAGTTGCAGTTTCTTGTGTGTGGATATTCAATTCACAGAACTACCATTACACATTTGATAAGTCTCAGTAAAGAAGCCAATGGCTAAATGAACCTGGAACACATCATTTCAAAGACAGTACCTCCAGACCTTTCCTGAGCATTTAATTTTATTATTAAAATAAATCATACCACCTTAAAATTGTTAAAACCTCAAATGGGGCATGGTATATATACTATCCAACCTCACTGGTACTTCAAATACCTCACTTGATATTACATAAAAATATTATAATTACATTCATTTCAGAACAATTTATATTTACATTCTGCATATCTATATTGTGTCCATGGTAACTCTGCAGGGTTGTGGAGTCAAACAGGAAATGGTTAAGTGGCTAAAGAGTAGATGCAGCTGGACCTCATGCACCTACCTGGCACAGCTGTTATTTATAAACAAAGGAAAACACAAGACATGTTCAGATTAGAAGGAAAGAACTAAATGCTGTGTTTTTAAGATAGCTATTTTCCCCAAAGAAGAGGATGTTATTTTTGGGAGTTGCTTTATGTCTTACAAAGGTAAGGCTGTTTATTTGGACTTTGATTATACCCTGGAAAAGAGAGAATTTAAGAGTTTATTTATTTTATAATTTTGTATTACCAGAAAGGGAATGCCTAGCCCATGATAAAAGCAAATAAGAATGTCTGAAGTTTAATTACAACATACTAATAGCTTTTAAATGTTCACTGTCAACTTGAAGTCTACCTAATTTTTTTAAAAAGTTAGCCACTTTCAGGTACTACATCTGGCCTACCTCCTCTACCATGATGTGTGATTTTTATGCTCACATTTTACTACTTCTGTAAATGTGTATTTTCTCTTCCCTGCTGCGATGTGAAAAACCACACACAAGCACAAGTAACTGGCTACAATACAGTAAATATTGTCAACTGTACAAATAAAGAAATGAAAAACTTATGATAACCTCCTTTTAGCAACCTCAGTTTTACCTGGGAGCCCTTGAAGCAAAAGATAATTTAAGGTTTTCTCCAATCCTAGTCACTCCCCCCTTTATCTAATGCTTTATGAGAAACCATTCAACTGGCTTAAGGGGCTTGGGGGAGGATATCTGTTACTGGCTCTTTAGTTTCTACATCTGCTTCTAAAATATTAATATTTCTTTCTGTACTACAAAGGTTACTTTTTATTATGAGACTGAATTAAAATAGCAACTTTGTAAAGTTATCTAAACTGGGAGGAAAAGACAAATATACAGGATAAAAAAACAAATTCAAGAAAATACCTAGGAGTTTTAGAGATCTATACCAAGATTTCTAATGTCCAGACTCTATACTTTCTTCAAGTATCTGAGGGGAAAGAGTTGTATAACTATATGATGACCACTTTTCAGTTTGATTAGAAACTGTAAATCCACCTTTCAAGTATCCAAAATAGTCTGTAATTTTTTCCTTCTAAATTATGCCATCATACAAACAAACAAACTGTATTCCATAATTGAGGTCAAACCAATCAGATGACTATCGTAAAGACTCACCCTTCTGTCTCTACTTATCTCATTAATATACAAGCCTTATATTTCTTTTTGATGATGATGAGTTATGTCAGCAGGAAGGACAATATGGATTAAGGCATGAGCACTAGTTGCTTAGGGCTGCTCCTCCTTAAGTTATGCATGTAAGAATCTGAACTCCTACTTAAACAAATACATTTCTAGCCCTCATGGTGCAAAGAAAACACTGAAAAAAGAAAACAAGGTAATTGATGCAGTGATGTCTGAATCTACAGATGGACAGAAACAGTAGCTCAGAGAGTACGAACTACTCCATTCTTTTCAGTGGGTGTTATTGCCAAGACCCAGTCCACTGCTTGTGTGGTCCTGCAAACATTATTCTAGTGATCATTCTGTGGCAGGAAGAGACAAGTGCAGTGGGTGTAGCCCAGTTTCATAAGCAGATATGCCCCCAGCTTCTGGAGTAAGTACTGGGGGTCTAATGTTTCTGCTGCTGCCTCTGCAAAGGGGGAAGAGACCCTGCCTGCTGTTCTTGAGGCACTCATATTATTATCTCTGCCTCTACTAGAGGGGAGGAAGCCCCTGCACTACCACTCCAAATAGAGGGGGTCGGGGCATGGCAAGGCTGTGGAGTGGGGACAAGAGAACAGCCACAAGGGGATGTGTGCCTACAGCTCCATATTCCCTTAATCTGACTCAAAAGGCAATATTTGAGTCAGATTAATTTATAAAAAATTTATAAATTATAAAATTTATAATTTATAAAAAATTGCAAAGAGAAATCACGTATGAGGCTTAATCTTGGGATAATGTAGAGGTCTTTATCTCAGACTCTAGTAAACTCTTTTCCCCATGTCTGAAATCATGACTTGAAATGAACTCTAGTTTTAACAGCAATTATTGAATTAGTAGTTCTTTGAAATAATAAACATTTTTAAAGCATGTTCTACCACAATATCAGGAATGTCAAGTCTTATCTTCCCTGCCTTTGCTGGAGAACTTCCAAGGGCAGGGGAAGAGGTCACAGATGGTCATCATTAACTCTCATATCTCAAATGAAGAAATCAAGGATTCTGAATCTCAAAGTTCATTAGACAGTGGAATTAAATGTCGTCAAAAAAACTCCTTGAAACAGTAACTAAAAATCCCATACCCTTTTGCCTTTTAGTCTCACAAATGATATAACTTCTAGTCAACATGTTTTTTCCCCAAGGTTAATAAAACCTTTATTTCTGAAATAAACTTTTTTAAACCTTTGTTATTTATACATCATGAAGCAAAAAGGAAATGAGCCTGGACTTGTGCTATTGCAGATCAAATGCTACAACTAGAGGCAAGAGTAAAATCTTAATTAGCCAAACTTGCAGAAGACAACACTTCAAGCAGTGCCCTTAATCAACATGCAGACCATCTACCAGTATCAGTAGATGTTGCATGCACAGGTTAAGAGCAATTTAAAAATAAAAGAATGCTTCGGTGTATTAGGAGATGTTGAATTGCTTCCAAAATCCTGATTGATGTGCAAGTAAGAATTCAGAATTAAGTGAATATCTTCAAATATATAACCCTGAATGAGATAAGCCCTGGTTATCTGAGGACAAACCCTCTGTGACATGCTACCAGAGTTGAGATCAGCAAAGACTCCTATGGTAAAGTCTCATTGATAACTTAGGGTCTTCTGTTTTGAACTCATGCCCCATTCCATGGAGTAGTGGTCACCGGAGGCCACATTTATTAATCTTTCAGGTTCAGGAAAGTTCCTTTAAGCTATTAAAGAGGGAGAAGTATGGGATGCTTACCTTCTGGGCAGTTCTGTATTTTATGTGTGAACTCAGAGCACAGGATGACATCTATAGCTATATTTTATAATAGGGGTGGCCAAACTGATCCTCCAAGCCACATACAATAATCTTCAGAAGTTTGAGAGCTGGGTGTGCCTGCTGGGGCTCAGGGCTTCAGCCCTGCTCTTGCTGAAGCTCCAAGCCCAGGCAGGCGCTGCCCATGGGGTTGAAGCCTCGAGTACCCCCTCCCTGCAGGGCAGAAGCCCCTGAGCTCCCCCTGCCCCAGTCTGGAAGGTGGAGAATGGGGCGCAAGGGGGAGCTCCACAAGCCGCACTTTCACTGTAAAAGAGCTGTATGTGGCTCATGAGCCAGTTTGGCCACCCATTTTTATAAAGTTGAAGAAACAAGTAAATGAAACTAATACTTCAATAAATACAATATTACAGAAGTTTGATATAATGTAAATAAATGTCAACTGCATGCTAAGATACAGCTCTTATTGTGATGCAGTCTTTTAAACCACACATAGTTATCCACAACTGTATCCTAGACAGGGGCGGCTCTAGGTATTTTGCCGCCCCAAGCACAGCAGGCAGGCTGCCTTCGGCGGCTTGCCTGCAGGAGGTCCCCAGTCCCGCGGATTCAGCTGCATGCCTGTGGGAGGTCCGCCAAAGCCGCAGGACCAGCGGACCCTCCGCAGGCATGCCGCCGAAGGCAACCTGCCTGCCGCCCTCGGGGCGACCGGCAGAGTGCCCCCCAAGGCTTGCCGCCCCAGGCACGCGCTTGGCGTGCTAGTGCCTGGAGCTGCCCCTGATCCTATACCTTTGTCACATGGGTTACATAGAACATCAGGGTCAGACGGGACCTCAGGAGGTCATCTAGTCCAACCCCCTCAAAAGCAGGATCAATTCCCAGACAGATTTTTGCCCCAGATCCCTAAATGGCCCCCTCAAGGATTGAACTCACAACCCTTGGGTTTAACAAGCCAATGCTCAAACCACTGAGACACTGCCAGACCCTTTGAAAAAAAGCAAGGCTGTAAAGCCTCGAATGGGTTAGTTTTTCCACATTCCCATTCCAGAAACTCATAAAAACCTTTAAAAGTACTAGATTTAAAAACAAATGCTAATCCATTATTTTAATTGTGTGATTTATCCCTTCTGAAGTTACCCTTCATTGACTACACCACTTATCCTGCACACTGAGCCCATTCATCTGTACTGTAGATGTAAATAACCTGAGGTCTCTCACAGTGAGCACCAGAAATGAACAACTAATCTTCCAAAAACCATTAACTTTTTTTTTCACTTTCTGTATCTACCCAGTTAAAACTGCTGAAAATGTATGGCTGTAGAGATTGGCCTAGCTCCTCCTTTTACTGATAATCTAATCCTAGCATTGAGGTGGGGTTAGGGAGGGGGGCAGTGGAAAGCATGCTTCTGCTCTCTCGAGTGGGGAGCTGTTTCACATATCTATGCTTGCTAGATAGAACTGGTATGATCCCCACCTGGCATTACATTGGTGGATTAACCACAAACATATGAATCAAAACCCAAAACACTTGTTAGACTCCACCCCAAAAAATTTCAGATTACTTCCATTTTTTAAAATATTTTAATACATGTGGTGACCTTACTTATCATATTTAAGGTAAGTGATCCCAAATGCCACTGGTTAGTAGTTTGAGAGAATTAAATGGAAATTAACTTTTGATCACAACAAAGTGACAGAGAAACTATGTGATAAAACCACCCTACCAAACATCTATATACTCTTTTTCACTGCAAAATCCTGGTACCCTAATGATGAAGTTTGTGGGAGTGGCTGCACTCCTTTTGATACGGTGGCCTAACACTTTCCTTTACAAGAAATGTCCCTGCTTGAAGAGATAATGCTTTTTGTGGCAGGACTCTGAAAATAGTATGATCATGTGATAAAGACTGTCATAAACATATGCAGAAGGGAGCAGAATAAAAGTTTCCTATACAATCTTAATTCTGGCACTCTAACTTCTGAGTGGTTGACACTGCTGTTACTATAATATTCTTAAGTCTTTCTTGTATGTAATTATTTGCACAATGCGAGAAACATGCATGTTGCTTCAGACAGAGCTAGGAGAAATGTCTGCAAATCCTATGAGGTCATGAGAGGTGAGGGAAAACATAATCTTTGTAGCCTTCAGTAAAACCAGATATGTGCTCACTACCTGAATTGAGTAGAGGGATCTCTTTTAAATGACTATGCCATCGGATTCTCTTCATGCATCACATCTCTTGTTCTTGACTGATGACCTACAGCCTGTTAATCTATTGAGCCATGCATACCATAGTCATTACTGTGGCATGAGGGGTACCTCGCTCCCATGTACGTTATATGTAAAGTGAGGACTACTCCTAATATGGGCATGTTTCTCCGGGTGTAGCTAAGCAGTGGTTGGGATGGGGAGGGGCTAACCAGCAATATATTACATGGAAGGTGGCCATCACATCACATCACCGCTAGCATTCCGGTAGATTTGTATAGCGTCAGGCTGCTGTTTTATAGCGTCAGCACAAGCCTAGGGGAGGGGGCAGTGTCAATCCTACAGAGGCTGCCTGGGCGATGCACCGACACCGGGGCTCTGAGACTGGCTTTGCTGCAGAGACTCCTGTTTACCGTAATGAGCTGATAGTCGCAGTGGCTAGGGCCACGGGACGCTGCTGGGGACCGAAAGGGGCGCGGGGGGGAGTGATAAGGCTCCCATCGCTGCGGCTGCTGGAGGGCAAGGCAGGGTTAGAGGGGCCGAAGCAGCTGGCGGGGAGGGGACTATGGGCGCCGCTACTTGAAGGGAAGGTGGGAGGTTTAAAAGAGGAGCTGCTGCTGCTGCTGGGGGGCCGCAGGGAACAAAGCGGCCTCGAGGGGCCCGCAGCCGGGGGTTCAGGGGTGGCCGGCGAGGGGCTCAGGGGGGTACAACGGGGCCGCGCCTGTTCGATGTAGTGAAGGAGCCGCTGCGACCAACCTGTCAGCAGGAGGGTGGTGAGGGCGCCCCCGCTCCGCCTGCTCTGCGGCCGGGGCCCCGGCGTACAGCGCTGCATGGCTCCTCGCTCCTCCAGCCGCCGCCGCCGCTGCTGCTGCATCCTCCGCCCGCCCGCTCCGTGCCGCCGCCTGACACCAGCCAGCGGCATCCCCCCGCCCCTAGTGACGGTCTCCAAGCAGCGCCGGGCGGCCGCCACCGCGGGGCATGCTGGGAGGAGCCGGGCTCCCCTCAGGCTGGGAACGAGCCTATGCGCGCCCCTGAACCGCCAGGGCGCGCGCAGGCCGAGCTCGCGATGTGTGTGGGGAGGCCTCTCAGGGAATTGGGGGAGGGGCAGAAAGAGCCCTAGAGGAGCCTGGTGGGGAGCCCCCTGCCCCCGTTTAAGTCACAAGTGCCCCCGGCCACGCAGGCTCTGGCCTATACTTAACCCTGAGGTGGAGCCTGAACTTACTCCTTCCATACACTGCTGCACTGGCACAGAGTGAGCCGGGTTTGCCTTGGCCTGCAGCCACTCCATGCCACTGCAGCAGGGTGCAGATGGATTGGGAACCTGGCTGGGTTCAGCTTAGGGTAGCTAGGTGTCTGGTTTTCCAGTCGAAAAGGGACCCTGGCGGCTCCGGTCAGCACTGCCGACCTGGCCATTAAAAGTCCTGTTGGTGACACAGGCAGGCTCCATACCTGGCTTTGCCTGGCTCCTGGGAAGCTGCCAGTTTCTTCTTCTAGCATCTAGGTTGAGGGACAGCTACTAACCCTTCTTTCTGCAACCCTCCTCGCCCCAAGAACCCGCACCGAATGACTATCTTCCCAAAATAAAAGCCACTTACTGGGCACCTCTGCTGTTTGTTCTTCCCCAAGCACCATCCGCTGCGACTGGCTACCTTCCTCCTGGCTTGAAAACAGCTCCTGGCTGCATGCATCTAGGGATGCCGGGCCACCCTCTGGCTCTGGGCTCCCCTCCTCCTCACCACCCTTGCTCTCACTTTCCTTCTCCTGCCTTGTTATACTCTGGGCTCTTAAGTGTCCATGGTGCTCTTCGGAATAGAGGTGGGGTCACCCCCAAGTATCACGTCCAGCTCTTTGTAGAAACGGCAGGTCGTGGAGGCAGCACCGGCGCAGCTTTGTGTGGGGCAGCTCCCGCGCTTTGTGGTAGGCATTCCACAGCTCCTGCACTGCACTGCGTCCTGGTCATGGCCCCTTTCCATTATGGCCCTTGATATCTGCCCGTAGATATCATAATTCCTACAGCTGGAGAGCAGCTGGGACTGGACAGCTTCCTCCCCCCAAACACTGATGAGGTCCAGCACCTCACCATTGCTCCATACTGGGAATTGCCTGGCACGTGGAGGCATGGTCACCTGGAAAGATGCATTTAGAGCACGCCACACCTTGCTGAGCAAACAGGAAGGGGAATTTCAAAATTCCTAGAGAATTTAAAGGGGGGGGATATGATGATTGGTCACCTGAGGGCAGAGCAGTGGAGTTCAAAGTGATGACCAGAGTGGCTAGAACAGGCATTGTGGGACAATTCATGGAGGCCGATCAGAGTGCATTAATAGACGAGGGGATCCACACTGGCACTGTGGCACTCCAGCTGGGGTGTAGCAAGCTTTTTGCTTCTCGTGGAGATGGATTACCAGGGGCACTCCAGCTGCAGAGTCCGGGCACTCTACGTGCCTTCCCAGTGTGGACGCCTCAGGAGTTAGGGCACCCGGGGCTGATTTAATGCATTCTAACTTGCAAGTGTAACCAAGGCCATAGTCATGGTTCAATTACTCCCCTTCCCTTTCCTGAAAGTTGCCAGGGCTGGATTTAGGGGCAGGCGACCGCCTGGGATGCTGGACTGAGGTGGGTGTGCTGGGCTCAGGGTGCTGTTTTTATTGTTAGTGACAAATGGGAATATAGAATGTTTTGAAGTAACATGTTTCAGGTATTCCATATGTGGATTACTTTTTCACTAACCACCTAGAATGTTTTGTAGAATCTCGTGGAACCTTCCAGTCTTTCGGAGAACTACATTTTCCTTGAATCTCATAGAATGTTGTCAGCCATGCCCCTGTGGGTATATAAGGGGCAGGGTGTCGCCAATCAGTCAGTGAGATGTAAGAATGAACTGAACTGAAGTGAGAGCCCAGCTGCAATATTGCTAACCTTGTTTTATTGTGTAATTGTGAAAGTGTACTTGTGTTTTAAAACTTGAAGAATGTAAGTAGCGACTAACAAAAGACATATTTAATGAGATGCCAGGGATATCTATCGAACACTTATCTATGCAACAGTATAAAAGAAATACTGTTACTTCTTTTGCTATGCTTAACACATAATGTTTAATGACTTTTTAAGGGTACGTCCACACTACCCGCCGGATCTATCAGGGATCGATTTATCGCATCTCTTCTAGACACGATAAATCGATCCCCGAATGCTCTGCTGTCGACTCCGGAACTCCACCAGGGTGAGAGGCGGAAGCGGAGTCGACGGGGTAGCTGTGGCCATCTATCCCGCGCCATGAGGACGGAAGGTAAGTCGATCTAAGATACATCGACTTCAGCTATGCTATTCTCGTAGCTGAAGTTGCGTATCTTAGATCGAGCCTCACCCCCAGTGTAGACCAGGCCTAAGACTGAAGAACATACATTTTCCTCTCCCTAATACTGTCTGTTTTCACCCATAGAAAATAAAAGATGCCCCTGAAGAAGCCTTCAGGAGGTCAGTACAGTAAGCAAAAAGCTCAATTGCAATCTAGTTTGCAGCAAGGTGTAAGGGGACTATTGTCCCCTTACTAAAACTCAGTGGGTGTGTTTTGGTTGGCTAGTTCTCAGTACCAGAAGAAAGGGGAAGGGTCGATGGGAAATCAGGACCCTGAGACTGACAGTCCCCCGGGGCAATGGGGAGAGGCCAGTGCTCCAGGTCAGCCTGATTGATAGGATGGGCAGGCTAATCAAGGAGTCAGGAGGCCAGGGGTGTCCTGTCCTCCATGTGAGCTGGAATTGCCTGGGTCAGACAGAGTGGGGCCGAGCTAAGAAGAGAGCAGGGGCCCAAGCTAAGCTGCTGGGAGCAGAGCTGCAGCCCCAAAGCCAGAGCACAGCCCAGAGAGAGCAGACCTGCCCTGGGAGCAGAGCTGCAGCAACCAGAGCCAGAGGGGCCAAAAAAGCAGCCCAGGGAGCTGGAGGCAGAGCAGCAGCAGCAGCCGTGCTGAGGCAGAGTGGAGCAGTCCGGAGCCAGGTGCAGTGAGCAGCTGGGGAAAGCAAGGGGGACCCTGGGCAGTGGGCCCAGCACAGGGAGACGCCTCAGCCAAGAGGCTCTGCCGGCTAGACTTGGAGAGGGATTGTAACCCTGACAGGGTGGGGGCGATGCTGGGAAGAAGGGTCCTGCCACCCAGAGCTTGAGAGTTTGTGGCCATCGCCAGAGCAAGTGTCCGACCCACAGCATCCCTGCAGCCAGAGGCGGCTCTAGCCATTTCACCGCCCCAAGCACGGCAGCACGCAGCGAGGGGCGGTTGCTGGTCCCGCAACTCCGGTGGACCTCCCGCAGACGTGCCTGCGGAGGGTCCGCTGGTCCCGCGGCTCCGGCTGCGGATGCTCCACCGAAGCCGCGGGACCAGCGGACCCTCCGCAGGCACGTCTGCGGGAGGTCCACCGGAGCCGCCTGCCGCCCTCCCGGTGACCGGCAGAGTGCCCCCCACGGTGTGCCGTCCCAAGCACGCGCTTGGCGTGCTGGGGCCTGGAGCCGCCCCTGCCTGCAGCACAGCCAGGGCCTGAGAAGGAGGCCTGGGACCTACAAGAAACAGACTGTGAACTGCCCTTACATTCCAGAGACACTGTTTGTGATGTTCTCTGCCACAGAGCCTGGTGATGTGTTTCCTTCAGTCTTTCCCATTTTTCCTTATTCCTTTTTAAACTAATTGTTAATTAAATAAACTGTAATGCTTTAAATCGTATGTAATGATCAGTGGGTCAGGAAAGCATCCAGTGCAGAGAGAATATCCCAGAGTGGGGACACACTAGTCCCTGATCTAGATGACCACAGCAAGGTTGGGGGTCAAGCCCCGCAAGAATCCTGGGCCCAGCCTTGTTGGGGTTACAAGGACTCTGCCAGACAGAAGAGTGCAAGGGGAGTCCTCAAGGGCAGGGAGGCCTCTGGGTAAAGGAAGTGGGAGCGAGGACTCAGATCCTTCTGCTAGCCCATTTCACCGGGGTAGTGCAGAAGGCAGGAAAGTTCCCCACAATAGCAGGACCATTCCCCCACTTACACTTATATTCCAGAGATGCTGGTTGTGATGTCTCTGTGCCACAGAGCAGGGTTGTGTGTTTCCTTTAATCTTTCCCATTTTTTTCCTTATTTTTTTAAATTGATTGCTGTTGAATTAATTGTATTTGCTTTCAACTGAATGTAATGGTTAGTGGGTCAGGAAAGCATCTAGTGCACAGAGAGCAGTCCGGAGTGGGGACCCCTAGCTCCTGCCCTAAGTGACCACAACAAGGTTGGGGGTCGAGCCCCCCAGGAATCCTGGCCTCAGCCTTGTTGGGGTTATGAGGACTCTGCCACACAGGAGAGTGGAAGGGGAGCCCTTGAGGTCAGGCAGGCCTCTGGGTAAAGGAAGTGGGAGCAAGGACTCAGATCCTTTCACTAGCCCATTTCACCGGGGTAGTGTATAAGCCAGGAAGGTTCCCCACAATAGCGGGATCATTCCACCGCATACAAAGAGGCAAATTTGATGGGAAAATATCTGAAACAGAACAACATAGACCCCGCTTTTGGCAGTAGCAATTGTCCCAGTGCTGAAGAAATTGAGGAGGGAAGCATAAAAATGGTAGAAGTCCTATTACTAAGGAATTAGCAGATTTATCTGACGATAAGGAATGGAAATGTGAGAAAAGTGATGGAGAATCGTCTAATTTTCCTGGTGATGTAAAGGAGAGTGACGATAACATAGTTATACCTGCCTCTGGAAATTTCCATTACATGTGTCTGACGAAGTGGGTATTCACCCACGAAAGCTTATGCTCCAATACATCTGTTAGTCTTTAAGGTGCCACAGGACTCGTTGCTTGATAAAGAAGAATGCAGCTCACATGAAAAGGAGAGTAATGACAAAGAAAAATCTGGTTTACATGAAAAGGAGAGAAAAGATAAAGAAGAATCAGCCCTGCATGATGACAGAAACCGCAGTGAGAAAAACTGTACACTACAAATCAATACCTCAGATCCTGCTTTATGTCCAGCCATCCTAAACTCTGCCAATATTGATTGTACAATTTTGAATGGGCCAGGCAAAAATTGAGGATATGACGTTTCCAGTAAATTAGTAGAAGTGACACTTCTAAAAGTCACATTGTGAAAGGGTGCTCGAGAATGGTGAGAAACTGAATCGGCGTTGGCTAGCTTACTCAAAATCAACTGACAAAGTGTTCTGTTTTTGTTGCAAATTATTTGACAAAAATGCCAAATTGTTGCTTGCACATTCATGGTACAATTACTAGCATAATTTAGCTGATGCTCTGAAGCAACATGAAAGGTCATCCAGCTATTACGGCCTACTCCAAATGGATGGAGGTGGAGTCCAAGATCAAGCTGAATAAAGGAATATGTGCAGAAAACCAGCGCATTATAAATGTACACCCAGCATTGGAGGTACATGCTCGAGCATCTGATCTCTTTCTGGGGCTTGTCAGATAAGTTGTTCATTGATATAACAGTAATTTGCTTGGTTTGGTAGAGCTCCTTGGGAAATATGACAATGTCCTGCATTATTACCCCCAAAAGTAGACTTTAAGCACTCCGCAATGGCCTGCCTACCCCAATAATTCAATCTATTAGTTTATTTAATTTGGTAGGTAAAAGGGGCTGCCCTGTCCTATAGGGTTTAGTTTCTGACCTTTGGAGGACTCCCAGAACAGACTCGCTCTGTTGACCCTTGGAAGAACACAGGTACAGCCTTCCTCTCAAAGGATTGCCACTCAGGCATTATTCTTGGAAAACAAAAATATTCTTTATTTAACACAGTATTTCCTAATGAATCTAAAACATAATAATAATATTAAAACACAGCAAATCTAAAACATAAAGCCATACATTTTCTTAAAGGCATAAAATTGTATTAGCACAGATGCACATTAACGTACCGAACCCAAAATTGCAATATCCTACAATTGGAAAATAGCTTTAAGTGGTTACATTGTATATGTGATGGCCAGTCACACATAGGATGCTGACAGCAAGTTTTTAAACATTAAAGACTATACATATAACAACGAAACATACATACACAATCATCCAGCTTTATTATCTCAGACACACCCATTCATTCAGTTTATTATTGAAATCACCATGCTTACTTCTCCTGTAGTTTTCTCTCCCTCTGAAAAAGTTCCTTCTGATCTGTCTCTTTTGCTGCCTGCCAGTGATTCTGTTCTTTCTTTTTTAGTGATTTTGCTCTTTCGCATTGGCACCTTTTCACTTGCTTGCAGATTCCAACAAATTCTCACCGACGCAGACACAAGCTGACTAAAGCCTGTCAGCTCTCTATCTTATACACAGCTTTTGGCCTATTCTGATTAGCTGATAATTATATGTATTGGAGAAATAATTAATCATCTTCAAGGTCTTTACCTGTCAATCAAAGCTGGGGCCTGAGAAGCTGGACTTGATTGAAGACCTGTATCTTGCCTGCCTGACCACGCCCTTCAGGTTTTGGAGCAACCTTTATCTCACCTCAGCCTACCTACTTGCTATTGGCCAAATTGTTCCCAGACCTCCATTTTGAATTTCTCTGAATGTGACTGCTTGCGACTGCCATCTTGTTATTGCTAGTCATAACCACCCAAAAATATCTTTAATAATTATTAAACTTCTATAATTATAAACAACTATCCATATTTAAGTATACGCTAACACTATGATTCACTGTCACCACTCTATTTTTTATTATTTTTGTAACCCTTCTGTCAGGTGGAGCTGGCAGCAACCAGGGCCAAGTTCAATATCTAGGGATTCCTTTTCAACAATACAACACAGAACCAGCACGAGCCCCCATCCAGTAACCTGGGAAAATTACACACCACCTCTGGGCACCGATGAGAGGCAATACTTCCCCACTCACAAGCACAGAGTCTGAGTATAGAAAAGAATCTTTTAATGAAAGGAGAGAAGTCACCCAACATTAATTAGGGAAAATGCTGCATGCAGGAATCATAAACATAAAACTGTGAGCAAGACACCCATCCTACAGTGCGTGGGTCAGAGTGTTCTGCCTGATGTTCTTGAGTTCTACAACCAAAAGTTCCTTTACTGTGCCCTTTTCTGCTCCCTCACCACACCCCACTCACAGTTGTTGTCCTGGGTCAGTGAGGACCCAGGGTTCAGAAGTACATCTGTGTGAGTTCACTTCCCACCCAGGAAAGAAGTCTCTGGGCTTGCTCCACCATCTGAGCACTTGTCCTGGTTGGCCACCCCACCAGCTGCTGTTCCTCACTGCCTGGCTGTCCTGCCAGCTGCTATTCTTCACTGCTTCCCACTGGCTGACTGCTCACCACTTTCACCAGCCACTCCCTTGCCACTTTCACTGGCCGCTCCTGCTGGTCACCTTCTGCTGCCACCTGCCTCTCTGCTGTAATCTCTGTAGGTCAGTCCCTTTGTGATTGTCAGCTCTTAGTGATTTTTAGCTCTCAGCAGGCTGGGCAGAAACATGTCCCACCAGAAGTGATTTCAGCACTTAAAATAACTAAAGGCTCCTAATGACACCTATTTAGCTCTGTCTTTGAACAGTGGGGAGGAACAGGTTAAAGCAGACTGGAGACCTTCAGGGACGGTCCATACCTCCTGGCTGAGACACCTGTCCTCACCCCTCTCTGCTTTCACAGGGGTCTGGCATTTGAGCCCCTGGCTTAACAAGAACAAGGTCCTTTCAGCTGAGGGTGACCTCATTTGAGACAGGTTAAGCACAGTTCTGCTCCCCTTTACTCAGACAGTAAAGACAACAACATTGGTAACAACATTTCACTACCCCTGCATTCAGTTCAAAAAGTGATTTGTTACCCAACACCAGCCAAAGTTGATCACCTGGAGCTACACAGCTCCTGTCTGCTAGATACCTATGCACAGCAGATGTGTTCATGTAAATACAGTTTGCTCCTGAAGTCTCTCCCCCTCCCCAACTAGCTGTCAGGGGAGAGTTCATTCAGACCCTGTTTACATCTTAAGTTTAATTCTGATCTCCTCTTGCTTCAGCTAGCACTGGCAGCACAGCACTCTTAGTGCTGTATTTCTTACACAGAACAGAGCTGCTGAAAAATCTCTTGTATCAATGTGTGTACCTATGTCAAGTAGTTCGCAAGGAAGCTATGGACCATTACTGCAGCAAAACAATTCAAAACAAATTGATTGACCTTATGGCAAGGAAGGTGCTTGAAGACATATTGATGCGACTTGGCAAAGTGAAGTACTAGGCCGCAGTATTGCTGCACTCCCAACATTAGTCACAGTAAGAAGATGTCATTTACAGTAAGATTTGTTGATGACAAGGATGGCTGTATCCAAGTAAAGGAACAGTTTGTTTCCAATCTGTGAATGACTCTACTGGAAACGGCCTAACAGAACTGTTAATGAACGTTTTGAATGAGAATAAAACAAAGCTTCAGGACTGCCACAGCCAAGGCTAGAACAACAGCATGAACGTGAAGGGGAGAAACAGTGGTGTCCAGGAAAAGATCTTTGTGCTGAATCCAAGAGCTTTCTTTGTGCCTTTTGACTGCCATTCCCTCAATCTGGTTGTGTTAGATGCAGTGTCATCTTTAGACTCAGTACAGATGCTCCCTGGATTACGCAAACGTGACTTATGCAAATCTGCACTTACGGAAAAAGTTTCGTAAGCTAGAAATAGGAGGGGTTTTTTTGAGGGGGTGTGTGTTTTTTTGCATAATGGTCGGGTATATGTTTCCGACTTATGCAAAATTCAAGTTACGCAAGGCGTTACAGAGCTTGCGTAAGTCGGGGAGCATTTGTATCTCTCTTCAGAGTTCTGCAAAAGATATGCATCCTGTTTTCAGTATCAACTATCAGGTGGAAGATCCACACAGATAGTGTTACAAATCTGACCATGAAGCTGCTAAGTGACAGCATAAGGCCAGTGAGATACCAAACAACTGAGGCTTATGATGCCTGATGGAACTGGCACAGTTGAATAAAGCCAATGCCGGTGTGACGTTGCAGTCTATATGATTTTATAAAAATATGCTAATGAGTTAATATAATGTAACTCAAATATGCTTCATGCAAAAGGTCTCTTATAAAGTATCATTACAAAGCTTACAATCTACTGAGTGTGGTCATCCTATTTGTATAAATGTATCACTCTTGTATCTGAAACTAGAAATATGAAATATAGCTCTGGGGGCCTATGGTAATTATGCAAAATGTGGGCCATTAATGGTGGTTTGGAATTTTGATGGCTCTCATCAACCAGGACAATTGACTGTGGATGGCTCTGTCTGCAGGCAAGCCTTCCTGTAAGTCAGGCTGGGAGGGTTTGGGGTCTTACAGTGACATGTGATCATGTCACCTGAACTGGAATCCATCTTTAACCTAGTGCTTTTCCATTGAGAAGGGGGTCGGGGGGAACCCAGAGGGACAAACGATTCCCGCCTTATGCAAAAGATATATAAATGGGTGGAACAGAACAAAGTGGAGGGCCATCATGAAGAATCTCCTACCTACCACCTGAGCTGGAACAAGAGCTGTACCAGGGGAAAGAATTGTGCCCAGGCCTGGAAGGTGTCTAATCTGAGGAAAAAACTTACTGAAGCATCTCTGATGGTGAGATTATTTGTATTCAGGTTGATTAGACTTAGATTTGCATGTTTTATTTTATTTTGCTTGGTGACTTACTTTGTTCTGTCTGTTACTACCTGGAACCACTTAAATCCTACTTTCTGTATTTAATAAAATCACTTTTTACTTATTAATTAACCCAGAGTATGTGTGGGCAAACGGCTGTGCATATCTCTCTATCAGTGTTATAGAGGGCGAACAATTTATGAGTTTACCCTGTATAAGCTTTATACAGGGTAAAATGGATTTATTTGGGTTTAGACCCCACTGGGAGTTGGGCATCTGAGTGTTAAATACAAAAACACTTCTGTAAGCTGCTTTCAGGTAAGCCTACAGCTGTGAGGGGACATGATTCAGACCTAGGTCTGGGTTTGCAGCAGGCTAGCGAGTCTGGCTCAAACCAGGCAGGGCACTGAAGTCCTAAGCTGACAGGGTAGGAAAGCAGGGGCAGAAGTAGTCTTGGCACATCGGATGGCGGCTCCCAGGGGGATTTCTGTGATCCAGCCCGTCACATCCAGAATTCAACACGAGGGGCAAAGCCTGTCAAACCAAATCACTGACTTCAAATTTCTGGTCTCAGTTGTGATTTGGCATGATATTTTGTTCCCAGTAAACATTGTAAGCAAAGCATTACAAACATAGTTAATAGACATCATGACCACTACTACTTTGATGAGAAGCTGCCTTGATTTCATTGTGGCCTAGAGAGACAGTAGATTTGAAGATGCTATCATTGCTGCCAAAGAAATGGTGGAAAACTTAGGAGTTGAGCCTGTCTTCAAGGAAACTCATATTAATCGGAAGAAGAGACACTTTGGTTACGAAGGCAGAGATGAGGTAATGGGAAGCTCAGAAATAAAATTCAAGAGGAGTTTTTTTGCTTGCTCATTAACACTGCTCGAGTGTCCATCGAAGAAAGGTTTGGACAAATGAAGCACCACAAAAGATCTGGTGGGTTTTGTATGACCTTAGTAAGCTGCTGGTGGACAGGAAAACACTCTTGAACAATTGTACAGACCTTCACTGGACGGTGACACATGGGGAATGTTTGGACGTCAATGATAAAGACCTCTATGTCGAAGGACAACATCTGTCACATTTTGCCACACGGGAAGCACGCTCCACTCCAAGTTTGCCATTCATTCATGATGCAGAACTGAAGGACACTTTCCATAATGTGTGGATAGCTTTGAGGAGTCTGCCCACGATGCTGGTCACAATCACGAATGGTGAGAGCAGCTTTTTGAAGCTCAGGCTCATTAAAACCTATCTTCAATTGACAACGGCCAATGAGAGACTGGCATTGCTTGTTATTTTATCGCTTGAAAATGCCATTGGCCAGTCTTTGAATCTCTCTGATGCTTTGCTTCATTTCACAAGGACAAAGGCGAGAAAAGCGACCTTTTGAACTAAAAGACTAGGGTTAAAGTTCTAAGGCTGTCACCTACTGTAGCTCTATTTAGTACTGCTCCACCCAGTGTTGGTGCACAGTTCAATTTCTTCATGTTAGTACATTTCAGTTATTCTTAAAATTTTAAAGTTTCTATAAGATAAAAGGAAATTAATTTTTTTATTTGCTTATATATGGCATGAATAAATACAGATTTACAGATCCGAGCATGCAAATTTATCTTCTTATATGACAGGGATAAATCAAGGATGCAAATCATGCATCAAAGTTGTGAAATGGGTTACAAATGCAATAAAAATTAGGAATTCAAAAGTTTAAAAAATGGAGGGAGGTGCCGAAGACGCTCCTTGCCTGGGGTGCCATTTGGTCCTGGGCCAGCCTTGCCAATTTCTCCCAGTGGGGGACAACATTTTAGCAGCCTCTGCGCTGCCCTAAGCACTGGTGCTGCAAAATCAGCCAGCCCATTCCACAAGACGTATGCACACACAAAACTAATAATAATAAAGGAAGGAGTGAAGAGTCCTTGCTTCCATCCCCATATGTATCTGTGTATCTAGCCCTATAAATTTATTTTATTCTGTGTTTAGGGTGGAATTATCAAAAGTGCACAGTGTTGTCATAACTGGTCCCATTCATATCAGCGGCAATATTTTACTATTGACTTGAATAGTTATGCCAATCCAGCACTTTTGAAAATTCTACTCTTATTTATTAAGTTTGTAAAATGAAGTTGTCCTCTACTGGTTTAAACCATTTGAAAGTCACTGAAATCTCTTGGCAACCTTTTGAAATACTTGGTAACAATGTTTCCGACCTGGTAAAAAAATATCGTCTACTGTTGTGTTATCTTGTACAACTTTATCTTCTTAATTTGTTGTAAAACTGCAGCTTGAACTGCTTTACTTTCTTTGGGGAATCGTTTGTAACAGTGTAGTACAATTCAGAAATCTCAAACATCACATCACCCATATGAATTGGCAACATAAGAATGCACAATTTCAGTGTTTTGCTTTGACACTGTAAGGCTTCAAACTTCTCAGTAAGCAGGATCTTCGATCAGAACAAGCTCATTTTGATTCAGTCTTTAGCTTGTCAGCTCTACTCAGTAAATGCAATGTCATTCCAGAAGGTACTTATTTTGCAGATTCTAACGTGGGCAATTCACATGGACATGACAGGGCTCCAAGGCAATGCTGAGGCTCTGTTTACTTGTCATCTGCATTATTTTTAAGGCAATCTAAAGGTTCAACACAAATAACATGAAGACCCAATATTTTATCATATCTGGCTCACTGCCTAGACTACTAAAAATGAATTCAAGGTTGTTGTGGTTTATCAGAAAATTGCATGTGCTAGCAAACTGTGCATGTGTATACATTATTTTTCAGAAGACAAAAATATTGAAATGGTAGTTGACATACATTTTAATGATGGACTTATTAGATAGAGAATATGAGCAGAACTTGTCATAAATTCAATACTGGTCATTTTTACAACAACTGTAGATCTATTATCAGTATCTGACAGAGTCATGTTTGCATAGAGAAAAGGTTTTTTGTTCAATAACTGGACTCCCATAGTGTCAGGAAGCATGGGGTAAAGTCAAATGATGTCATCAATCCTGTCTGCACTCATAAAATAAGACTATGGAGTTCTTCCCCCTTGACATAGAGTCATAGACAATCTTGGTGGTAATTGTCAGGACTAGGATTAAAATCTTTTTGTTTCCTCCATATAATCTGATGGTGTTGATGATCTAACCTTTTGACTGTATGTTCTACAATCTAACTATAGTTTTCTGTTTGTAAAATTTATTTTTATTAAAGGATGCAGAGACTCAGCCTGTATTTTAAAGAAAACTTGATTTCTACAACTTTTGGTCATTAAGTTTTGTTGGGTTTTCTAAACTCTGCTTCTCTGGACTTTAATCCTCCAGTATGGGGGAGTCAGCATTGCCCCTGTAGTACCTACAAGCCAGATTTCAAAAGGTATTTAGGCCATAAAATGCAGATCAATACCTAGTGAGATTTACAGAGCATTTCTTTGCATCTAAATCTAGATCCATACCCTTTGTTCTTACCCGACATTAGTCAAGGCAATATTGTAAGAAGTCATGCCTTTCCAATTGTCAGCTGGTCACTCCTATCTTGTCATGGGATGACAAACAACAGAAGGAGTAAAGAAAAACACTTTACTGAAGGAGTAAAGAAAAACACTTAGTTCTGAATTAGGATGACTAATATTCTCTATATCATTCGTCACTCTTTTTATTTATCTTGGGACTTTATTGTGTATTACTGAAAATGCACTTTCAGCCCCTTATGCTGACCACTGCTGTGATCAATATGTAGTCGTGCTGCCAATTAAAGCAACTTCAGTTGCAGAACAAATGTATATAATGGGCCTTACATAAGTGGGTGCTATACATATTGTTACTCCTGATTGGGACGCTTGCCAATTCTGCTTATTGTATACCAGGGAGGGTGAATTGATGATATCTTGTGTGATGCCACTGGAAGCTAATGTCCTCTATTCATAGAAGAGCGCAGTGTGAGCAGAAAAGTGAAAGCTTTCCTATGCCGCCCAATCAGTAACCTCAACCTTGATCTGAATGGACTGCTCTCTAGATAGAAAAGGTTAGTCACCATGCCCATTCAAACCTTGTCCTCCCTGTTAAAAGCCAAGGTTGCCAACTGTGATTTGATGGTAGCTTTTCAGATATGGCCATATCCACAACAAGAACTGAATTGAACCACAGACTCATTTTACACAAGCAATCACATGGCAACACTTTCTCTCCCTTAACCATTGTGTCTAGAGTCAAACCTGCATCTAGAAATGAGAGACTCCTGTCACTTTTCCCACCCCACCTGAGCTAGCAAGTGTATAGATTTTGGGTGAAACTGTTTAATATTCATGCTTCTGTAGTTTAGCTGACACCGGTATACAAGTGTCCAATGTGGAATTGCCACTCTGGACACAGTTCCAGTGGGAGATCTTTTCCTTCTAAGCACTTTACCTCAAGCAGTTTTCTAGCCCTGCTGTTACACAACCTCTTGCTGACAGTCAGAAATGCACTTCTTTTATGTCTCTTTTTGTTAATGCTCTAGATACAACATATAACAGGCTATTGATCCAGAAGGGTACAGAGGTGTGCAACACCAGTACTTTAGTGTTGGGACAGAAAAAGGAATTGCTATAAACAAGTGGTGCTTATGGGATTTGGCTATGGTCTAGAGGTAGCTCCGTGGATTCCTTTAGAAAGAACTGAGTTCAGTTCTCAAACACTGCCAAGAAGGAATAAAAATACTCTTGAACTAGAATAGATGCATGGGGGGTTGTTTTGTTTTTTGTTTTTTAATTTGTTTGGGGGTTTTTTTGTTAGTGCCAAAACCACAACAATCTTGGTTGTCCTAGGGCTAATAGTTTAAAATTAAGATGACTTATAGAATTTATTCTACGGCCATGTTTGAAAAGTTACTCTCTTCTCTAGGCCCACTATCATGGATCTTTGATGCATGAGATCTAATCTAATAAATCTGTTTGTGTCTTCACTACACTTGAGACTGAAGTCAAACTTTTCAACCATAGATGCCTATTGAATACTCTGGGAACTACAGGCATTCAGCAGCTCTGAAGGTCAGCTCACTCTTACTTTAGGATCCTAACTTTGAGGCATCCATCATGGGTTGGTCTCCACTATGAGGAGATCAATGCTACTGCAATCAATGCAGCAGGGATCAATTTAGCGGGTCTAGTGAAGACCCGCTAAATCAATGGCAGAGTGATCTCTGATCGACCCTGCTTCTCCAGCTCTCCAAGAACAGTAAGGAAAGTCGACCAGAGAGCATCTCCTGTCAACTCAGCACAGTTAAGACTCTGGAGTTAGTCGACCTAACCTACATTGACTCCAGCTATGTTATTCACGTAGCTGGAGTAGCATAACTTAGGTCGACTTACCCCGGTAGTGAAGACAAGCTGCATGTTTGAAAAGATTTTTGTATCTGTGTATGGTTCCAAGGAAAGTTGCAACCCCTGTGATAGTGTGTTTTATTATATATGATTGTAAAATAGAATTACCATCACCCTTGTTACACATTACCGTTTTATTTAATAAAAGTCTAGAGCAGCTTGCAATAAAACTTTCATTACACTCCCAGGACTTCCTCTGCCCCTTGAGCTTCACTGCTAACTGCTGACATTCAAAACTTCTCAGCTTATCAATGTGATAAATCATAAGTGCAGTACTTTTTAGTGCTAATCCTGTACACTCTACCCTAATTAACTGCATCTTATCTGTGCAGCAGTGCTATATAAAAGCATATTAATTTTTTGGGCAAATTTCTCTTTTAAAAATAGTTTGTCAGCATATGTTAAAACAGCTTTAATTTTACTAGTAAAATGCAATGAAGGGGACATATTAAGCACTCACTTAATAGTATTTATTACAAGGAAGAAATCAGTTGAAACTATCTAACAAATTTTAATTTTAGAAACACAGATTATTATTGAGTCCTCTTGAGCTGATTTAGTCCACATATCTCTGTTTTTATGTAATTTGACATGGAGAAGTAGAGCACAAAAGCTTGAGTTATGTAATGTAGCATTTTTCTCTAGAATTTGGCATCTGTCTTGGAAAACTTATCATGTGGTCAGGAAAAGGACGCTGTATATATCCAAAGATGGAAGTGGTGTAAACAAGCACTTAAAAAAATTCTTGGAAAAAAAATTAACACACTGTAAGTTAAAATGGCCCACAGGCAACTTTAATTTGCTGAGCCAGCACTTATGTAGCCAATCACCCTACATCTCAGTTACACTGGCTGTATTACAGAGGTCAGTTTCAGATGGCTGAACTATTTTTGAACAGTTTCGGCAGTGTTTCAGATACAAACATTAGCTCTTCTTTTCTAACTTTTTTTTTCTTTCAAAAGCTTGGCTCATGTGGCCAACACAGGAAAACCCTTTCTCTCTATCTGTGTATGGGTTTCCCTCCCTGGGGGCATCTCAGGGCAACAATGAATTTCTGGATATTATTCCACAGATCTTCTCTTTTGTGAGGGACTTCCCTTTCAAGACCGTTGGTATCATAAAACAACTAAGTACTGTAGTGATTTCTCTGGCAGCTGTGTCTTAAGGTATGATAGTCAATTCTCGATCAACCCACCTCCTTTGCAGTGAGAATGCAGGCTAATCAAACTTGGTGATGTTAGTCGTCCAGCCCCATTCCATTATTTCACCTCGGCTGTACTTTCTTGTTTAACTCCTCCCTTCTTCTGCATTTCATTTTTACCCCATGTTTGCCTGCTCCATTTTTCCTGCACTTCCATAGCACTGAACAGAGATGCCATCCAAGATATTCTCCTCCCATTTTGTCAGTTTGCCAGAAGCTGCCACCAGCCTTCTAGTAAAGCTGTGGTGTGATATCAGTAAGGCAAATAACTTGGGGACATGTACCCAAAATGACATTTTTATGCTTAGTGGACAGGAAACAAAAGGAGGTAGAGAAGTCAATCAGGTGGGCTACAAATCACTTTGTGGTTTGTAGACTGAATTCCTTAGTAACATTCCCATTAAAAGTTCTTGCTGCCAAATACTGTTTGTTTTCACCCTCAGAGCTGCCTGCATTTACATAAAGTACTGTTCTCATGTCACTGCCACAGACAGCAGCTCCATGCTATGAGAGACAGAGAGCAAGTCCTGCAAATGAATTCATACAGCAGCCCAGTTTATTGCATTGTTAAACATCATGGGATATCCCACCAGAAATCCATCCCAGAACACCGTCTAGTACAGCACCACTCTGGACACAGTTGCATGGGTAGTGCTTTGCAGTGAGGAAGCTTCACCTGTGCAAAACTACCCCAGGCTAGGTTAGCCCGGGCTAGCTCTGCAGTGAAGACCTACTCCTAAACATTGAGAGAAGCTGCAGGTAAATTGAACTCTGGTTTCTTATGATACACCAGAACTCCAAACTACAGGGCCACTACCCAGTCTAAGTTCAAATTTCTCTATTTTACATCTTGGAAAAGTAGCTGTTCAGAGGTATCTGATGGTTTCAGCCACTTGTTGACTTTCTTAAAATGTAGAACAGATTTTTTTTTTTTCAAAATGATTCATTGCCAGGATATCACTTTTTCTGATTTGTCATGTATGTTGTGAATTATACAAGATAATTCCCATACCCACAATTGAATTCTACATTCAGATATACCACAAAGCAAAATCTATTTCACAGGCTGACCTATGACTATTCACTTGGAATTTTTTTTTAAAGAATACTGTGCAGCCAAATCACATCCAGATGCACAAGAATGAAATATCTAAAGACCAGGGAAGTCTGATTGTATCATCCATTCATTATTTTGTCAGATTTTGTTGTCTTCTCTCCTGTGTTATATTTTTACTGCTAAAGCAACACATAAAACTCTACATGCCTTTCCTCAGTGGAACCCTATGCTTTTTAGAAACTACAAGGGTGAGTGGTTCTTCTTTATCACTGAAAAGCAGCCATTTCTGGGGAGGAATTTAGATGCTATTCTTTGTCAACAACTTTATATTATACTAGCAGTGCAATCAGTTAAAATAGAATATGAACATTTGTCATGTGAATTGTGCTTGCCTTTTTTTATAGCATGTTAATGAAGAGCAGCCCAATGCTAGCCTCTTCTACTAAATTTTGCTCAATATCTTCCCCAATCAAAGGCTGCCTTTGTGTAGGGGGTGGGTGGAATGAACATGGGTTTCCTGTAATTTTCAAAAGATGCTTTGGTGCTTGCTGAAACGGTGTTTGATGGTGATGAGCTGACCTCATTTTTAAAGAGTTTTCAAAGCAGTGTTTCCTGTTTTTGTTTTTTTAAATGCTCACATTGTTGCTCCAGGGGAGCCAGACTGGATCCATCTAACTCACCTCAACATGCCCCTGACTGATATATCAGATAGGATATAGGCACAGAAATACTTATTTTAAGATGTGAGTTTTGCAGATCTATAACTCTTACTGGACAAATAGATCCTCTTTTTAAATAGCATTTGTGTGAGTTTCTGTTTTGTTTTTTTAATTTTTGTCTTGAAAGGATTTCTGTATTGCTACCAATATACTGTCTACTGCAGTTAGCATCAACCACCCTGTAGTTGAAAAATAAAACAGAAATAATAAACACAGGGCTATAGCTGGATGGGAGCTGCTTGCACATAGAAGCGAAAGCAGCAAGTTTAAAATAAGAAAGGAACTGGCTACAGTCCTCTTCCCCACACTCTTTCTATTTGGAAAAAAAAAAGATTATCAATATGTTAAACTGATTATCTCTACTGTCGGTGGTGCATTTTCTGTTATCAAAGTTGCTGTCTGCGACAATTGATCTTGGAGATGGAAAAATCATTTGGCAGGTACTCCAAAGGTTGTAACTGATTTTTTAAAAATTAAAACAAAAAGAAACAGGGAAACTTACAAAACCAATCAAATGTTTAGCTTCCTTGCACAAAATAGAATCAAACGTGAAATAAGAGAATAATTATAGAATTAAAGTTGGATAACATTCATACTTGCGTCACTGTGCATAGAACATTGTCTCCACTGTCTGATGTTCTTTTCCCCCGTGGGAGTACTAAAGGAATAGCAATATGTTCTGAATTATTGGTTCATTTTCTGTCTTCTCAGTAATGTATGCATTGTATTATGCTCAATGTCTCATAAAAACTACAGTTATAAAAAAACAAGGTACTGTTCTTCTGCTTCCCCTTCTAGTTAATGACAAACCTTGCAGTAACCACCAGATGCAGTATTGTGTTGCAGTATTTCAAACTGTAATTTCCAGATATAGTGAGACACAGTAACTTCCCAGCCCTTAGTTCTATGGAAACATATCAATTGTTCAGAGAAATGGTGATTATCTACGCCTTTATTGTTCCCTCACATAGAGAATCCTGCACAGCACACCTTCCAGTAAAGGATGAGAGGAAAGCATTTTTTTCCCCACCAATTGGCTGTTTTGGCATGTGGGTTTCAATTGGCAATAGGGACCTATTTATCTCAAGAATTCATCTCAGGCAGAAGGTGAAGAAGGCTCAGTGAAAAAGGCATGTTGGTGGCTCCAAACCTTTCAATTCCCTCAAGCCTTTTTTTGGGAGAGGCGGAAGAATGCAAAACAGTGGGTCCTTCCCCTCCTCTCTCTACTCCTCACTCTGATGGAGTCCCTTCTTACAGAGACAAAGTCTTGAGATTTACTGTTGACAGTTGAAAGCCCCCGCCCCAAAGGAGCCTGATCCTGATCCTGATCCTGGGTGGGTGGGTGGGAGGGAATGCTTCCCCGCATCCTGGCTTCTTTCTTTTTTAAAAAAATTTAAATTCACAGCTAATCTCTACACTTCAGTCTTCCTCAATAGCTGCTGCTGGGCAACCATGTTCCTCCAGCAGGGAAAGGCAGAAAGTGGACTTTGCATACTGCAGGGATAGGGATTAGCCTGGAGGGTGAAATTCATCCCTGGGCAGAAGTTCTGCCTGAGGCCTAAGCACCATTCAAGTCTCACTGCAGCTTTCAAAATAGGTCTAAAGGGGACTTGTTTTAGGACTAATGTTGGACTTCTGCAACTGGGTGAATTTTTCCCTTTTACATTAAAGAGGCAGAAGATGAGGGCACCCTGAGCAAGGGTAAGGGCTAGAGTGAACACACACAGAATGTGGGTGGGTGGACCAGAGATACAGGAGGCGGTACCATGTGGAAGCCATGCTGGGCGTGGGGGTTTGGGGGACTACAGCATCTAACATTTTAAAGTTCCAGAGTTCTCTCACTGTAAGAATTCAGTTGCAGGAAAATCTGACCACACTGCTTTCACACAACCAAATAATAATTATGTAGGACCTTTGTTGATTGAACTATAAAAGTTGTGCTGTAGTCATGCTCCTACCCCGAGGAGTTTGCTTTGTAATTTTAATACCACAAAGGGTATGTCTACACTGCACTGTAAGCCCTGGGTTAGTTGAACTCGAGTTAGCAGACCCTGGGTTTGTTAACCTATGGCTTGAGCATCTACATTCATTTGTAACTGCAAGTTAGGAATTCTTGAACCCTGGGTCCTAACCTGGAGCTCCAGCATCTACACTGCTTTATAATGGGCCCGAGTCTAACCACCCATATTCCAGACTTCCTAGCACCGTTCCAAAATGTGTCCGCTCTAACCCTTTGTTTGTGGTGCGGTGTGGATAAAATAGACTAGCCACCGAACGGGACAGTCCAGAGGACAAAGTAAGTTGGCCTGTGAGATTGTGGGATACTTCTGGAGGACTCCCAGAGCATGAGTCCAGTGGGGCTGTGTCTAGGCTGGAAAGTAATAGGGCTTGAATTCTGGGTCCCAGCTTGACTTACGCTTGGACCCTTCACTCCCATGCTGGGCGAGGAGGTTTGGGGGACTACAGCATCTAAAATTTTAAAGTCCCAGAGTGCTCTCTGGGTTAATGTAATCTGTGTGTAAACAGAAGGAGAGTTATGCTTGAGCCTGAGTTTGAACCCTGGTCTTACACAGCAGTGTAGACATAAAGGGAAAATGTCCAGTGCCTATGGCAATAAAATAATGGAATTGCAGTGCTGGTAGGTGAGGAACATGCTTTGAGGGTTAATTTAGTTGGTTTGTTTTTCATCCTTCCTCCACTGTATTGTCTCCCTCCACAGATGTGAAAATAAACGTATTTTCTATGAGGGGAAGGTTATGGTGTTTAGGCCTTGCAGAAGCATGGGATGTTTATATTTTTAATTTTATTTTAAAGGCTATTGAAGAGGGAAATGTACACTGAGTCAGGATATACTGGGTCAGGGGAAGTGTTCCAGCCACAGGAGAAAACGGCTTGGAGAGGAAAATGGGAGGATGCTAAGGGGGCAGCTCTCTGTGGGTAGAGCTAAGAGAACAAGGCGGGGAATAAAAGGCATGAGAGTAGAGAAGATCAAGTATTGCAGGTTTTTGAAGATTAGGACAAGAATTCTACATCCTGTGTAGAAAGTGAGATGAAGGCAGTGAAGGAATCTGAGGAAGAGCAGGCAATAGTTGGAGCATTAGGTGAGGCTGATGGGTGTTTGCAGCTGCAGTCTGGATGGGCTGAAGGAAGGGATGAGGTGAGGTACCATAACCAGTTACCTTGCACTTTGTTGTTATTTTTAAATACAACAAGCACTCAACATAAAAAATTACTACTTTCTTTCCCTAAGAGTTAGTGTATTTCTTATGTAATATGTCACTGCTATTTTTTTTGTGCAGAATCATAACATCCTGTGGAAAATAAAATATCACCAGCCTCTAATTATTTCTGTGTTTAGCCAATTACAGGCAGTCAAAGAAAAAAAAGTATCTATACAGTTATGTATAGTTCTGCAGATGACAGTTCTATTTATCTTATTAATAAAGAGCTTTTTGTAACAGAAAGAAAACAAATGCTGGCAGTAAAATAATGATATGCCTCCAACAGAATGTTCTGGAAGCACAGGGAAAGGTAATGCCTGGAGAGGTTTAAATAAAAAGTTACAGCTTTCCAATCAGAGAACCCACAAACTCTAAAAACAATATTATAAAGCATAGCTGGGGGAGTCTATTTGCCATGGACAACTACAATATATATTGGTCCTGCAAGACCTAGGAATTATGCTACATATTCTTGGGTACAAGCTACTTGTATCTTATCTATATCTATTTACAGGAATATACAGAGAGCAATCAAATATTGCCAAGTACCTTTACCATGCATTTGGGTGTAAGAGGCCCCAATTTGAGTCTGTCTTTCAGTTTTGTGCTTGCTCCCCAGTCCAGTAGAGCTGTATTGAAGAGAGAATAGGTTGATCCCTACAATGTTCCATCTAATCTCAGTTTATATGCTGCTCTTGTCACTGTGTGTCAGGGCACTTGTTGATTTCGTGGTGGTGCTCTGCCTATCTACAGGTTGGTGTTTTAGTGTACTACCATAGCACCTTCAGGCCTCACCTGAGATTGAGGACCCATTGTACGAGGCACTGTACAAATGAAAAACTGTTCCTGTCCTGAAGAGTTTACAGTCTATTAGGGTATGTCTATACTGCAATGTAAGCCTGGGATCAGTATCCTGCATCAGAAGCTCTGGGGAGCTGTAGGGAGGCAGTAATCCATCTGGATGCTGAAGCAGCACCCTGTTGATTTTCTCCCATTAATTTTGATCCAATCCCAGGAGATAATAGCTGCAAACTTTTCTCTTTCTAGGAACTCCAGATTTCAGGGACAGGCATATTTTCCAGGCTCACCTCTGGGCTCTTCAGCCCACTCCACTCATACATGTGCTGCTCAGCCACCAGAAGTTTGAAAAACTCTGTGCCTTTTCATTGGCAGCTTGGAATAAAATGCCCTTTTGCCGTTCAGAAATCTCTAGAATGTGTTATGTTCTCCAGAATGTGGAATGTGTGAAAGGATAGAGAAAGCTTAGGTAATAAGTCATGCGTCCCCTCCAAAAAAGGCCCAGTTGGTCTGCAATTTTCAAACAAAAATCAAAAGTAAATGTTACTTACCACAGTTTGAGCACTCTTTTCACTGTGATTAACTCAGTTGTGTCCATGGAGCTTCTGGGAACTGAAGCATTCTCTCAGAAGATATTGAAGCTGTTTTACAAAGTATCACTTTTTTGGCCTTGAGATTCCACAAGGCAGTTTTGCCCACAGATGCAAGGAACCTATTTTGATGTTGTGAAACAATAATGCCCTGTCTGAGATCTACTATTAACCCCTTCCACCTCTGTTTAGCCTTCCATCTCAGCAGTGTGGGCACACTCCAGCAGATCCCTGGGATTCAGAACTTTCACAGACTGGTCCAAGCGGATGCATTTCAGTGATGACTTTATGGTGGACATTCTGGGCAGGCCAACAAGCAGGAGCAATACCAAAGGGAGAAGGATTCACAGCAAATGGAAAGGCACAGACAGGCTGCCAAGCTAGAGGACAGAATTGCAGCATGGGAGAGAAGGCTTGCAGTGCAGTTTCTGGAGTAGGAACATCGGCTGAGGGAGAAAGATAGAGTGCAGCAGAAAGACCTGTTTGAGAGGCTACTTACCGGGAACATAATTCCATCATTGGGCGTCTTATCTAGCTGGATGGGGCAAATCTACCCTGATGCAGTCCTCCACCACCTTGCAGGCCTCCACCCCCTGTGCAATGGTGCCAAATGCATGCTAAATCTGAAAGGATAGGGAAATGGGGGCCAAGGAACACACAACATTTGGGGATTGATTTGTTGGCATTACTTTCACTGTTGGTACTGTTCAATGTTTGGTATATGCACTTTGTTTTATTAATGGTTTTAGCACTGGTTTATTACTGGTGGTTTTGGTGTGCTAATCACAGCTGACCCTGGGCTTACGTTGCAGTATATGCATGACATGACAGACATAAGGTGGGAGGGGAAACGGAGGCAGCGACTGATGAAGTGACTAGACTTGCCCAAGGTTACATAATAAGTCAGTGGCAGTGCTCAGAATAGAACACCAGTCTTCTGACTCCACTCTGGTGCCCTATCCACTAAACAATACTGCCTCCCAGAAAACTCTGCACTAAAACAGTTCTCTGCTACAGTGGGGCATGTATAGAAAAGCCACTGCCTTCAGTAATGGCAAGTTTGGGCCCACTATCTTCTCTGAAATTTAAGATGCAGTATTTTTGTTGTAGGATAGTTCACTAACAGCTTAGTTTTAAAACAACAAACTTAATTAAGGCACAAGAAGATCAGCCTTGGGCTTAGTTTGGATTTACAGTAAATTCTATAAACAATAGAGCCCTCAGTCTAAGGGACCCTAGACAGTAGTTTTTACCTAAACAAAATAGCCATTAACTTCAGTGGGATTTTTGCCTATAAAGGGACTGCAGGATTGGACCCTGTGGTGAGCTGAATCAAATTGTGAACATATAAATCTGTGAACCATGCTTCTCGTGCTCTAGATTGCCAGAATTATTGCCACAGGGCAAGCTAATGATTGGTCTTGCTTAGCTAAATCATAGGTTTATAGACTTCAACTTTCTCTCCACAGGTTGATTTTTAAATGGAAGGAGAAGTGTCCTGCATTATATTCATGGAGAATAGAGAGGATCCAGAATTATTAATATAATTATCTGCTGAGTAAGGACCGTGTGTTCAGCACTGTGGATGGTAAGAAGTAGACAAAGCCTCTGTCCCAAGGAGCTTACTATCTAGGAAGACCTACAAATACACAGCAAATTAGATACATAGCATACTGAGGGGACAATTTTCCATTGTGTTGAGGACCAGAACAAAGGCTATTCAGCATTTCAATCTCAATTAAGCCCTATTTTGAGGCTTAACTGCACATAGGCTTTATGAAAGCTCTCTGCACATAAGTTAATTCCAATGCAAAATAGCAGCACCACTAAAGAATCTTTTCTTCAGTGAAGAATGCTTCCTAGAAGGACATATTTAAAAATGACAATGTGCATGTAGCAATATGTTTTGAAGTGGAATTTGAAAAAAGGAGAGGGTAAATATTTGCTGCGCTAGGGTAGGAAGGGCATAGGAGGCAGTATGGATGCAAAGGAAGCAATCAGCTGTGAAGTAGAATTACTGGAGTTGTAGAAAGAGATCAGAGATGTCAGAAGGGTGGAGTTGTGAAAGTGAGAAGTAGTAGTTTAAAGTTGAGGGGAGGAAAAAGTGGGGAAGTGATTCAAATAAGGGCTGATGTGGTCTACACAGGAGGGGAGGCTATTTTTGCACTGACTGCAGAGGTGCCAATTGGGAATTAGGAAAGGCAGCAAAAGGGAGGTGGCCGTAGTCTACAAGAAAGATGACTAAGAACATAGACAAAGGTTTTAGCCACAGGAATTAGGAGGAAAGATTGATTTTAGAGATGTTGTAATGGAAGAAGCAACAGGATTTCGCAACAGCCTGGATGTGGTAGGAGGCGAGAATGGACAAGAAAATTATAGATGTTGTATGCTGGGAAATGGGGATGGTGGAGTTGTAAAAGCAGAGAAAGGTGCTATTAAATCAGGGAGGGCTGCTGTGACTTATAGACAAGCCTGAGGTGATAGAACAGAGGAGCTGAACATACTTACTAGAGATTCTAATGTTTAAGCTAGTGTGTACCACAAGTAAATGATTTCCTTGGTTTTGGAGCACTCCAGCTGTCTTACACACACAGACATAGTTATTAATTAATATGGAGAGATACCTATCTCATAGAACTGGAAGGGCCCCTGAAAGGTCATCAAGTCCAGCCCCCTGCCTTCACTAGCAGGACCAAGTACTGATTTTGCCTCAGATCCCTAAGTGGCCCCTGGGTTTAGCAGGCCAATGCTCAAACCACTGAGCTATACCTGCTGGTGAACCTTTCTTGTTTAAGAAAAGGTGTTGCCTGGTGGGTGGCAATTATCTAGCACCTCTTACATGTGCAGTTAGAGATTGTTAAAAAGGTTAGACCCAAAACTAGAGCTACCTTAACACTGTTAAAATAGGGAATACACTATCCCCTAAATGCAGCAGAACTTGTTTTTGAGGCACACACTTAATCACATAAGATTGTACCTTCTGACCTGTAATGCCTCTTAACAAACCTATGAAATACCATCCTTGACTATTTCAGCAGCATGTAAAATACACACCAGAAAACATTTCAGTTCCTGCATTTATTTTTCAATATAATTAAAATGATTTTTGGAAGGTTGGCAATATAATGTCAAGTAAAGGGTGTGAGTCCCAGCTTGCGTAGACATATATATACTGGCTTTCATTTGAGCTAGCATGCTAAAAATAGTAGTGTAGCCATGGTAGCACAGGCATGGGGCTGAATACAAATCTACTTGAAACCTGTGTGTATGTACTTAGCATGACTAGCTGGTGCTGCCGCTACCCATGCTTCTTCTCCCCCCCACCCCCCACCAGCTACACTGATATTTTTAGCATGCTAACTCAAATAAAAGCTAGCTCAAGTATGTCTATACATTCTGGGAATCCTTGGCTCATAGCGTAAATGTAGACTGAACCCTTAGCTGGTAGTAAAAACAATGAGGAGTCTCGTGGCCCCTTAAAGACTAACACATTTATTAGAGCATAAGCTTTCATGGGCTATGACCCACTTCTTCAGATGAATGGAGTGAAAGATACAGTAGGCAGGCATAAATATACAGCACAAGAAAAGATGGGAGTTGCCTTACCAAGTGTGGAGGGGTCAATGATTCAATCAGGGTGGATGTGTGCAATTCCCAACAGTTGACAAGAAGGTGTGAATGTCACCAGAGTAAAAATTACGTTTTGTAGTGCTAATGATGCCAGTTCCATCAGGGTGGATGGCCCATACTCAACAATTGATGGGAGATTACTTCTTGTAGTGACCCAGCCATTCCCAGTCTTTATTTAGGCCTAATATGATGGTGTCAAGTTTGCAAATGAATTCCAGTTCTGCATTGAAGTCTGGCCACTTTTAAGTCTGAAATCAAGTGTCCAGGGATGTCAAAATGCTCTCCCACTGGTTTTTGAATGTTATAATTCTTGACGTCTGCTTTGTATCCATTATTCTTTTGCGTAGAGACTGTCCGGTTTGATCAGTGTACATGGCAGAGGGGCATTGCTGGCACATGATGGAATATATCACATTAGTGTATGTGCAAGTGAATGAGCCTTATGGTGTGGCTGATGTGGTTAGGTCCTGTGATGGTATCACTTGAGTAGATATGTGGACAGAGTTGGCAACACGATTTGTTGCAGAGGTTGGTGTTTCTGTCATGTGGTATGTGGTTGCTGGTGAGTATTTGCCTCAGGTTGGGGGCCTGTCTGTAAGCGAGGACTGGTCTGCCTCTGGTAGTGTAGATGTAGCTTAAAGTCAGCTAGCTGTCTGAGCATATCGGGCATCAGTAATACACTTCCAATTTCTTGTAATCTCTTCCAGTGGTATAGTAGTTTATGAAGTTGATGCCATTTTACAGCAGTGGCATCTCTTATAAACCTTCTTCAGAAGTAACTTGATTTCCTTGAGTGGAATTCTCCATCTCCTTCATCAGGTCTGATTTTACATTCCTTTATAGTTAAATTAAAAGAAAACAGATATGGATAAAATTGTTTGTTCCTTCATAGAATGTCTGGGGACAACAGTGAGTGGAAGAATTCTACCACCTCCTTCTTTGAATATCATCTTTCTTGAAACATTTTAGTAAAGTTGTTGGTTTGATAAAGTGATGTTTTGAGGAGGGATGTAGATTTTATTCCATAATGTGACTTTTGTAACAATCTCAGCTGCTCTTGCTGATTGGTGTAACTCCAGTGAAGTTGCTCTGGATTTGCATAAGTGTAACTGAGACCAGATTTGAACCTGAATGCCTAACATTTAGTCAAATGGAGTAGTAGCTTACTCAGCAAGCAGTCCCAGTAGACTCTATGACGCTCCTTCCAAATAAGGTTCTACTGAATGTGGGCAGGGCTGGCAGAACCAGGCCATATGATATTTTCCACCCACCTCTCAAAAAACAACACAAAACTGGTGAGTGTAATGTTCATTAAGTTCCTGTAAATGTAGTTGGGTAGAAACCTCATAAAACTAGTTTTATCTCTTTCAGAAGGTCCTGGAGATAAGCATTACAACTGTCCACAAAGCAATTTTGTGCTGTGCCTATTGAAGCTTGCAGACACGCTGCAGCATCCATTGCTGAAAATATTTCCAATCTCTGGTCAGGCTTTTGTACGTCACTAAGTAAGCGAGTAAGTCTTTTGGCAGCCATCACAGAATAGTAAATGCTTGTTCCCACTCTGCATGACTGGCTTTCACAACAAAGGACCAAAGTTCTCTCTCTCATTCTCCTGCTCTATATTAGCTGAAAATTGTGTAGTGCATCACACAACTTTGAACAACTAGTCACAACAGAAAAGACCAGTTCCTCACTGTTAATGGGGTTACCCAAGCTATAACTGAAAAGGCAGGATATTGATAATTGAGCTGTGTTTATTACTAACATCAATATCTTGGTTCTTAAGGTACAATGTTAGGTTGTTTCTTTATCATAACATCTATCCATTATTCCTTCAGACTAAGTAACTTACACAAACACATGTGTCTGAACAATGGTTGCTGCCTATAAGAGTATTTGCTAGAACTATCCAAATCTTTCATCTTTCATCTCTCAATTGTATTTGTGGAGTTTTAACATTTTTGGCCCTCTAAGATAAAATCTCCTTACTAGTGTAAAAAGTCATTCTGGTTTGGTTGATTTCATATTGGATGGATATCTTAACTAGATGGAATGTATTGTGCATACATCTTCCACTAACAGCTTCATTTTAACAGCCACAGAAAGCATTGTTTGTTTTGTACTGACCCACTTAAATAACACCCCCACAATAAATACACAATCCTCTCTGATCTAGAGTTCCTTGAAAATAGATAAAATAAATGCCAAAATACCATGCCAGAGAAGAAAAAGACATCTTGTGACTAAAGCCTATGACTGGGGAGGTTATGAGATCTTGGGTCTCTCCCAGCTCTACAAAAACATTTCCTGTGTGATTTTGGGAATATTACTTAAGTCAAAATTTTCTGACTTGATACCTAAAGTTGAGCATTTAGCTGTATTTAATCACTTAAAGAAATGTGAACTGAGCTAGGTATCTAAATATAAATTTAGAGAGATTTTAATCAAGCCGCTTTTATTTATAACTACAGAAAATCTGACTAAAGTTATTTATAACTTCTTGCTGCAGAAGTTTTCCCATACTATAAAGGTGATAATACTTCCTGTCCTGAAGAATGCTGTGAGGCTTAATCAGGTAAAGCTTACAAAGCACGTTGAGATCCTCAGATGAAAGGTGCCATGTAAGTACAATATACTATTATTAATTGAAAGAAATGCCATTAGAAATTGTTCTGTTTGGAGCTAGTTATGCCCCTCAAGTAAGCATGCCTTTTAAACATGTGACTTATACATGGATTATGCTATATCTAATTGGATTTTTTTAAAACGTAATGTGGGACCTTGGGGTGGAATTTCTCCCTGCTTTGCCATGTACTTTTAGTTTACAGAATTCACTCACATAAATTCTCTACAATAATGCTTTCATGGGTGTGTGAGGGTTTGTGTGCACTTCTTTAAATACGAAGCTGTATGACAGCATGTCTACTGGTCTTTTAAATCAGAGTTGGGAAGCTGCACAGGAAAGTTAGAGAAGTGGCTTTAAGGATACTATAAAAAGCTGTTTTCCTTGTATTTGATACGAGTTACTTTGCATTAAGCTTTCTCTGCACACAAAACGTGTACTAGTTAAGCTAAAAGTGTGAGCCTGATTCTGTGTCAATCTGACAAGGCTCAAATTGGTGATAATGTGTGCCAAAGACCAGGGCCGGCTTTAGGAACTGTGGGGCCCAATTCGAATACCCGGCGGTGGTCCGGGTCTTCGGCGGCACTTTGGTGGCAGTGGGGTTCTTCCCTCACTCTGGGTCTTCCACAGACACCCTCCCCCCCCCGCCACTGAAGGCCCGGAGCGAGTGAAAGACCCCCCCTGCTGCCGAAGTGTCGCCGAAGACCCAGAGCGCTGCCGGGTGAGTAAAAATTTTTTAAAAATTAAAAAGGCAACTAAGGCGCGGGGCCCAATTCTGGGGAATCGGCCTAAAGCCGGCCCTGCCAAAGACCTGAAATAAGGTCTGAAAAACGCACACACACATACTCATTCAGGAATGTTAAAATGCTGAGGAATTCAGTCCTTGGATGTCAATTATTCTTTCTGTAACCTCAAATTTTTGATTCTTTGTTTCTGATGTAAATAATTTTCAACACTAAAAGTGAGGGGACACCATATTTTTGCAGAATATAATTAACTTTGGAACTAATTAGGTACAATTGGCCAGTATGTGTGTCAATGACACCTGACTGGGTTCAGGTTATATCAGGACTTCCACTCATAGCTGGTACTGGCATTGAAGTTCAGTACCAAAAAGGGGCTATGTATGGCTCTGTTAGATGCAGTGTCCTTCAGATGACATAATCTAAGTCCCTTCAGATCATCTGGGACCATCTAGGTGAAAGTTAAAAATCTTGTGGCATTTTTGTGTGTAGAGTATGAGATAGCAATGGTATCACAGCCAATATTCCTTCCCTCAATAAAACAGGGTTTACACTTATTAATAAGTGCAAAGTATTATTTTTATTATGTAATAATAGCTGCTGTTTGCACTTACACATTCCAAAGTGACTTAATTTCCAACATCTAACTCATTGTTTAAGTTCTTTGGGTTACCTTGAGTATGCAAGGAAATAAATTCTATTTTAGCCTCATGTTTATTTAAACATGTTTTATTTTAATATACCTACACAGACAGTAAAATCTCTTCCCATGGCTATTTCCCCACTAATAATTTTGCTTCTGCTTACATCTTAGAAAAGTTGGCTTCTCTGAAATGATCATTTCTTTTGTCATTTTAAGTGCTGAAAGTTTGGTGATGAACTTCTTATTTATTTCTTTGTACTCATTAGATATTTTTCTGGTTTATCTTATTATCCTAAGGGACACTTCCCAAATGTTTGGCTAAGTTTGACTGGAGCCTAATCCTGTGCTTGTTGAAGACTGTTATATTGCTCTACGTTCCATGAAAATTTTTTTCACCAGACCTAAGAGCAATAAAAAAAATGGTCCAAGGCAAAGCATTATGACTATGACCAAGTATTATGGTAGTTTATGAGATTCTGATGTTAGCTAGTAACAAAGGCATAACTCATTATATCTTTTCTCTATCCAAGCTGAGAGAAATGCATAAAGTTAATTGTGTCTTAAAATTATTTCCATAACATAAGAAGCTGTTTTTAAAGCCTATGGATCTGATCCAAAGTCCATTAAGTTAGTGAAAAGACTCTCCTGGACTCGATGGGTTCTGGATTGAATGCTCTGTAACTTTTAACCTGTTGATATCTTTTTAACAGCATCTAAAATTTGTTCAAAGATTAAATGTGCAATGCAAGCCTATTATATTTTATTGAGTAAAAAAGAGTTCTTAGATTTGTCCAAATACGTATTCATCTGATTTGACCACAAGGGCTCCTCTGGTTTTCATGTAATATCTTTATTTGAATGCAAATGCTAATATAACAGTAAACTAAGGGCCTGCTCCAGCTGAAGTTAAGGAGCAGGATAAAGGTAATAATTGGAGATATACCAATCTCCTAGAACTGGAAGGGAGCTTGAAAGGTCATCTAGTCCAGCCCCCTGCCTTCACTAGTAGGACCAATTTTTGCCCCAGATCCCTAAGTGGCTCCCTCAAGGATTGAACTCACAATGCTGGGTTTAGCAGGCCAATGCTCAAACCACTGAGCTATCCCTCCCCCCAAGTCCCATAACAATTCTAGAAGAGCAATTCTGGTACTGGCACACCAAATACATTTATGTATATGTGCAGCTATATATACACAATGATTATAACAACATCTCTTATAGTCTCATGCAATTACTGGATGAAGTACTTCCAAATAAACACACAGTTTGCAATATTTGTAACTCTTGTCTGTCTCAATATACACTTGCACTTACACATTCAATACACCCATTCATGTTTACATGCCACCACTCTCTCCTGACCTCATGAAATCACACTGCACTAGAGCTGCACACTTCACATGATCTTCCAAAAGGTGGCAACATTATGCTTCCAAATTAGACTTTCTGTTGAACAGCCATACAAATCTTAGAAATGTAGAGTATAAAGATTTTAGGCACACTAGGGATTTCTGTCTTTCGGCAAATGATCTAATTTTTCATGTTCTGCAATCAGTCCTCCTTCCACTCTTCTCTACGTATAAACTAGGGATTTTATCTATAGCAAAATTGGACAATTTTTCAGATTGAATGATGGGGGAGGGAACCTTGCATCTGCTACCTCTAGGATTCAGTCTGTGACTTCTGTCATCTACAACAGCAAGCCATCACAATCAATCTGTTCCAAAGAGATGTAAATATATAAAGGGTGTGCTGTAGTTTGGTCATACCAGGCAATGATAAACTGCCACTACCTAACTCATGGAAGGGCAACTGTTTAACTTATAATTTTAATAAAAAATAATTGCTCTTAGTTTATTGAATTATTTAAATTCTATTTATAGACTACTTTTTTTGTTCATCTTAAAGTAATGTTCTTTAAGTGGTAAATGTTACCATTTTTAAAATCCCACACATTTCTGATAATTTCAGAATTAATATCTGTACATTTTTCTTCACTCCAGAGCACATGCTCACATTGTCAGTCTACTCTTATTACATTCCATTGTAATAATTGTAATTGTAATATTGTAATAATAACACTCTATTGTACCAGCCCCTCTTTTGCTCTTCTACTGGATACTTCCCATTTTCTGGATTAGTCCCTTTATATCTTTTGTAACTGTTTTCTCCTTTGTTCTTGCTTCTCAAGGGCAGGGCTGCCCAGAGGATTCAGGGGGCCTGGGGTCTTCGGCGGTGGGGGGCCACCGCTTCGGCAGTTACTCGGCAGCGGGGGGTCCTTCCGCTCTGGGACCTGCCGCCAAAGTGCCCCGAAGACCTGTGGCGGGGGCCCCCCACTGCCAAATTACCGCCAAAGACCCAGCACTTCGGCAGCGGGTCCCGCTTCGGCGGTAATTCGGCAGTGGGGGGGTCCTTCCGCCCTGGGGCAGAAGGACCCCCCGCTGCCGAAGACCCAGAGCGGAAGAAGCTCCGGGGGCCTCTGGCCCCGCGAGTTTTCCGGGGCCCCTGAGCGAGTGAAGGACCCTGCTCAAGGGGCCCTGAAAAACTCTTATGGGGGCCCCTGTGGGGCCCGGGGCCTGGGGCAAATTGCCCCTCTTGCCCCCCCCTCCGGGTCCCCCTGCTCAAGGGTAGCTTTTACTTAAAGATGGTGAATAGAACTGCTCAGGAAATCTCTGACAGAATCATTTTCTCCAAAAATGCAGTTCCATTGAAATCAAAACTCTTTGTGAAAATTTGTCATTTCACCAAAATTTTGTTTTGGACTGGGTAAAAACAATGTCAAAGTGTTCTGTTTTGACATTTGTCACGGAGTGTGGGGAGAGACTAGGCCCAGCACCCCCGGCTTCCTGCGATTTACCATGACTCTTAGCCAGCCAGTAAAACAAGTAGTTTATTTAGATGACAGGAACACAGTCCAAAACAGGTTTTGCTGGTACAGACCAACAGGACCCCCTTTAGTTAGGTCCATCGGGGGCCCCCAGGGAGGCCACAGCCCCATTGGGAAGCCCAAGCCCCGTCGGGGCGCCCCTCTCCATTTCCCAGCCAGCTCCAAACTGAAACTCCCTCCAGCCTCTCACTCAGCCTCTCCCTGGCTCCTCCCCCAGCCTTTGTGTCCCTTGTCCTGTGTCCCGGGCAGAGGTGTTACCTAGCCTCCAACCCCCCTCCTGGGTTCTCAGGTTACATGCTCAGGTATCCTGCCTTCCCCAATGCAGGCAGTTCCGGCAAAACTCCCCTGCAGCCTTCCCAGGTCAATACTCCCCACTCAGCATTCACATAACACATCAAGAACATTCCCACTTCGTCACAACGTTTTGGGAACAAAACAACTTTTTGTTTTGAAATAACTTTTTGTTTTGACTCTACGTGGCATTACATTATATATTATACAGTTTTTAAAGAGTCAAAATCAAAGTGTTTTGATTTTGTCAAAATGAAACATTCTGATCTTCAATGAATTTTCTTTAGTGAATAATTTTGAAATATTCAGGTTTTGTTCCAATTTGGATAAAAGTGAACTTCAAACACTTGATCCTTTAAAAAACAGAATTTCCACCATCCTCATAGCTCTAAAGAAAATCAAAATATTTTCCCTGCCTTATTTTATGCTGCCCCTGTCTCTGCCCTTGTTGCTATAATTTCTTCTCAAAATTCATGACAAAGTACTGCGAATAAACTATTGAAAGGTAATTTCTTATCTGTTCATTCAGTTTTTCCAAGTTCTCCTCAGCTCTTTCCGTCCAGCAGGTGGAGACAAGAAAATAGCTGCCTTATGATGAGAGTGATTTAGTCTTGCTGTCTCCAACTTCACCAGTAAGCAGATCTACACTAGTGTGGAGGAGTAAGCAATTGCTACTGGCCAACTCTCCCTCCTTTTTCTCTTTTGCAAAACTGGAATCCCTGTCTGTTCCTGTGATGGCCCAGCTACACACTGCTCCTTACTCAGGCGGGCAGATGGTAATGTTACAATCCTAACCCTCAGCTTGCTCTTTTTCTAAGTTAAATCTTTTTTTTTTTTCCTCCCAATGCTGTAATCATTCTATGCCCTCTTTATATTATTTCTCTCTCCTTGTTTGTATTTGCTATCTGTCTATCTAAAGTTACAGATGTACGAATGCCAGGTTTAGCTATACCCCCATTACCCTAGTATGTGAGCACCTCACAATCTTTAATATATTTATCCTCACAACTTCCCTGTGAGGCAGGAAAGTGCTGTTATCTGCATTTTGCAGATGGGGAACTAAGACACAGACAAACTAAGTGACTTCCCCAAGCTCATACAGGAAGACTGTGGCAGAACAAGGGATTGAATTTGAGCCTGGTACTTAGGTGCTGGATCTAGGGGTGCTGGGGGTGCAGCAGCACTCCCTGGCTTGAAGTGGTTTCCATCATATACAGGGTTTTCAGTTTGCTTCTATGGCATCAGCACTTCCTCTATAAAAATTGTCCCAGCGCCCCTGGCCTGGTAAGTTCTAGACTAGTGCCTTAACCACTTGACCATTCTTCATCCTGGTCCACTGCCAAATCATTAATGAAGATATTAAATGAAACCCACTAACCATGATTCTGCGGTACTTCATCTGACAACCACACCTGCACATCATTGTTGGTCATTATTACCACTTATTTTAATCATTCAGATGGCTCTCAAATCTCAATCCACATTATAATTTTTCCTATTAAGGATAATTTTAATTAATTTCAAGAGTAAGATTTCATGAAACACTATCAGTTCTTTACTAAAATCCAAATATATATAAGCTATGCCCTAATAAGGTCATGCAGCCTATTGTGGGCCCCTTTCCTGGCTTCTGGGGTCCACCGCGGAGTCGAAAAGCGGCCTGGCCAAAGCTGGGGGGGAAGGGAGGGCTATGTTGCATTAACAGAAGCTACTGCTTTCTCATCGTGCATTAATATGATCAGAACGTAATTAGGTGCAATTAAATACCAATAAGAGCTCTGTAATAGTTTTATACATGTTTAACAGTATTCTTATAACAAAACCACTGCTGTTTCTTAATGATTCCTTCAAGTAAGCAAGTTAAATTCTGCCCTCACATATGTATGTGTAACTCCCATTAAAACTGATGGGCCAAATTCATCTTTGATGTAACTCCATTGATTTCACCAGAGTTATACCAGGAACTATATGGCATCACCTCTTGCAATGGAAGCTACTTATGTATCTCTGAGGGCAGAATTTTGTCCATGCATTTAGATTCTCAAAAATATCTCAGCTATATAAAATCACCTATCTTTATTATTGCATTCACATGAGAATAATAAATGTATTAATTGGCCCCTGTTCAAAGAAAACAAACTTGCATTTATTAAATTCAACCTTTTTAAAAAGTCATATATTAAATACACCCGGGTGAAAATGTTTCCGTCTATGTTTCCTTTGGGTTGGTAAACATGAAACTAATGCAGAATTTCACTTCTAAGAGTTAGGTTAAAATTTTTTTTTCAGAATTTAAAAAGACTTTGAGAGTTTCCCGTGTGCAAACTTCATTCTCTCCATTATTGTTAATGCTTCAGCTGTTCACACATCCCTGCTCAAAATTCACTGGAGATGGTTTCCATGGGAACTAAAGACTGTGTGATGATGAGTCTTGAAACAGACAAATAATAATCTCTGCTTTTTACCACTGGGCAAAGATTTACTTCTCTAATGTTTAATGGAAGGCTCTGGAGCCTATTGTGATTTCAGAGAAAGGCTGGAAGGATGCCAGGTGTGCCATACTCTACCTGAAAGATACATATTATCTGAGTTAAAGGATAAAAACAACCTATTCTCCACTGCTTTTGATTCTCTAGGTGATATCAAAGAAAGGGAGAATATTGTGATAAATCTGCTGAGTATTTGTAGTTCAGCTGAAATGGGGAAGGTTCTGTGGTAATTAGGAGGACAGTTGGTGAGGAGTAGGTTAGGGAGACGGATAGGGAAGGTTGAAAGTAGTATTTGGAGGCCATTAACAGAGTGTTTATTGGGATTAATAGGTGCTAGAGTTTATGAGACTCAGCAGCTGAAGCACCTTAAACACTTGCATCCAAGTTGTGGTAAACCTAGCATTACCAAATACCACATACATAAAGGGTTGGTTTGCCACAGCAACCCCATGAGAGAGGGCAATGATTAAAGAGTCAGAACCTGAAGTTAAATGACATGGGCCAGATCCTCATTGAAGTCAATGATGACACTCTTCTGACTAAAGCAAACAGGATATGGCCCTGCTTCCTATTATAATTCTTGGTCATATTGTCCTTACACATAGAAAACCCAGGGAAGGGAGTCAGAGAGAAAGTATCAGAGGGGTAGCCATGTTAGTCTGGATCTGTAAAAGCAGCAAAGAGTCCTGTGGCACCTTATAGACTAACAGACGTTTTGGAGCATGAGCTTTCGTGGGTGAATACCCACTTCATCGGATGCATTTCCTCTCAGAGAGAGAGGAAATTCATGGAGTTTCCTCTAAAGCATTCTCACTGAGGGATCATGGAAGAGGAAGGATAGAAGAACCTTTCAGATCCTCAGTATCTGTGGGGAAAGGCCATTTCTCCTCCTTCCCCGCCCACGTAGGAGAAAGGAAAACAGAGTTGTCCCCAGGACTTCACTAAAAAGTTCCAATTGTCCTACAAATGCTGATGTCTTAATAATCATCTAAATCTGACCAAGGAGCTGCATTGCTTACAGGGCTTTATAATTGAGTGATGGCACCAGCTGGTACAAGAGAAACACAGCCCAGAACTCAGGTAAATTTAGCAGGTAAATAGCTGAGGAAATTGTTTTTAAAATAGGTTCTTGTAAAACCCTTTTATCCCCAAATTTTCCCATGTGTTCTAGTGTCTAGAATTGCAAACAATTATTTGGATTTTTGTGTAATGTTTTGGTTTTATATGACAAACACAAATAGAAAAATAGAAGGCTGTATACACAATCAATTATAGCATTTTAAAAGATGAAGCTTGTTATCTGTTTACTAATTTTATGGGGATGAACATAGGGAGGAGCTTAAAGTTAGGTGTGTGGGGGGGTTACTACCTGTAATCTACTTTTCAGCTGAAAAACAAGTTGAGCAATTAGAGGTTGTAAAGAAATCCCACATGTAAATGCAAAAGCAGGGAGGGGAGTCAATGAAGCAAACCCAGGGAGTGCCCAGCACAGGTAAATGGTGGCAAGTTCCCAATTCTTCTTAAGAACTACACCAGTTGGAATGTTCATCTGACATAAACTAATTATACAAGTGGCAACTGATTTCAGGAGTCACCTGGGGACCCATCTTTCATCCGCCTTCAAGTTGCTAGATGAGTGTTGCCTTTGTTTCCTTACACCTTCTTACATGCTGCCTCTGCCATTTAGAATAGCTCCCCACTTTCTTGTACCATGATCCCTCCCTTTCCTCCTTCATATCTCTCCTAAAGATCTACTTCTGTCATGTAGTCTATGGTGAATGCTCAGCAGTATCTCCCAGTGTCTACACTGTTCTCTCGTGTATCATACTTATCTAGATTTGTAAGCTTTTTGGAGTGAGGACCGGGGGGCAGGTTCTCCATTGACTTCACCGGAGTTATGCCAACAAAGAAATTGGCCCCTTGTTTTCCCACATCTTTTGGCAAGTAGACTGATTTGTTCATTGTCATAAAGTAAGAGAACAAGCCCAAGAAGGCCAATATCTTTAAGCCATTGTTGCCAATCTCTCTTCTATGCTTTTTTGTGAGCCCTGTATGTTACCTCTGATTGCAGATTCAGTAAAAGGTGACTCTATTAGAGAGATGCTGGAGACTATCTCTCATGAAACACGACATTCAAGCAAACCTTACTCTTTTGGAGAAGAGTATCAGGGATTGCTTCCCATTTAAAAGGTCTGAATGAAGAGGCAACAAAAAGATAAGTGAAAATAGTGAAAACTAAAACTAGATAAACAAGTATTGGAGAGGGTTGCAATTTCTATACACCTGGCAGAACACAGTACAACAAAGGATTGAACTAATGCACTTGAGATTTCATCACAGGGTGGCCAAATCTTTCTTACTCAGTGGGAGAGGGTTAGCTCACCCATGACACACTGGTGTGACTTTATCCTACATGTGATACATTTATGAAAAATGTTCTCTGTGCCATGAACTATAACTCCTGATGTGATTAATGTCGGTGATACACCCCTGAGGTCATTCACCAAGGGAGGGGGCTTACCTACACAAGAGAGTTCCATTTAAACTTAAGATGTGAGTTAAACTGATTTAGTTACGCTGGTGCAAAGTCCTGTGTAGGATACTCTTATTTCAAGTTTACAAGTGGCTTATTTTGGTTAACAAAATAAAAGTATCCTACAAAAGGCTGTGCATTGGTCTAATTAACTTAAGATTGATGTGATTTTTAAACCAATTTAAACTTAAGTGTAACTTTCTTATCAGTGTAAGACAAGGCCATAGATTCTGACCTTGTCTTACACTGGGTTTTAAGCTAGCAGTGTCACTATGTCAGTGTAGCTGCTTTGGACCAAACCATTCGTGTAGGGGTTCTCCTTCTTTCCATACTACATCCTTATATTCACTGAGCCATATGGAAAGGGCTGTGTGCAGGGCGGGTGTAACCACTAGGTGAACTAGGTGGCCGTCTAGGGCGCCAAGATTTGGGGGCGCCAAAAAGTGGTGCCCCAAAATTTTTTTTTACACTATTGCTCCCGGCGGGGGGACGGGCCGCTTGCAGCCACGTTAGGACCTATCTCTGAAGGCGTCCTCTGCAACCGCGGGCCTTGACGCCTCCCTCTGCCGCACCCCACATTACTGCCCGCCCGCGCCCCCCATTCTGGGCCTGATTTTCAGAGATGCTGAGCACCTGCAGTTCCCCCAATGTCTGTGGGAACTCCAGGGTTCTCAGTACTTCTGAAACTCAGGGCAATTTATTTCAAATGCTGGGCCAGGACTGAGCCTGCAAAGGCAGGTCCATATACACCCTTCAATCCACAGCAGATCTCCCATCAATAACAATACAAGCAATCAGAAGAATGATGAGGGGCAGTTGGCCCAATGCTTGGAGTGGGGAGAATATGGCCCTAATGTGGTCACTAAACTTCTACTTAGTAAAGTTACTGGTGCATCTGCTGTCATTCAGTAGGAGAACAAAAATCTCTTGGGTGCTGCAGAGGCGGGAAGGAAGAGGCGACCGTGGCCACCGGTCCACCTGCAGGGGTGGATCATGGCCCTGCCCGAGGATACAGGGTTAAAGAGTTGCAAAAGTGTAACTGTCCTCAGCACGTGCCACCCTCCAAGGCTTCATTCCCATCCATCCCTGCAGCCCTGTGGAGCAGGTAAATAGAGCCCCATTTTGGGGGAAACTGAGGCAGAGAACAGGGATGTGACTTTCCCAAGGTCACCCAGGGAGTCATTGTCGGAGTCCTGCTTTGAACACAGGAGATCAAGGCTCCTGACCATTAGACCAGAGGCCTTCAAGCTCTGAGCTCTGCACCTGCCCACTCAAGGTATTAATCTGGGATCCAGGGGCAGCACACTGCAAGTTTTCAGTGAAGAAACATGGCTGTCTTGAGCCTTATGGCTACAAGGAACATTTTCCAAAGGTGATGGGTGTCTAGCTGACACAGTTCTGTCTGCCTGAGTCTGCAGTCAGCCTGGGACAACACCTCTAGGAAATGCGGCAGTAACTGTTAAGTCTAATTATGACACTGTCAGAGCCAGATTTTCATGTAACATGGGTGACCAGTTGCGTGGTGCACAACCACTGCAAGTGTGCAAGCAACTCAGGTTACATGCAGCTGAACCCTGGGCAGGCTGCAGCACCCAAGAGATTTTTGTTCTCCCACTGAATGACAACAGATGCACCAGTAACTTTACTAGGTAGAAGTTTAGTGACCACATTAGGGCCATATCCTCCCCACTCCAAGCATTGGGCCAACTGCCCCTCATCATTCTTCTGATTGCTTGTATTGTTATTGATGGGAGATCTGCTGTGGATTGAAGGGTGTATATGGACCTGCCTTTGCAGGCTCAGTCCTGGCCCAGCATTTGAAATAAATTGCCCTGAGTTTCAGAAGTACTGAGAACCCTGGAGTTCCCACAGACATTGGGGGAACTGCAGGTGCTCAGCATCTCTGAAAATCAGGCCCAGAATGACACTGACACCTCTGCCCTGGGCCAGAGGTCTCTCAGTAAGGGGCTTCAGCAGTGATTGGCATAGGGCAGAGTAAAGCAACCAGGACAGTCATGACGGAGGCTGGAACTCTGTCCTCGCCTCACACCTGTGGGGAAGACAGGCCTTCAGACACCTCCTCCCGTCTGAGGAGCCAGATTTTCATGTAACATGGGTGACCAGTTGCGTGGTGCACAACCACTGCAAGTGTGCAAGCAACTCAGGTTACATGCAGCTGAACCCTGGGCAGGCTGCAGCACCCAAGAGATTTTTGTTCTCCCACTGAATGACAACAGATGCACCAGTAACTTTACTAGGTAGAAGTTTAGTGACCACATTAGGGCCATATCCTCCCCACTCCAAGCATTGGGCCAACTGCCCCTCATCATTCTTCTGATTGCTTGTATTGTTATTGATGGGAGATCTGCTGTGGATTGAAGGGTGTATATGGACCTGCCTTTGCAGGCTCAGTCCTGGCCCAGCATTTGAAATAAATTGCCCTGAGTTTCAGAAGTACTGAGAACCCTGGAGTTCCCACAGACATTGGGGGAACTGCAGGTGCTCAGCATCTCTGAAAATCAGGCCCAGAATGACACTGACACCTCTGCCCTGGGCCAGAGGTCTCTCAGTAAGGGGCTTCAGCAGTGATTGGCATAGGGCAGAGTAAAGCAACCAGGACAGTCATGACGGAGGCTGGAACTCTGTCCTCGCCTCACACCTGTGGGGAAGACAGGCCTTCAGACACCTCCTCCCGTCTGCCTTGCACTTTCCAGCTGAGGAGCACAGAACCATTTTACACCTTAGCACTGGGGGGAGCTGAAGCCCAGAATGGGGAAGTAACTTGCCTGAAGTCATCCAGTGAGTTGGTGCCAGGATGGAGAATAGAAGCCAGATAGCGACTCCCAGCTCTGTGCTCTGATCCCCAAAACAGCCCTTTCCAGATCCATGGAGGGAGAGGCAGAAGGAACTCTAGCCACGTGCAGGGCACCCACGGTCATTTTATTTTCATTAAATATGTAGACTAAATAATGAAATTAATAAATTTTCAAGCCAAACGTGTATTAATTCTAATGAACAATGCCACATTATGCAGTATTCATTTCTGAAAGTTTATAATAAGCGGTGCTCCGGGGGAAGCGGGGGCATGCAAGGTGGAAGTTTCACCTAGGGCGCAAAATATCCGTGCACCGGCCCTGGCTGTGTGGTCACATCTGGTTGTGAACCCCTTCCCTCCCGCGTCCCACCCCACCTGGAGGAGAAGAAATACCCTAGTGCAAACTCAGTGCATCATTGTAAACCAAAACTTTCATCAAGTTTATCCCCATTTGAAACCAGGGTAAATTGCACTGGTGCAAGTCATGGTTCGCACACATGCACTATTTAAACTGGGGTTTGCATTAGTGCAGCTTGCATGATGTAGCTTTATTACTGGAGTTTTTGCCACCAGTACACTTAGCCTCAAAGAGGCAAATTCTAGTTTCAGTTAATAGGTATGCAATTCCCACTTAAAGGCAAAATTACGATGTTTTTCTCTGTGGGGCAAGAATTTGGCTCTCAGTCAACTAGAAATTAAGAATCTGTTTGAAGAAAGAAAGGTATCAAATCAAACTATGATCATTAATAATCTTCTATTCATATTTGCTTGTTCTCTCAGATATTAAATGTTTGGTTCTTGGTCATCTTTGTTTAGGCTTATTTTGTGTTACTATATGGTTTTATATATATATATATATATTTAAATCAGGAGTTGTTAAAATTTAGAGAATCAGATTAGAGAGGGAACTGTAAAGAATCTTGAAAGTCCCTGAAGATAAAGGGATGTAGTGGGGTGGTCACCCTGCTCCTGCCCTGAGGGGGTTAAAGAAGCCCTGGAGAGGGCTGTGGTGGAGAAATGCTGGGCTGATTGGGGGAAGCAGCCACAGGTAAGGCAACGCCCCAATCAGGCCACAGCTGGCCCTATAAGAGGGCTGAGGGCCAGAGACTGAGACACACACTCTCTCTTGCTTCTGAGAGAGAAGGACCTGGTTGCCTGGGAAGCTGAGGAGGGTACCCAGGGTGGAGAAGTGCTGGGGAAGGGCAGAGGGAGCTGGGGAGCTCCAGCCTAGCAAAGCCCCAGGCTGCAGGACGAGTTAAGGGCCCACAAAAGGGTATTAGGGCTGTAGAGGGGCAGCCCAGGAATAGGCAGAGGCAGCTGGTCCAACCCTCCTTGCTGATGATGAGTGGTTTACAGATTGCAGTCTGCCCCAGTGAGCGGGGGCCAGATGGAGACTGGTAGTAGCCAATGAGGCAAGGTGGGGATGGGGGTTGGGGGCTCCAGAGTGAGGGGGTACTGCGGTGGGCAGAACCCTTGAGCAAAGGGCACAAGGGTCTGGGAAGGACACGGGGCCAGCGGCAGGCGAGACACCGGCCTGCAGAGGGCACTCTGGGCTGGAAAGAGCTAATTCCCTGGACGACCAGCAGGAGGTGCCGCCCCACAACAAGGGACACTAGATATTACAACATACATTGAAAACCTTACCCCATTATACTGAATTTGGACATGGAATTTGAAATGAGTTAATCTTTTAAAGGGATGTCTGAGCCTAATGAATGGTAGAGGGAGGAAAATCTAATTGTCATGGTGACATTGTCGGATATCTCTGGCAGGGAGAAAATTTCACATAAAGCAAAGGAAAAACTTTGTGTAAAGGATCAAAGGTACATTTCCCTCTCCCTCTTCCAGCTACATATGCCAGGATGAGATAATTTGTGTCACTCAGATATGCCTTTGATTTGGATGATATAGAGTTTGGCAGGAAATGGCACTGTCTGTGACCATTAAGTAATCTTTAGTAACAAAATATGTATTTCAGGAGATGTTATGTCTGTAGAAAGTAAAACTGAAAGCCTCGGCGAGGTGAGAGAGAAAACAGACACTTAGTTTTGAATGAGAGTTTAATGACGTTTACTATCTTGAGATTTAATCATGGTGGAATAAAGTGGTGGTTTGCCCCAGTACTTATGATAACCCATTTATTTTATGAAGCCAGTGTTTCTGCATGAAAATGATTGTTTTTCATTTTCCATGTGTGTGTGTGTATATGTGTGTGTGTATATATATATATATATAAAAATGGCTGTCAAATGATTAAAAATTTAATCACAATTTTAAAAATGTATCATGATTCAGGGCTGCCCGGTGGGGGGGGGGCGGGAAAGCAAGTGGGGCAACTTGCCTCAGGCCCCCAAGAAAATGCTCTGGCCCCGGCCCCGCCTTCACCTTGCCCCATCCCCCGGCGCCTCAGCATGCCGTGTACAGGAGCAGCCCTGGACAAAGCTAAAGCGGGGTGGCTCTAGCGAGGCCTGAGCTCCGCCCCACTCAGAACCGCATGGTAAGGGGGTGGGGCTGCGAGCTTCGGGGCCCCGCTGGAGTGACGCTGCTGCAGCGCTGTCTAGGGCCACTCCTGGATGTGGCGTGCTGAGGCTCCCGGAGAGGGGGGAGGCAGGGATAAGCAGCATGGCAGGGGGCCGGGGCCAGGGGGGTTAGATAAGGGGCAGGGAGTCCCGGGGACGGTCAGGGCACAGGGAGGGGGCAGCGGTTGGGGGGAGGCGGTCAGGGGACAGGAAATGGGGTTGGATCATGGGCATTCTGGGGTCTGTCAGGACTCAGTGGGGGTTGGGACAGTCAGGGAACAGGAGGGGTTGGTGGACAGTGGGGTCCTAGGGTGGTGGTTGGGGAGGGGAGGCAGGGGTAAGCAGCATGCCAGGGCCGAGGCCAGGGGGGGTTGGGTAAGGGGCAGGGGGTCTTGGGGCAGTCGGGAGACAGGGAGGGGGCAGAGGTTCGGGGGTGGTGGTCAGGGGACGGGGAACGGAGGTGTATAGTGGGCATTCCGGGGGTCTGTCAGGACTCAGAGGGGGGAATAGAGGTCGAGACAGTCAGGAGACAGGGAATGGGGTTGGTCGGGGTGGGGTCCCGGGGTGGTGGTTGAGGAGGGGGTCTCAGGGGTGGTAGTGAGGGGACAAGGAGCAGGATGGGTCAGGGATTCTGAGGGGGGGCAGGCAGGGGGCAGGAAGTGGGTAGGGGTCGGATAGGGGGCAGGGCCAAGCTGTTTGGGGAGGCACAGCCTTCCCTACCCTAAAACTCATTCAGCAGTTTGAGGCTTGCAGACAGCTATTTAACACAAAGAGCCAAGCTGTTATCTTTTCCATGGGGAAGGGATCACAGGAGAAGAGCAATATCCTACACCACCTACCTCCTTCCCAACCCTACCAAGGGAGACCCCCCCCCATCCCCTGCATTCCCCGAGGCTCCAGAGGGGTTAATTCAGTGTTTTCAAACTTTTGTACTGGTGACCCCTTTCACATAGCAAATCTCTGAGTGTGACCCCCCTCTTATAAATTAAAACCACTTTTTAATATATTTAACACTATTATAAATGCTGGAGGCAAAGCGGGGTTTGAGATGGAGGCTGACAGCTCGCGACCCCAGTAATAACCTCGTGATCCCCTGAGGGGTCCCGACCCACAGTCTGGAACAAGCTCAAATGCTCAGTTCGTGGAGTATGTACATAAGCTATACTAAAGACAAACCCACAGTAACTGTCTTCAGTTTGTGAGGGACCCCATGCAGCCAGTCTCTAGCAAACAGATACATTCATGGAGGTTAAGTCTATTATTAGCCAGGATGAGTAAGGAATGGTGTCCCTAGCCTCTGTTTGTCAGAGGGTGGAGATGAATGGCAGGAGAGAGATCACTTGATCATTTCCTGTTAGGTTCACTCCCTCTGGGGCACTTGGCATTGTCCACTGTCAGTAGACAGGATACTGGGCTGGATGGACCTTTGGTCTGACCCAGTATGGCCATTCTTATGTTCTTATGTTCTAAGCTAAATGAACCCAAAGTTATGGAGTCAGATATGAGTCAAGGAAGCCAGCAGAGTATCAGAAACCTGGAAAAATCTCTGACTGGATGGGCTCAGGTGTTTGGTCACAAGCTGAGGTGGTTCAAAAGTTTTAGATTTTTTTTTAAGCAGAATTTTTTTATTGTTTCTTTAAATAAACACAGCAAGCAGCAAATATTTGGCCACACATTTCTGAAACCCCAAACCATGTTCAGGTTTTGGCAGACTAATTTCAGCTTTTCAATTAAAAAAAACACAACAAATTTTGAAGGAAAGCAGACATTGTCCGTGATTTTTTTTCTGCTTGTTAAAAACCCCTAGTTTTTGATCCAAAAAAAGTTTTGACGGAAAATATTTGTCCAACCCTTTTAATGAGCTTTAGTGCCTTTTAGCACTAGCTGATGCTGAGAAGCAGTGATACCTTGTAAAGGTGACTTGAAAAGAAGTTTTCTCAAAACTGAGTTTGTGCCGAGATGCGGAAGGTTTTTAAATGTTTATTTTTTCCAGGGCTTCCCCAGGTGGGGGAGGCAAGTGGGGCAATTTGCCCTGGGCCCCACAGGGGCCCCCACGAGAATATAGTATTCTATAATATTGCAACTTTTTTTTATGGAAGGGGTCTCTGAAATTGCTTTGCCCCAGGCCCCCGAATCCTCTGGGTGGCCCTGTCATGATTAATCATGCTGGTAAACAGTAAAAAATACTATTTATATAAATATTTTTGGATGTTTTCCATATTTTCAAATATATTGATTTCAATGACAACACAGAATACAAAGTGTACAGTGCTCACTTTATATTTATTTTTTATTATAAATATTTGCACTGTAAAAATAAAAGAAAATCAACCTTCTGCTGGTGGCATCTGACTCAGATGATGAAAATGAACATGCATTGGTCTGCACTGCTTTAGATTATTATCGAGCAGAACCCATCATGAGCATGGACACGTCCTCTGGAATGGTGGTTGAAGCATGAAGGGACATATGAATCTTTAGCGCATCTGGCTCGTAAATACCTTGCAATGCTGGCTACAAAAGTGCCATGTGAACGTCTGTTCTCACTTTCAGGTGACAATGTAAATAAGAAGCGGGCAGCATTATCTCCCGTAAATGTAAACAAACTTGTTTCTCTTAGTGGTTAGCTGAATAAGAAGTAGGACTGAGTGGATTTGTAGGTGCTAAAGTTTTACATTGTTTTGTTTTTGAGTGCAGTTATGTAACAAAAAAAAATCAACATTCGTAAGTTGCGCTTTCATGATAAAGAGATTGCACTACAGTACTTATATGAGGTGAATTGAAAAATACTATTATCATTTTTACAGTGCAAATACTTGTAATAAAAATAATATAAAGTGAGTACTATATACTTTGTATTCTGTGTTGTAATTGAAATCAATATTGTTGAAAATGTAGAAAAACATCCAAAATATATAATAAATTTCAATTGGTATTCTATTGTTTAACAGTGCGATTAAAAGTGCGATTAATTTTTTTAATCACAATTAATTTTTTTGAGTTAATCGTGTGTGCTAACTGTAATTAATCGACAGCCCTAATATATATATTTCCTACATCTCTCAATGTGTATAGTACATCAAACTCATAACTTTCATGATTTTATATGAGCACCAGTAAGTAAGAAAAATATCTGAAAAGAGATACAGCATGTAGGTTCCTCATTTGAATAAGTGTTCTCAGAGATTAAACTTGTTTGAGTCCCTTTTTATAAGAGGAAAGGAATGTTGGCCCAGAAGGTTCCAGGGCAGTTGGCAGGACAGTTGGTTAGAGAGAAGGGAAAACAGCAGGATGGTGAGTTTGTGAAGAAAAACACCCCAAAAAAGGTGCAGAGTTAAAAAAATGTGGCGATTCTATACATTAGAGATAAATGGCTTTTGGGATAATATTCTAGTCTAGTACCAGTTAATCTGTCATAGAACCTGCTCCTGCACCCACTGAAAACAATGGGCGTTTCGCCATCAGCTTCAACAGGAGCAGAATCAAACCCCTAGGAAATAAAGACAGGGCCAGATGATCAGCTGGTGTAACTTGGCACAGTGTCACTGGAGACAGTGGAGCTATGCTGATTTACTCTAATTGAAGACCTGGCCCAGTAAGTGTGACCAAATTCTGCTTGCTGTAACACAGCTGTGTCTTACACCAGACTGCGGTGCATAACTTCAGTTGAATTACTCCAAATTTAGCAATGTTACTGAGAGCAGAATTTGGTCCATGTTCTTTTAACGTGTTTTAATAAAACCATTAATGGGTCAGATCCTACCTAACTCTTCTGTGGATGCTCAGAAAGGGATGAAAGACGAATACAAGGATTCTTATCTCTTGTATGGCCAGGCAAAACTACAGTCCATGTACTTTGGGGAGCACAGGGACTGCTTCTTTCCTTCTCCTCTGCAGGAACACAGCATCCCAAAGTGGGATGCATAGGAGGCTGTGCCTTAGCTCTACCTCTTTCCACACCAGTGCACAGAAGGACTAGCCAGCACCCCATGAAGCATATGGTAGTAGGCACATTTTCCCTGAAGCATTTGCTATTGGCTGTGACTAGCACAACTGAGCAGTAGGAGGATGAGGGAGAGTTCTAACAGCCACCTACTATAAAGCAAGATATACTTTTTTGTATGTTTGTGGAGCCTTTGCTGCTACCCAGCAGCCACCCACATTGGCTTGTCCCCAAGACTGAGAAACTGCTGATCTAGGCCTGAGATAGTCTCCATTTCCCCTTCAACAAGCTGAAAGAGGAACCGTCTGAAATCTTCACTGAAGATTCTGGTATATACTTGACTCAGTTATTTGCTTACAGGGCAATGACTCGTCTAAGCAATATGAATCTGAATATTAGCACTAGCACTAATTTCCTATTGCAGATCTTTGTTTTGTTTTAATGTGCAAAACCAGCTATCAAACAGTGTAAGTGTGTGTGTGTACATATCAATGTAGCATGGCCCAAAGCACAAAACATTTGTGGTGTTAGAAAGTGTTGGTTTGAAACATTTACAGAATTATTTTGTCAATTTCATTTTGAAAAAATTGAATAAAACAGGATTATCCTGAAACATGATATGAACAAATACTGGCCATAGGCATGGGACATGTATCGTTTTGAGTAATGTGTGTCTTTTATTTCTTAGAACATTCAAGTTCTTTATCCATGGCTGTGTAGTTTGCAACTGATAACTCTAGTGCTAGTGTTATAAAATCTGCTTTGTGGCTATGAATGAGAGTATCTGGGCCTGGCCCATGGATCAGATTTTTTTTTAAGTGACCTAAGAGCCCAATACCTCGGTGAGTTGTGGGAGCCTTCTGATTAGGGTGACCAGACAGCAAGTGTGAAAAATCGGGACAGGCAGTGGGGAGTAATAGGTGCCTATATAAGACAAAGGCCCAAATATAGGGACTGTCCCTATAAAATCAGGACATCTGGTCACCCTACTTCTGATCCCCAAACTATTTTCTTTTTTTAATTAAATCTTCAGTCCTTAAGGCTCCTTCCTGCTTTCCTTACCTGTGGCTACGTCTTATTATCTGTTCTATAAAACACCTAGCATACTTTTTTGGTGTCGTAATAATAATGGAAGACAATGGCAAGCCTCTGACTTCACAGACGAGCAGAATCAGACCCAAAATTTCCAAAATTACTTCCTGGTGATCAGGGTGGGAGGAGTGTCTGTCTTCACCTTTTTTGAAGAAATTCAGGTGTTATGAATAACCATGCACATTTTGGGCGCAGGAGAAGAGAGTTTTCATTTCAGAACTGGGTGTCGAGTCTGTAGCAATAGAGCCGAGCAGGCCCAATGACCTTCCACGAGCCAACAGTGACAGATATAAGTTCCAGCTGGATTTCAAGTTGATGCTTCCTATGCTCCATTTTATTCTGCAAAGAGTTAATTGACCATGCATTTAGCCACTCTCAGATGTAGTCCTACTGGATACCCACTGATTTTCTTATTTTAACCACTCCATTAATCAGCCTCGGAGAAGGTGGTAAGAGAAGTGTTTGAGTTAAACATATTTCTCTGTAGTAGATATTTGAGAGTAATGGGGAAGGCTCCAGACAGCAATCAAAAGAGAGTCTAAGCCTCCTTGACACCGCTATGCATATTTTATCAGCATTTCTCCCTCTCCCTGGTGGTACACCTCTACCCTGATATAACGCCGTCCTTGGGAGCCAAAAAATCGTACCGCATTATAGGTGAAACTGCGTTATATTGAACTTGCTTTGGCTTCAAGCATTTCTGTTATTAATAGCAAATCATTTTTGTTAGAACTAACATGGTGTATGCAGTATCCTGTACCTCCCCAAACAACCTGGCCCTGCCCCTTATCTGACCTCCACCTACTTCCCGCCCCCTGACTGACCCCTCAGAACCCCCGACCCATCCAACCCTGCCCCCGGTCCTTGTCCCTGACTGCCCCCTCCAGAGACCCCCCGTCCCTAATCACCCCCAGGACTCCCATGCCCTATCCAATGCCCCCTTTCCCCATCCCCTGACCGCCCTGCCCCCAGAACATCTGAACCATCCAACCCCCCGCCCCCGCTCCCTGTCCCCTGACCACCCCCTGAGACCCTCTGCCCCTTATCCAACCCCTCGGCCCCAGCCTGGCACCCTTAACACGCCACTTAGAGCAGCGTGTCAGAGTCAGATACACTGTAGCACGCAGCGCAGCGCAGCCCCGCCCCCCCCCCCCCGAGCGCTGCTCTACCGTGTTAATCTGAATTCGTATTATATCGGGTCACGTTATATCGGGGTAGAGGTGTAGTATAGTATTTACATTAACATTCAAATCGTCTAGGGCTGTTTACAGCTGGGTGACAGTTTTCTCCCATTTCAGCCATGAATGTGTGTGGATGTTTTCAATTTTAGCAAGACAGATTCACAATTCTAATTTAACAAAATGCAATACTAAAAAATATGGGCCAGGCACTGCAGTGAATCCAATGAAACTCTAGAATAACTCGACGATGTCAATAGTTTTGCACCAATATAAATGAGAGCAGAATTTGGTGTCCTGAGTCAAGGTGAGTTTCACTTTAACAAGGACTACAGGATTTGACCCAGTGTGTTTTCTTTTATAAGATGAATTTTTCTTCTTTCAGATGACAGTTGTGTCAGTTCTGTTCTTCTCATGCTCAATAAGATTAACTCAGAGATGCAAACTCTTCTCTCCTTGTTACAGATGTGATCTGTCCTAACGTTCATATCAAAGTCTACCATTCAGAATATTTGAAGGAAACAATGTTTAACAAACAACAAAATCTATGAAATATCAATATAGTGTTATATGCTGTTTTAATTAAAGCAAGCCTAGAATGTGCACATGTTCACTGTCCCCATCCAGGCCAAGTCTGTGTTTTAATGTACAGATGTAGGCCTATCAAGACTTTCACCTGAAGGAGTGTCTCTACTTTAGGAAAGTTCTCCTACTTCAAATCCGTCCTCTTCTGTTCTCTTGCCAGTTCACCATTACCTGCTCAGTCCATTTCTCTCCCTCTCTGACTTCTGAATTGCATGATCAGATTTGGGAACCAAGTGCAGATCTGGATCACTCCCATTTAACCTCTGAGCACTCCCTGCATCTGATTCTGGTGGTGAAATATGCCAATGACTGCTTTTACTGAAGGAGAGGAGCAGGCTGGCAGTTTGAAGGTATGCAAAACTCACATCACATCAGCAGGACTGGAAGGATATGTGGAACTGGGAAAACAAGACAGGTTTGAAAGGACCAAATAAGAAAAGGGGAAAGACAGCAAACGTGGATAAACAAAATCCCAAAATCTCCCATCCCATACAAACTCCCTCAGCTGGTGCACAAATCTTCCTCAGACATCAGTCTGGGACTTGGTAGTTATGCAGTTGTGTGGACTCTGGTATAAAATGATCATAATTAAAAACAGAAGGCTGCACTTAAGCTTGGCAGAACTGATAAAATAGTTGTGAGGTAATAGAAAAATATATTCCTGCCTACTATGTTTTGGATGGCCTATACAGGGCTCTTTATACACTACATAGAACACCTTGCATTGACCAGTAATGCCACTAGTGAATTTAGGCTCTAGTAAACCTCCCCTTTGTTTCTAATTACATTTTTGTGTGCATTATGTTTAAATCTCCTGATTACTTGGATGGCACCATGGCTGCACTGCTGGCAGTAGCATGACTTACTGCTACCTAGTGCTATCATCCATATCCATTTACATCTTGGTTTATGCTGTGGGATAACAGGAGAAACAAGACCTTCTCCAATCTGGTAAAATGAGTCTCTGCACTCACTGTATACACTTATTTAAAAACAATGGATGCCATAGCCTTCTAAGCCTGCACGCCCAGTGGGCGCTTTCACCCCACAAAACAAAAAATGCTCTTTTGCCTGTTGCTGCTGTGCTTGGCAACAGACAGCACACTAGCACTGCTCTGCCTGAGAGGTGCCATGCAATGCTAACCATGCTTCATTGATCTCTCTACTCCTGGGAGAATTCTCCGGCAAAAAAATAAAAATGCTGCACACAATATTTTAAAATTCTGCACATTTTATTTGTCAAAATAACAATATAATCACACCAGTTTCAATTATTTTGGTAATAAATTTCAAAATATCTTTCAGAAAGTATGTTTGTAACAATATAGATGACAAAAAGGATTCAGAAAATGTTTTTTGACAAATAGATTCCTTTCTAGCCATATTAATACAGAACTCTGAGTAATAATTCATTTAAACTACAATGCAGAACCGTATTTCCCGCACCCCTCAGAAGCAGTGCAAAGGGGGTGACAGGTATAAGAGAGGACCCGAGGGACAGGGAAGTAGTTGCTGGGATGGAGCCTGGGAGTGAACCAGGAGGGTTGCTGGATATAAGTGGGAGAAGTATAGCACAATTTTTGGGGGTGTGCGGGGGAGGGATTGTTAGGAAGCATCCCCCATGCATGCTCTGGCTGACCCCTAGCCTCTCCCATTCAGGCAGGCACATCTGCTCCTGTCCCTGCACCCCTCTCCCCCATCCCCATGTGTCCCTGTACCCCCACTCAGCCACTCCCCAACCCCATGTGTCCCTGCACCCCCCTCAGCCACACCCCTCTGTGATGGGATGCAGGTGCAGCCCATTTGATGGGTTGATTGACACCCCACCTGGGTGTTGGCTACTTTCCTTGCTATTGCCTCAGGGGAGCTAATATCTAGCTGATTCACCAACTTACAGCATTTTTTCAGTGACCACCATACAACGCAATTCTCATAACTTCACATGCATTAATGATACACATATATGGATAGAGAAATTACTTTAAGCAGATCATAACCTTTCCCCTGATACCTTACAAGGCATGCTTTATATGTAAAATCACAATTATATAAAAATGAGGAATATGGGGGTTCCAGGACACTCCCCCCAAGGTATAGAATGTCACACTCTCCCCCTGTTCTTATGTGTCTCTGCACCCTCTCCCCTCCATCCCCATGTGGCCCTGCACCCCCCTCAGTCGCCCCTCCCCCACATGCACATGTGGTCCTGCACTGTCTTCCCCCATTCCCATGTGTCCCTGCATCCCCACTCAGCCAACCTCTCCTTGCATCCTCATGTGGCCCTACACCCCCAATTAGCCACCCCCCATGTGACCCTGCACCCCCACTCCCATTCAGCCCCTGGCTCAATGCTATCACCCTACTAGCTCCTGTGCCCACTCCAGTCTGTCCCCGCAACTAGTCTTTCTGAATCCTGGTTTATGTGACCCCCAGCAGCCCCATGTTTCCCCCTCTGTATCCCCCCCATATCCCGTGTCTCCTCATCTAGCCCCATGGGCAGGCTGCGAGGTGGAAAGCAGCCTCTCCTCCCTATCTGTGACTAGCTGCTCCAGCCATGAGCTGGCTGCCCTCTGTTCTGGCACCACAGCAGCCCCTTGTGGGCAAAAGGTGTAATGGCAGTGCCTCTCCAGCAGAATCTATTTTCTGAGGAGAAATAAAAATCTGCCGGGAGACATGAATTCTGCACACACTTTCTCCCAGGAGTCTCTCTCTTACTGTCCAACAGTCTGTAGCCCAGGCAGTCCATTTATTTTTATTTTCAAAGCACCTCTCCCAGCTCCAATTTGCAGGCAGGCAATCTCTTAGCTCTTTATAAAACTATTTGACCTACAACTGACTTTTTTTTCCTGGGCTTTTTTCATACACATCCTCTCCACCACACAATGCCATCTTCACCTCAGTTGAACTCCACCTTCAGTTTGTGAAAGGTACTTTTCCTCCCTTTTGTTTATATATTACACAGAGATTGCATAATAGTTAATCTGCTGACTTCCATGTTTATACTATATTAGAGTAGCAATTTGATTTTATTCTTCTTTAACAAACTTCAGCTGTTTGGACTTGACAGAGAGGAAGTAATTCATAATTGTTCTCACCCTAAATCTCTCTCTCCTTTACAGCACTTTTGTGAGAAATATACACCACGTAAGTATATGTGATAAATTGAAAAGGTTTGTGATAAACTTATCATTCACCTTTAACCACCTTACTTACCCTCTGCCTACTAATCCAGATCTCTGGCACTTGTTCTAACATCCCCAAATCAACTGAATGGCTGCCATTTAAAAAACAAATCAGTCTGCCAGAAAAAAAATATTTCCTTCTTTCCCAAATATGGAACTTGCCACAAAATCAACATTCCAGTTTGAGGGATAGCTTTAAACTCTTGAGGTCTTATTTCTTTGCAGGGGTAGAACAGGAGTTATATGCTATTATGAAGGGGATATTTCCAGCTCTGTTTGGGGTCCAGCATGAAAGATTGGATTTTAAAGCAGTGACAGTCTTAGATACAGAAATCCTTTTACATTGTTTTTAGAAGTTTCAGTTGAATGGCTCCTGTTGAACCTTAGACAGTTGGACTCTTGGTAACTGAGGCACCTGCCTTCACAAGTAAGTGGATACAAGAAACAATCCCAATAACTATATTTAAAATTCTCTCTGATTTAAACTTTTCCATAGTGTGACATCTATAGTATATATGACTGACGCTTGTTAATAACTCACTCATAGCTTTGCCATTTGTGAGTAAAACAGCCAAATAAAGTTCATGCTGATGAAAATTTTATCCCATCCCATATTCCATTGGCAATCTGCTAGTGAGCTGTGACCTCTAGATTTAGGTTCCATTCTGACCTTGAGACCTTGTTTTGGAAAAGCTCTAACACCTGTATTATTTGCGGTGGGCTTTTGAAATATGGCAAGAGGAAAACCCTTTGGTAAAGAGTTTCTTTGTCCCATGAAGTTCTATCTAGGTTTTACTCTGATACACATTTTGAAAGTTGCCATTTTTCTTCTCTCTCACTTGTATGCCTAATCAATTCTTTTGGCAGCAGGCCAAAATAATCTAATACAAATATCCTAAATAGTCACATAGCAAGCATTGCACTGGGAGTGCTGTAGAGGGTGAGTTGGTTTGGGTCTCTGTCTCTCCCCCACCCCCAGCCAAGCATGTTGTATCAGAGGCCTAGCTCCTTCATTCTCACTGCCTGGCATGAGAGGGAGAAGGTAGGGGAGAGAAAGCAAGGCTTGGTGCCCTCTAATAACCCCCTCCAGAATTAAGTGCTCCTCCACTCATGAACAACAGCCATCTCCTGCTGCCTATTGATGTGGTTAGTCCTGTAGCTCCCGGGGTAGAAGTTTGTGCTGAAGGTACAGGGTGTTCGAACCCTGCTGATGATGCCTGGTTACAAGGGAGTCAAAATTTGTTTTTACCTTTTTAACAAAAACAAATCCTAGGAAATTATGCTCAAAAAGCTATGGTACAAGAATGTCATCTAATTTGCAAAGTCTAACACTCAGAAATTAGGAAGTACCAGACTTATGCTTGCTCCTGCAACCTTAATTCTTCCCCCTTGTATGTGTGCATTACAGTATAGATACTACTACTCCCCTCCACAAAACCCTAGTCTCATGAGGTGCACAGGATGGACACATAATGGGGCAGAATTAAAGATGCAGCAGCAACCTTAATTCTAACATTTCCTAACTTTCAAGTGTTTGTCTTTGCAACCTAATTAACATTCTTTTAATATAGCTTTGTGTGTAATCTGTAACATATATACAGTAATTTTCCTCTGTACTATACAAATTCCCTTTGCTCTCTCAGACTAGCTGCACATTAGTAAAATATTCTTGAATTTAATATAATATCCTTATTGTAATAACCTTCCTTCAATTACTATTCTTTGTAGCCAGTCAAATATTAGCATGACCTAGGCCTCTTATGTAGTTTCATTATCATTAGAGGCAGTTCTTTTTTTTAGAAAACTGCAACCTAAAGGCCTCTTTGACATTGTTCCAGAGCTGTCAAGTAGTTTAACTTGTCCTAAATGAAATTAATACAACCTTCTAAAATACTCCAAGTGAATGATATTAATGAGCCTTCATCTTGAGCATCATGGATTCTTGGTGTTTGAAACAAATGAGTTGGCAACCCTTCTTCCTCTTGTTTATTTTAGTCTTGCGCTAGGTTGGTAAAGAATGATCACTAGCTTGAATCTTCCTAGCCTGACAAACAATGAATGCCCTGTTCAAACAGAGTCTCTTTATTTGTACTAGTTTATATACTAGCAATTCATATTAATTCATTATCAAACATATTTCAACGTTAACAAGACTAAATTCTGTATTATGCTGTGCAGATCTGCATAGCAAAAGAGAGTCTCTTTCTTGTTAGTGATTCTGTGGGGTAGCCAGGTGGAAGACTGACCTAGTCAAGGATCCGAATGTGCATGGAAATGTAACTACCTTTTTAAGCATAGATGTGATCCTCCAAGGGTTGGGATACATTAAACAGGAGGGAGAAAGCAAAACTGGGTTCCCTTCACTTCTATATCCTCCACCCCGCTGTTCTGCAGATTAAAAAAAAAAAAAAGACACTTGGACTCTTAAAAATCAGTCATTCAACATCATTTTAAAGCTACTGAATTCACTCAAAACAATGTATCCATGACACCAAACAGTAATGTTTAAAAGCAAATGCAATTCATTTATACCCTACAGTACATGGAAAATGATAAATCAGCCTTGGCACCTTGAATCCAAACTGGTTAGAAGGACAGTCACTGATAAAAGGTTGAAGAGACACTGTCAAGTTAAATTTACTGGGCCTGATTTTTCCGATACCTGAAAAAATCAAGAGCAATTTGATTGAAGTGAATAGAATTACACTAATGTAAGTGAAAGGAGAACTAGACCCCATTATACAGGAAATTCTGCTCTCACTTCAGTCAGTGTAAATCTGGAGTAACTCCATTAGCTTTAGTGAAGATACTCTGGATTGACACTGGTGTCAATGAGAGCAGAAAGTGGCCTCTTGTCTTGTCTGTGCAGCATTTTAATATTTCTCAGAAATTTAGAGCAATGTCAGCCATGCTTTAATGGAGCATAAAAACACCTTCCAATCAAACAAATGGGTTGCCATAGTAATACTAAGAATTAAAGGACCTTATTTTTCTTGATTTACATAGTTGAGTGCATGGTTGCACTCATAGTTGCAGGTCTTATCTTTCATACAGTGACATTTTATTAAAAGCAACACAAAATTTATTGTACTGTAGTACATGTAGCTGTAATATAGGTACTGTGTAAATCCAGATGTAGGCCAAGATTTTCAAAAGAAACCAGTGACTTTGGATGCCTAACTTGAGACACCGTAAGGGTGAAATCCATGAATGAACCTACATGTTGCAATGCTTACTATCAGGGCACTTAACTTTTAGGAACCTAGAAAATTACAGATGATATTGTGATTGTAGCAATGCGTGACTCACCCCTCTGGCATCTCCTGCTGGTTGTCCAGGGAATTAGCTCTTCAAGCCTCTGGAGCACCCTCTGCAGGCCGGTGTCCCACTGCCACTAGCCCCCATATCCCTCCCAGGACTTGGTACCCCTTGTGTTTGGGGTGCTTCCCTCTGGCAATACCCCCACAGTCTCAGGGTCTCCCCACCCAGGGGAACCCCCACCCCTAACCCTACCTTGCCTCAGTCATAGGCTACTGCCAGTCACCAACTTGCCCCCCAGCCCTGAGGCAGACTGCAGTGTCAGCCATTCATCACAGGCAAGGTTGGGTCTGGACCTGCTACCTCTCTCTGCAACCCAGTGCCTCTATGGGGCCTTGGACAAGGCCCTGTAGTCTGGAGAAGTTGCCAGCCTGGAGCTCCCCAGCCCCACCTCACTCTAGGTACCCTGAGCTTCCCAGCAGCCCTTGTTGTCTCAGCCCTCTCCCAGGGCTGATTTCAAGCCCTTCAGGGCAGGAACGGGTGACCACCCCGCTACAGTGATCCACAAAGCTGGGTTACACACTCAGGATCCCTATACAATGAATGGGGAGAGACAGGTGCCTTAGAATGTGATCCACAAAAGCCAGCAAGCTAGGTAACTCCTTGCCTAAGCTAACCTGTGGGAGGTGCCCTTGTGATAAGCCCTGTCCCTTTCTCTGAGATAGCAGCCTAAGTCCAGGCTGCAGGGACTGCGAGTGATCTTCAAACAGAAAACCCTCTCCTGGCTTAGGGGCCTATTTAGTTTCTTCTGCAAATGTGTTAGATGACAGCCTGGCTCCACACAAAATGGCCACAGGAAGAGGGGATGGTGGTGCCTCTGCCCTATCTTCCCCTACCAATAACTTTTAGCCCAGTGGTTAGAGCACTCAGTTGGGTTGTGGGACACCCTGATACAATTCCCACCTCTGCCAGAACGGTAAAAGGGATTTGAATAAGGGTCTCCCATCTCTGAGTGCTCTAACCACTAAACTATGGGATAGTCTGATGTGGGGTTCTCTCCTGTTGAAGATCTTCCACTGTGGATAAATAATGAAAGAGTCATAGGGCCAAATAAAGAAGGAATAACTATACAGTCCAGTAGTTAGGGCATCCATCTGGGGAAGGGGGGAAGCAGGAGACCCTGGGTCAAGTTCCTCTCTCCAACTATTCTTTCAGTATCCACAGTGCAACAGCTGTGAAATGAAGTTGGGTCTTCCACTTCCCAGTTGAGTGCTCTAACCACTGGGCTAACAGTTATAACGTGGAAAGTGGTGGCACCGTCACCTCCTCCTGGCTTTTGAATGGGGCCTGATGCGTTACGTGCATTCAGCAGATGCACACTGAATCTGCACTCTTGGGTGAATTAGGTAGCTGAATGACTATCTTCCCCTGCTTCATGAATCGCTCTGGGGCTTAAGTGGGAGATAGGCATCTGGATGCCTAGAAGAAGGCAGCAGTGCACATGCCCAGAGGCAAAAACTTTGGTGCCTAGGGAATTTTTACTTTGAAAAACGTAGGCAGTGAGAGAGTTTAGCACCTACAGGATTTGGCGAGAGTTTTGTGAATCACAGAGTGGGACTTAGGTGCCTAAAAATGGGACTTAAGCATGTAAGTCTGGGGTTTAGGCACCTAAGTACTTCCATGAATCCCACCCAAAGTGCTTACCACCAGCACTCTGAAAATCAGATCTCCAGTTGCATGCTGTTTGTTTAAAGGGTGCAACACAAACACAAACCTCTCCCTCTCTCCATGTGGAAGTTCCAGGCTTTTTGTGCTCATCTCATCAGTGTGTAAGAAATGCGATCCCTTTGATTTACTACTGAACCTTTCAAGATGCACTCTGTGGAAGTATGCTATACAGTTTGGTAAACCTACTTGGCAGAGTAATGTAATGTTACTCTGATATATTATTTACATCATATAAAAAAAGTTACCTACAGTCATGAATAGAACCCAAAGTTTTATATGCAAAAATCCAATTAGAAAAAATTCTGATTTTGATGTTTATAACAGTGGATGCGTAGCACACAGCTCTGATAACAGGTAGAAAATTTAAAATGAAATACAATATTTAATCTCCTTAAGATTTTAACTCACTTCAATCATGTTTCATCTCCTGTTAAGGTGTTTACTCATTTTAGTTCTCAGTACCATAAAATATGAATGTCAAATCTCCCATGGATATCACTCTCTTACGTGCTAAATTGTTTTCTAGCTGCTCTGCATGCTTGTTTTGTAATTCACAAAGTAAATAAGACATTTACATTTCAGTTTAAAGTTTCTATTCATCACTACACTCTGTTGGGTCCACATAAAGGAGACTTCCAGTTTTTTTAACGCAATACTCTCTATGGAGGTTAAGTGGTTTTCTAGCCATTCTTTGTGGTTTTATTGCACATTGGAAAAAATAACTCCAACTATAATATGATGGGGGCTAATTTAGCTACAACGAATCAGGAAAAGGATCTTGGAGTCATCGTGGATAGTTCTCTGAAGATGTCCATGCAGTGTGCAGAGGCGGTCAAAAAAGCACCCAGGATGTTAGGAATCATTAAAAAGGGGATAGAGAATAAGGAGAATATATTATTGCCCTTATATATATATCGAGAAAGTAGATAAGGAAAAGTTATTTACTTATTCCCATAATACAAGAACTAGGGTTCACCAAATGAAATTAATGGGCAGCAGGTTTAAAACAAATAAAAGGAAGTTCTTCTTCACACAGCGCACAGTCAACTTGTGGAACTCCTTACCTGAGGAGGTTGTGAAGGCTAGGAGTATAACAGCTTTTAAAAGAGAACCGGATAAATTCATGGAGGTTACATCCATTAATGGCTATTAGCCAGGATGTCTAAGGAATGGTGTCCCTAGACTCTGTTTGTCAGAGGGTGGAGATGGATGGCAGGAGAGAGATCACTTGATCATTACCTGGGGCACCTGGCATTGGCCACTGTCGGTAGACAGGATACTGGGCTGGATGGACCTTTGGTCTGACCCAGTATGGCCGTTCTTATGAACTCTCCCTTTCTCTAAATTGATACTGATATTTACAATGGCACTGTCAAGCAGTTTAATTAGGCCAAAATTTGATTTACGTTCAGAGGTTTAGAATCTGATGAGGAACGTGCAGTTTTTCAGTTTTTAAATATCTATTTAAAGATGAACTATGGCCTTTTTATGTTTTGCACTGGGAACTTACATGGGGGTTTGAATCTTTGACTCAGCAGGCTGGGAAGAAGTTATTCCATGGCTCCTCTGAATTGTTGTAGTGTTTGTGGCATGCTCCCTAGACTTGATCTTCAATCACTTGGTCTTTTTAGTACGCAGATCCACCTGTCATACCCTATCCCTGCATGCTGCTAGAAAGAGAACTCTGGCATAGCAGTGTTCAGGGAGCACAGAATTTCCGTGTGACTTTATTATTTGTATTATTCTAGTGCAGGGGTAGTCACGTGGACCACAGGCCAAATCCGGACTGCCAGATGCTTTTGAACAGACTTTAAATCTTTTATTTACTTATTATTTTTTTAAATTATTTTCTCTGGAGTCTGGACCTTGACTATACCTTAACCACAAAATTTGGACCTTGACAAAAATAATTGTCTACCCCGCTGCAGTATGTAGGAGATCTAGTCATGGACCAGGATCTCATCGTGCTAGGTGCTGTACAAACACAGAACAAAAAGACAGTCCTTGCTCCAAGAAGCTCATAAATTATCTACCTGGCTGTCTATCTATATCTTACAAGGACATGAAGGCATCACATGTATCCTCATGTGGCTACATAATACTATCTGTGAGGAGCAAGACTGTGAACAGATGTCACACAGGAATGTGCAGTCTCCAGCTGAAGACTTGGAATGACACTTGGCCTTTTTTCAATCAATTTTTCAAGTCTGTTGTCCTCAAAGCATTTACAACCTTCACTGATAGTTGATCTCCATTCAGGTCTGTCCTTGACTATGTCTTTGAAGTTATCAATATTTATGATACATGAGGTGAGATTCTGCTTAATGGTGTCTTTGAAGAGTTTTTCGTTGATAACTCCTCCTGCATGTTCCAAATTTCAGCTCACCCCAGAAAACTTTTTCAGGCATGTATAATCACCCATTCTGATAACATGACTTGTTCATCTCAGATGAGCTTTGATGATCATTGCCTTGATGCTGGTGGTTTTTGCGCTTTCAAGGATGTTAATATTTGAGACTTTGTCTCACTAGTGGACCTTCGGAACTGAGAGGGGACAGTGCCTGTGAAAATTTTCAAGTTGCTTAACGTGTCTGTGATAAACTATCCTGTTTCACATCCATATGAAAGGAATGCTATTGCTGCATTGGATATCATCAGTTTTATTGACTGTTTGATTGTGGGCTCGTTGAGTACTCTATGATGAAGTCTTCCAAAGGCCTGGCTTGCCTTTCCTATTCTATTTGATGTGTCTTGATCCAGGGAACCTCACTTGAGATGGTACTGCCAAAAGACAACAGATTGATATTGACAGATGAGGGAGTGCCCATAAATAATTAGACTATCTATATTGGTCAGCACGATAGGCAGTGGTCTCTGCACATAGCACTCTAGCTGTTTTTAAGTGCCTGTACTCCCACATAGCAGTACACTGAGTGTTTTGATGGTTTCCGGGGCCTAGGGCAGTAGCTTTCAACCTTTCCAGACTACTGTACCCTTTTTAGGAGTCTGATTTGTCTTGCATATCCCCACGTTAAACCTCACTTAAAACCTACTTGCTTACAAAATAAGACATAAAAATACAAAAATGTCACAGCACACTATTACTGAAAAATTGCTTACATTCCCATTTTGCTATATAATTATAAAATAAATCAATTGGAATATAAATATTGTACCTATGTTTCAGTGTATAGTATATAGAGCAGTATAAACAAGTCACTGACTATATGCAATTTTAGTTTGTACTGACTTCGCTAGTGCTTTGTATGTAGCCTGTTGTAAAACTAGGCAAATATCTAGATGAATTGATGTACCTCTTGGAAGATCTCTGTGTACCCCTGGTTGAGATCCACTGGCCAAGGAGACTAAGGGCAGGTCCATACTCACCGTGCGGGTCGACGCGGTGAGTTCGACTTCTCTGAGTTCGAACTATCGCGTCTAATCAAGACGCGATAGTTCGAACTCCCCGCGCGCTCCGGTCGACTCCGGAACTCCACCACCGCGAATGGCGGTGGCGGAGTCGACCTTGGAGCCGCGGAGTTCGACCCCGCCGCGTCTGGACGGGTAAGTAAGTCGAACTAGGGTACTTCGAGTTCAGCTACGCTATTCGCGTAGCTGAACTTGCGTACCCTAGTTCGACCCCCGCCCTTAGCGTAGACCAGGCCTTAGTCATGGATCAGGACCCCATGGTGCTAGATGCTGCCATGCTTATGAAAAGGTGGGAATTATTTGTTCCTAAATATTAGTAACTTTTCCAGTGAATTGACTTGGATTGCTGAAACTTTCTTTTCCCAAACAAAGGGCAAACATTTTCTGGAAAAGCACAATTTGAGTTTGGGAAAAGAATCCCAATTCTATTAAATTCATTTCTATTTCTGTCCCTTACTATGTCAGCTTGTTAAAATAACTTTGAAAAAGAAGGAACACTATCATATAGGCAATCAATCTTGAAAGGGACTTGTTTTCTCATCAATATTTATGCGTAGGATAATGAACGTCACAGAAACAGAGAGATTTTGAATTGAGTATATTTGATACTCACTAGATAACCAAAGCTCTAAGCCTGTAAACATTTAAGCAAGTGTGTAACTTTACATACTTTCCTTAGTCCCCCCCAAAAAATGGGATGACTTGTGTTTAAAGTTACACACTTACCTAAATCTTTATGGAATCAGGACACAAGTGACTGGAAGTACATGTAGTATTTTTGTTTCTTCATTTTTTTAATCATACACATCCTCAAGCTATCACCTGGACACTTAAGCAATTAAATCAATGAACTCTATATGTGAGTTGCTATATGATTTAAAAATCATTACCTTCTGGAGTGCCAGTTTCCCAAACTACTTTAGGAGGTTGCTGGATCTCTCCTACTCTGGAATTTTTCTTATCATCACTTCAAAACCTGGAAATTATTGTGGGGAATGCTGGAGCACTAGCAATATTTACCTAATGCCAGTAGTGGCTGAGCTGCTTGTGTGCTCTGACTCTAAAACAGGAAACTAGTGTAGCCCTAACTGTTCAATCCAGCAAAAAATACATTTGCTGAAATTTAAGGGGATGAATGAGCATATATTGTAACTCCAGTTTATTATCTTTTTCACTATTTAATTGTTTGCACGTTGTGCAAAGACCACTTGACTTAAAGAAATTAACTGGGGGCGGGGAAGTCCAAGGTCTTGATCTTGCAATGAATTCTCCCCTGGCGCTTATTGCAGAATTGAGGCTCAAGTGCAGCTTTGCTCTTCCTCAAAAGAAGCCCGCTGGTTTCGGTCTGGCCCGCGGATGACGCTGCCTGTCTGCACCGACGGAGGGGTAAGGAGGGAGCATCATTCTCACCTGCAGCCGGCGGGGCCCCTTTTCCAAGGGATCCCAGAGCCAGCGGGGGAGTCCCGGAGCGGGGGAGGCTGAGCCGCCAGGAGCCCACAGCAGGTGCACCATGCAAGTGCCTCTCTGTCCCTCTGCCCCCCAGTGAAGCCCCGAGAGGGAGAGCGGCCCGCGGCTGCGCTCGCTGTCCTGTGACGGGCTGGTGGGTTCCCGCGCCCCGGCCAGTCTGCGGGGCCGGGCCGCAGCGCTGCGCGCGGGCCCTGGTGCCATGGCTCCGGCTGAGGGACTCGCTCCCCCGCGCGCAGGGGGAGGAAGTGACCTGCCCGCAGACCCGGGCGGGGCGGGGGGAGTCTGCCGATCGCGGGGCCCGATGCGGCGCGCCGGGCGGGAGGAGGCGCCCCCGGGGGCCCAGCGGCCGGTGTAGCGCGCTCGCCGTGCGGCCGGACTGCAGCGGGAGCGTGGCTCGCCCCCCCCGCGGAACAAACCATTGCAGCCCGCCGCGGAGGTGAGGCACCTGTCACCCGCGCTCGGCCTCCGCTCGGCGGCGGCTGCTGGCAGCGCACCCCGCGCGCGGGGCAGACGTTCCGCACGCCCGGCCCCTGGGGAGCCGCGGGGCGGGCGCCGGGTGCGGCGCGGGAGCGCTCTCCTCCCCCCAGCTCCGTGTGCGCGGAGCGTGTCGCTGCCCCGGCCGCCGCCGCCTGCAATGGCGCTGAGTAGCGGAGTCGGAGGCTGCTGCTGCCCGCTGGCAGGCTGGGGGCGGCAGCCGCGCCGGAGCCGGGGGCTGGCGGAGCCGCAGCTCTGAGCGCGCAGGGAGCCGCGGGAGGTGGAAGGAGCCCAGCCCGGCGTGCAGCTCCTCTCCCGGGTAAGGGGCCGTGCGCACACCGGGGAGCAGGGGCTGAAGTTAGGACTCGGGTGCAGCTTGTGTGCGCGACAAGGGGAGACGTGCCCGGGGCTTTTGTTTCCTTATACGCTGTAACCAGAGCCAGGGGGGTTTATGGCCACCGAGCTTTGCTCCCTGCCATGATTGCCAGGGCTGCTGCTCCTACGCAAGGTGGTTCTTGGGCCAACGCTGGTGTGGGATCCTCTCGCCTTTCAGTCCGGAGAAACCGGTTCTTCGCAGCACTTCCCCTTTCAGAGGGGATTGCTGTGACGCCAGACAGGATCCTTTTACCTTAAGTTAGCCTTTCTTTTTCTTATAATCGTTGGAAACATCGGCTGGAGTCTGTAAAGGGGGAGGCAAAGGGAAATGATCGGTGTCTAAGAAAAAACTGCTACAGACACCCCCCTTCTCCATAATTGTTGATTTTTTTAAAAAATTGATGATCCACAGTAGCAGAGATGCTGCTGATGCTGCACCCGCTGGTTTTAAGTGATTGCCATCATATACGGGTTTACAGTTTGGTTCAATGGCTCTCGGCAGCCCCACTGTACAAATTGTTCCAGCACCCCGCACAGCAGTTGAGCCACAGCTGTGTGCAACCCTCTGCTGCTTGTGCATGGCTAGTTGGGCTTGAGTTTGGAGGTGATCTCAGAGTGTGTTCTCTTTCAGGAAGGTGATGGAAGGGATTGTGCATTAATAGCCACATAATATTGCTTAGTCTAAAGTAACCTCTTAGGCTTAAAGACTGGCGAATAAATGTGTAAGGTATTTGATCCGTAATCTTCCTGCTCTAAAATGCTAGGTGTGACTGCAGTGTTATAGCATTCCTCCCTATTAGTGAGGAGCACAGCAGCCCTCATGCATTGCATTTGGAGCTTGCAGCAATAAGTTATAGCCTAGAAGAAAGACAAGGAAACAGAAGGCTGCTAATGAGAGATATTTTGTTCTCGATTAGTCATGTGTTGTTCTCCTGCAATTCTCCAGGCTAATGTTCAGGCTGGAATCAGACTGATTTCTCATCCTTTACCTTAAACACCACTCAGAGTCTCCTCCCTCCCCCAACTAAGAATCTCTAAATTCATCATGTTGAATCATGTAACTTTCCATGCAGTTTATTATATTTAAAACACAGCCTTTTTTGGTGTGGCAACTCGGTGGGTGCACAGATGTGACCTGGAAGATTGAGAGATTTAGCCTGTAGCTCCATTTTTTGCAGTTCACTAGATGCTTCCATGCTCTTTGTCATGCTAAAATAATACAGCAAGTGGAAAGGGGCAAGTCTTATTAAATTTCACATCATTATTTTCAACACAGAATGATACCTTTGGGTGCAATTTTTCTAATTCTTTTGAACTGTTGTTTCATTGTTGAATCATTGGTCTCTGCATAGAAACACCATTCAAAGCATACTGTTGTGTAGTTCAGAGACAACCTAGGTGGAATTGCAAATGTTAGCAGCTCAGGGAAACACAGTCATCACGTTTGCATGAAGTATTTCGTGCCCAGACATAAATAACACAGAGATTTTAGTTCTGTTTACTTTGTCCTTTACCATCTCCAGTCAAAAAGTTTGACTGCAATGAAACACTAGTGACATTATTTTCCTTGTAATTTTATTCTTTGTAATTTTGTGTTTCACCTAGACAAATTTGTTTATGTTGTAATATGTTCATAGCATACATCTGAACATCACAAAACTGCCATGTTTCATTGTCTCATAGTGGCATGTTAATTAGTACTTGGAAGGAAATTTACTTTTATGTGAGCATACAAACTTTTTCAGACTGTCTAATTGTTGAATCTTTAGCAAATTGAGTCTGCTTTAGAATTTTAATACATGTGTGTGTTTTGGTAATGATGCTGTGTGAAGGATGAATCCCTGCATTTGTTTTGTAATTTTTATTTCTAAATATCAGTTATATCAAATAACTTTAAAACTGAAGTAATTGATTTAGATTTGAAGAAATACAAATGCATGACTCGATTCAAAAAGTTGTACTTTCTGTTGCAGGTTAAATCTACATTTGTTCTGGAAAGCCATCAGTCTTGCCACTTTGTTTGGTGTCATGGTTGCTTGCACATATTTAGATAGTATCTGTCAGAATACCTACTGAATATGGCCCTGATGGAGACCAGTGCCACCTGAGAGGCACTTCCTTCTCAACCAGAATCTCACTAATAACAGAAGTCTGAGAGTGGTATATCAGTCACTATGTACATTGGTTTTGCACTCCTGAAGTAAACATGATGAAAACAGAGTCTTCAGGAGAAAGGTCAACCCTCCGAAGTGCCTCTCCTCACAGGAATGCTTACAGAACTGAGTTCCAGGCACTAAAAAGCACCTTTGACAAACCTAAATCAGATGGAGACCAAAAAACGAAAGATGAAGGAGAGGCCTCTCAGCAGAGCAGGGGGAGGAAATATGGCTCAAACGTCAACAGGATTAAAAACTTATTTATGCAGATGGGCATGGAGCCCAGTGAGAGCACTGGAGTTACCCCTAAAACCAGAGGGAAAAGTGGTCCCCTGTCTCCTCAAAGAAGAATTAGGCCCAAAGAATTTGTGGAGAAGGCAGATGGCTCAGTTGTAAAACTAGAGTCTTCAGTTTCAGAAAGGATTAGTAGATTTGATACTGTGCATGATGGTCCTTCCTATTCCAAGTTTACTGAAACTCGAAAGATGTTTGAGCGAAATGTTCATGAAATGGGACATTCCAATCGCTATTCCCCAAAGAAAGAGCGAGTAGTTTCCAATGAACTCCAAGATGAGTGGTGTAGCTCTAAGTCTAATAGAGGCAGTACTGATTCATTGGACAGTCTTAGCTCAAGGACAGAGACCGTCTCTCCAACAGTGAGTCAGCTCAGTGCAGTGTTTGAAAACACTGATTCACATACTGTAATCGTTTTAGAAAAGTCAGAAAACAATGAAGAATACTCTGTAACTGGTCACTATCCACTAAACCTGTCATCTACTGTTGCAAATCTGTCCTCCACTGTTGCAAACCTTGATGGATTCAGTCCCTTAAAAGATGCTAATGCCTGGTCTTCACCAGCCAAACAAACTACAAGTTCAGTATCTGCTGAGATCATTCAGCAAAACAGTACGTCTTCAACAATAAGAGAAGAAGCTTCTAATAGCACTTTGCCAGCATCCAAAACAAATGAAGAAATAAGGAAGAATAAGGAAGCAAGTTATGATCCTGTTGATGATTGTGCAACAACTAAACAAGAATTGGCCAGCATTAACAGCGAAAAGCGTGAAGAATCCTATACCAGGACTAAGGAAAAAATAGATACAGAAGTTTCTTTACAACAAAAAGAACATTCACAAAATGCAGAGAGCACCTGTGTTGGCACTGGAGTTGCAGAGATACCAAGAAACTTGGTAGCAGGTGGTGATTTTGCAGCAGATGTAGCTTCAGATGCTACTGAATCCCACTATGATGATGCCAGTGGAAAGGAAGTCCAGGAAGACTTGAATAACTTTCAGAGTTCACATGTATATATGCACTCTGACTATAATGTCTACAGGGTGCGATCAAGGTATAATTCTGACTGGGGAGAGACAGGAACAGAACAGGATGATCAAGACGACAGTGATGAAAACAACTATTATGAACCTGATATGGAATATGCTGAAGTTATTGGATTGCCAGCTGAAGATGAAATCCCAGCAAACAGAAAAATTAAGTTTAGCAGTGCTCCAATTAAGGTAATTTCCTCCCCCCAAACTTTGATTCTTATTTGAGCTTAACTTTGTTCAGGGTAGATTTTGACAGCTGCATCTGATTCTGAAAAGATTGCGGAGGTCCTTGAGACCTTTTTTTGTTGTAGCTGGCAAGTGAGCATAATTTCAAATGATTTAAAGGGAGCTGAGTTCTGATGGCCCTGTCTCATTTCCTAGTCTACTTTATGGTTGATTAAACCAGCAGAAATTGAGAATGAGTTTCAGGTTTGTGAGGCTTTGTAATTGAAACATACACATTCTGATGTATAGGACTTCATAAATATATAAATAGCATGGTGAAATATAAAAGGCATCTATATGGTGACCATCATATTTACATTATTTTTGAAATTTAAAAATAACTTCTGCATTCCAAACAGCTGCTCTTACTTTAAAGAACATCTGTGAAGAATTAAAGTTCTGGAGTGAAATACTGTATGGTATGAAATATAATGTGCTGTTGAACAGCAACTGTGATCCACTAGTATTGGATCATTAATCTTCTTCATCTGCATCAGTAACCTTTAGTTGCTAGCTTCTTCAACAGTCTTTCTTCATGCTTCATACTAATACCTACTTTACTGAAGTAGGTATTAGTAAAGGTTGGGGTGGGCAAACTTTTTGGCCTGAGGGACACATTGGGGTTGCAAAACTGTATGGAGGGTTGGGTAGGGAAGGCTGTGCCTCCCCAAACAGCCTGGCTCCTGCCCTCTATCCGCCCCCTCCCACTTTCTGCCCCCTGACTGCCCCCCTCAGAACCTCTGACCCATCCAACCCCCTCTGCTCCTTGTCTCCTGACTGCCCCCTCCCAGGAATCCCCGCCCCAATTGCCCCCAGGACCCCACCCCCATCCAACCCCCCTGCACCTAGTCCCCTGAGTGCTCTGACCCCTATCCACACCCCCACCCCTTAACAGGCCCCCCGGGACCCCACGCCTATCCAACCCCCCCGTGTTCCCCATCCCCTGACCCCTATCCACACCCCTGCCCCCTGATAGGCCCCCTGGGACTCCCATGCTTATCCAACCCCTCCCGGCCCCCTGACCACCCCCCAGAACCTCCGCCCCATCCAACTGCGCCCTGCTCCCTGTCCCCTGACTGCCCCCCGGGATCTCCTGCCTCTTATCCAACCCCCCTGCACCAGCCCCCTTATCATGCAGCTCAGAGCAGCATGTCTGGCAGCCGTGCCACCCAGCCAGAGCTGCCACGCTGCTTCTCTGCTCAGCAGGAGCACGTAACCCCACCGCCCAGAGTGCTGCCCGCACGGCAGCAGGGATGCGGAGGAGGGGGGACAGCGGGGGAGAGGCCGGGGCTAGCCTCCCCAGCCGGGAGCTCAAGGGCTGGGCAGCACGGTCCCGCGGGCCGTAGTTTGCTCACCTCTGATATAGGTGCTTTAGCATCTTATGTGCATTGACATATACTAGAGGTAATTTAAAGGTCAATCCACTGAAATATACTTGATGTAAAAACATTGTTAAAAATAACATCTAAGAATGTGAACTGCTTCAAGTGTTTTAAGTTGTGGAAAGAGTAGGGGCACAATGATTTGTTACAACAGCATTTTACCTCTCAGAATCAGAGTTGAATTACTCATAGGTTGCGAGTGAAGTGCATTTGATAATCTCAGTGTAGTTACCAATGGACACTTATCCACACTGAAAAACACTAAGGTATTTGGCACACCTGACAGTCTTTAAAGAGCCAAATACTGGGCTGGTGCAGAGTAGGATAAAAATAAGATTTTCTGAAAAGTGACACTGTAAAAATGATTCCATCTGGTTTGACTCATCTACTTCCTCTCTGTATTCTGAGACCACAACGACTTAATTTAGTGTCAAAAAGAAACATTTTTGCAACTTGTCCCATCCCTGTGGATCCAGCTACACGTGAGTGAGCTAGATTCTATTTTAGCTGATACTTAATCAACATGGTTAACTAAATTCCAGTTACAGGACCAAACTCTATCCACTGTTACACCTATTCAATGCCATTGAAGATGTGCCTGATTCTCCACTGCCTTCCCCCTTGTATAGTCATTTATAGCTATGCAGAGTGAATGCTAAACACTACCAAATTAGAAAGCGAGCATTTTAAGACCACTTTTCACTGGTGTAAATGACTACATAAAAAGGAAGACAGTGTTCAATTGGAGTGAAGGGGTTGAACAGCTGTAACTGAGGGCAGAATTTGGCTCTGCAATTAGAACTTTGAATCCCATTGAAAGCAATACGATTAAACAGATATAGATCAGACATGCCAAACCCATGAAAAACAAACAAACAGAAATTGGGCTTGTTTTTGGCTTAATTAGCTTGTGAGTTGCTTGTTGGCCAGTATTTGGCTTGTTGTATTTTTTTTTTTTTTTAATCGGCTCTCGGCAAGCAGTGGCAAGCGGGGGCAAGGAGGGGAGAGAGACGGGGTGCACAGTGGGCCCATCACAGTCCCAGACTGCATGCCGGGGATCTCGCCACATAGAGTGTTGGGGTTCTTAGATATTGGCTTGTTTTGAAACGGGATTAGCTTGATTTTTGGCTTATTGTGAAAGTCAGAGTGCTTATTTAGCACATGAAAGTTGGCAACTGTGATATATATTTGGGAAGAATTTGTATTATTGGTGGTGATGCAGCGAATTTATATTATTGGTGATGCAGGAGTCAGGAAAAACACATCTTCATTTTCACACCCTTGGATACATTTGCAAGCCTGTCAGGTAGAAAAATAGTCTTTTCTTTATTTGTGGACTGAACAAATTTGATCTAGAAATCACTATGTGACAATAAACATGGAATTCAGTGAAATGTTAGTAATTGTTTTAAAATTTTCCCCAAACTGAAGTGTATAGAAGTAAGCATTTATAAGACCAATAGAAATGTTTCCATAATTTTGTTTTAAAAGTTCCAGTGCGATCATTTGTTCTAAACAAATAAACATTTCCCTACTATGGTTGAAACCTGAACATTGCAGCATCAAGAATCTGAAAGTAAAACTGACTTCATTGATTTTTATCTGAGTTGCAAGAGAAGCACAAAGTAAACAAGAACATAAATAGAAACAAAACTGGATTTTTTTAATTATTTCACTTTTTATAATTGAAAGGGTTTTGTAATGTGGTTAAAAGAAACTTGTTTACAGTGTATGAGTTCTAAATCAGCAATGTCCCTGTCAAGCATGTTGATATTATGGAAACTACTTGTGAATGAAGCAAGCAAAATCTGACCTTGTATATGTAAGAGAGAACTTTATTTCGTATTCCTCATTCAATGAATAAGGTCACTTAAATTAAAAACAAAATATTAAAAGACATAATATTGGGATATGCTTTGCAAATACCTAGTTTGCATTTAATTCTTTGAGCAAAAATCTCAACACGCAAATCCAAGAGATTATATATGGCCCTATAGATCATTCACATAATTTAGCTAACCCCTTCTATTCCAGTCTTATTAGAAATGATGTAGAGAGTGTAATCTACTACAAAGGCGTTTGGGAAGCTTTCTTTACTGACATCCCCAGGCAGTTCTAAAAGGCAAGACTCTCTTAGTTTCCTGGAAAATCTACAAATTATGGAAATGGTATTCCTCAAATCAAAGTTATCCTGAATCAGATAATCATTTAGCAAAAGTAACAAAGGGACATGTTCAAAGCTAACACAGGCTAATTTTTTATATTTTTAAACTGGTTGAATTTTTTTTCTTTAGATTCTTTCCATTCCTAACAGTAGTGAGCTATAAAACCCTCTGTGATCCTGAATAAGTGTCTCCTACAGTTGAACAAAGCAGCATGATTGCTTTAAAAATATTCTCGTTATCTGAACTCTTAACGATACATATACCCAATGTAAAGAGAAGTTTTATTTGTTATGTTCAAGTAGTATTATATATTTCTATGTAATGGTGACTGCCCATCAGGAAAACAAATCCTCAAAAGCCATATGTGTAAGTGATAAAAGGGACATTGACATTTGAAAAAAAACAACTTTTTATCCTTTGTTTTTTCCCTTTTATATTTGATCTCTATTTTCTCACATCTACAAGCGCCCTTAAATTTCACCATTGGTGATACTATCCATGTGTGCTCTAGTGGGGTATCTGAGAAAGTGGAGCTTTGCTAGTTGTTTTCAATGACCAGAAATTTCTACTCTCTGTTATGAGTTGTAATTAGCAAGGGAAAAATTTGATTTGACCTTGAAGAAATAGGGCATAGACCATTGAAATTCAGTAGCAAAACTCCTGTAGTGGGAGCAGAATTGGGCCAGGTTGTCCTTAAAAACTTTGTTCCAATATGTCAGTTTTTATTACTAATATGATCACCAATGTTGTTACTATAAAACATTCCCTGACAACTTCTGCCACTCAAAAGGAAAGGAACACTGTTTTAATTATTTTGGCCCTGAGTATCTCCTACTGCAGAGAGGAGGGAAAATTGTGGAAAAAGCTGCAGTGGGAGAAAAAGTGGAGGAGAAAATGGTTTGAGAGAACCCTGTGTAGTTTTTTGTCCTATCTGCAAAAAATTGTGCAGCATCTTGGCCATGTGAAAAAAGGAAGTGAATCTGTGGGAAGGTTTTTCACTAAGAGCAAGAATTGCAGTAAACGTTTTTGAAAATAAATGCTGCTTGATTACTTTCCCTTCTTCCCTGTAGCACACACTGTAATTCCCTCAGAGAGTATGCTCAGGCTGTGGGGCTATTCATTGAGGTATAGATGTCTGGGTTCAGGCTGCAGCCCGAGCTTTGGGCCCATCCCACCTCGCAGGGTTCTAGACTCAGGCTCCAGGCCAAGCCCAGAAGTCGACACTGCAGTGGAACAGGCTGAGTCCTACGAGCCTGAGGTGCGGGCCAGGCACAGGTTTTTAATTGCAGTGTAGACATACCCAGAGATGTCAAAGAACACAGCCTGGGACTAGCCAGCAGTGACAGAAGGTCACAGCCTGGGCATGTTGCCATGGCTGGTAAGTGCGCGTTGGAGGGGAAGGTGGAAGGAGAATCCTTCCCTGCAGGTGACATGGAAACTTGTGATTCTCTGGCTTCCACTGCATTTGCTGTCCCCATCCTGTGCCTGCTTCACATCCCTGCTGGTCCTATGGACCAATAAGGAGACCAGTAAAGGAGACAGCAGCTGTTCAACAACAAACTTTTTGTATACATTTGAGAAAGAAGTATGGTCTGTGGGTAGGTCACAAGGTTTGATCTACACTTGAAAGTAATATTGGCATAGCTACATCAGTCAGGGATGTGAAAAAACTATGCTGACATAACACCCAGCGTAGATGCAGCTGTGTCAGCGGAAGAGTGCTTCTGTTGATGTAGCTAACGTTGTTTGGGGAGGTAGTGTTTCTACACCAACAGAAAAACCCTTTCTGTTGGTGTAGACTGCATCTACGCTATGCATAGTCTCCATAGTATGGGTGTACCCTTGAGCTCTATATTGTGTCAATGATTGCTTTGTGAACTTGGGTAAGGCATGTAATCGCTCTGTGCATTATTTTACACATCTTTAAAATACAGATAATACTCTAGTAGCTCAGTCTGTGTAATGACAATTTAAATATTGTTCTACTCCAGGCATTTTTGTGTAAGAGTGGAGCATATAAACTAGCTGATGTCCAAAGCCAGCATTAATTTGATTTGATACTCATTAACACCCTCTTGTAATCCTTGCTAACACCATCCTCCTCCCAACGCAACTGATTTGAGGTAAGCTTTCAGGAAAATGTAATTAAATTTAATAGTGTTTCCCAAACTTGTAAAAGCTGTGCTTCTCTTCAGGAGACTGAAACCAATCCCATCCACAATCCTGAAATGTGGTGTTAAAAGACTACCCCAAATGAGAGGTCACTGACAGTAAATAGTGTGAAACTTCAGTGTGATACTTCCTCTCCTTTCCTTCATGTTGTGATGAGCAACTAAATACTTTAAAGGCCAATATTGTAAACTATCCTTATTGGCATTCATGGTCTCAGCAAGTTCACGTTGTCAAATTAGGTATACTTGGGTCACTGTTTCAAGAATTTTGAAACCATAGCAGCAAGAGACTTCTTATAAATATACTTTAAAAAAACGAGGACCAATTGTTTATGGCTTCCTAGCCGGTCTGTCGCACCCCAGTGGCACGTGCCCCACACTTTGGGAAATGATGTAATATAGGTAATATAGGTAAAATGTCACTAATTTAAATAGTAAGGACTAAATGCTGTCCATCTGCAAAGCAGAAGAAACCCCAGCAAACAGCCAGAAACCAGCTGCAAAGAGTAGCACATACAATGTGTGAGGCCAAAGGAAATTCTGCCATGGTGCACAAGAGTGTGCTAGTAGTTTACCGGGCCAGTACAGTTAAATGCACTGTGCATGCTATGTCTCAAATCCTGAGCTGCACAAAGCATTCCTCCAATCTTGGAACTGTGTGGCTGCCATTCTGGTCCCAGGTGAAAATTACTAGCTTCAGGGATATTTAGCTCCGAAAGGCCGTTTCAGCCATTGTGGATTGCTGGGTGTTTGGTATACCACAGTCACATCACCTGTGTTAGCCTCCTGGTTGGGGAAGGCTAGTTAAGGCTGCTTTGCATGGCTCAAACTTTGTTTAAAAACAAAACAACCCCCCCCCACAGCTTTAAGGGACTGAAGGTTCTGGTCCTATGTTCCCAACTGGGCAGGATTTATGGGGAAAGTTTGAGGCTGGGCTGAAATTTGAGGTATGTGTGGTGCTATCCAAGACATACACATGATGACAGTCTTTAGTATTTATATTGCAGTTGCACTTAGTGGCTTCAGGCAAGTTCGGAGATTCATTGTGTTAGGTGTTGTCAGTGCACCTAAAGACATGGTCCCTGTCCTGACGAACTTCCGGCACAAAGAAAACAAGTTACACACAAGTGTTTTTCCCACAGAAAGGAGCAGGAGCTGTGCAATGCATTGACCTTGCCCGTATGTGGCGCATGCACTGCTACATCCTTTCGAGAGTATCCAGTTACATGATGCTGCCCAAACTGAGCAGACTTTTAGGCCAGGACTTGAAAAACAAATCCAACACTTTCTAGCTAAAGCAGTGGCTCTCAACCTTTCCTGACTTCTATACCCCTTTCAGGAGTCAGATTTGTCTCGTGTACCCCCAAGTTTCACCTCACTTAAAAGCTACTTGCTTACAAAACCAGGCATAAAAATACAAAAGTGTCTCAGCACACTATTACTGAAAAATTGCTTACTTTCTCATTTTTACCACATAATTATAAAGTAAATCAATTGGAATATAAATATTGTACTTTACATTTCAGTGTATAGCATATAGAATAATATAAACAAGTCATTGTCTGCATGAAATTTTAGTTTGTACTGACTTCACTAGTGCTATGCATGTAGCCTGTTGATATACCCCCTGGAAGACCTCTACGTACTCCCAGGGGTACACATACTCCTGGTTGAGAACCACTGAGCTAAAGGACTAGGCCTACTTTTGAAGCAGAAATACTAATGGCCAGGGCCCCTCCTGAGCCACATCCTCTCCCATCCTGTCTCCTCCAGGTTGATCTCTGGCCTCCTATTGGTGGTTCTCCCTCCCACTAAATGCCTCCCAGGCCATCGAGAGAAATTTGAGGCCCCATTACATCATGGTTGCTGGGGCCCTACCTAAGCTATAGACATTTTGGGGACCCCCTGAGCTCAGGCACCTGGTACAATTGTACCCATTTTGCCCTCTCATCAGCCTTTCATTGTCTTCCCTGCTATAGGTATATTATAGATCATTTAAAACTTACTTTCCAGTTAATCAGTGTATTGCGTTGCCTCCCCCTCCTCCCGTTAATCCTGTTACAATGGATGGGAGTGGCACCCCCACCAGTGCTCTGCTCCTAACCATGGCAGTCAGGTACCCTCGACCACCCTAGCAGTGAAGGCAGCCAAACCTCCCCAGAATGCTCTGTGGAGCAGTGACTGGGACTCCCCTCCACCCCCCAGCAATGACTCCTGGGACCCTGAGCAGCAATGGCCCTGGAGCTGTCGCTGCAGATTCGGGAAGCTATTAGTGCACTAGTTACACACTGTTCACATTTTTAAGGTTATCTACATAACCATGAGTGCTAGAGACTTTTTCTGTGGATGGAGAAGATGAGATTCTACAGAAGGTGATGGCACTCATATGGGAAAAAAACCTATTTCCTACTCATCATGGGCTAGTGGGTTTTTGAAGCCCTGCTTGTGACCATTAAAGACAGTATTAGGCCCTCTGTCTCTTCATCTGTTTTCATTTCTTTTTCAGTCTCTCTCCTTCATTTTCCTTTTATCCATTTTGATTTTTCTTCCTCAAGCGATAGAGAGTCCTGTGGCACCTTATAGACTAACAGAAGTATTGGAGCATAAGCTTTCGTGGGTGAATACCCACTTGGTCAGGACATGCGTCTGATGAAGTGGGTATTCACCCACGAAAGCTTATGATCCAATACTTCTGTTAGTCTATAAGGTGCCACAGGACTCTTTGTCGCGTTTTACAGATCCAGACTAACACGGCTACCCCTCTGATACTTTTCTTCCTCAAGTAACTCATGTCACAGTTCAGGGCAACTGCACCTGTATTCCCCCTCTGTGGTTCAGCAAGGGCACTCCCTCTAAGATTCAGGCTCCCCTGGCCATCACCTCTCTTCAGTGGTGAAACAACTCGCTCCTTCTGACTAGGGTATTTCCAGGCTGCACAGTCCCCTGACTGTACAGTGGTATCTCAGCAAGGGACTCTGCCTAAGCAGGCCTGTTTACTTTCTCTTCAGAGATTAATAACAGAGTAATTGTCCACCATTATAAGGTACCACACAGTACTTCCTATGCAAGTCTCTTTTATTCTGAAGGTAAAAGCACTACAGAGAAATCATTAAAAACAATACAAGAAGTTACACATGTGATGATAAGGTTACCAGAGATCACCCCCAACACTAGTAGGGGTGCTGGCAGGAGCAGTCCTTCAAAAGCCCACTCACAGAGTTTCCTTGTGCTTTCAATATGATCACAGCTTCATCTCAGAATAAGCAGCCAGTCTTATGGGGCCTAAGTAGGCCCAGTCCTTCCAATCCTTCTCTAAGGATTGTGGCCCTCTGTGGACCAGGGGTCCTGTCCATTTGCTGGGTCAGGAAGAAGGCCAGGAGCCTGTTTAAAACCGGTCTATTTATCTAAAACCCCTTTTTGTTTGTTGGTCCCTGGGGAACCTGCTTTGAACTAGTATCTGCGGACTTCTCTAGGGGACAGCTCCAAAGGGCTCATAACTGGAGGTATTACATTATCATCCCCCTCCTTCTGGAGAAGTTGCATACAATTCCAAAATAAAACATACACAGTTGCATTCTGAATACAATGAACCCCAAAGGTATTAAACATAATTCAGTAAGGTTTAACTTAATTCAGTAAAGTTTATCTTAATTCCATAAAGTTTATCCAGGATATTGTCAGTCTGTCACTATACCTTTTTAAATAATAATAATAGTAATTAATTAAAAAAAAACAACCCAATCCATGTTGTTGGGATAGCAATATGCAGCCACAGTATGAGAGCCAGGGCAGCATAGTATGTGAAATGACTGTTCTGCTAAGGGGATAGTGGTCTGGTAACTGAGAAACATGGAATTTAGTCCTAAATTTCTCACAAATCCTCAGTCTATGTTGTCCCATCTTCCAGGAAGTTTCCATACCATGTAATCATGTTGGAAGATCTGCTGACAGAGCTGTACACTTGTGTGTGTGAGCAAGGGCGGCTCTAGGTATTTTGCCGCCGCAAGCACGGCAGGCAGGCTACCTTTGGCGGCTTGCCTGCGGGAGGTCCCCGGTCCCGCGGATTCGGTGGCACGCCTGCGGGAGGTCCGCGGGACCAGCGGACCCTCTGCAGGCAAGCCGCCGAAGGCAACCTGCCTGCAGCCCTCGCAGCGACCGGCAGAGCGCCCCCCGTGGCTTGCCACCCCAGGCACGCACTTGGCATGCTGGTGCCTGGAGCCGCCCCTGTGTGTGAGATGGGGTTGTAAGTGACTTTCCTCTTCTACTGATATTTCTCCAGAAAGGGAGGATGTGTTCAATCGCGTTCTCACCTTATACTCTCCCTCACTGCCTGACAAAATGACTGAGGAATATACCCTATTTTCCTATTAGAAGGGACTTGTTCAAATAGTACCTTCTTCAAGAGACCTGATTTACAGGATTTTGATAGAATCTCTGAGAAGATGTTTTACAAGAAATGTTGTGATTAGACTATAGTACAATGTGATAAAATAATGTTCTTCCAATTTCTCATAAATTGGATGGTGGTAAACTTCATCTTAAAAAATCAGCTCAAGGAGTACACTTTCAGTGCAAATCTTTCTGTTAATGGAAATACTATTTGTATTTCTTATTCACTGTTTACCTCACAAGAACATATCCAGAAATATAAATTGGCAGGGGTGGGGTGGGGAAAGAATCTGAAATATAATATGATGTTGTAAATTGTTTTACAAATCTTTGCTCTGTAAAACATTTTCACTTGTAATTTATTTTGCTATTTACTACATGAGGATTAAAACATTCACAAATCATAGTATGGAAGAGGAAAATATTTGGTTGCCTGATCCCATGTTTACTTAGACTTGTCTACACTGTGCCACAGTGCGAACTTGAGGGGTGTGAATTGTGGAGTACTCTGTAATTCACATCCCTCTATTTCACACTGCGGTGCTGTGTGGAATAGCCCTTAGTATAGTATTTAGAGATTATCATAGAATCATAGAATATCAGGGTTGGAAGGGACCTCAGGAGGTCATCTAGTCCAACCCCTTGCTCGAAGCAGGACCAATTCACAACTAAATCATCCCAGCCAGGGCTTTGTCAAGCCTGACCTTAAAAACCTCTAAGGAAGGAGATTCCACCACCTCCCTAGGTAACCCATTCCAGTGCTTCACCACTCTCTGAGTGAAAAAGTTTTTCCTAATATCCAACCTAAACCTCCCCCTGCTACCACTGAGAACAGTCTAGATCCATCCTCTTTGGAACCCCCTTTCAGGTAGTTGAAAGCAGCTATCAAATCTCCCCTCATTCTTCTCTTCTGCAGACTAAGCAATCCCAGTTCCCTCAGCCTCTCCTCATAAGTCATGTGCTCCAGCCCCCTAATCACTTTTGTTGCCCTCCGCTGGACTCTTTCCAATTTTTCCACATCGTTCTTGTAATGTGGTGCCCAAAACTGGACACAGTACTCCAGATGAGGCCTTACCAATGTCGAATAGAGGGGAATGATCACATCCCTCGATCTGCTTGCAGTGCCCCTACTTATACAGCCCAAAATGCTGTTAGCCTTCTTGGCAACAAGGGCACACTGTTGACTCATATCCAGCTTCTCGTCCACCGTAACCCCTAGGTCCTTTTCTGCAGAACTGCTGCCTAGCCACTCAGTCCCTAGATTATTTAAGTGTTGATGGTGTAGTTGGTGCTGTAGAGGACACAAATTAAAACTGCTTTCCCCCAAGTGGTTTCAATCTTAGGCCCCCTCCTGCTAGTGCCTACTCATTTGCCTTACCCTAAATACTTGAGTAGTCCTGTCATGTGTTTTTGCAGAAATGTCTTAAACACACAAGACAGAACTCACTGGGAGATCGAGAGGAAGTGTTAGATGTTAAATGAATACAGTAGAATCTTTCTAATCCACATGTTGCTGAACCACACACTTCAGAATGCTCAAGGGAAAATGAAGGTGTAGAGCAGGGGTCGGCAACCTTTCAGAAGTGGTGTGCCGAGTTTTCATTTATTCACTCTAATTATGGTTTTGCATGCCAGTAATACATTTTAATGTTTTTAGAAGGTCTCTTTCTGTAAGTCTATAATATATAACTAAACTATTGTTGCATGTAAAGTAAATAAGGTTTTTAAAATGTTTAAGAAGCTTCATTTAAAATTAAATTAAAATGCAGAGGCCCCCCCCCCCCGGTCTGGTGGCCAGGACCCGGGCAGTGTGAGTGCCACTGAAAATAAGCTTGTGTGCTGCCTTTGGCACGCGTGCCATAGGTTGCCTTCCCCTGGTGTAGAGTATAGGTCAAATCTTAAGCTTTTGAAATCAATGAGCGTAGTGCCCTTTGTTTTGATTTGACTCCTCTCTGATTCACTCCACTGGTGGAAGAATGGTCTTAAGGCATGAGACTAGGAATCAGATGTTCTAAGGCTTGTCACAGATTTCTCGTGTAATCTTGAGCAAGTCACTGATCCTCTGCCTTGGTTATTTCCTTCTGTAAAATGGAGCAAATAGTTATAAACCTCACAGGTGTGTGGTTAAGCTCCATTTATCAATGTTTGCAAAACAGTTAGAGATGCTTGGATGGAGAATGTTAGGGGAGTTAAAATATTTTTTATTTTATTACATAAAACAAGGTTGCACATTTTAAATAGTATTGTTACCCTTCTGACCCAAATGGTTAGTCATTATTCGGATCTTGTGGGTTGTTAGGAGGAGAAATTGATGATAGCCAGGTATTTCTTTGATGCAATCCTGTTTATTTATGAAGAGTACAAAGTCCTGTTTCCCTGAACACAGCAGGCATCAAACAGCAGGAGTCAGTTTTTTTGCTCACAGATCCAAGCCTCTTTCCAGCAGCGCACTGCCCAAAAGTGCACGCTCTCAGCTTTTTCTCAGGGTCAGCTACAAATGCTTCTCTGATTATGTCTGGTGTTTGCTTGCTGTCTTTTCTCTGTGCTTCTGTGATGTTTTTGCTGCTTCTCTTCCAGACACACAGCTGCAGTCTTTTCAATACCCTGCCCTGTATTTGTAATCAGACCCACATGAAACTGCCGGGGACTGCATGGCTCAGCCATTGCCTAGGCTTGCATGTGTGCTGATCCTTGGGCTGTGATATTCCATTATTTCAACTATCAGTGAATAAAGGGGCTTGTAATTATTCCCTCATTTACCCTGAATAGAAGATGGCTCTTACACCCAGCAGCTTCAGTGAGGTGTTGTGATTGCCCAGACCTCAGCATAACAGCATTAGGAAGGGTAGCATATTATTGCATGTGATGTAAGTAATAATCAAATATTCCATTAGAGATCAGTCCATGCAGAATTGGCAAGGTCTAAATCAGTGGTCCCCAAATTGTGGGACATGCTCCTTGGGGGCAGGGGGATGATAGAGGAGTGTTTGGAGGGTGCAGTGGAGCTTGGGCCAGCCCCCATGGGGGGATGGGGAGGAAGCACCCCCTAACCCCACTCTGTCCCCATCCCAGCTCTGACCTCAGCTGCAGCTCCACTCCGCCCCCTGCTCCACCCCCCCAGCTGAGCTCCGCCTCTAACCCCAGCTACTTCTCCATTCCCAGTTCTGTTTCCAGCTCCACCTTCAGCCCAAGCTCCTCTGCTGAGGAAGCCCTGGCTGTGCAGTAATGGAGGGGCGGGGGCACAGACAGATTCCATTACTGGTGAGGGGGGCGGGACAGGAAAACTTTGGGCACCACTGATCTAAATTATCTAAACCCAGGCCCCTTATTCTGGTGGGAAGGGGAGGGGGTAATAAACTTCTGCGTCTGATTCTTCTCTGAGTTACACTAGTGTAAAACTGATGTGAATGAGAATTAGGCTCCTCATCTTGGCAGTATTATTATTTTTTTATGTTCATGGGTTACTAGAACAATCATCTTCCTGTAAATCTAAGTTTCTGGTATTCAGACACTGCAGCTTTGGACTGTGAGATGGTCTTCACTTGTGGGGAGTGTTGCATAGTGGTTAGGGCTTAGGGAGTGGTAGGGGAGCCTGGGCCCTCCGACTTCACTATGCTCCAGCCCAGGGCCCTGTGAGAGTGACAGAAGGGTCTGACACCTGAGGAGCCCTTTAAGCCTGCCCTCCCTGGGCCATTTCCTACCACCTGCTATTATCCAGAGTTTGCAGTCTATCACAGGAGGCTGAGAGGAATGTGAGCTCACTGCTTGGCACCTCTTTGCATCTGGGCATGGTGTGGTAGCTCTCTGCCTCTTGGGGCAGTGGCTGCCTCCGCTTGGGCATTAGCCCTCCAGTCAGGTCAGTTACAAGTCTCTCCCTTTCAGGGGTAGTCCATAAACAAACCATGGGGCAGCAACGCAAATAAACTGAGTTAATAGGTGAGAGGAGGAAATGCCCTCTCAGGGTATAACAGAAGCAGGTCCTTCCTTTCCTCAAGGAGGAACCTTCAGGCAAGTAGTTGATGGAGAGAGATCCTGTCTTCCCTCAGCCCTTTTCTTGGGAGCTGCAAGGTAAAGGTCCTTTCTCTTACCTTCTGCTCCATTTTAACTCCTCCTCCAGTCTGTGCACCTCTTGCAGGGCAGGGCTGGCTGAGGCCAGAGCAGCTCCTTTCCCCCTTGTTGCCCAGTGTGGGGTTTATATACCCCATCACAGACCGGAAAAGATTCTATTTAGAATGTTTGTGCATAGTGTTTTTAATTTTTTTCATGTATGGACTTATACACAGTCACTGGACGAAAATCTGCATGTGGAATTCATATATCTCAGAGGAGAATTTTGCTGGGTGAACTTAACTCCTATATATATTAGTGTAATCTTTTTTTTTTTTAAATCCAGTTATATTTGTGTACCTTTAGGAGAGCAGAACTCCATATCTTCTGGTATAATGTCTGCTGAATGTTTTTAGGATGGAATTTGCTCTGGAATGCTATATTTCAAATAATACTGAATTTTTTTCATAGAGCCAGGGGTACATGGAAATGATTGTTCTGTGTCCCACCTCTTTAATTTTTTAATTTATAGTGGATGTTTATTCCACCCACTGGTATAGAGATTGTTCAGGTCATTTAGATCTTTTCCATGGTATAAAGTCAATGTGAGTTGTGCATGCAGAATTTGGCTCGGAGAACAAAACCTATGAAATTTTGGATGATATCCTAGCACATGCAGTAAGTTCCTTTAGGCTAAGCACATCAGGAGTTATTTCATGTTCCCCTCTTCTGTTGTCATTTACCACAATGGCCAATATGTCCAGTGAATAATTTCTTGTTGTATGAGATGATGCTGTAAGTCCAAAGGGGATCTTTTAATATTCAGACCAGATTCCATGTGCTTCCAATACTTTTTTACTTGTCAAGATGACTACATTTCAAATGTACTGCTAATGTTGCTTATAGAAAGGCAATAGCATCTGCGTGTTCTAAAAGGACACTGTCACAGACTCCCCTCCAAGTCACTAAGCCCACAGCCAATACAGGCTCACTATTAAGGTTCTCAGAGTGTCATAAACAGACATTCCAAGGTTACACCACAACAGTGCAAACGTATCAGCTTGTCAACAATTTTAAGAAGGAGCCTGTAGCTGCTGGGATTCAAACATTCACCTGATATCTCCACATTGGTAAGAGAGAAAAGATCTTCCGATAATAGATGAGTGTTGGTAACTAGTCTTTAGAAGGCACTGAGTACCCTTCTCAGATCTGAAGAAGAGCTCTGTGTAAACTTGAAAGCTTGTCTCTTTCAGCTTCAGAAGCTGATCCAATAAAAGACAATGTGGGTGAGATAATGTCTCTCCTTTAAACAGTTGCAAAGAGAATGATACATACAACATTTATTTTCATTATTTACAAGGCCAAACACAATAGAGAAGTGATTTCACTGAAAAGGCGCTACTGAAAACTAGCTAAGTAATTTATGTAATAGTTTAGGAAGCTTAGATACAAAATAAAGGTAGAGAGAGTATGCTTATTCCCATTTTCTTTGGAACTTTGTGGCATCTGAGTGCAGGAGATTAACAGGCTTCATGGCTTTTTATTAGGGCTGTCAAGTGATTAAAAAAATTAATCGCGATTAATTGTACTGTTAAACAATAACAGAATACCATTTATTTAAATATTTTTGGATGTTTTCCACATTTTTAAATTTATTGATTTCAATTTCAACACAGAATTCAAAGTGCATAATGCTCACTTTTTTATTATAAATATTTGCATTGTAAAAATAAGAGTATTTTTCAATTCACTTAATACAAGTACTGTAGTGCAGTCTCTTTATTGTGAAAGTTGAATGTACAGATGTATAATTATGCACAAAAACTGCATTCAAAAATAAAACCATGTAAAACTTTAGAGCCTACAAGACCATTCAGTCCTACTTCTTGTTCAGACAATCTCTCAGACTAACCAGTTTGTTTATGTAACTTTAGCGCTCTCGTGGCCAAGATGGAGTCTGCTCTGCAGGCAGCTCTGGCCAAGAGACAGCGCGCGCAGGAATGCAGCAGGAGAAATCCCTTCCACCTCAGGGGCACCTGTTCCAACCCCCTCAGAGTGAACACCCCCCCCCCCCCGGAAAAGTGCAATGGCTAGAACAAGGGAGATATTTATTGACAGAGGGATGAGAGGAGAAATACAACAAGGGGAGATATAGGGGGAGCAGTAAAACAGGGCTGCATCCAAACCAAGGCCCCAGAGGCCCAGTGGTAGCACAGTCTGACAGGGCAGACACTGAGCAATGTGTCTGCACACAGAGTTCAGGAGGCCTGAGCAAAGTTCCAGTCTGGTGGTGAGTCTTGGGTGCCCCTGGTCGTCTTCGGCGCCAGTGAACTCTCCCCAGCAAACCCCTCCAGTGCCCTCTCCTGCCGCTCTCTGCAAAGCCCCACAGAGCGACCACCTCCCCACTTAACTAGCTACAACCTCCCTCCTTGTTCCCAGTGCAGAGTCACAAGCCCCAGTACTCACAGCCCCACGCAGCTCTGGGCAGCCGTGATACTGGGTCCAGCTCCGGCCTGTCCTTCTTGGGCGATTCCCCCCGGCACAGGGCTCCTCCTGGCTCCTGTCCTGGGCTGTCCCTGATTGGGCCTGTCCTCCTCAGGCCTCAGGCAGGTTCTCCCTGGGGGGAGAGGGATAGCTCAGTGGTTTGAGCATTGGCCTGCTAAACCCAGGGTTGTGAGTTCAATCCTTGAGGAGGCCACTTAGGAATCTGGGGCAAAAATTGGTCCTGCTAGTGAAGGCAGGGGGCTGGACTCAATGACCTTTCAAGGTCCCTTCCAGTTCTAGGAGATTGGTATATCTCCAATTATTTCCTTTATTTCCTTTCCTTTCCCTGCTTCCTTCTCCAGAGCCTGCCGGCTGCTTCGCTCCCTCCCTGGAGCTCCAGCGCCTGCCCCCTGGAGTTTCCCTCTTTTTTCTTACTCTCCCCCTCGGGAAAGAGATTTAAAGGGGCCATGCTCTCTAAACCCCAAAGGGGTTACACTCACATGTACAGGAGATAATGCTGCCTGCTTCTTGTTTATAATGTCATCTGAAAGTGAGAACAGGCATTCACATGGCACTGCTATAGCCAGTCAGATGCAAGATATTTACATGCCAGATGCGCTGAAGATTCATATGTCCCTTCATGCTTCAGCCACCATTCCTGATGTCATGCATCTGTGCTGATGATGGGTTCTGCTCAATAATGATGCAAAGCGGTGCAGACCAACGCATGTTCATTTTCATCATTTGAGTCAGATGCTACCAACAGAAGGTTGATTTTCTTTTTTGGTGGTTCTGTAGTTTCTGCATCGGGATGTTGCTCTTTATAAGACTTCTGAACACATGTGCCATACCTTTTCACTCTCAGATTTTGGAAGGCACTTCAGATTCTTAAACCTTGGGTCGAGTACTGTAGCTATCTTTAGAAATCTCACATTAGTACCTTCTTTGCGTTTTATCAAATCTGCAGTGAAAGTGTCTTTAAAATGAACAACATGCTGGATCATCATCCGAGACTGCTAGAACATGAAATATATGGCAGAATGCGAGTTCAGCACAGAGCAGGAGACATACAACTCTCCCCTAAGGAGTTCAGTCACAAAATTAACACATTTTTTAATGAGCGTCATCAGCATGGAAGCATGTTCTCTGGAACGGTGGCTGAAGCATGAAGGAGCATACGAATGTTCAGCATATCCGTCATGTAAATCCCTACAAAAGTGCCATGGGAACGTCTGTTTTCACTTTCAGGTGACATGATAAATAAGAAGCTGGTAGCATTATCTCCCATAAATGTAAACAAACTTGTTTGTCTTAGTGATTGGCTGAACAAGAAGTAGAATTACGTGGACTTGTAGGCTCTAAAATTTTACATTATTTTTTTTTAGTGCAGTTATGTAACAACAAAAAAAATCTTAAGTTTATAAATTGCACTTTTGCGATAAAGATTGCACTACAGTACTTCTATGAGGTGAATTGCAAAATACTATTTCTTTTATAATTTCTACAGTGCAAATATTTGTAATAAAAATATAAAGTGAGCACTGTAAGCTTTATATTCTGTGTTGTAATTGAAATCAATATATTTGAAAATGTAGAAAAACAACCAAAAATAGTTAATACATTTCAATTGGTATTCTATTGTTTAACCGTGAAATTAAAACTGCGATTAATCATGATTCTTTTTTTTTTTCCAAATTGCAATTACTTTTTTGGGGTTAATCACATGAGTTAACTACGATTAATCGACAGTCTTACTTTTCATGGTTTCCACTCTTTACCTAACCCTCCTTTCTGAGGTATTGGTTGTATCGCCTTTTTACTAAACGGGCAGTCTTTAAAAATGCATCCTTAAGTTTTCATAGTTGATTCCCCCCAATCATGCATGAGAGAACAATGTCACTAACCTGGATTAATGGCCTTTTTTGTCCATTTTTTCTGCTATAAGGAGACTGCAGCTCTAATGGGTGTAGGTCTGAGATAGCTGACTTTCCTCTTAGAACCATTTGAATGCAAGTGCCTTTTCTTTCAACATGCTGAGCCTTGACCAGTAAGGCATGGTTTGTATTAGAAAAATGACATGTTGATGATGATGGATGCCAGCAACGGGTACAAATGTACGTGGTTAAATGGCACCTTTAAAATAAAAACAATTATTTCCATCTTTTCCTGTGTAAAACACACAAAGTGATATCTGCTACTGAATTTTGATTGTTCCAAGAACACTTGATTTTACAGATCCAAAATTAGCATAACAATTTCATGAAATATTTCATACTTGTAATTATATGCCCTATTTAAGCATGTATAACTTTTAAAGCAGAACTCTACAAACATAGATTGAATTCTTTTTAATAGAGGAAAGGGAGAGTAAAATAAATGTATCTTTTAGTAAGAAGCTTAGCATATTAAGGATGTTTCTTTTATCTGATAGAGTTCGGTATTTTTTTTTAAGTAGGGGATGAAGCTGGGTTGTAGTTGATCAGTTGTCATAAAGCATAAAACTTCTCAAAAATTAAATGCAGGAGGAGCCTAATTTTTTCACTTGTTTTTCAGTGGCTGAAATTGAGCTTTAATTAAAATTAATCTCTTGAGGAACTTTTCAAAAGTAAATACAGGGCAACAGTGTGGCAGGTTAAACAAACCTGTTCACTTGCCTGCTGCATTCTAGCAAGTGGATATGATACTGTATTTGCATTTTCTGTGTACTTCATGCATCTATAAAAAGTTCATTATTCTGCCACTTCACAAGAAAAATATAGGTGTGAAATCCTGGCCCTATTGATATAATGGAAGCTTTGCCATCTCAGGTCAGAATTATACCCTAAATATATAGCTGGGATAGTATGACTTTCACACACACGTGTGCAACTATGATCTATAACAAAGCTAGTAGGTCTAATTTTAGCCTTGAGAGTATACTTTTAATAGGTTTCCTGTTAGGAAAACCCAGCCAAACTGCTATTTCCTGCTGTTAATATAATCAAAATAGCTATCTAAAAGAGGTGTTTGAAGTTTTTATTTTTAATGTGTTAAGACTGTACTAGAGCATACAAATTTGACCCATATTTAAATATAACATTTCAGCAGTGCAAAAATAGAAGGGCCTGGAAAAATCTATCCTAGTAGAGCTGAGCAATTAAATATCAATAACCCAGGTGATAGATAAAGTACAAAAGAACCCATGGAAAAGATAAAGTTTGTTGGGTGGCCAAATTCATTTACAATGGAGGCAAAATGAATCTTGCCTTTTAAATTTAACTATGGCCTAAATAGGTTAATATGTATTCCCATCACTTAAATTTTTTCTGTAATACTGATGAGAGTTACAGTTAGGATGCTGAACATCAGGTTGAAATCACATGCTGAAATACCCAAATCAAATTTTATCATAATTTTACATTGTACTGTACTACATTGCAAATTTTAAAAATAATCACACTATATAATGTACCAAATTGCTAACAGTCTCATTTTATCTGTGGACTTCTTTCCAATAATGATATAAAACAGGCACGCTGTTAATTGCATATAGCTTAAGAACTGCTGTTGGAAGGGCCAATTTCTATTTCGAAAGACGACTAACAGCAATTCATAATACACTTGAGAGATGATTAACAAGTTAAAAGTTTGATAGTGCTTTGCATAAAAGGATTAAAATGAAAGACAACAAAAAGTTTAGGGGAAAAAACTCTCTTCATGTGTTCTTTTGACTCAAAAGTTGATGTGGTAAAATAGGTTTGTTAAGACTATGCATACAATTTTCTATTTTCATGGCAAAGGGTTGTCTGTCCCTCTTTAAGCCCTTAGGGGAACCTCTGTTGTGATGTGGGGTTTTCAAGGGCATGGCTTAACATTTACCACCTGTGGAAGGCTGGATTTACCTTCTACCAGTCTACGAAATCTTTCTGAGTTTGGCCTGAAGTCACTGGCAGAGCGGCATGAGTTGTTTTGTTCCTATTGAAAGTAAAGATGCTGCCTAGAAAGAACATTTAGCCTACATGGACCTACAGAGCAGTAGATCAGGTCAAATTGTAGTGCAGAGGTGGCCAAACTTACTGACCCTCTGAGCCACATACAACAATCTTCAAAAGTTCGAGAACCGGGGCACATCTGTTGGAGCTTGGGACTTCAGCTCCGTGGGAGGTGCCGGCTGGGGTTTGGGGCTTCAGTCCACTGGGAGGCGCCTGATGGGGTTCGGGGCTTCAGCCCCACTCCCGCTGAAGTCCCGGCAGGTATGCCCAGCGGGGCTGAAGCCCCGAGACCCTCCTCCCCACTGGGCAGAAGCCCTGAGACCCTCCTCCCCACTGGACAGGAGTCTCTACCCCACTGCAAGGCAGAGGTCCCGAGCTCCCCACACCCAGTCTGGTAGGTGGAGCATGGGAGGGCTCTGTGAACAGCACTTTAATGGTAAAAGAGCCGTATGTGGCTCACGAGTCACAGTTTGGCCACTCCTGTTCTAGTGTCTCACATAACTGTACAGAAAGCTGACCATTTGCCCAATGATCTTAGCTTTAATAAAGTATTACAGATATAACACATTGCTGTTGCATTTTAAGCATTTAGGAATTGCAGTGGCTGTTTTCTTTAGCACTTGTATGGCATTGCATCAGTAGCATTGCACTGAAAGTCATTGAAGATTTCCTTTAAATATGCAGTTGAGTCCTTTACTTGCTATTTTGTCTTGACCTTATCTAAAGTAAGTGGTGTGCATGTAGCTTTTTAAAAAAAGCAGTCACTGGTTGCCTTCTCCTGCAGTTTTTTCCCTGTATTGATTCTGGGCACTTGCCAGTCTCTGTTTCCAGTGATGACCCAGGACATCTTTCTAATTTTTATTCTTTATTGTCTTGTCCTCTAACTCTGCTTTTTGGCATTCATATATGTGCTATAAAAACAAAAAGCCAGACATCCTTTTTTTTTTTCTCTTTTAAAGAAATGGCAGTATATGAATTTGTCATTACAGAATTCTTTATCACTAAATTTTTCAATATTGTTTTTATGCATATTGCATCTCTTGAAGAAAGCAGTTAAAAGATTGAATGGTACTGTAAATATATAGAATTTGGTTTGATTTTTCAGTTTTCAGAAATTGAAAACGACTGGCTAAATATAACCTGACTAGTTTTTAATAAGCTTTTCACTGAGATTTTGGTGTGGCATTATCGGTCTTTAACTCCTGTTTTCATTTTGTCATGTGATCACATTTTCTATGAATATTCCACATTGCAAATGAAGGGGTGATTGCAACGCAGTCAGGCATACCTGTGCTAGCGTTAATCTAGCTCATGCAGTAAACAGTGGTAGTGAGGACATGTTGCATGCTTCAGCGCAAGCTAGCTTCCCCCGTCGAAGACTTCCAGGGACCTGAGTACATACTTGGGCTGCTGGCCTGCACCAGGGTCCATAATGCTTGTAACGGGGCGCAACTTACCACTGTGGCGCCTCTTGCTGGCATCCCAGGAATTAGCTCTCGGCCCTTCCTGTCCACCTTCAGCTAGTGGTGTCACACCTCCGTCACTGCTGTCTCCACTCTTTGGACCCATGTCGCTCCCCAGACCACAGCATCCTCTGCTGGGCACGGCCCTCCAGCTGTGCCCCACTCCACTTTCTCTCCCCTCCTCTTCTGTGGTGGCTGACGGTCCTTAGTCCAGCCCCTCACCTCAGCAGCCAACTGCAGTCCAAGGTCCAGCCCCTGGCCTCAGGGGCAAACTGTAGCTGTTTTAGTTCTGTCTAATATTTACTGTATTTTCTATCTTTGATATGACAATATTTATTTACTGAGATAAAAATGTGAATATTCATGTGGCAAAGGGTGAATTGGCTAGACTATTCAAATGGAAGGTAATTTTATTTGTTGTTAATGGCTTACTTGTAAGATTTTTTCTTTGGATATTTGTTTAATTGAAATTGGCTGTTCCCTAAACTCCATTCAGTATCACAAGTTAGCTATTTTACATGGTGAAAACACTTCAGGTAAAACTTATATAATTTATCGTGTTTCCTTTAGTTGGAATCTAATGGCAAAATTTGTAACTCAGTTTCTTTTATAAGTCTCTTATAAGACTGCTCATCAAATTAATTTCTGTCAAACAAGATGTCTCACTTTGGGGGATAAATTAGTTTGTGAACAATGTAAATATTTACATGCGATTTCCAGTTAATCATTTCTCCAATTTATCCATGCCTACTGTTTCTCCCAGGAATGCATTCTGTTGCTAGTCTGACAGGGGGCTAGAACCAGCCTGATCCCTCTTTGGCTCGGGACTAACCTCAGAGATGAAAGTAAGCCGGTACGGTCCAGTATGGCGTACTGGCAAGAGCTGGTACGCCGTGCCGGACTGGACCGGCTTCCCCGGCGGTGATTTAAAGGGCCCAGAACTCCGGCCACTGCGGGAAGCCCCAGGCCCTTTAAAGTGCCAGCGCCAGAGCTCCGACAGCGGGGCTTGGGCAGCGCTTTAAAGGGCCCGGGGCTCCCCACAGCAGCCGAAGCCTCTGGCCCTTTAAATCACCACCGGAGTGCGGTTGCCAAGCTTGGCCAGGAATGTAAAGGGCCTGGTGCTCCGGACGCTGCGGGGAGTCCCGGGCCCTTTAAATCACTGCCAGAGCTCCGGCAGCAGGGCTTGGGTGGGAATGTACAGGGCCCAGTGCTCCAGCCGCTGTGGGGAGCCCCGGGCCCTTTAAATCACCAACGGAGCTCCAGCAGCGGAGCTTGGGCAGTGCTTTAAAGGGCCCGGGGCTATCCACAGCAGCCGGAGCACCGGGCCTTTTAAATCACCACCGGAGCCCAGCTGCCGGGCTTGGGCAGGAATGTACAGGGCCCAGTGCTCCAGCCGCTGTGGGGAGCCCCGGGCCCTTTAAATCACTGCTGGAGCTCCGGCAGCAGGGCTCGGACAGTGCTTTAAAGGGCCTGGAGCTCCATGGTGGCCCGAGCCCGGGCCATTTATTTTGCCCCTTAGCCCCGGGGCTCCCAGCCACCTCTGCAGCTGGGAGCTCTGGGGTGATTTAAAGGCTCTGGGTCACCTAGCCACAGCCAGAGCCCCAGAGCCTTTAAATCTGTAAAGGCCCCACCTCTTCCGCTTGAGGCCATGCCCCCACTCAGGACTGCGACGTACCGATAAGTCCTTTCAGTTACTTTCACCCCTGGCTAAGCCCCACCTCTTTGGATCAAATTCTGCCATGCTTTACAATAATATAGTGACTCCACTATTTTACCTCAAGTAACCAGCAAAACTGGCAACTTACTTAATTAGGTTTCCTTGGCTTTTCCTTGGGAATTTGGATGAGGATGTTTTCTCTCTTCTTTATGGCACTTGAGGAGGCATGCTCTCAAAATTGGATGACAAAATTAAGGCAAAGCTAAGAAACCAACCAAGTCTGTAGGAAGTGGTCAGCCTGCTCTTCCCTGGTTCTTTCATAGATCTCAAGATATTATCCATGCAGCACCTAGTACATGGCGCCTCTTCCTGATGTGGTTTACTGTGCCTCAATCTTTTCCATCTGTGCGCCTCAGGTTCTCAATATATAAAATGAAATAATGATACTTATCCTCCTTTCTAACTTTAGTTATGCTCTATGCTTTACGATAGTTGGATGTTGTTACCAGATTTGCCCATTACTTTGGGGTACGCTCATTTACTAGGGTTACTTTTCTGGGGTGGGAGGGTTCTGTAATTCTGTCAATGTACTGCTTGTGTCACTTGAGTTCTCATACGGAGCTCTACTTCTCCCTTCTGCAAGTTCCCTCCCAATGGAGCTATCCTGCAGGACCTAGGTTCCCCAAGGCTGGGTTCCTCCAGCCCCAGAATCAGTGTGTGTCTGAGAGGACTGGGTCAATCAGCACTCCCAAGCTGACTCCTTATATGTCACTGGACTCAGCAGGCTGGGTTGAGCAGCACTTCTAAGCTGTCACCCTCCTATGCCACAGGTTCAGCACATCCCTAGCCCCACTTTCATGTTACAGTTGTTCTGCTAGCAACCCACTTGATGAGCAAACCCCATCAAATTTTGTGGTGCTGCAGGGATCTTTAGCTTAGGTAAGAGAAGCCTTGCTGCAGAGGAAGCCAAAAACACAAGAGAGAGGAAGGGAGGGTGGGAAGTAACCAGCTTAACAATAAAAGTTATTTATTGCCAGGTAATAACCATGCAAGGAGTGCCAAACAAACAAAACAGTTACAATATTAAATCTAGCTTAAATTTCATTTCAAAAGTCAGGTTTAGAAAACTATACCTGATCTCACAAGTCAGGGTTAGAAAGTTATACCTAGAGTAGGAAAAAAAAACAGAGGGGGGGGGCGAGGGAGTTGGGTTCTCACCACTCTGGGAAGCTTGAATCGAACAGGGGTCCTAGGTGGTGGTGGTGGTAGCTGAGGGTCCGGAGTGCTGGAGACAGGCAGAGCCCCCAGCATGATCAGTCAGGAGAAGATGAAGGCCCAATGGAACTGATGCAGATTTTGGATCCAGGCATCAGCACTCCTATTGGGGGGAGGGATAGCTCAGTGGTTTGAGCATTGGCCTGCTAAACCCAGAGTTGTGAGTTCAATCCTTGAGGGGGCCACTTAGGGATCTGGGGCAAAAATTGGTCCTGCTAGTGAAGGCAGGGGGCTGGACTCAATGACCTTTCAAGGTCCCTTCTAGTTCTAGGAGATTGGTATATCTCCTATTATTATTATTATTATTATTATATATCAGAGCACTTACTTGAGTGTGTGTAGGGATTTTTTTTGTAGGGAAACAACAATGGTTCAAGGGAGAACACTAGATTTGTTTATGGGTAAACTGATGGCTCAAGGGAGTAGACCAGAGTTGTTTTGTTCAGGCTAGACGATAGGAACTGATCATTCCTGGCTATGGGCAGTGTTCCGTCAAGGGAGCTCACAATGCAATTAGGCAGCTTCCATATTTGGGTTACCAATAAAGGATTTATTACTAGAATTGGTCTGATAACTACTGAGCTGGGTGTGTGCAGGCGGGTTCATTAACATCTGGAGCAGAGATCCCCCATCATGCAGTGCTTCCCTGCTTTTCTGGTCCCAGAGTTCAGTGCGGCTCTTGCCTTGGAATCTCGGTTCTCAATTCTGTATGCTAATGGAGAAGCCTCCCTGCCCCATCTTCGATGCAAATGAGGCTAGGGGAGTTGCCTTAATGCTGTCACCCTTGTCAGGAGGCGTTTAGGTGTGTCTCCCACTGCCTTTTCCTTGCTTTTTGTAAGTCTTTCTTCTGATTGGTTTTGGTTCGAGCACAGGCTGCGGGGAGGGTGGGCCCTTCATGAGTCAGAAAGGCTGTATACTGCGCCCTGGTTCCCCAAGAACACAGAGCTAATAGGTAACAATGTTAAAACTCTACATCTGCCCTAAGTATTATACCCTTCTTTCTGGTGGACTATTAACCCTAGTTAATAATAACGGTATCTTAATTCTTTTTCTCAAACCCTCAAGACACACTCTACTAATCAAATAAAATGTGTGATGTTATTGCTTTAACTCTAGAATGTTGATTAGGCTCTTTTTTCTGTGTTATAAATCTTATAAATACATAAAACACTTTTGTTCTCCTATTTCTCCCTGCCCTGCAATGTGAACCAGCCTGTATAACATAGCTTGTAAGTTTTTTGAGGCAAAGTCACACATTTTTATTTGTCTGTAAAGTACAGGCACATTTTTGGTGTTCTGTTAATAATAAATGGAGATTTTTCTGGCCAGTTCCTTAAAATCCAAAGGGTAAGGAAGGGAACACTTTTCACAGAAGACCATCAACATTTGTATCAAAATAACTCCCTTTGTTCTCTACTACTCAGCAGCCAGACGAAAGAACGTATCTAAAAGGCTGATTGCTATGTAACAGAGTTTATACCTACCTTTGAGGTTTTGGATCTGAAAGTGTAACTCTTCTTAAATACATTAAAACATCTGACCAGATCAGCTGTTCTGCTATAGACCAATAAAGGATATTTTTCATATGATAAACTGTGTTTAGGTATGTAAATATGTATAATTAGAAAATGGTTCAAGGAGGAATAATTCACTGCTGTTTAAATCTGAGGGTAGAATTAACAGACAGGGATAGTATGAAGAAAGGCCCACACTGAGATTTAATTACCATTGTTTTATTCACATTGCATATATGAATCCAATGGGGAGTTAGGTGCCTACATGCTTTTAGAAATCCCACTGGATTCCTACCTACGTCTTTAAGTGCCTAAAATACCTTTGAAAATCTGGCCCAGTGTGGTTAGTCTCATTTGCCTGGAGACAGAGTATGGCAGACAGAACCTGATAGGAGAAAATAATTTTATCATATGAAGAAAAAATGTTCATTCTTTTTATCATCAGCTAGTTGTAGCAATTGTTATTTAACAAATGCCATCTTGTCATATAATAATTGTGCTGTAATATACAAGTTTTCTGCCTGATCATGCTAATTACTTGTGCATATCTTTTTGTTCTTTCATTAGCTCTATGGCAAAATAGCTTTTAATAAGTATAGTGGTCACACTTAAAATGGATATTTCATTTTTAGAGCTATTACTGGTTCCAGCATCATTTTGGGAATATCAGTCAAATCAATAGATGTTTTCAAAAGTGAGTGAATTTTTCAAATCTGACCAGTGGAAGTAAGACTTGTACTTAACTGTAGGTTGTCTACACTTCCATTAACGAGCAAGGGTAAACCACATCCAAATATTAATTTAAGATGTCAGTGTTTTAGGGAGTAAAACCACCTCAAGCATCCCAGGTGAGTAAATGCAACTTCTCCAATGGCAAAATTGGAATTTTTTAAAAAAGGTATATTAATAAAAAGTGTCTCAAACAACCACATATGAAATGCATAGTTTCAAGAAGAACAAAAGTCTCGCACATTCTCTTTTTGTTTTCTTTGTTGTTCTTCTCTCTGCATCTCTTCCTGTCTCTGTTCCTTCTCTTTTCTTTGCCCTCTCTCTCTCTTTCGCTCTTGACCATTTACCTCCTTACTGGATATGAGAGCAGACTTCAGTAATGTCAGGTGATTCCTGGCAGTTTTCCTCATACTTGTACCCTTTGCCATCTGATTTTGCTGAGGCATCAGACACCTGGGAAGGGGGAGCTATAGTGCTTGTTGGGCCATGTTGTACAGTTTGTACAGGGTGACTGGTAATAATTTGGCCAAGATTGAATTTTAGTCATATCCACTGCTAATCTGTTTTTGAATATGGTGGCATTACATGAGCACATGGTTGTATGGCTAGGAGCACTGAGAGTTAAAGAAGACATTTGGGCATGGAGATATTTTACTATTCAAATATAATAAACCTTACTATTTAGAAAAATTAAGACCTTTAAACAGGGATCTTGGATGTGTGGGCTGTTACACCCTCCTGGCAGTCTTATTTTGAATTGCCAACGCTCTTGTGGGCAGAGAACACAGAAGAGAGAGAGAGAGAAGCAGAGAGGAAAAAGCAAGAAAGTTAAGTGATATCCTTTGAGCACAGCATGACCTTGGTAAAAGCTAGAGAGAGTGAGCTTTTGAGTCTGGTGTTGGCTAAAGAAGCATGGGACTGTAAACTAAGGAACTACTCATTTTGTTCTTGGTTTCTCCTGTGTTTTGAGAAGCAGGACTTTGTACATTCCTTGTGTATAAACAAGACTGCATCAAAGCAAGTACCAGACACCATCAATTTCTACTTCTGACTAGAACATCCCCAGGGACCCGAAACTTGATTAGCTTCTGGTGTCAAAAAGGGGCAACAATAATGTTGTGTGTCCTGAAATCAAACCATGTCTCCTTTTATATCTTTATTTATAAGAAACACTTGTTGGATGACAAACACGAAAATTTATTTATATTACCATTTACAAACATGAGCATGGAACAGAAACGATATTCAGGAAATCATGGATAAATCAAAAATAGATGAACAAATTAGGCTAGTTTAATCCAAAGGTCTAGGTACTTATGGCATTTATCTCAGTAATTATTACTTATTTTTGTTTTGGAGGTGCCATGAGGCCTCAAGTGAGATCAGAGTATGCCATTGTGCTAGTCACTGCAGGTAAAAGTAAGATCCTCCCACTCAGAGACTATACCGTAGTCTAAATAGACAAGACAGAGAAAAGGTGTGAGGAGAAACTGAGACACCAAGAGGTGGAATGACTCATCCAAAATCACGCAGCAGGTCAGTGACTGATCTGGTAATAAAACACAGGTGTTCCAGCTCCCGGTCCAGCCCCTTTCCACTAAATCAAATTGCATTTCTGTTGGTGTCTGGACATCTCATGACATTAGTGATTTTATCCCACAATACCCTGGTGCAAAAGGAAAGTACTGTCCCCTTTTTATAGAGGCATGGAGACTGAGTTGTTCAGGGCTACACAGGAAGTGTGTGATAAAGTCAGGAATTGAGCCCAGACCTGCTGGAATTTCCTTAAGCACAAGATTACTCTTCATTGTCAAGATTCAGGATAGAGAAAACCTTTTCTGTTCTCCAGTACTTATAAACAGATATGCGACTCATTTCACCAGCCTTATAGTACTGGTAAAATGAAGCTTCAAGAAACTGAGAAGAGGGTGATGCGTTTAGGGCAGAATTCTACTCACATGTGATTGTCATTGAAACTAAGGGGTTTGCCATGAGCAAGTATCTGGGGAATAATTTAATCTTGAAATGTATGTAAAGAAGAAGTGGGAAACTGGAAATCTTTTTATAACATCTTTATAACCTCCTATTCTTTATAATGGGGGTACTAAGTTTCTTCATGGTGCCAACCCCCAGGTAGTTGGATAGTTATTTGAAAACTTTTGGGTGTCATGTTTATAATAGTAGGCTTAGCGAAGTAGGAAACAAATCATGATATCCCCCAATTGCTGAGACCTTATTCCTTTTCTTGATGTTAAGCCACTTTGACAGCCAGGAAGCAGTGGAGATTTAATTATTAAGAAACTGTCTTGGTCTTTTTTTGAAATATTACTTTAAAATTACTCAACCAATCAAATTAATAACCCCTCCTTACCCAAATGGTAAATGCTGACAGTATGGAATTTCTATTAAATTTATATTCCTGGCAGCAACAGAGTGCCTACAGCAATTGAAACTTTGTTTTAGGCATTGAAGTTTCATACTATTATGATGTTTCTATAGAATCATTTATGTAATTGCTTGAATTGCCCTTCCTCACATACAAACATTAACGCAAGGATATAATATAATAAATACTTTCCTGTTTTATGTAACGCCTTTATTTGATGCTATCAAAGCATTTTACAGACAGCTGTAGGTTATAACTATTATTTCTATTTATGTAGTTCCCAGATTGTTTGGAGACAAGACCCTTTCCCCGAAGAATTTACTGTTTAAGGTTCTGATCCGTCAGCCGAATTCTGATGGACTGACCCTTGCACCTACACACATCCTTCAGTGCAGCTCTGTGCGTGAACAGGGTTTGACCTGTTCAGATCCAGTGGCAGAATCTGGCCTAGATAAGAATCTTAACATCTTGAAAAAACAAAGATTGCTTCTCTGTAATTGGGGTGGGACACAGGTAGGCAGGCATGTATTATTATGTCTATTTTACACAGGGGGAAGCTGAGACAGAGATGTTAAGTGACTTTTGTTCCATGGTGCCTGAGCAAATCAGTAGCAGAGTCTGGAACAGAAATAAAGAGGCCTAAGTCCTACTCCCGAGTTCTGATCAGTAGCCCACACTAGAAGCACTATACAGTAGAACCTTGGAGTTACGAACACCAGAGTTACAAACTGACCAGTCAACCACACACTTCATTTGGAACCAGAAGTAGGCAGTCAGCCAGCAGCAGAGACAATTTAAAAAAAAAAAAAAAAACAAACCCCCAAATACAGTACAGTACTGTGTTAAATGTAAACTACTTTTTTAAAAAAAGATGTAAGCAGCATTTTTATTTTGCATAGTAAAGTTTCAAAGCTGTATTAAGTCAATGTTCGCTTCAGTTGTAAACTTTTGAAAGAACCACCATTATGTTTTGTTCAAAGTTACGAGCATTTCAGAGTTATGAACAACCTTCATTCCCAAGGTGTTCATAACTCTGAGGTTCTACTGTGCATCTGCTGCAGCATCTCCCATTGAAGAAAGAGATTTGTCCTGTTGACTTCCAGTCATTTGGGAAGTGACTGATGTACAGTATATCAAAGATATCTACATAACCCCTATACGGCCATTTGGGGCTGACTTCGGCCCAGTGTAAAATAATATCCTCTTGATGTGCTTCCTGACCAGAGAAGCATAATGGAAACTGTGGAAAGCCTGAGAAACACAGTTATCTATTGTAGACATAGTATGATCCATATCCTTTTTTCAATTTTCTTTTAGCCAAACTAAAAAGGAATTCTTTTCTGTGATAGCTAATAAATATTTTATTCCCAGTTTCTAAATACTTTCAATTTGTAATGTGATTGTTCTTATTACTAGCACTTGGAGTATATTACATAAGATTGTGTGTTTGGATCTGCCCATATTTTGTCTTTATTCAAGGTTATCTTGTTGATATGTAAAGATACTTACTGGTACTGTACAACTAATCTATGAATTAATTAATTGCTTAGAAGAACTTGATCTGATTTGTAAGGATAAGCCCTGCTAAGCTTTGTAGTCAAAGTGAATAATGCTATATAAAGTACACTGAAATATAAATTGCAGACACTAATTACTGCAAAATAATAAAAATGTGCCCAATAATCATTCTGTAAATGAATATGTTAATTAGCACTGTTTGAATGAAGGTATTAGATAGCTAAAGCACAAACAAATGTTTACAAATAAGTAGCTGAAATTCTCTCTGCATATAAAAATAGGAATACGAGGATTTTATTCTAGTAATATGGCATTCTTTTTATTTGTGCACAGAATCAGATTCAGTGATATTACATAGGCAGATAATATACTGTTGCTTTGCCTAACAAGAAATACTGCAGGAGAGGGTAGCCTTTATTTATATTGGTCTGTGTTAAACCACAGCCTCGTGAGTGAGTCCGTCTCCTATGTTGCTGTAATTTTAAGGTCAGTGGGGTGAGAGTCACCCTGAGGGATTTTCTTAGGTTTGGAGAGACATGAAGAACAAATACAATGACCATAGTTAGAAGTAAGTAATTTTGTCTGTATTATAAGTTAAGTTACAATCACACATACATATACAAAACCTGAGAGAGTCCATGCAATAGCCAATGCTATATTCCTATTCACATACCCAAAGATATTGTAGAGTTGGGTGCATCACAGTACCTAGACACCTGTGGCTGGCCAGTGCCAGCTGACTTGGGCTTGCGGGACTCGGGTTGCGGGGCTGTTTCATTGCTGTGTAGACATCTGTGCTTGGGGTGGAGCCCAGGCTCTTGGACCCTGCGAGGTGGGAGGGTCGCAGAGCTTGGGCTGCAACTTGAGCCTGAAATCTACACTGCAATGAAACAGCCCCGCAGCCTGAGCCAGCTGGCACAGGCAGCCACAGATGTCTAGTTGCTGCATAGATGTATCCTGTATAGTTAAGTTGAAATCTAACGGGCCTCAGCCTGTAGGCCTTGCTTACAGTCTTACTTGGCTTATATAACTAATATACACCTACCACTCATAAATTGATTATTCTTAATCACAACAATAAATCCTCTATTAAATGATTAAATAAAATGATTGGCTACAAGAGTATGCAAAAAATGTTTACTATGGCTCTATTCCTGCAAATTGCCCTGTCCCACTTGGGCTTATTCCTGCACTCAGGCAGGGTTCCACTGAATTCCATTCTGATCTCCAGTCAGTGGGACTCCACATGGTACTCGTGGCGGAATTCTGTGCCACTGCACATGCGCAGAATTCGTGTCCCAAGCAGATTTCTTTGCTTTCCCACAGAAAAATGACTTTCTGACAGAAGCAAAGGGAAGCTGCAAGAGCAGTCATGCACCACTCCCTAGCTATGCAGGTACATCATTTCAGACATCCGGAGCAGCCAGCAGCGAGGTAAATCACTGCAGGGCTGGGGACACCCAAGACAGTGGCTCCTACCCTGAGCCAGGATCAGCTGCTAGTCCTGGCTGGGCTGGAGGCAGGAGAAGATGGGACTTCCTCTTCCCCTGCAAGGAGTGGCTGGGGATGGGTCTAGGGTGATCAGATGTCCTGATTTTATAGGGACAGTCCCGATTTTTGGGTCTTTTTCTTATATAGGCTCCTATTACCCCCAACCCCCGTCCCGATTTTTCACATTTGCTGTCTGGTCACCCTAGATGTATCAGACCCACAGGCGCCAAATTCCCCTCTGCCCAGTGGGTGCTTGATCGTTCCCCGCCTCTGGCTCCCCTGCCCCGCCTCCATTCCACTTCTTCCCCAAAGTCCGCGCCCCTGCCCCACCTCTTCTCCGCCTCATCCTCTTAGTGCGCTGCATCCCTGCTCCTCCCCCTCCCTCCCGGAAAGTCGTAAGCGCTGCCAAACAGCTGTTAGGTGGTGGGAGGATGGGAAGCGCTGGGTGGGAGGGAGTGGGAGGAGCGGGGATGCGGTGCGCTTGCGGGGGGGAGAAGGAGGCGAGGAGGGGGGAACTTGGCTGCTGGTGGGTGCAGAGCACCCGCTAATTTTTCCCCGTGAGTGCTCCAGCCCCGGAGCACCCACAGAGTCGGTGCCTATGTGTCAGACCCACCTCCAGAAACCTCCCCCAGCTGCATGTAGCTCAGCATCCTCCCTTGCTTCCTGCTCCCATCGTTCCCCAGCTGCGGGGGGAGGGTCACTATATGGGGAGCTGCTCCCCCATCCGCCCAACCCCTGTACATCTGGACCTCCCATACCCAGACCCCCGACCAAGCCTCACACCGTACACCCAGAACCCCCATAGTCCTCCGTACCTGAACCCCACCCCTGCTTGAACCATACCCCACTCCATACCTGAACCTCAACCACTGCATTTGGAGCCCTCCTGCACCTAGACCCCCTGCCTCTGGACCCCTACGCCTGCACCCAGATGACCCCCCACTGAGTTCCCTGTAGTCAAACCCCACCCTGATGAGCCCCACCCCTGCACCATCCTAGGCCCCACATCCAGACCCCACCCCACTGACCCCCAACTAGCTACATCCAGACCCCCACCCACCAAACCCCACTTCCCCAGCACCCAGACCCCTCTGCTGAGACCCCCACACCCTGACCCCTCCACTGAGCCCCAACCACTTTTACCTGGAAGCCCCTGCAGAGTCCCATTGTCCCTGCACCTGGAACTGCCCCCCCCAACGAGCCTCTGTGCATCCAGATCCCCCACACCTAGACCCCCCACTTCGCTGCCTGCACCCAGATTGTCCTACACAGAATCCTCTAACCACACGCCTGGATCCCCCCACACTGAGCCCCTCCACACTTGGATCCTGCCTGGTTGAGCTTGCCTGCCCCACACCTGGGGCCCAGGTCTTGTGATGTGTCAGGGTCAGGTGCAGCTTCAACACTGAGTCCGTATCTCCAAGGGTGGGGAGTGGAGAGGCTGCAGGGTGATTTCCCACCTTTGTACAGCCAGTGACCTGTGCTCCCCACTGCCATGCTGAAGCCTCTGCATTTTCTATTGACAAATAAAACTTGCAAAATTTTAAATTGTGAGCAGAATTTTTATTTTTTTGGCACAGAATGCCTTCAGGAGTAACATGGGAATTTACAGAACTGGGGCCTAAGCTAGTAGTTTGGATACTAGGAATTGCTCAGGAGCCTATACACTTTTCTTTCCAAGATCTGATAATCTTTTAAAATACCGTTTTTTGTTGGAGAATTTCAGGTCTGAGACCCTAACTGCTATAGTTCCTCACTGCAAAGAGAAACTAAAGAAATTTAAATCAGCAGGTCACATTTCATTGCATATAACTGAATCAGTTTAAAATATATCACATAATCTTCAGTTTATATTTACTTCATCATTTGACATTTTCCTTTTATTTCCTAGGCATTTACATTTTTCAACCTCCTTTTTTCTTTTAGGATATTTCTGTCCCTTTGGTAGGTTGTTTTTCAAACGGATGTCTTCTGTCTTTGTTTTCTTTGTTTAAAATTTGTTCATAATCCATTTTTTTCAGGTTGCACACTTTCCTATTTGTGTTTCTTCCATTGTCTGCATGCGTGTCTGATCACATACATACCAGAATCCCCAAAACTACTGGGATCTTTTATAGTTTGTTTTAATTAGTGTCAGCATGAGAGGCAAAAAGTGAACAATGCCTAGATGTCTTTGTTTGAAGCCAGTAATTTAATTTTGGCCTTATTTTCACGTAATTTTGTGCTTGCTTCAGTTAATATCACAATAACATTTTATACTTTATTTATTATACTGAGTCAATCACATTGTTTATATAAACAATTTAAATGTTAATGATACTTTTCTGAAATTAATATGCTGTGTGTGTGTATCTAGGTGTATAAAAATATCAAAAGGTGCAAATGTAGAAGCTCTTGTATTTGGTGATATTTAAATTGGTACAATAACATAACACTTTACCTGCTAAAGTGAAGGCTGCTTATGTCTCCTAGGATTCATTGACTGAAGTTCCACTCTTGCAGAATTTACTGTTAGACTTCAAAAGTTGAGTTTCGATTTTGTGTAGCTTATGCCTCTGCAGCTTCCTTGCTGCAGAGCTGAACTTCAACCCCACCAAGTATAGGACTTTCCACAGGATGGATGCCCTGTCATCTGATGTACAAATGTTTCTGGTATCACCATATCCCTTCATAAAAGGTTCTTCCCACCTACCCATATGTTAATGATTCGCCAGCCCCAGTCATGCTGCAACAGTGCAGATGATTCACTAGCTCCGCTCATGCCCAACAATTTACATTAAATTTTCATTGAGTTCAGGGTACACGAGGAATGAAGAATCTGACCTAGTGTGTTTATTTGTTGTTCTCCACACTCTACCTTTTTTCCGTATAGCAAGGTAAGGTAATAATTGGAGATATACCAATCTCCTAGAACTGGAAGGGACCTTGAAAGGTCATCGAGTCCAGCCCGCTGCCTTCACTAGCAGGACCAATTTTTTTGCCCCAGATCCCTAAGTGGCCTCCTCAAGGATTGAACTCACAACCCTGGGTTTAGCAGGCCAATGCGCAAACCACTGAGCTATCCCTCCCCCATTTGATCCTTTTTGTACAAAGTACTTTTCTTATAGCTGTATGGCTTTTCGGAATTATGTTGAATGACTTGATAAAGCCAAAATGTTGGCAACCACACTGTTCTAAGATATCCCATTCAACATTGTGTAAAATTAATTAGTGAAGAAATCAGGGTGGATTTGATTTAAATCTCAGAGATAGATGTAGGTTTCATTTTTAGAAGGTACACACTATGCAGTTTAAAAGTGACTTATTTTGAAAACTTTTCAGATTAGTTTTACAGCTATATCAGAAAATGAATGATTGGTTATTTCATTTGCCAAAGGTAATTGAAGCAGATATTTATGAAGTCATTGGGAGGTGAACTATTTCCTGTTCACAGGTTAATCATTAATATTTGGAGGATTTTCTTGCCATGCTGTATTAGGGGGAGAACATCACCAGACAGACATTTAAATTGTTTTATTTAACTAAAACAACAACGTTATGTATTCTGGATTTTTTTCTTCAACAGAAAACATATAATATTTTAACAAAACAAGCATATGAATTTTTGAATTTAGTTAAACATTCAAGTTTTTTAAAATCAGGTTTGTTTTGTTAAAATTGTCCTCAATGATCTCAAGAATAATTTAATTACATTGTTTCATCTATACAATCTAGAAAAATGACACATCAGCTGAGTCATTTTATTATATTACTTCGAAAACCAAAACAGATTTTCTTATTTTCAGTATGAATTTCTTTACTCGTGTAATGACATTACCTGAAAAATAAAATATTCACGTTAAAAACAAAACAGCACACACTCATTCTCTCTTAACCCCTGCTTCCAAGACCCTGATATGCTATCAAAGAGGATAATGTCCAGACACTCTGTGCAAAAATTATCTATATTTTAGCATCTTAGAGCATTTCCCAGCTTATGGACAAGTACCTTAATGATATTTAAAGTATGATTCAAATACTTTAAATTCATTTTAAGGAATCAATTGTAGGTGTTCAATAAAATGTTGTACATGTTATTCTATTTATAATGGCACAGTAAACAGTTGATTGCTGTCAAGTATCAGAGGGATAACCGTATTAGTCTGGATCTGTAAAAGCAGCAAAGAGTCCTGTGGCACCTTATAGACGTATTGGAGCATGAGCTTTCGTCGGTGAATACCCACTTCATCGGATGCATTGCTATGCATTGCTAACACGTTGATTGCTATTATTACATACATTTCTCCCCATTGATGTTGCATGGGCATCTGCTTATGTCTCTTTGGGACACATTTACACCATTGAAAAATCTCCCTAGGCTCGTGTAGGCTTTCAAGAGTTGTTAGATCTGTGCATTCCAAACCTCTGGTAACAAAGCGGTAAACTCTGAGGTTTATCTAGAGGCAGAATATTTCTATTCTCTTAGCGTTGTGATTTTTTTTTTAAACAGACAAAGAAAAAAAACCTTTAAGAGAAATAAATGCTTTTAGAGAATAGAGAACAAGAGCATTATAATGAAATGCAGATTTCATTACTTTATATATCTACTTATGATTCCTTGCTGAGATACTAAAGAATGGTAAGGACCCAAGATTTAGACTTAGGCTCCCACAGAGAATTTCTGTGGGTTAAAAGAACAGGAGTACTTGTGGCACCTTAGAGACTAACAACTTTATTGTAGCATAAGCTTTCGTGGGCTACAGCTCACTTCATCAGATGCATGTAGTGGAAAATACAGAAGGAAGATATATACATACATACATACAGGGAACATGAAACAATGGGTGTTACCATACACATTATAAGGAGAGTGATCAGTTAAGGTGAGCTGTTGTCAGCAGGAGAGAAAAATAACTGTTTGTAGCGGTAATGAAAATGGCCCATTTCCAGCACTTGACAAGGAGATATAAGGAACTGTGTGTGTGGGAGGGGGGAGATAAGCATTGCCTCCAGACTGACACTGAGTAGGGTCCAAGACAAGATAATTATTTGTCACTTTCTCTGCAGACCATGAAGCTCGCCATGCATCCTGTACAGTAAATCCCTCACCTGGTAAACCTATCCATAATGGGTGACGTGAGGGCAGACAACCATGTGGCAGATTAAACAAGTCTTTAATTAATGGAATATGTGGCATATTATGCAATTTCATCATGAGCTTTGCTATGCTTTTTTCTCTGTAAACATTGAGCGGAGCAACATTGCAGAGAACTGGTAACCATTGTAGAGGAGTAGATTTAAGTGTGCCTGAAATAATACGCATGGTGGAATTAAATTGTACATCGATTATCTTTGTGTGAGACAAGTGAGCCCATATATTAGCACACAGTACTCTGCCACTGAGTAACAGAGTGCCAAGTCTGAAGTGCGTAATGTTTGGGCATTGGCACCCCATGTCGTTCCGGACAGTTTTCGTAGCTGGTTGTTCTGTGTTTTGACCTTAGTCACTGTCTTTGTAAGATGGTCATGATATGTTAGACTTCTGTCCAGTGTGATGCCTAGAAAAACCAGGTGTGAATCATGTTTTATTCGCTGACCATTGAGAACTATGTTCAGCTCTCTGCCCATCTGTTCATGATGTAAGTGGAAGACAATTGACACAGTCTTACTTCCACTTGGTATCAGGTGCCACCGACGACAATCATCGGCCAGATGCCATAACTGTGTTCCAAACACTTTCAAGTATGTCAAAGGAGTATGATTTTGTGTTGAGGTATATGCATAAACAAACTTGTGAGACCCAGTACATGGTAGGTCATTCAAATATAAGATGAAGAACCCTAGAGATAATACTTATACTTGTGGGAAGCCATTCTTCTGGTGCCTCCAAGCATTTGTTTTATCACCAATATGCATATGGAAACGGCGATTTCTCAAAAACAGAGCCATTGCACATACTAACCAACTTGGCAGAGTTGTAAACAATTTCACCAAAAGGCCCATGTGCCAAACTGTATTGTATGCCTCTGTTAGGTCAAGGAAAATTGAACCAGTCTTCAGCTGATCTTGGAATCCATTTTCGATGAAAGCTGTAAGTGCCAGCACTTGATCACATGTACTACGATCGCTGGTGCCAGCATGCCTTCCACAGATGGTGAACTTCTTTGCAAAATCAGACACTCAAGCATGTTAAAGCAGATGCTTAGAAGTGAAATTGGTCTGTAGCTCGCAGGCAAGTGTGGGTTTCCCAGGTTTCAGCAAGGCAACAACCTTTGCTTAGTGCCAGATTCTAGGCAGTGTGGAATCCCGCAGAACACCGCTGAAAAACCAGACGAGCCATTCCCGAGTGCGAGGACCCAGATGTTTCATGAATTCATGAATTTCTTGTAGAGATACATCACAAAGCAAGTGATTGTGGTTGGCACCACATGCACTTTCCGTCTTGTTCTTAACTTCACAAGAGAATCTTAACCCACAGATTTCAGAGTAGTAGCTGTGTTAGTCTGTATCTGCAAAAAGTTAATGAAGCTATGCCAATATATACCTGGGGAGGATCTGACCCTAAGAATATGCCCTTCTCTTAAGACTTTTTTTTAACAATAAACAGTATTGCAGAATATTTGTGACAGCATTTTACATTTCATCATTGAAAATGGATACCAACTTTTTTATTACTGCCAACACAACAGACTGGTTACTGAATTATCCTACTGTAGCTTTTGCATATGTGTAGGATTAAACAAATGAGAAAGAAGGGTTATCAATTTGCAAGCATTAAGTTTTCCACCTCAGTTTGGCAGATTACCACAGAAGAGCTCTGAATTTTTCTAACATGTTAGAAATAGAAGTGACAAATATGCACCAGCTGTACAGTGCAAGTAAAGTCAAGTATAGCAGGCTACAGTAGAACCTCAGAGTTGCAACACCTCGGGAATGGAGGTTGTTCATAACTCTGAAATGTTCATAACTCTGAACAATATGTTATGGTTGTTCTTTCAAAAGTTTACAGCTGAGCATTGACTTATACAGCTTTGAAACTTTACTATGCAGAAGAAAAATGCTGCTTCCCCTTTTTTCGGTAGTTTGCGTTTAACAGTACCGTACTGTATTTGCCTTTGTGTGTGTGTGTGTGTGCGCGTGTGTGTGTGTCTGCTGCTGGCTGATTGCATACTTCTGGTTCCAAATGAGGCATGTGGTTGACCGATCAGTTTGTAACTCTGGTGCTTATAACTCTGAGGTTCTACTGTATTTTTGTGTGTGTGTGTGTGTGTGTGTGTGTGTGTGTGTGTGTTTGCTTGCATAGCTAACCCCCTCATTCTGTAAGCAAGCTGCATCAGGGCCGTACTGACTTTTAGGCTCTGTTTCTGTCACATGCATTCAGATAACTGAACTGATTTAAGGACCCTAGGATTTGATGTGGAAGTAGTGGTCCAAGCAGACAGAAGTACAAGGTAACTGCTTCAGAGGACAAGTAGGAGTCTGAATATTTCTGCTTGCTTGATCTTCTGGATGTCTGGGCTAATGTGAAATGAAAGTGGCCAGCAAAATAAAAGTGACCAGTTCTCCATTCTAAATTGCTCAGTCACAACTGATCCACTCAGGTGACAGACAAGTCTGAATAATAGAAGAAGAAACTTAAGAATCTCACTAGCAAGGAAAGGAAGTCATTTGTCCTTCAGAGGATGACAAATTATTCACATATTTACTAGTAGAAGGGAAAGTAGACTCTCTGAGGCTCATCAGAATGATTTATGTCCATTTTTAATTAGAAATCTCAATGTCCTAAACCAGATTATTCATCTGGGTTTCTATTCCGAATGCAAGCATAGTAGAAAAAAGCACTGTTGAGACACTCACTGATCTTCAGATTGTTAGCCATTTCAGTTTGGAGAATTGCTAATTTATTGTAAGTATGGGCTGGGCCACACGTTGAATGATGAGACTAAAAAGAAACAATGGATTGCTCTCATTCCCTGGGCACCATCCGTCATGTTTGCTGAATGAGGCAGGGATCTTGTGGGAGAAAACAAGTATGTGACTATGTAATTAAAGACTCATGTGTATGCACAAGGGGGGGCAAATTAAGGTTGCATAGGCATTTTCTAAATGTTGAGTGCCAGACTTTGCAACTTGACCATAGTGTTTACGTAATATATTTACACACACCTTTTTCTAACCATAGTGAGAACATCTCAGTGTTCTCACGTTTATATATGCTAGTAAATAGTAGCAGTAGTCAGTACAACACCAAAAGAGCCAAATAAGTCTTTATATATGCGTGTTCTAAGACTTGGACAAAGATTTTTTGAAAAGGAAACAAGAAAATATCATGTTTTGCAATAATTACCTTGAGAATTGTCACAAATCTTTTACTTCCTTCCTTTTCATGATGTTATGCAGTTTTGTATAAATTATTTGAGCCCTGCAAAAACAACTAAAGAAAGGACGACCTGTTTTTTTCTGCAGAATTTATAAGTTTGGGTTTAGCATGAGTTTGCTTTTATTTTACTCCTGTTTATGATGTTTTCTGTATGTGAATAGCTTAGGCACAGAATTATGAATGGGTATGAAGAACGAACATGGCTTTTCATTGAAAACATGAAGCGTAGATATTGGAAAGGTCAGGAAAACATAAGTTACATTAAAAAATATAGTAAAGGTTCATTATTGATCCTTGCTTTTAGAGTTTTAAAAGAGGTTGAAAATTCCATACAGCCAAAGGTAAATCAAAGTGCTGGGACATCCAGAAAGGAAGGACATTTTTAGACAACCCATTAACAATCTAATGATGTGACAGACCTAGAGGCAGTTTTGGAACTGTCAGTAAAATTGCCTGTGAAGTCTGTAAAGCAGCCAGATGCTGTTGCTTAAAGCATGTCTTCTGCTTGACATCTGGGTCCTTTTTGGCCAACCTTAACCTTTGTCTAGTTATAAATTGTGACCCTAATTCTAATTTTAAAACAGGAGAGTGTTGATCTTTTTAAATAAGTCTATCTTGGAAACATTATTTTTGAAGACAAATATTGGCTTACTTTTATGTAGTAAAGAAACAATTGATTTACCTTGAACTTTTGTGGAGTAATGTGTTTGCACATTAGGGCTGATCACAAATACATTGGACTTCTAACTAAACTAATTTTTTTCACAAAAGGTATCTGTTCTGTGAAAAATTTCAGCTATTTATTAAAAAGACAGTCACCTGAAAATTTGCTCTTTAATTTGAGAGGGAGACGATCCCAACTTTCAGCTAAAACTTTTAATTTGGAAATGTTAAATGTTACATTTTGATTTAAAATGTCAGAAAGATGTTTCAACATTACTCATATTGAAAAGTTTTGGCTTGCTTTGACATTAAACTTCATTCCCTTGAGCCTCTGCGGTGCTTTATGTTCCCATTCTCCTTTCTGGGCCAGAGTCCCCAGCTGGACTACATCTCTGACGATGCATCACAGCCATGTGACTTCCATGATGCACTGCAATGGTCATCAAGAGGGGAGATTAAAGTCGTCCAGCCACAGAACCTGGCCCCTGAAATTTCTTTAACTTTTGTCAGTTGTTCTGTGAACCGAACCCCATTTTCTGACCAACTGTACTGCATAATAGTACTTAGTAAGGCAGTCAATTATATTAAATCTCCTTTCACAAGGTTAATTATCACAAAATATCTCAATGTTCCTTTCTGACTCAACAGCTAAAATACTAGTCTACATCATGACTGTCCTGCGTTGATTACCTCCTCCTCCCTGGTTCCCCCAACACTCATAGGAACAGGGTGGCAGTGTCTATCGTCATGCTCGAGGGTCCAAGGCTCTTCTGTTGGCCAGTCCTGTTAACAGGTCTGCCCAAAGCTGCTGAGTAGATTCTGTTCACTTTTTGTGACGGGTGTGGCATGCTTTTGGTGTTTGTTTGTTTGTTTATAATAGCACCTCCAGTTTTCTGGGTCACTTTTCAGACATTTAAGAATGGATGATCTGTGTCCTGAAGAACTCACAGACTATGAAATGGACTTGATTCTCTGGTTAGAAGCATACAGAAGCAGAGACTAGGACTGTCTAGGAACAGGCAGACTTGGAGAGAAAGCTTAGGCTTAGGCTTGTGTATCCTGTTGCTGTTTGAATTACCAGTAAATACAAACCCCAGCAAGGGGACTTTGGCTTATACAGCATGCGTATACTTAATTTGGAGTAAAGTTGGAACATCACCTGCTCACACTCCCCTGCAGTCCATCCAAATGCAGCTGCTAATGTTATTTCCCTCACCTGTTGATCAGGCTACACAGACTGCTCTCTTGAGTTCTTTCAAATGCCTGTACATGCCGCAAGCTCTCCTCTAGGCCTTGCACAACTCCACCTGGCCTGTGTACTAGAATAGATGGTATTATATCATGTTTGCCTCATCCCCTTTACTCTCTCTCATTTTCTGTTCCCACTCATATCTTTCTGCTTTCTTTCTCATCGCCCCCTATATGGAATGATTTCCAGATTCCAGCACCCCAAGTTCCATGCCTTTCTTTGTTCAAAACTTGCCTGAAGATTCTGTGTCAAATTCTCTATTATATTGTGACCATTTTTCGTTGCTCTGGCAGCCTAAAGGGACCATAAAATGGGCAGAAATGAGCTCTGTTGCCATCTCAACAGTATCATTTGTTGTTTTTATTCTGATACAGCACTTAGCTTCCTGTAGCAGCTTGAGTATGAACTTTTCTCTGCTGTAAATTTTTTACAGCCTTGCTGGACAAAGAATCACCATTATAGACAAACCCAGCTCTAGAATTCAGGCATTAGCAGGACAGAATAATCTTTTTTTATTTTTTTTCTTTGATTGGTAAACTGTGTAAACTGAGCATAATCTTACTTTCACACTCTGGAATTGGTTTGTTTTTAGCTCAAGTAACTCATAGTATCTTTTTACTAACAAAAATTGTTTCTCATAAATGTGAGTGAAGGTCTTGTGTACTGTTGGCCTCATTCATCACTGACTGTAAAAGAACTCATTAGAACCACAGGTCATTTATTATTTTTTTTTAAATGTCTCTCTCAATTTTATAATCCAACAAATCTGAAGTTTTCTTTAGTAGCGTTGACGTAAATGAAAATGACTCATCAGAAAGACTAGATTTTCTACATAATAGGTTCTGTTGGATTTGTCAATTCGTCAATGTCTTACTCTGTATTTCAGAATTCATAATAATAATAATAATGCCTCATTATCACTTGACCCTTGTTCCGTTACTTTAAAGGAACGTTGTCCTTTTCAGTGAAAATTCTGGAGAAGGAACTATAGTGATTTATGTTGATTATATGGTAATGCCAGTGAGCTGTGTTTCAGCAATGAAGAATGTGATGATGAAATTCTTTGAATATTGATATAAGGAATGAAAATAGTGGGCATTTTTTTTACAGACCATCAGACCTAGAGAGAAGTGAAAATGAGGATCTCGATTAACTATTGTGACAGAACCATTATATTTCCTGTATCCAGGGGAGGAATGTAATTATTCCTGTCTTGTGAGTAACGCATGCAGACAAACGCACATTGTCCGATTATGCTGGAAGGACAGGAGACACTGGATGTGGTTTAATTAGGCCACAACTTTATTCCTAAATCTCTGGGAGTACCTGGCAGATAAAATTGTAAGTGTGGGTAATTCCATAATATTTTTCATATAGGTGGGGAGCTGGTGACTTCCCTCCCCCTTATCCATCTTGATCCCCAGCCAACTCACTGCTGGGACCTCTCCACCCCCACCCTCAAATGAGGGTTAAGTGGAGGCTATAAAGAAGGGGGAAGGGGTTCACTCACTACCATATCCGTCAGAGGAGTCCCAAAAAGTTTCTGCTCCTTTAAAGAAAACCTTCTTTAAATCCTTTTCCAATCCATTTGATCTGATCACCATATCTATTCCCTACAGCATACCTGCACTGGACATCTGCCACAAGGCGGTACCAGCAATTAGCTTGGTTGCCTTCTCCCATTCCTACCTGGGCTCTCTGATATCTACTGATACCCAATTTTAATATTGGCCAAAAGCATATCCGCTCCCAAGTCTGACAAGTGGACCTTATCCCCTCTGAATAGCTCTGGTGCCCTGTATGCTATGCCTGGATGAGAAATTACCAACCCCCTATGCCACCTATGAATTTGGCCACCTCCCTATTCACAAATCTCCTAGCCTTATTGACTCGTAGGGTCTTCAGAGCTCCCCGCCACACCCTGCATTGTAAAATTCCCAAGAGTAAAAATTGGACAGAGTTCTAGGATCAGGCCGAATCCTTAGCTCTGAGCATTAATTCCACTCCTTTACAGATTCCCAAATAATTTTCCTATTAGGTGAACCACAAGTGTATCTGATGTACACCATTGTGTACAAAATGGGCATCAGCTGGTCCCATAATATTCCCCTCCTCCCATGCCAACACAGGATTGCTTCACCCCCAAAGCCCAGCGGCGAACCTCCAGACAAACCAGAAGCCTGCCTAAACAATACTGTGCCTGCAGATCCCCACCGCTGTCTGCCTGGCCTGTCTGCAAGCATCTGGAATGCAAGCACAAAGGAAAATTAACACTTATTCCCCAGCTGGGGTCTCATGTATGTTCTATGTGCTTCAGAATGCTAATGCCCAGTTGCCTGAATTGGCCCGGCCCGCAGACGGAGTTCTGCCACTGCTGTGCCGTCCTGATCCTGAATGAGGGGGAACCAAATCCATGTGCTGGAGTCCCCAGCCTTGTCAGTCCCCATCTTAACAATGTAACAAACTGATGTGTTGTGAGGGGACTCTAATCCCTGTGATTCAAGAGAGGACCCATCCCTTCTTTGCCTGACTGCCTTGTATGCCGTCAGATCCTGCGCAGTGCAGACCGGGCTTCACCCTGGCCTCTTTGATCTAGCTTTGACCTCCACAAGATTGATATCATTAATCGCCCCTCCCAGTGCATATCCCTTAATTCCAATGCCCTTCCAGAAGAATCCCTACAGGACCTGGGTACTAGCTTACTGATCCTAAAAGCTCCAAAAAACACTACCAGGAATGTAGCCCTGAACAAGATCCTCTCTTGCTGACAATGACATGTGGCCTCTAGGATCTGCACCAGATCCTTTAGCATATTGGAAATTATAGGACAACATGTTTCCACCCTTTGACTAGTGCTTCGAGACCACCCTGCTAGAAATCACCAAACTAAAAACCCACTACATGGATCTGGGTAACCATTCAGCCTACTGGCAAACATAAAGGGTGATAAGTGAGTGTAAATGGTTGATGACTCCAGTCGCTGGGTGGTTAATAACGCCATGCACTGCAGCACCCAATCCTCTGTAATCAGCCATTTCAGCGACAGGCTCTCCAGCTCATGAAATTGCACAAAATCATGAAAACTTCTCTCATAGCTCCAACATGTTTGCGAAGCCACCAGTTTATGCATTACAGTGACAGCTATCATATGCCAAGGTTCCATACTGTTAGAAGCATCCTTTTGGGTTCCCTGCTGGCTCCTGGTGCCAGCTCCTGAAATATGTCCATTTGAAAATGAGACAGTTAATCTGCTATATCATTATCAATCCTGGACACATGTTTGGAAGAGAAAGTGATGTTAAGGCTTAAACGTAGTACAAACACTCTCCCAGCTTCGTAACCTTCTGTGATCTGAAGGACTGGCGATCGATACAACATAGCGGTTGTATATGTTCACACCAGAAACCCATCTGTTTATTAGCAAATTCCATTCCAAAATTGGGGAGGAAGGAATCATAAAATGTTTTATTCTTCATTATCCATTTTGTATCCAGATAGAGGGCCATTTCTGGGCATACCACCTGCCTTGGAAAAATACTCCAAAACCTCCCAAAGCATCCGAGTGGATCTTTAAATCAGCCTTGAGTATCTATTGGTCCCTCCACCATGACACTCCATTAAAAGAGGGCTTTCACTGCCCAGAAGTGAGCATAAATAGTCTCCTTCTCTTTCAGTCACCTGGTGGGGATGGGTCAGTGTCCACATGCTGACCTAGAATGGGGATGCCTCCATGTTGCAGGTACCTCACTGGCTTTCAGGTCATCCTTAAAAGAGCACCACACCTTCTGCTGTCTAGCCACCTTTGAGTCTGCCAAGCCCAACAAGGGTCCCCACTGCTTAATGTGCATTGATGTAATTCTCAGAGGGACTCCCAAGAGACTTCAGTCAGAGAAGAAGCTATCTTGGACCTACATGCCAGTAGAGAGGAAGTGCAGAAATAACAGGAAACCTTTGTATGCCTGACCATGAGCTGTAGTATTTAAACTCAGAGTAGAAATGGGTTTATGGAATATGAGATGTTGGATTCCAGAGAACCAAATTCTGGGAAATGTAAGAAACTTAGTGAGTAAGGTGGAAGCAATTATTAAAATCTACCCATATAGAAGAAAGCTGGGGGAAACCTAAACACCATAATTAAAGCCTGATTGTCTATAATTTCTCTGAATCAGGAAAAGCAAGGAGCACGAAGTAGCTGATGTATCTTCCTGAGCAACTACTCAAATATCTATTTTAAAAAAGCAAACACCCTCAAACCTTTACAGCCTTCCTCAAAACTCTCCTTCTTCCAGATACCTTTTCTATCTTCTTCTTATGAACTGTCATCTCTATACATTCCCTTATCTGATCTGCTGTCGTATAGTTTGACTTTTTTGCTTGCTTTTTCTAACTTTAATTGTGTGCTCTTCAGGACTAGAAACATGTCTTACTATGTTTCTGAAGTAGCATATACCTTTATGGCCCTACATTAATACTTTTTATAATAAAATGGACAGAAGCAATGTAATATTACCATTAATTTGCATAGTGATTTCGTGTATTACTCCTTATTGTTCATCCTGACTGGTGCTCTACAAGGCTTCAGTTTGAGATAAGGCAAGTTAAACTGTCAAAACAAAATGGCCTTTAAACTTCATAGTATGAGATTTCCCTAACTGTTGTTGTGGTTAATCATCATGGGTTCTGTTCATACAGGGACACCTGACTTCCAGATTTTTAATCTATTGAACATAGTCATACCTGCCAACATCATCAAAGAAAAATGGAAAAGATTGTAAATATCCTTAGTCCATCACATTTCCATAACTATGCTAAGAGACCTAGAAAAAGGGATAGAGAGCACAGGAAAGTGGCTCAGCCACTCATTCTTGATATTCAATCTCTGCCCCAGTACTCAGCATTTCATTCTTCACCTCTATCTCTCAGCATTTCAATATTCTTTTTCTCCCTCCATTTCTCACTTTTAGAAGCTCAGGACAGGGGCATAAAGAACGGAGAGACTGTTTGTTCTCCTTGTCCCAAACTGGGGAGTGGGCAGCGGTGGCAGGATTTTGAGCTCCCTGAGGCCAAGATGGCGGGGCGGAGGGGCATTGCCAGCAATCTCTTCATCCTCCCTTGGCCTGGGGGAAGCAGCAGATGGAATGTAGGGTGTTTGAGAATGAGTTGACACAGAACTGGGAGGAGCACTTGCTTCCTAGCCAGCTGTGTCAGCACAAGGAAGTGTCCCAGTTTGGAATTAGGCAAAGCTCTTCCTGCTGTGCATGATGAGGGTTGTGCCCCCCTCCCCAATGTGTAGCAGGTTTGATTGTCTGCTCCTTCCTCCAGGAGGTGAGGTGGTGCAATAGAGAAGGATAGCTAATCAGATGAGGAATTCCCTACAAATCTGTAGAAGGATCTGAAAATCTATAGAGTTATTAAAACTTTCCACACTAATCACACCTTATACTCGATTTTAATGGCTTTTTAAACCGGTTTCTTCTAACCTCCCTAACGAGAGAGACCTAACGATCGGTATTAACAACCAGGAGGATTAGGGTTAGTGTGGGCGCGGATCGGTTGGCCTCCGGTGCTGGCTCACCACAGTGCACCACTCGCCCTGACCGCCAATCTATCTCGGAGTCTGAAGGATGCAGTGGTCAAAAAAAAGAGAAAAATGAATTTTTTGAATATTTCCTTGCTTTTTCCAGTGGAGCTCCGATCAGGTGGTGGTGCGATCATGGCGAAAAAAAAAAAAGCTCCCGCATGACCCATGCGGATGTGATACGCTGTAAGCATGCAAAAATCATCCTTAAGCTCCGGCGTTAATTAGAAATTTGAGATCCTTTTTTTAAAAAAAAAACACCAGACAGAGCACAGCAGGGACACGCAGCGCAGCGCGTGAGCGTGAAGCGCGAAGCAAAAGAAAGAAAAAAAGGCATGGATGGACTGGGGGACTGGAGCTCTATCACAGTTCTGCAGCAGCAGCTGAAAATTATTATCTTGGCTGAGCTCCGCTTTCTCTAGGGTCAAACACAGGTGCCGCGGGGTCAGGGCAGCTTGGCTTAATCTACTCTACTCACCCACCCCCCACCCACCCCCAGAAGCGAAAGGTAAAACAATCCTCTGACTCTTTTACATGTCACCCTATCTTTACTGAATGCTGCAGAGAGACTTAGCAAGGCTGCAATGCTGAATGATCAGTTTATCTTGGTTTTGGAATAGTAAGATGTTCTGATTCTCCTCTCCTGGTTGTATCTTAAATCTGACATTCTGCCTGGGGGATGAAAAGTGTTCAGAGTTAGCCATCTATGCCTTAGCCTTCAATTTTGTCTCTGCAAATCTCTTTATAACACTTCATCTTAGTCTCAGTATAAACATGATCATATTGTACAATAAATGTACATGATTAGAGAAATTCTAAAAGGGCAGATTGTAAGAAATATCCTTAAATATTTCTAGCCTTGCATCAATGGAAGTCACGGGTTGGTCCTGGAATTTTGGTGAGGGGAAAGTGAGTTCAGCACAGCTAACCAAGCAACAAAATGGAACATTTACTTAAAGACTGTGACAGCATGAATGTGAGCTCACCCTTGCAATTCCTGACCTTGATCTAGATGCCAGTTCTAGTCAAATCATGTCAACATTTATTGACTTGCCGAAGTTTACTGACTGAAAACATTAACCTGGGCAGCCTACAAAACTGCTCTGTATTCCAGACAAAATACTAATCAGTACTTCACTGCAGTAAAATAAATGAACTAAAATACCCAGATTTAATGTAAACTTTTTGTTACTATATTAAAATAGATCAGACATAAAGTATACATTAAACATAAAGTGAAGAAATTATACATTTTACAGAAGATAAAACAGAGCATCTAAATTCTTACCAAAGGGCTTTGTTAACAAAAAAAAATGTTTTTAAATGTATCATAAAAGCTTCAATGCTGCCAGTTTGTTGACTACTGGTAGAATATTTTATATCCAATATAAATACTTGACAAAGACATTCTTCCTGTTTTTGACATGGCAAAACCTCCAGGTGATCAGATACTGAACATATACAGCACATAAGAATGAGAATTCTGAGTCAGACCAACAATCCATCTAGCTCAATATCCTGTCTTCTGACAGTGGCCAGTGCCAGCTGCTTCAGAGAGAATTAACTGAACTGGGTGGTCCTCAAATGATCCATCCCTTGTTATCCAGTCCCAGTATCTGGCAGTCAGAGGCCTAGAGGCACCCAAAGCATGGAGTTGTATCCCTGACCATCTTGGCAAATAGCTGTTGATGGTCATAACCTTCCTGAACTTATCAAATTCTTTTTGGAATCCAGTTATAGTTTCGGCCTTCACAACATCCCCGGGCAGCAATTTCCACAGGTTGACTGTGCGTTGTGTGAAGAAGTATTTACTTTTGTTTGTTTTAAACTCGCTTTGTATTAATTTCATTGGGTGACCCCCTGGTTCTTCTGTTATGTGAAGGGGTAAATAACACTTCTTTATTCACTTTCTCCACACCATTCATATCCTCCCTTTAGTCTTCCCTTTTCTAAGATGAATAGTCCCAGATTTTTTAATCTCTCATATGGAAGCTGTTCCATACCTCTAATAATTTTTGTTGCCTCCCGCTGTTCTTTTTCCATTTCTAATACATCTTTTTTGAGATGCGGTGACCAGAACTGCGTGCAGTATTCTAGTTGTGGGCATATACCATGGGTTTATATAGCGGCATTATGATATTTTCTATCTTATTATCTATCCATTTCCAAATGATTCCCAATATTGTTAGCTTTTTTTACTGCCACTGCGTGTTGATCAAGTGTTTTCAGTCAACTATCCACAATGATGCCAAGATCTCTTTCTTGAGTGGTAACAACTAATTTAGATTCCATCATTTTGTATTGATAGTTGAGATTATGTTTTATAGTGTGTATTTCATCTGCCATTTTGTTGCTCAGTCACCCACTTTTGCGAGATACGTTTGTAGCTCTTCGCAGTCTCTTTGGACTTAACTATCTTGAGTAATTTTGTATAGTCTGCAAACTTTGCCACCTCACTGTGTACCCTTTTTCCAGATCATTTATGAATATGTTGAACAGCACTGGTTCCAGCACAGGTCCCTGCGGGACACCTGTATTTATCTCTCCAATGTGAAAACTGAACCGTTTATTCCTATCCTTTGTTTCCTTTCTTTTAACCAGTTACTAATCCATGAGAAGACCTTCCCTCTTTTCCCATGACTGCTTACTTTGTTCAAGACCCTTTGATGAGGGACCTTGTCAAAGGCTTTCTGAAAATCCAAGTATACTATATCCACTGGATCACCCTTGTCCACATGTTTGTTGACCCCTCAAATAATTCTAGTAGATTGGTGAGGCATGAGTTCCCTTTACAAAAGTTGCATTGACTCTTCCCCCAAAAAATCATGTTCATCTCTGTGTCTGATAATCCTGTTTACTGTAGTTTCAACCAGATTTCCTGGTATTGAAGTTAGACTTACTTGCCTGTAATTGCCAGGTTCTAGACAGAAGATCCAGTCTGTGTAAAGCCTTTTAGGTTAATAGAAAGATCCTAAAACCAGTCTATCACACGTAGCGTTTTGATCATGTGATAGTCTTTTTTCTTAAAGTTTTAACCCTTTTCTCATCTTAGGTAATAGGTAATAATTGGAGATATACCAATCTCCTAGAACTGGAAGGGACCTTGAAAGGTCATCGAGTCCAGCCCCCTGCCTTCACTAGCAGGACCAATTTTTGCCCCAGATCCCTAAGTGGCCCCCTCAAGGATTGAACTCACAACCCTGGGTTTAGCAGGCCAATGCTCAAACCACTGAGCTACTGACCTCTATTCTTTCATTTGGTCTTTCAATCAAAAATCATGTTTTATTTTATTGTCAACATTTTTGGTACTGGCCTCTGATTTATTATTATTTGTATAGTGCCTAGGACCCCTAGTCAAAGATCAGGACCCCACTGTGGTTGATGGACAGGAAAAGTCATATCTTACAAATGTTAGGCACAAGGCATCTGCATGGTTTAGATGTAGTGTGGATGTGAGGAACTAGAGAGAAGCCTGAGTTGAAGATAATGCCCAGGTTATGGACTTCAGCGTCAGGCCGGATAGAGATATTGTCCATTGTGACTGAAAAAAGAGGCAGTGAGAAGGGCTTCCAGTGGGGGAAGGGCATGGATTAATAGCCTCTCTTTTAGCCATTTTGAATTTAGTTGATGACTAGGAATCCACAAAGTGTCAGAGAGACAGGCTGTGATTTTCTGTTGGGCAGAAGGAGAGAGGTCTGGAGGCAGGCGAGTGGGTTGTCTGCATAGAGATGGTAGTTGAATTTGTGTTTTCAGATGAGATTACCTAGAGGTAAGGGGAAGCAGGATAAGAGAAACGAAGGGCAGAATCCTGTGGAACCTCAACAGAAAGTTGTAGGGTGGATGAGAAGGATCTTCCAAAGGAGACGCTGAAGGAGCGATTGGTGAGGTAGGAGGAGAACCAGGAGAAGGCAGACACGGAAGCCAAGGGAGGACAATCTTTCAAGAAGAAGAGCATGATTCATTGTGTCAAAGACAGCTGACAGGTCAAGGAGGATAAGGATGGATACTGGTTCTGAGATATGGCTAAGAAGAGGTCAATACAACCTTTGGCAAGAGCAGTTTTAGTGGAGTGCAAGGAGCGGAGGCTGAATTGGAGAGGGTCTAGGATGGAATTGAAGGAGAGGAACTCCAAAAAGTGTTTGTGAACAGCATCTACAATAAACTTAGAGATGAAAGGGAAATGGAGTGGGAGATGGAGAGGCAAATGTGGTCGAGGCTGGAGTATTTTAAGATGGGAGAGACTAAAACACGTTTATATTCTGAGGTAAAAGCCAGAGAGAGTGAAGGGTTAGAGGAGAAGAGTAAGGGAGGGAATGAGAGTGTGTCCAAGGGAGATCAGAAAATGGGATAGGTTCATGGGGCAAGTGGAGGGGTCAGAGGAGGAAAGCAAGTGAGAAATCTCAGCATCTGTGACAGAGGAAAAGGAAAGGAGAGATATAGGCGGGGAAGTGGGAAGAGAAGGCATGCTAAGGGGAGTGGAGAGGTCGCATTGTATTTTATCAGTCTTTTCTTAGAAGAAATCAGTGAGATCCTTGCAGAGAGAGAATTGGAAGCAGGGGAGGGTTTGTGGAATGAATCAAAGGTGCCAGAAAGGCACCTGGGATTGTGAGTGGGGGATTCAATTAAATTGCGGAAGTAGAGTTGTTTAGCAAAGAAGATGGCAGAATCAAAGAAGGAGAGAATGATTTATAGTGGAGGAAGTCAGCCTGGTCAGGGGATTTTCTCCAGAGACACTGTAGCACAAGAACAGGAGCAGAGGAAGTGGATGTTGTGGAGAGTCAGGGATGGGGGTTGGCAGGGCAAACTTTGTGATGGGAGAGGGGGACAAAAAATTAAGAGTGGAGAAGAATGAAGCATGGAGAGAATCACCAACCATATCAGTGGAAGAAAGGGAAGAGCAGCAGGGAGGAAAGGTCTGATAGCAGACAAAAAGTAATCAGTGCTAATGGCCTGGAGACACGGAAAGGCCGAGTGACAGAGCAGGAGGTGGGGGAAACTGATGGGCAATTCTGAAAGAGACCAGGCGATGGAGGGAGAACTCACAGAGAATCAGAGAGAGGGCAGGGCTTGGTGAAGATCAAGTTGAGTGAATGGCTCTTTTGATGGGCTGGGGAGTTAAACCAGGATGTCAGGTCAAATTGTTAGAAGAGGAAGAGAGAGTGAGAGCTGGGAATCAACATCAGAGGGGAAGGCTGATGGAGAGGAGAGGGACGGGCAGTAGATGACAGCAACATTGAAGAGGAGAGGAGAGTCAGATGCACAGTTGTTCAAATGAGAAGAAACAGTGAGAAGGGGATGAGGGATGGGTTGGAAGTGGCAGGAATGGGAGAGAAGCCCAAACCCCTTTTCCTCATGTTCTGATCCATGGCGTGGAGTGTGAGAGAAAGAGAGGCCTCTATAAGAGAGGGCAGCTGCAGAGGCCGTGTCCAGTGAAGGGATTCAGGTCAGCCAAGAGCTGTAGGGAATGAGAAATGAAGAGTTGGGGATGGCTGTGATCTTTCTGGAGATGGAGTGGGCATTCCAGAGACAGCAAGAGGGGGGAAAGCAATGGATGGGCATGAGATTAGGAATGGTGGAGGTGGCAAGAAAAGTGTGGGAGGTGGAGAGGCAAAGAATGAAGGGAGGAGCCAGAGATGAGACAAATGGCAGCAGTGAGCAGGAGGATGGAGATGTAGGACCTGTATTTTTGCTGGCAAGAGGAGGGAGGTCTGAGTGGAGAGGGAAAGATAAGTAGGCAGAGTTGGTAGGAACTGTGGCTGGGTGAGGGTAGCCAGGAAGAAGAGATGGAGCTAGTGAGAAGGAAGGGGGAGAGAGAGAGGATGACGGCTGGACCAAAGGTTTGATTTTTCAGAAATACTGAGCAGCCATATTTCATCTGGAGTTGTAGGTTCAGCTGTTCTGAAAATCAGGCCCTAGGTGTCTTGAGTTATGGACCCAAAAACTGAGGCACTAAAATCAGAGGGCCACTTCTGAAAACCCTGACCTGTATTTGAAGTGTTTTATCATGTCCGTTCCTAGTCTGATTTTGAGTTTATTTACTGAGAGAATGAATGTTGGCCATTCCAGCAAGTTTATCCTCCTTTCTTTTTGAAACATCACAAGGGACTCTTTAACTTTTACATGCACACCCACCAGATGGGCATAAGGGACTTCTCTTTAAGATTCCATCCAAAGATGTCATGCCTTTACTCCTGCTATGCCTAGATGTGGGATGCTTCCAGTTAAACCAGTGTCAGAATGCTTAATTGTGAGTTCTAGCGGTTACAGGCCCTATCTATATTAATAAAATTTGCACCTGTGTAACTAGTCAAAGTTACATTGATGTAAATCCCTAATGTAGATTTGCTGCACCAGTGCAAAGCAGGGTTGATGCTGATGCAATTTTACCTGGTAACATACCAGTGTAAATCCTACTTTGTGTTGATGCAATGTGACTACATTAGGGGATTGCCGTGGAGCAACTACATTCATAGATTCATAAAATGGAAGTCCAGAATGAACAATTATGATCATCTCATCTGACTTCCTATATAACACAGGCCATAGGACTTCCCTGAATTAAAACTGTTTGAATGGAGCATATCTTTTAGAAAAACATCCAGTCTTGATATAAAAATTTCCATAGATGGAGAATCTACCACAACTATATGGTAAGTTGTTCCAAAGGTTAAAATTGACTATTAAAATTGACACATTGTTTGTGGTCTGAATTTGTCTAGCTTCAGTTTTCAGCCATTGGTCTTGTTATACCTTTGTCTGCTAGATTGAAGAGCCCATTATCAAAGTTCTGTTCCCCTTAGAGGTACTTATGTAGCCACCTTAGTGAGACTTTCCTTAATGCAGACTGGACCATGATAATCTATTTAACAATGGTAAGCTACTTACATTCACGGTGCTTTGGGGGCTGCACAGGATTTGAATAACATTTTATTAATTTTTCAGAAATTAAACCTATGAAAACAGAATAGGGATGATTGTAAAGTACTGAGATATTTTATAGACATGCTGGTGTGTGGATACCTCTTAAAAGCTTAGTTCTGAGCTTTGGAATGATGGAGAAAGTGGAAAATACAAAATATAGATTATAGGAAAAACAGTGATGCAAAGACAAGAATATAACTATGCATAGTTCAATTAAGGGCAGTTGACCTGCATCTAGTCTGGATGTATGAGCAAGAGAAGGGACAATTAATATGGCCAATACTGGATCATAAGATAGAATTTTCTTTTTTTACTGGGGCTTCCTGAATCATAACCTATAATTAGTATCTAGTTAGCACATAGGTCTAGAGGAGGTTGCTAGATCTGATCATCTGTATGACTCCTTAATAAAAGGCTTAAATAACAATCCTCTCTCCCCCCCCCCCCCACAAATATTTTTAGTAGTAGGAAAAGTTTTCCATCCTTCCTATGGGACAGGATAGGCTTGATATCTTACAAATGCTCTTGGAATTAACATCTCCCCTCTATATGTGCTTATAACCTCTTTTTGTGGTAATGGGAGGTATGCATGCACATGAAATGAAGAATATAACCGTATGTCTTTACCATTTCTTGGTATCTGTCAGTAAAACCTGTCTGGTCATTTAAAAATGATAGCCTAGTAGAATAACTGAAATTGCAAGTAACAGCTAGTACAGTTACGCAAGTTAATTTCTCATTCTTTAGTTTTAAAAAACTTAATTAAACCTTTCACATTTATAATTGTCTTGAAGAGGTGGCTTAGCTGTTCCCTACTGAATAGGTGTTTGCTGCAGTAATTTATACAGTGAAAGTCCCAAAGATGTCAGTTGTACTTGCTGCATTAGTTAGTATGTCCTATTTTGACCAGTTTTGATTATATATGAAGGATCAGATTCTTCTTGCCTTAGTCACATAAGACAAATTGAACGTTTATTGTGAGTAAAGCAAGCAGATTAGGCACAAAATAAAATTACTATCAGTTAAAACAAAATTGTTTTCCATTTCAAATTTTTATTGTAAAATTATTTTGTGTATTTATAATAATCTTTTTCTTTAAAGAGAAGAAAACAACATTATTTTAAATAATGTAATATGTCCCACTTTCTGGTGGAAGATTTCAGAATTTGATTGACATATATCGTACCTAGTTATAAAAAATTCAAACCGTACTTAAATATATTTAAGCACTAGTTTTTGACTAAAATTAGCACTACAGCTTAGTACTTATATAACACTTTATATTCCAAAGTGCAATGCACATAAGAACTAAAAAATTATAAAAGTTGTGTTTTTGTAGCCTATGGATTTAAATATACCATGAGTAAATACAATTAAACACAAGGTTCTTTGCAGTTTCAATTGTGGAAGTCTGAGAGTGACGAAAATGCCATTGAATTAAATACAAAAGGAGTAACTGTTCTTCTGGAGCCAAGCTGGTATATTAACACAGGTCTTTTTTGACTTTCAGTATCTGTGGGTTTTAATGTAGGTGGCAAACTTGCCACAAAATGATAATAGGATAGTACTCAACATTTCTAAAAAATGTTTTTTCCCACCAGATTTGCAGCCTACACAGTAAAGTTATGTACTTGTATAATCAGAAAATGTAATTTCTAAATGCAGGAATTCAAATGGCATAGAGGAATACAATTTCAGTATGAGTCTTTTTTTTTTTTTTTAAATGAAAGGACAAAGGTTTGTTAAAGCTGCAACAATTTTTATTATTCATGCTGTTATGCCTTGAATATTTGCAAATTGTTATAACAAAGAATGCAATGTGTATGCATGTTGCAGTGTAAAATTTCTTGTACAGGACTTAAGGAACAAAACAAAACAAGAAATTGTGCTGGGCTGAGGGAGAAAAAGAAAGAGACTGCTGCAGCAGATTGCAATAAGTGAGAGCCTCCATGAGATCAGAAGCTGGCAGTATTACAGAATTGACATATTAGTACAGATGTGGAGTGAAGTTTTTTTTTCCCATATTAACTTTTGACTGCTAGTACAAAAGATTCTTTTGTTCAAAAGTACAAGAATAATAGAGACTTGGGGGATTTTCATAGACAAGTGTTAGGGTACGTCTACACTACGGGATTATTCCGAATTTACATAAACCGGTTTAGTAAAACAGATTGTATAAAATCGATTGTGCGCGGCCACACTAAACACATTAAATCGGTGGTGTGCGTCCACGGTCCGAGGCTAGCGTCGATTTCGGAAGCGTTGCACTGTGGGTAGCTATCCCATAGCTATCCCATAGTTCCCGCAGCCTCCCCCGCCCCTTGGCATTTCCGGGTTGAGATCCCAGTGCCTGATGGGGCAAAAATCATTTTCGCGGATGGTTCTGGGTACAGCCTCACCCCTCCCTCCCTGAAAGCGGCAGACAACCGTTTCGCGCCTTTTTTGCTTGGTGAACTGTGCAGACGCCATAGCACAGCAAGCATGGACCCTGCTCAGCTCAATACCGCAATCGTGGATGTTTTAAACACCTCGCGCACTCTCGTGCAGTATATGCTGAACCAGGACCTTGAACCGAGGCTAGGAGGAGGCGGATACGGCAGCGCGGCGATGACAGTGATGAGGCGTAGACACAGAATTCTCTCAAACCGCGGGCCCGGCGCTTTGGAGATCCTGATGGTAATGGGGCAGATTCTATCCATTGAACGCCGATTTTGGGCCGGAAACAAGCACTGACTGGTGGGACCGCATTGTGTTGCAGGTGTGGGACAATTCCCAGTGGCTGCGAAACTTTCGCATGCGTAAGGGCACTTTCATGGAACTTTGTGACTTGCTTGCCCCTGCCCTGAAACGCCATAATACCAAGATGAGAGCAGCCCTCACAGTAGAGAAGCGAGTGGCGATAGCCCTGTGGAAGCTTGCAACGCCAGACAGCTACCGGTCAGTCGGGAATCAATTTGGAGTTGGAAAATCTACTGTGGGGGCTGCTGTGATGCAAGTAGCCAAAGCAATCACTAAGCTGCTGCTACGAAAGGTTGTGACTCTGGGAAACGTGCAGGCCATAGTGGATGGCTTTGCTGCACTGGGATTCCCTAACTGTGGGGGGGCGATAGATGGAACCCATATCCCTATCTTGGCACCGCAGCACCAGGGCACCCAGTACGTACACCGGAAGGGGTACTTTTCAATGGTGCTGCAAGCACTGGTGGATCACAAGGGACGTTTCACAAACATCCACGTGGGATGGCCAGGGAGGGTTCATGACGCTTGCGTCTTCAGAAGCACTACTCTGTTTAAACGGCTGCAGCAAGGGAATTACTTCCCAGACCAGAAAATAACAGTTGGGGATGTTGAAATGCCTGTCGTTATCCTGGGGGACCCAGCCTACCCCTTGATGCCATGGCTCATGAAGCCATACACAGGCAGCCTGGACAGTGGTCAGGATCTGTTCAATTACAGGCTGAGCAAGTGCAGAATGGTGGTGGAATGTGCATTTGGCCGTTTAAAGGCGCGCTGGCGCACATTACTGACTCGCTCAGACCTCAGCCAAACCAATGTCCCCTATGTTATTGCTGCTTGCTGTATTCTCCACAATCTCTGTGAGAGTAAGGGGGAGACCTTTATGGCGGGGTGGGAGGCTGAGGCAAATCACCTGGCCGCTGATTACGCGCAGCCAGACACCAGGGAGATTAGAAGAGCACACCAGGAAGCGGTGCGCATCAGAGAAGCTTTGAAAAGGAGCTTCATCAATGGCCAGGGTACAGTGTGACTGCTGTGTTTGTTGATGAACACCCACCCCCCCTTGATTGACTCATTCCCTGAAAGCAACTCTCCCTCCCCCTTCGAGTACAGCTTACTTATGCAAATAAAGTCACTCTCGTTTAAAAATCATGAATTCTTTATTAATTCATTATAAAAAGAGGGAGAGAAGTAAGGGTGTGGTTTGGGAGGAGGATAGGAAGGATGGAGAAGGCCATTAAAAAATTTCACATTAACGACAGCCTTCTGGTTGGGCTGTCCACGGGGGTGGAGTGGGCGGGTGCACGGAGCCTCCCCCCACGCGTTCTTACACGTCTGGGTGAGGAGGATATGGAACATGGTGAGGGTTGAGGGTGGTTACACAGGGGCTGCAGCGGCACTCTGTGATCCTGCTGCCGTTCCTGAAGCTCCACCAGATGCCGGAGCACGTCAGTTTGATCACGCAGCAGCCCCAGAGTTGCATCCCGCCACCGCTGATCTTCCTGCCGCCACCTCTCATCTCGGTTGTCCCTCCTGTCCTCACGTTCATCCCTCCTGTCCTCACGTTCACTGGCCTCTTTCCTGTAATTTGATACCACGTCCTTCCACTCATTCAGATGAGCTCTTTCATTGCGTGTAACTTCCATAATATCTGAGAACATCTCATCTCGCGTCTTCTTTTTCCCCCACCTTATCTGTGCTATCCTTTGGGATGGAGGAGGGATGGTTGAAAAATTTGCAGCTGCATGAGGGAGATAAATATTTAGAAAGATACATTTTACAGAACAATGGTTATACTCTTTCACAGTGAACAGCACTATTCACCTAGTACATGTGATTTCCCTACAAGGTCGCATTTTTCATCTTAATAGTGAGTGCTTGCAGCTCTGGAGTTACAGATCTCACTGACACAGGTCCAGGCATCAGAATTCAGCTTGCATGCAGCCATGGTAAGCCACTGTCTTTCGGCTTCTGTAGTGATTTACCCCTCCCCCCCAACGCATGGCTAATACCACGCTAGCTCCCTGCTAATCAACAACCTTCCCAGCCCCCCACCCACTGCGTGGCTGGTAGCTTGGGGAAGATCGCCGGTGACCAAACACAAAAAAGATCATCGGCATTTCACTCCTCCCCTCCCCCCGCTTCGCTACGTGCAGGAAAGGTTTTTTTTTAAGCTTGCAGTCCACGAACCCATTAGAAAAATGGCCACCCCCCTTACTTAAATTCCTGATTTTTAACCAGGTTATCCTGAACGATATCACTTTGCTGAGGATAACACAACAAGATAAAGAACGGATGCTTCTTGAATGCCAGCAGTCACCGGGACCATACGCTGCTATGCTTTGCCACGCAATGATACCTGATTACTTGCTACATGCATGGCGTGGTAAAGTGTCCTACCATGGTGGGCGGAACAAGGCTGCCTTGCCCAGAAACCTTCTGCAAAGGCTTCTGGAGTACCTACAGGAGCGCTTCATCGAGATGTCCCTGGAGGATTTCCTCTCAACCCCCAGACATGTTAACAAACTTTTCTAAGTAACTATACTGTCTGCGACCGCATCCCAAGTCCTCAGGGCAAATCAATCATTAAAAAACGCTTGCTTAAAAAACAATGTTTGCTATTTACAAAGGTACACTCACCAGAGCTCCCTTCCATGGCGTCATTGTCTGGGATAGTTGCTTGTGAGGGCTGGGAGCAGGGTAATTCCATCAGGGTGATAAAAAGCTCCTGGCTGCTGGGGCTCACGGAGTGCTGTGTGCTCTCTGCTAGGTCTTCCTCCTCTTCTTCATCTTCATCTTCCCCGTCTGCATAATCCTCAGACATGGCAGAGATTACAACCCCCACCTCGGAATCCACGGTCAGGGGTGGGGTACTTGTGGCGCAGCCCCCTAAAATTGCATGCAGCTCAGCATAGAAGTGGCATGTTTTTCGACCTGCCCCGGACCTTCCGTTTGCTTCTTTGGTTTTCTGGTAGGCTTGTCTGAGCTCCTTAACTTTCACTCTGCACTGCACTGAGTCCCTGCTGTGGCCTTTATCCATCATAGCCTTAGAAATTCTTTCAAATACTTTTTCATTTCGTCTTTTGGAATGCAGTTCTGTTAGCACTGAATCCTCTCCCCATATAGCGATCAGATCCAGTACCTCCCGAGCGGTCAATGCTGGGGCTCTTTTTCGATTCTCAGGAGACTGCATTGTTAACTGTGCTGATGAGCTGTGCGTGGTCACCTGTGATGATGAGCTCTCCACGCTGGGGAAGCAGGAAATGAATTTCAAAAGTTCGCGGGGCTTTTCCTGTCTACCTGGCCAGTGCATCCGAGTTCAGAATGCTGTCCAGAGCAGTCAGTGGTGCACTGTGGGATACCACCCGGAGGCCAATACCGTCGATTTGCGGCCACACTAACCCTATTCCGATATGTTAATCCCGATATTAGCGCTACTCCTCTCGTCGGGGAGGAGTACAGAAACCGATTTAAAGAGCCATTAAAATCGATATAAGGTGCCTCCTAGTGTGGACGGTTGTGGCGTTAAATCGGTTTTACGCTCCTAAAACCGATTTAAACGCCTAGTGTAGACCAGGTCACAGTGTGTTAAAAAAAAAACATGTTTTATTGAGAACCCTTATTTGAGTCTTAAAACTGGATTGGTTTGAGTTCAAATACTTTTTATTCCCTTCTGGTTCTAAACTTTCCTTTTATCCAAAATTTGTAAAGAATTGTTTATATTAAACCTGCTAGAGTATATTCTCCACTTGATGTGCTACTGGTAGTTACTTATCTGCGATGAGAAGAGAATAAATTGAAACTTGTATGGGATAAATGCAATTGATGTGGACACAGTGGCAAAATGAGGACAGACACATGTATGGAATTAAATATCACGCCACAACTTTTATTAAACTTTAATACCAGGGAGGGGCGCTACCTGCTCATCACCCATACTCTCCTATACCAAGCATTTAATTGGTTCCAGGGCAGGAGTTACATGGCTCTTTACCATATAACCTCTAACTGGTGCCAGGGTTACAGAGCTCCTTACCATATAACCCATAATGTAGGATAGGCTCTCTTGAGTGGGTGCAGCAAGGTGGCCAGTGAAGGCCACAAGGTATCACTCTATCATTTGAGCCAAAAGCCCATTACCAAAATCCCATGTCTTTTATCTCTGGGAACCATTCATTTTATTCTCTTAACTGGAAACCAGCCACAGAGAGTGCCAGCGACTAGCTTATTCACTGCCCACACCCACCCACACTTCCTGGTATCACAATTCCTGTCCAGTCAATTCCTTCACATCCTATAGCCATATGTCAGCACTTCCATCTGAAAAATGTACACCATCATCCCTGAAAACTTCCAGCTGATTATAATGGATGTCCCTATGCTGTATCACTGAACCCTTGTGTCCAGGAATATCATGGTGACTTCTCTTCAGTGTCTTTCTAGCCTTGTCCATGTGGGCTAGGTCTGTAGCTCCCAGACAGACCCACTTTGTGAACATGTCTGACCATATCTCACGTCTGGCCAGGATTGCCTAATTAAGCTAACATCCCTCTGGATTCTGTCCCTTAAGTTAACTCCTGTGCAGCCCCCAAGATCACATTCTCCCTAAGGTGAATAACCAGGACATGAGGTGGGTGCGCATTGCTTGTCACTGAGTGCAGAAGTGGCATGAGCTGATCCCCATGAATCCTTCTTCTGCCAAATCACAGATGCAAACTGCTTCGGCCCGAAGCCCAGCTGAGATCCAGCTGCCATCCTCGCTGGCCTCTTGTGGGTCTAATGCACTATAGAGTACCCACAAATCCAGATATTGCATAGGCTCTGCGTAGCTTCTGGAACAAATAAGCACATTGGGTTAGTTATGTTTTGATGTTCCCTGCCATCTTTTTCATGGTGCAGCTGAAGATCCTGTAACACCCCATTGCCTGCACCTGCTATGGGCGAAAATCCCCTACAGCTGTTAATGTTGCTGGCTCGATCCTGAAAGATGAATAGCAAATTTTGGTGGGTCAAAACCGCGGTAGCGGAAGGATTTTCTCAGTACCATGCTGAATGGGTACCTTGTCAGGCAGCTGCCATCGCCGTGTATGAACAGCAGTCCTGGCTGCAGACTCTGGAGTTTTGGCAAGGCTCTTCTTGCCTTTATGGGGCACAAGTGCCTATTTGCATATTCCTTCAACACCACGTAAACCTCCTTTCCCTTCTGGTCTGTTTTAAGTACTTTAAGTGCAGGGACACCATTCCTGCAGATACTTTCATGTCTGTTGTATCCTGGGACCTGTCTGCAGCTGTCATCGGCACCAGTTCACTCACTCTAAAAGCGCCAAAGAAGGCAATAACAAATGCCTCCTGGCTTTCCTCCCACAGCTGTAGACCCACAGCAGAACCTATACTAATCCCATCAAAGTTTCCAATGGTATGGGTAATGGAGGCCACCATTATGGGCCCTTACACAGCTGATATGCAGCAGCGCTTTAATGTCCCTGCCCCTTCCCACCCCAGGGCCGCTGATGGGGGTGGCAAAAGGGGCAGCTGCCCCGGGGCCCAATGATTTAAAAGGGCCTGGGGCTCCCTGACTCCGCTGCTGCCACCACAGCAGTGGCCAGAGCCCCAGACCCCTTAAATTGCTGCCAGAGCCCCAGGCAGCACGGACTGGGCAGTGCTGAAGGGCTGGCTGGGAGAGGCTGACCCCCTCAACCCCGCCCCTTCTGCCCGAGGCCTTGCTCCTTCCAGAGAAAGTAAATAAGGAAGTGTTATTTACTCCATCTCGTAACACAAGAACTAGGGGCCACCAAATGAAATTAATAGGCAGCAGGTTTAAAACAAACAAAAGGAAGTATTTTTTCACACAATGCACAGTCAACCTGAGGAACTCCTTGCCAGAGGATGTTGTGAAGGCAAAGACTATAACATGGTTTTAAAGAAAAGAACTAAATAAGTTCATGGAGGATAGGCTATTAGGATGGGCAGGGATGGTGTTCCTAGTATTTCTTTGCCAGAAGCTGGGAATGGGTGACAGGGGATGGATCACTTGATGATTACCTGTTCTGTTCATTCCTTCTGGGTCATCTGGTATTGGCCACTGTCGGAAGATAGGATACTGGGCTAGATGAACCTTTGGTCTGACCCAGTACGGCCATTTCTGTGTTCTTCATAAAACATATATGAATTGGGTAAATTTAGCAATATTTCTCTCATCCATACACATCAGCTGGGTTCAAGTTTGATGTGTCTCTAGTGGAAAAAAATGGTGTAGCTCCACTTAAGTAAAAGGAGTTACTCCTGAATTTTCTAAGTGTGAGATCAGAGGGGATCCCTCTTTCTTCAGCTGAGGAGATAAGGGATTGTAGATGATGAGGATAAGCTCTTTGGGGTAGCGACCATCTTTTTTGTGTGTTTATACAACACTTGGCACATTGGGTCCTGGCCTATGACTGGGGCTCTGCAGTGCTACTGCAATACTAATGTGTCCAGTTTTGGCCCCACACTACAAGAAGGATGTGGAAAAATTGGAAAAAGTCTAGTGGAGGGCAACAAAAATGCACATGATTTATGAGGAGAGGCTGAGGGAACTGGGATTATTTAGTCTGCAGAAAAGAAGAATGAGGGGGGATTTGATAGCTGCTTTCAACTTCCAGAAGGGGAGGTTCCAAAGAAGATGGATCTAGACTGTTCTCAGTGGTGGCAGTTGACAGAACAAGGAGTAATGGTCTCAAGTTGCAGTAGGGGAGGTTTAGGTTGGATATTAGGAAAAACTTTTTCACTAGGAGTGTGGTGAAGCGCTGGAATGGGTTACCTAGGGAGGTGGTGGAATCTCCTTCCTTAGAGGTTTTTAAGGTCAGGCTTGACAAAGCCCTGGCTGGGATGATTTAGTTGGGGATTGGTCCTGCTTTGAGTAGGTGGTTCGACTAGATGATCTCCTGAGGTCCCTTCCAATCCTGATATTCTATGATTAATAAGAAATAATACCTGAATAAAATAATGGTTCTAGAAAGTTGTATCTACAGTCTCATGCATCAGTGATTTTTAGTGAATGTTAAATATGTTGTATTAGAAAGGCTTAAAGAGGTGTTTGGGAGCTTATTATTCAATTATTACTCATTGCCATGTTTCCTGTTCATCCTAATACTGAGGTGTGGGATGCAAGATCATGAAATCAGCTGGTTGCTGTCAAGACTGCATTTAACCCTGCATCTTAATAAAATTTTGGAGGAAGCGCAAAGTGTAGCTAGATAAGACCCAGGTAGTTTGTGTACAGCTCTAATTTGATAACTGGTCTGCAGCTTATATGAAATGGGTGCTCAGAAACCAAAGCCACCACATTGGTAGTAACTGGCACTTTTATCAACCTCAGCACAGAAGTCAAGAATTAAATCAGCCATGTAGAGACTGACCTCCTCTTTCACAACTGGAGATAGTCTGTCCTGTCAGGTTTGAGATCCATTGGTGCGGCATGTGTATGTGTTTCAGAAGCTTGCTGTACAAGAGTATTAAATTGTTGAGGTGGCAGAAAGAGCAGGATAGAAATTACTTGTTTGCATAATATTCCTGACTTTATTTATTTTTAGGATTTTATTAGGTAAAATTCAGCCACATTCTTTTATTTTTTTTAAAGAATGCTACATATGTATATATTAAATTGGATTTCTTAACATGTGTCTGTATTTGAGAGAAATTAGGGGGTATATTTAATCTTAAGATTTCTATTATAGTAAGTGCATTTATTTTTTCCTGACTATTGCTCATTCCTTGGAAGAGTTAAACAAAATTACTCTTCATATGATTGAATGTTTATTGCTGAGGATTTTCCTTTATCTACTATTTCTTTAACTTTTGAACTGCATTATCATCAGAGACTTCTGAACTATAATATGGCTGAAGTTCTTTTCTTGTTACACTGGAAGTGCAGAAAGAAGGATAAGGATAAATTGGTTGTAGTTCCTCATGTTCCCTGCAGGCGGCAGCAACTACCATTTGCCAAAAATAATGTTTGGCAACCTCTGGTCCCTCCTTTCAGTCTAATTCTTGTTGTTCTCCTGACTCTGACAGAGATGATAATAGAAAACAGCTCTGAAGAAGAAAATTTCCTGAAAACCTAAGTGTAAAATTAAATAAATGAGATAAAAATGAAGCAAATTACATGATGAACCCTACACCACTTATGATGAATGAATCATTGACTATTAGGATAAGAAAAGGACCTCTTCAGATGGTCTCAGAGCTAAATGTACAGCTCTAAATAGCATTGGGTTAAGAACTTCAAACAGGGCTACCGTCAGACACACAGCTTTATCCCCTCACAAGATAAGTCTTCCCAGTAAATTGTTTGTGTCTGAGATCTTGCTTTTTTCTCTCCTGTAGTGTCTTACAGAGCTTTTTTAGAGAGCCAAGCTCATATGACTTGACCTGTCAGTAGCTCATCAAACCCCCACAAATGTGCCCTGGTTTGTGAAGGATGGTTAATTCTCTGAGGGAGAAAATGAGCTTCTGTTCAGTAGTGGTAGAAAAGGGGGAAAATGAAGAATTCCATGTGTGTCTGAGCAACATTTATTTGCATAGTGATGGTGAACTGCTCCTTAAAATTGGTTGAAAAAATAGTAAAAAGGAATGTGGACATTTTTTTCCCAAAATGTTACAAAATTTTGAACAGCTATACAATTTCTAGCAAATATTTTTGAAAGGAGGTGGTAATCAAAAATCAATTTTTTGATGAAATATTTAATTGAAAACTCTAGACTCAGATGGAGGCCCCAGAGTTCCACAAGACTATTACATTTTAAAGCTCGAAAGATTCTATTGAAGATAATTAGATGGCAATATTCTTAGGTAAAATGTTAACATACCCTTTTCTGACCCTTAAGAAGCCCTTTGGGGATTTAGAAACAATCCTGAAGAGGAAACTGAAGTAAATGTTTTGTTGATGGTTTCCAAGAGAGTGGGTCTTGTGGTAAATAGTGGCAAGAATTTTCTCTTTCAAAAAGGTTCTCAGTTTTCATAGACTTCAGGAGTACTGTTGATTATTGCCATTGAGAAGTCAAAATCCGCTATGGCTTGATTTAGGATGAAAACATCTCCTTGTAGTGGGTTGAAAAGAAGCCAATCTCTCAGGTTGGGGTCTCATTAAAGTCAACTAGCCCACAGGTTTTTTCCAAGAATGGAAGCCCATTTGTACAAAAGCGTCTTGGAAATGAGCTAAGTAGAGAAGACTCTTTCAGTGTTAGCTTCTGTAGTACTGATAAGAAGCAAAGTGGTCCTCTATAAGGCTGGACATTTACTTTGCAGAGAAAGGGGTTCACAAACAGGCTCTTTCTGGAAAGCAAGCTCATTGTTGCTGACATTGGTGGGAAAAATAATTGGATTATGGGTGGACTTGGAAGGCCGTATTTTCTTTCAGATGACTGGTTTCTCTGTACTGAACTCTTCAACTTGCATGAGTTTATAGTTTCCATGTGTCATCACTAGATTTGATAGAATAAAACGGACTGTATTAAACATTAACCATAAAATACGTGAGAAAGTTTGACTCTGTTTTTGTTATTTGAAGGTTATGTGGGTGGGTTTTTTTTGATGTTGAGAAAGTTATGTAATTACGACATATTCTGGGACTTGTAATTATCAATGTCACCCTGAAGTCCTGGCTGTAAAAGTTGTTCCTGGGTTTGAGTACTGCATACTTTCTAGAGTTCAAAAGAAGGGTGAGGAGAGCTTATTTGCTGTCATGTATAATAAATAGAAGTTCACAGCTGAATTTTTCCAGGATTAAAAAAAATGTAGTATAGTTCTTGTAGGAGATATAATTCAAATAGCAGAAATACTCATAGTACATACCATCCTTTAACCAATTAGAAACCCAGTTTGGCTATTATTTCTGTCTTTTATCCCATTAGGAAAATGGCTTTTCTTTTGCAAGTGCATATCAATAGGCAAAGTGGGGAAAAGAACAGAGCTGGTTGAATTTTCTTGTTCAAAAATGTTTTTGAAGAAAAATGGCCTTTTTTTTCCAAAATGAGAATTCTGACAGAAAATGTTTTCCCTTTGAAATGTCCTGTTTTCTCTCCTCCCCCCCATGAAAAAGTACGCCAACACTGCAGCTGGGAGCATGCTACCCAGGGGCAGATAGGCCGACGCGTGCTTGCTCTGCTCGAGTTAGTATGCTAAAAAATGGCAGTGTGGTCACAGTGGCATTGGGTGGTGGCTTGGGTTAGCTGTCCATGTAGATAGCCAAAGGGCTGGGTAGGTTTGTACTTGGGTGACTAGCCTGAGCTCGCTGCTGTCTGTGCTGCTGCGGCCACGCTGTTGTTTTTAGTGTGCTGCTGTGAGGAGAGCTAGTGTGTGGCTATCTTCCCACACTGGGAGAAACCCTCCCAGCTATAGTGTAGACATACACAACGTTTTCAATTTTTGTTGAAAAATCAGAACATTTCTGCAAAGTATTTCAAATTAAATAAAATTCTTAAGACAATTTTTTTGTTTTGAAATTTTTCTGACCAGCTCTAGAAAAGAATATTAAGATTATATCTTGCACTGGATCTCTGTCCCTTGCCTGGCTTTTCTAATTTTTGATAGATTTTTTCCTAGCATTGGTTTTCTACTGATAATGTTACCCTATTCTTGATTTTGTGAGGTTTGTGCTTTGAAAATAATGAACAATTTAACAGGGTGTGGATGCAAGGGAGGCAAGAGTGGGTGACTCTCGCTGATTATGAAATATTTTTCCAAATAAACTAAAGACTCAAATGACACTGTGGATTTACATCTTATTCTACTCGATATTAGCGTCTAGTACTCTAAACTTTCTGGTGAGATTGAAAACCTTTAAGAAAAGCTTCACTGTGTGAGACAAACTTAGGCCTTCTCAGCATCCACACATGCATGAAGGAGTTCAAGTACATTAGAACTAATGCTGAAAATGATCTGAAAGCTTATGCATAAAATTAATCATCACCATATAGTGTTACTTACATTTTTATCTAATAAATTAAATGATGGAATATTATCTCTGTTCAAATATCCAGATATTAGAAATATATGAAGGTGCAAGTGCTGAGATGTTTTTTCTTATATATATGCTATTTGTTCTTGTGGAGTTTGATTGGTTGTATTGCCAGAAATATTTCATGTGGAGGATGAAATGTCTTGATTAAATTGGAGACATTGGCCACAACCAATAAAATTAGACTTAATAAAAAGAAATGTAAATTTATTAATATATAGGAGTAAGTAGTAATGCAACTGGTGAAAGGACAGGTGGCAGAATACATTATAGAAAAACATTTGTGGATTATAGTGGTTTATAAATTGATTAAATTAAAATATATGGTGATCTCAGAAAAGAGGCAAATGCCTTATTGGATAATATTAGAAGGAGTACTGTGTGAAACAAGTGAAACAGTTCCACTTTGCTTGGGATTGGTAAGGCCTCATTTGGAGTGCTAACATCCACTTTGAAAAGTTAGCGCTCAGGCATCCTCTCTAAACCATATTATTTTAATATTGTGTGTGCATATATACCTTAGAATGGAATTATATCTATAAAAATCTTTGAAGATATTCATATGGTATTCATGTCATAAAGATTCATTCAGAAGACTTGACTATCCCACTTTCTGGCTGGTATAAGAACTTGTCCCTCACAGGTACCAAGTAAAATGCCTTCCAGAAATGAGGGGTTCAGGGTGTGGGAGAGGGCTCTGGGCTGGGGCAGGGGGTTGAGGTATACAGGGGGAGAAGGCTCTGGGCTGTGGAGTATGGGAGGGGCTCTGGGTTTGGGAGGGACTCAGGACTGGGGGTTGGGGTGCAGGAGTGGGTACAGACTCTGGGCTGAGGGTGTGGGCTCTGCGGTGGGGCTGGGGAGGAGGGGTTTGGGGTGCAGATGGGGGCTCAGGGTTGGGGCAGATGGTTGGGGTGTGGGCTTACCTTAGGTGGCTCCTGGTCAGTGGTGCAGTGGGGGGGCTAAGGCAGGCCGTCTGCCTGTCCTGGCTCTGTGCTGCGCCCTAGAAGTGGCCAGTAGGTCCGGCTCCTGGGGGTGTGGGCAGGAGGCACCACGGCACATGCTGCTCTCGCCTGTAGGCACCTCCCCCCCCCCGCCCCAAGCTTGGTGCATGGGGCAGGGCCAGTGCATGGACCCCCGTGGACCTCCCCGTCTAGGAGCTGGACCTGGTGGCCACTTACAGGGTGCACCGCGGTGCCCCAAGACAGGTAGGGACTAGTCTGCCTTACCTCTGCAGCAACGCCGACCAGACTTTTAACGGCCTGGTCCGCGGTGCTGACCAGAGCCTCTGGGGTCCCTTTTTGATCAGGCATTCCAGTCGAAAACTGGACACCTGGTCACCCTAGCTAAAAAGGTTATAAACATTTCAGTCATGCATATCATCCCACCTGGTTCCAGAGGAGGTACTGCTTGCCAGCCACATACAGTCTGTACGTTCCACACTGGCATATACTTGAAGAACAACAAATGGTTACTTACTCTGCAATAATTGTGGTTCTTTGTGATGCTGTTGTCAGTGTGTCTCATGACCTGCCCTCAGTCCCCACTTTCAAAAGTTCTCCGCTATCACTGGCTTTGAATTGCGAGGGAATTGAGAGAGGGTTGCAGCCACTCTGCTCTGTATGCCCTCACACAGGAGCACAATGTGTGTATGCAGCCCTAATGTACATTGTTGTTCAAAACAAAACAAAATAAAAAACATGCACATCATGCAGATGACGTTCATGTGCACCTACAGTGAGATCTTCACTGATTGACAACCTGAGTTACTGTAGTGCTAGTAACCCTTCTTTTTAAAAGTTGTATAAACATTTTGAAAAAAGTCTGTTTCTTTTTATTTAATCTTTCCAGCTCAGTACATTAGGATAGTTTGATGCTTAAGGGCTATTAAAATCAAGAAAAATACTCTAAAATTGTAATGAGATGTTAAATGTTTATCTTTTGAAATGTAGATCACTTGTCATCCATTATTGCTTGACAAAAACCACTTCTTTGATTGTCAAGTGAGGGAAAAAAATATTTTGTGCTTCAGGTTTTTATAGCCAAAGCAATAAATACCTTTCAGTGGGTCAGAAGTTCATTACTGCGACCAGTCTGGAGACATAGTCATAAGTATTCAGTAGCAGTTTACAGATTTGAAAACTCCTCTCTTATGACTTTGTGTTGTCTAAAATTAGAATACACAGTCTGAAGGGCATTTGGAAACATTGGACACTGAAAAAAATATTTAAGTAGCACATGTGAATAAAAACTTTGCTGAAGGACTGAGATATTGTCAGAACTCCATTTGTGCTACCCTAATTAAAGTTATGTCAGTTTTCCCACTTTAAACCCTTGGTTTTAGACATTGGTAAAAGTCAATTGTAAGAATTCCCTTCAGGTTGCAGCTTTTGTTTGTTTGTTTGTTTTTTAAAGAAAAACCCTATGTGGATAGAAATTGGCTCATCAGTTATGTTATCAGAACACTATAGAAATACAAAATACAAAAAGTCTTATTTGTTCTGAATGGTCATGTTAAACGTTCATTGAAGTCAATGGAAGGACTTCATGTCTTCAGTGGGCTTTGAATCAGGCCTTAACAATACAAATTAATACAGAATAATTTTTAACTTAGAAAAAACAATACACGTCTTTCATAATTGGATACAATTTTTAGAATAGTCATCAACCTCCATGCCCATTAAAGGGACAAAAGAGTGAGCGGTTGCAGTGAATGTTCAGCACATCCTGACAGCTGTGCATTAGGAAAGGACAACTACGTTTACATCAATAGTCAAAGAAACAGTCCCTGGTTAAAGTCTCCCTCTAGACATTGACAACCATTTGAGGGAAGAACAGCTGGTTGTTACTGATCTCTGTGGAGTAGAAGTTGCCTTCTGGTGCTTTCCTCTTCTTTAATAACTCAAACAGTTTTTTTATTTTTCTAAATGAAACTTTCTTAACACATCAATCTATAATATTCACTAGTGGTACTGAGTATTCTGAGAAAATTTATACATGAAAAACAACTGAGTAATTTTGTTTTAATAAGCAGCTATTCCTGTCTGTTTAGTAATTTTCTATAGGTAACATGACTTAGCTTGGGGCTTATGTCTTGCATCCTTGGAACAGAAAACTTTGGCTGTCTTTAGTGTAGTGATAGACTCTGCATCCCACCTTGAGTTACTGGCTGAATGGATTAGCGTTTGCCTCTTATCTCTTGGAAGAAACCAGTAGGTATGGCTGCCAGACTCCTATAGCCAGGGACTGCAGTCTAATTGCTGAAATCTGTTCACCCAAGGTTCACCTACTCAGTGCTGTTTGTTCAGGAGCTTGACTAGGGTGTGAGCTTGCAGCTTCATGGAGCAGTTGTCCCCTTGTGTTTAGACCCATAGTGCTGATGTGTCAGACTTGGGGAGTTAATGCTTGTAAGCACTTTCTATGTGTGGGATGGTTGGGTGTATTGTTGCGTGACCCCCAGTGCCAGTAAAATGATGCACAGTTCTGGTGCTGGATGGAAAGAAAATGCTTGTTGACAGCCAGTTTTAGTGGTTTGTGAGCTTTGGTACCATCATTGGCAGTGTGTGGGAAGCAACTGAAGACTATTCAATGAGATCCTTCGTCATTGTAATGAGGTTATATAGTAATTGTTGTACTCGTGCTTCTGTGGTGCCTTTCGTCTTAGGTTAGCACTGTTTGCGCAAAGAGATTTAACTAGTGCTTATGGGATTGGGACATATATGATGTATAAAGAGAACGGGGAAATGGAAAAGCAGTGGAGAAGAGTTGCAAGAGCATGAGGTGAGACGAGAGAAAGGGGAGGACAAGAAAGGACATCAGACAAAAGAAGAAATAGAAAAGCAGATAAAAGAAGACAGGAACAGAGGAGAGGCAGAGATGCAAGAACATAATGAGAAGGAAAGTTTATTGAATCAGAAACTATACTTTTCCTCAATCCCAGAGGAGAAGGGTTGCTTTGAGAGAGGCTGAATCAGATTTGGGAAGTGACAGGAGAGGGATGAATCACCTGACTCAAGGTTAGAAAACAAACAAAAATAATATTACCTTATTGGTGAAGTTCTGTTCCATGTCAAGACATTATTTTAAAAGGCATAGACCACATAGTTGAAAATCTATATTCTGTTTTTTAATCTTTTAAATGATCAGTAAATAAAGGAAATTAACACCACCTCCCTTTCTCTCCTGCAACACTGAAACTTTGATTAGAGATGGGGAGAGCATAGACTTTACCTTGGAAAGTTTAGCTTGTGCTAAAGTTCCTTTGCTTTGCCTTGTATTGAGTTTTAGAAGGTATTAATTATATGAAGTAAGGTAACTCCACCTAACTTTAGACCTTTAAATCCAAATCAGCACAAGGTCCGGGATAAGTGCATCATGGACTCCAAACCATCATTAGAACTCCTGTGGTGTTATCTAATCTCAGAGGATGTGCTTGATACTATACAAGATAAAAATAAATATAGTCTCTGGTCAGGGAGATAGCATTCTAAGATCTGGTCTACACTTAAAAGATTTACTAGCATAGCTCTGTTTGTTATTTAAAATAATCAACCCCACAACTGACATGAACAAGCAGTAAAGAAAAAAATAAAATAAAATGCTACAGAAAGGGTAAATCATGCATAGGCACGGGAACTAGCAGTACGGGGGGTGCTGCAGCACCTCCAGGTTTTATGCAGGGCTCCGCTCCCAGCCCCACGCCCGGGGGTCCCGGCTGCCAGCCTCACACCTCTGCATCTGGCCCTGCACCCGTGAGTCCCGGCTGCTGGCCCCATGTCTCCACTTCTGGCCCCACATGCAGGCTTCCTGTCCCACACCCGTGGGACCTGGCCACCGGCCCCGTGCCTCCGCTTCTGGCCCTACAGGCCCCGCGTCGAGAGTCCTGGCCGCCAGCCCTGTGCCCACCCCCAGCTATGGCCCCAGCCTTGGCCCCCTTACCGCTGTCTGGGTCCCCACCTCCTGGAGACACGACCCTGCTCCTGGCCCCAGCTCTGGGGAGGGGGAGGGCAGACACGGACAGAGGTAAGAGAGCTGGCTTTCAGCACTCGCACTATTAAAAATGTTTCAGCGCCACTGAAATCATGGTTAGCTAAAGATAATGAAATCAAGCTATAGATGAGCACCCGTGCAAGTAAAATCATGGGTTTATAAGCTGTGATGAAGATTCTGAGTCAATAATATATTCCTCCCCAGGGGGACTTGTGCATCGGTTTCTATAACTAAGAATTTTTTTGCTAATAGCTTTAGGGCTACTCCAGCAGGTTTGCGCCTCTTCTTCAATCTCCCAAGAGGCTGAAAGTATGTTAATATAAACACAGATATTAAGATAATTTTGTTCAGCATGTTTTACATTATGTCTAGCCAACCATGTGCTGGCTCAGACTGCAGCTGCCTTTTGCATGTTTTCTATATAGCTCTTTAAATGAGACATAGGAATTTAACAAAACCATGAAGCAAGAGGAGGGAATGATGCAGCTATTGATTTGTTTTCAATGTGGCAGATAACCCTGTTCTCTGAAAAGCACCAGAGCAAGAATAAAAACAACATGGAGAAGAAGCATAACAAAAAGGTCATTATATGTTAGAATTGTAGTTGCCATTACCAAATTCTGATTTGCTTTGAAAATGAGATTTGAATAATCAATAGGATACCGGAAATATCAGTTCAATGAGTAGTATAATTAGATTATAGGAAATTTTATATATGATGAGACAATGAAGGCCATTGGTCATTTTCTCAGTGTTAATCACCTTCATTTAATATTTTTAAAATAAGAAAAATATTTGTCTGTTTGGGGAAATATAGAACCATTCATTCACCTCCAAAACCATGTTTGTGAGAGCTTGAAAGTAAAATTTAATGGGGACCTGCAAATTCAGTGTCACATCCTCTTTAAATTAGAATTGATGTAGCTGTCTTATAGCTGTAAAATTGTTTCATTTGTTTGGATTTCACTAACTTAATAAAGAAAATATGAAATTGTCTGTGTTCTGTTAGCACTTCATAGACTCTGTGATAGAACTCATTTTATCACTGGGCTAAAATAGCATCCAAATCCCAAATAATATTTTTTTTTAACAGAATTAAGGTCATCTTGACGAGTATTTTGTAATTCTACGTTCTAGGCTCAGTAATACTAACATGATTGCTGTAATCTAATGACATCGGTCACTGACAACTTATTATTTTCCTTTGTGATGTTTGTATTTTGTGTTGCTTGATGACATAACCACACTTGCTTATGAATTAGGCTCCTGAGTCATTTTGCTGTGGCATAAATAATTTTGTTATTGAAAAATTATTTCAATAACAAAATTCACTGTTCTTCACCGCTTCCTCGTTCTTTTTTTATCTGCCTCTGTTGCAGACCATGCCCTTCTTTGACATGTCCTTTTTTTGAGTAACTTTTCAACATGGCTGATACTAGGAAGGAAATGCAGGGAATCCAGACTAGAACCTCCGACTCCTAGTCATTCTTATGGTAGTAGTGGAGCTGCACACTTCATCAGTGGTGATTTCGTTTTCATTTATGTCAGTAATAAAAATGTTAAATAGCGTAGGGCTAAGAACTGATCGCTGTGGGACCTCACTAAAAACACACCCATTCATTGATAATTTCCTTTTACAATTACATTTTGAGATCTATCAGCTAGCTAGCTTTTAATCCATTTCATATGTGCCATGTTAATTTATATCAGGGTTTCTCAAGCAGGGGTCGCCGCTTCTGTAGGGAAAGCCCTTGGCGGGCCGGGCCGGTGTGTTTACCTGCCCCGTCCGCAGGTCTGGCCAATCGCGGCTCCCACTGGCCACGGATCACTGCTCCGGGCCAAAGGGAGTTGCTGGAAGGGGTGGCCATATCGTTCAAGTTTTTAAATCAAAATGTCACGCAGGACCTTAAGTAAATTCTTACAGAAGTGTATTACATCAACACTAGTACCCTTATCAACCAAACTTGTAATTTCATAAAAAAAAATCAAATTAGTTTGACAGGATCTGTTTTTCATAAATCCATGTTGATTGGCATTACTTATCTTACTCTGCTTTAATTCTTTATTAATCAAGTCCTGTATCAGTTCCTCCATTATCTTGCCTGGGATCGATGTCAGACTGACAGGCCTATAATTACTTGGGTCATCCCTACATGCATGTAGGGTGTTTGTTGTTTTAAAATTTTTTCCCTCTTATGTTATGATTTGTTCCTACTGTTAACATTAAACATTAGTTTAGTTTAAAAAGGCTGTCTGGTCACTTTATTTACTACTAGGGTGACCAGATGAGATGAAGAAAATATGTGGGGGAGGAGGTCTGCCGGCGGAGCAAAAAAACAACAGCAAACCAGTGCTGCTGGCGGAGTGAAATATCGGGACAAATTGCGTCCCGACCAAAGATCGGTTGGGACGTGGGATAACCACCCAAATATCAGGACGATCCCCCTATTTACCACTGGTCCCAGACTCCTGAAGGGAATGACCACAGGTGCTGAACCCAGTGGGATCTATTGGGTGAGAACAGTTGGTACACAGGGTACGGTGGCCCAAGGGCAAGTCTAAGAGTTGGAGAATCATGTGATTCTACTCCACCCTGTGACAGGTAGAGGCATGAAGCTGAACACCTGAGAGGATGCACTCACAGAGACCATGAAGAGGATAGAAGTGCAGCTAACCCTGCAGCCATGAAAACTCTCTCATTGTCATAATGACACCACTGGAAAAGAGGCACTGTGCTGAAACACAGCATGTGCCGTGACACACCAGTTCTCCTGGTGGTGCCTTTGAAGAGGGGAGCACAAGGTATACATAGACTGGAGGAGCAAGAAACTGTATCATAGGAGAGGTAGTGAGAGACAGAGGAGAGAGAAAATATATCTTATTGATAGCTATGACATCGTTTAAAATCCAAAACAGCAGTGCTGAAAATATGTTGCAAGAACAGCAGACTTTTCTCAACTCAATACATGTTTGACCTCTGGGTTATACCAGAATTTTCAGCTAAATATAAAACCACCATTTATTTTATTTTCTCCCACCCACAACCCCCATAAACTGAAACTCACAGTACGATGCTTAGGTAATGTATTTGAGGGGATGATAACACTGTTTACAAGATTACTAGTAGTTTGCTATATCTTAAGTTTCCTTTTAAATCTTCTTCTGTTTTGAAATATCAATAAAGAAATTACTTTAATCTGCCCTGCTCTTAACCTCCCCCCTGTACACCAGCAGGGCGTAGATGTAAAGGAAATTTGGTGGATCCACCTCACTTCCTCCAAACTCATGAAGGGAGAAAATCCATAGTAAGGACCCAATATAATTCCCACTCAGATCAATGGCCAGCCTCCCATAGACTTGAGTGTGAGCTGGATCAAACCCCAGACTTATTGACAGACTTATTCTCTTCCTGACAGACTTTTGACAGACTTATTCTCTTCCTGCCTTCTGGTTTTCAAAAGGAATTCTCCACCTCCTTACAATGGTAACAATCCCCTTCCCAAAACTCAGAACCTTTTCAGGTTCCCCACTCCACCTTACTAACCAAACTAAAATTAAATCTTTATAAAATAGTAATCACAATTCTGAAACGTGTTGGTCACTGGTTGGATGTAATGATCCAACATTTGAAAAAAAACCCAAAACTTAAACTAAAATGGTGGAAATAAAAGTTCGCATCTGCCTACTCATAACTACAAAATTGCTGCTGTGTTACCTCTACATTGAATAGTGACTAGTGAAGCCTAGGCCACTTGTCTTAATGCACCAGAAAAATTATATACACCTCTACCCCGATATAACGCTACCCGATATAACATGAATTCTGATATAACGCAGTAAAGCAGTGCTCCAGGGGCGGGGCTGCGCACTCCAGCGGATCAAAGCAAGTTCGATATAATGCAGTTTCACCTATAATGTGGTAAGATTTTTTGGCTCCCGAGGACAGTGTTATATTGAGGTAGAGCTGTAGTAAATTCCCAAGAGTTGAATATAATAGACTAAAAGTGGTGGTACACAACATCTGCGAATTATTAAGTGACAAGAGTCCTATAGTTTTTAGGCCAAAATCTCAGTTCAAAATCAGTGGCTTCCAATGGGATTGAGATCTGAGAAAGGAATGCAGGAGAGGCCCTTGTTGAATTCAGTTAAATTTCCTGAGTATTTCTTCAAAACAGTCAAGTATCAGAGGGGTAGCCGTGTTAGTCTGGATCTGTAATAGCAGCAAAGAGTCTAAATGCATCCGACGAAGTGGGTATTCACCCACGAAAGCTCATGCTCCAAAATGTCTGTTAGTCTATAAGGCGCCACAGGACTCTTTGCTGCTTCAAAACAGTGAACTTCTTAGACATACTTGGTGCAGACTTTGGGGGAAATTAAAGGCCACGGACCAGATCTTCAGCTGGTATATGTTGTCACAGCTCCTTTGATGTCAGCGGGACTGTGCCCACTTACACCAGCTTCATATTTTCAAAAGGGGCAACTATCCATTCTTTAAATTTATGCCTACTCAATCATTTGCAAGTACAAATAGAATTCAAATGCCTAGCTGATTTGTAGATCAAACCAGGTAGACAGAAACTGAAATTCTATCATTTGCACCTGAAAAAGTTTTTTTGAGCAAATGAATACAAGTGCAAAACTGAAAGCACAAAATTGAAAATATGGCACATAAGGTAAAAAAAAAATTATATTCAGTGTGTTAATCTTGCCACATATAATGAAGCTGAGTTTGTGACAGGATAAGGAAACAGAAAGGAGTTAATTTGATTGTTACAACAAAAAGTGAAACAATTGATAAGTATATACACTGTATAAATTTATAAAGTCTTTTTAAAATGCTATTTTCAAAGTCAGGTATGTTCTTGCAAAAGTATTGAAGAAGCACAAATTGATATATTGTGTCAACCTGACAACAAACCATTCTATGGTTGGTTGAACAGTTGAAAGCCAAAGAAAAGACCATATTGTATCTCCTCCCTTTCTCAAGGGACAATGACTAGTCCTGAGTCTAAAAAATTAATACTCAAAAAGAACAGAAGTAAACAGCATTCAAGGTATTTTAATTGGATGTCACCTCATAAATCACAGATAGCTCGCTGGTTTTGACTTATGCAGCAATGAGAGTGATGAGACAGAAATTCACAAAAATAAAGAATGTTTGGTTTTCTTTCACTTGACATAACTCAAGTGAAATAATATAAGAATTTAATGTGAATATGCTACATGTATGTCTCAATACTTGCTAATGTTACCAAATCTTACAAGACTAAGCACAAACATCCTAAAATGCAATAAAAAATATAGCGTTAAATCCTAAAGTCAATGTCACTTTTGCCTGGATAAAGACTATAAAATTTGGTCCATAAGCTAGGCTGATCAGCTAAATAAATGTCAACAGTAAGTATTACATTCTGCAGTAAGCTTCCATTTTCAGGTTTGAAAAGGTTCCTGGAAATGTTAACCTTTCAGATATATATATTTTTTAAAATATGTGTTAAAATATATAGTGAACTTAAAATCGAATACGTTTGTTTCACACTTCAAGAATATTTTCAGATACTTTTTAATGGATAGTCAGTTAAAATGGTTGTTCTCAATGTTCAAATTTGAGAATATGCGCTTTGGTAATTTTTGGCAAATAAAGAGGTTATGAAAGAGTAAAAATAGCATATTGCACATCCACAGTGTCATTTTTCTTATTGATTTAAGTGTGCACGTAGGTCCATTATTTTGAAGGTGTTTAGGTGCTCCCAGTGATTTCAATGGGAGTTAGGTGCCTAAATACCTTTTAAAAATGTAGCCCCTTCATATTTATCATATGTACATGTGCAAGTGAACATATGTGCCTATCTGCACAATTACACATTTGGATCAGTGGATGTGTACAATTTGTGTTTCTTCCAATATGTTTAAGTTTTATTTTTAATTAGAAAGAGAAATAAAGGTCATGTAACATTATGGTCCAAGATTTTACATGCATAAAAGTAGGGAAATTTTAATACATGATTTTTGTTCACACCATCAGTAACTCAGCCATGTTGCAATTAATGACCACCCTCGAAAAGAGACATCCTGATTTTAAGTGTCCACATTGTATAATATTTTCTTTGTTATTTTCTTGTTGTATTAACTTACAATAAGGATCTACTCCTATCATGCAACAAGAAATTTACTTACCTATCTTCCTTAGGGATTTGTGTAATACTTTTCAAATAGTATCTAAACATTTCACTTTACTTGAGCTTTACTAAGCTGAAAAACTGAACGATCTGGATCTTCTCTGCTCATGAAGGGGAAAGAGCTAGGAAAGGAAGAGATTATCACTAGAACTCCCTGCCCCTTAGTGTCATCTAACTCTAATTTCATTTTGACATAATATGAACTATTGTAATCCCATGTTAAAGGGGGATTTTATTTTATGAAGATGTGAATCTTCACATGGGAATTTCTTTTCAAAAATGGACCTTTCTATTGAGTTTTCTCTTTTTTCCTAGGAGGATTTCTGAATCCCTTGTCACACTCTTAGAGACAGGGAGAGACTTGTAGTGGAGGCAAGAGAGTTCAAAGTACAGCTGTTAATCTGTCTAATGAATAAAAAGCTTTGTAAGTGGCATAATGTTTTGAAAATGAGCAAGTTTCCTGCATACTCAACAGATCTGATTACCATGTGACAATTACAGTAGACTATTGTATGGGGTAAAAAAGAGGCCTTCAGACGCTTGGAAACATTTAATAATGTACCAGAAGACAGCTTTAGTTTACTGGCAATACACAGTTCAGATTTAATTTTTAGAGCATCTCCTGTTTCTGCTTAGTATATTGCATATGCTTAGCTTTTGCTTTATCCTATGCTACTAGGTTTTGTTGAAGATTAGTGTGTGCCTAGGATGATTTTTTGGCTGACCCATGCTCTTGTAGTAAAGTGAAGGTGATAGGAAATAATAGCCCAATGTTGATCTTTTCGTTTAGTTTCTTTTCTTGTAAATGATGTATGCCTCTGCGTTTTAGGCCTATAAATGCTGCTCCTCTTTTATGTGGCAGTCTTGCCCTCTACTGCTAGTACAGTTATGTCATTAGTAGAGGAAGTAGTAACTCCTGAGGCTGTCTTTCTCCTGAGAAGGTGGGTGGTACAGAAATGGAAGCATCTTCCAAGTGTCTGCAAGTGAGTACCATCACAAATAGAAGAGGATAGGGTGGAACTCCAATGGGAAGTGTCAGGAAGAGCTATATTGGGAGGGAAAGCTGTTTTGAGGATGGAGGACTGATGATGGCAACCCATTAAGTAGGAAAGCACTGAAGCTGGTCCTAGCACAGAGATCCTGCCTATTCCCTCCATCCCTCTTCGGAGATGAGTCTGGACAGTTCACCTGTCTTTAATCCCCTGTTGGCAGTCTCTTAGGGCATGTCCACACTTACTGGGGATTGACTCGGCTGTCCCCAGTAAGTGTGGAGGGGGTTGATTTAGCGGGTCTAGTGAAGACCCGCTAAATCAACCACAGATCATCGACTCCGGTACTCCACCGGAATGAGAAGCATAAGATAAGTCGACAGGAGAGCATCTACTGTCGACGCAGTGCGGTGTAGACACCACAGTAAGTCGATCTAAGTTGTTGTTCACATAGCTGGAGTTATGTAACTTAGGTAGACTTACCCCTGCAGTGTAGACAAGATGTTATTCTGCTAAAAGAAGGGAATTGACACTTTTCCTCTCCATTTAGACCCCCATCTCAGGACTTGTCTTCACTACAAAATTGTTTTATGTTAAAACATGACATTGAACAGTTGAGTTAATTAGCACAATGCTGACCATGATTTTGCAGTCAGTTTAGACGAGAACAAGTCTTGTTCAGCATTGTCAGCTACTCATAGCTAAATCAAAGTTTTGGCATTGGAGGTGGAGTTTGTGTTTTTTTTAAACAGAGCTAGATAGATCTACTGCTCTCAAAACCCTTTTCTAAAAGTGACACGAGTTGTTCCAGCCATCCTTGGGAAACCTGCCCAAATCTGACATTCTAAAAATGCATTTCAAACCCCTGATGATGATCATATTACTGAGAAGTGCCATAGTTTATGACACCTGATGTAGGAAATCCAGTGAGAGATTGTAGACCTGCTTTTACTCTGTGTTAAAAATAGTTCAGCAATATAAAGAATATTATGCATATAGAATATTTTGTATTGAATGCTAAAATGCTTCTGATGTTAAACTAGTGGAACGGAATCTGATTTACAGTCCCTGAAATTTCATTGCACTCTGTTTGGCATGATGGCTGCCACAGCCCCGCACCGTGCTCCTCCTCTTTCCCTGAGGACCCGCCCCCTGGCCAGGCCAGAAGCCGGAGCCAGGAAGTGGTAAGAGCTGCCTCGGACCCTCCATCTGCCCTGAGATGGGGCTGGGGTACTTGAGAGCTGCCTCTGGCTGTCCGTGCCCCCTCAGCATGCCGCCACCAGTGGGACCCAGGGGAGGGGGCTGGGGCTCTGGTCTGGCCTCCTTTCCCCTCCCCAGGGCCTGAAGACATGCTCTGTGGGAATAGGGTTGCCAGGCATCCGGTTTATGACCAGAATGCCTGGTTGAAAAGGTAACCTGGCTGCTCTGGTTAGCACTGCTGACTGGGCGGTTAAAAGTCTGGTTGGCTGTCTGCAGCAGGCCAGGCAAGGTACTGGGCAGCTCCAGGAAAGCTGTCAGCATCTCCGTCTGAATTCTAGGTGCAGGGGTGGCCACAGAGGCTCTGTGTGCTGCCCTGGCCCTGAGCATCGGCTCCGCAGCTCCCATTGGCCGGGAACCGCAGCCAATGGGAGCTGCGGGGGCGGCACCTGCAGGCAGGGGTAGTGCGCGGAGACACCTTACAGCCCCTGCACCTAGGAATCAGAGGGAGATGCTGGCAGCTTCTTGGGAGCCGACTGAGATAAGTGCTGCCTGGGATCTACACCCCGCACCTCCTCCGTTTCCCTGTCCCAGTCCTGAGCCCCGTCCTGCACTCAAACTCCCTCCTGGAGCCTACACCCCTCCTGCACTCCAATCCTGTGCCCAGCCCAGAGCCCGTCCTGCAATCTGAACCCCTTGGCCCCAGACTGAAGCCCCCTCCTGTACCCCATGCCCCTCATCCTCAGCCCCACCCCAGAGCCTGCACCCCCACCTGGAGCCTTCACCCCCTCCTACACCCAATCCTCTACCCCAGCTAGGAGCACCATCCCGCACCCTCAGCCCCTCATTTCTGACCTCACCCCTGAACCCGCACCCCATCCCATAGCCTGTCCCACACCCCAAACCCTGCCCAATCCCAGATCCCCCTCCCACACTCCAAACCCCTTGACCCCACCCCCCAGCCTGAAGCCCCCTCCTGCAGCCCAATTCCCTCATCTCCAGCTCCAGCCAGAGCCCTCACCCCCTCCCACATCCCAACGCACTGCCCCACCCCTGTGAAAATGATAGAGTGAGTGAGGGTGGGGGAGAGCGAGCGATGGGGGGAGGGAGGCGGAGTGAATGGGGGTGGGGCCTTGGAGAAGAGACGGGGGCAGAGCAAGAGTGTTCGGTTTTGTGCAAATAGAAGGTTGGCAAACCTGTGGGGGGAGAGGAGGTCCTGCTCTGGCTGGGAGGAGGCGGGGAGCCCTGGGAAGGCCACAGGCAGTGAGGAGCAGGCAGGGAGGGCTCCTCCGGCGCAGCTCCCGCTGATACTGGCCTAGCCTCATCAACCTCCACACTCCACCCGGGCTCGCTCAGTGTCTGCACCCATCTCCCGCTTCCAGGCCGCCCCCGCTGGGTCCTGCTGCTGCCAGACTATACCTGCTGGGTCTCTCCTGCTCCCGGTGACAGGCTGTCCCCGCTGCTGCCTGGGCTTTGTGCCCCAGGTAGCAAGCATGTGTGGCACCGCTCCTCCTGGTGCCTCTTGCCTGAGGTTTGCAGTTTGGGGGTCCAAGCCTCACCAAACTGTGCACATGTCACTGCCGCCCCATGTCAGCTTGAGGCTACTATGCCCATGTTAAAAAGTGGACAGACATGGCCTCCCACTTTTAAAAGTGTGGGGGGGCTATGCCCCCCCCCCGCCCCTCCAATTCTGGCATCCCAGGCCCTCAAGGTGTGGGGGGTCCAAATGCTCTTTGTGCCCAGGACCCCAATTAATCTTAATCCGCCTCTGCTTCAGCTTTTTGCAGTTTTGTGTGTGCTCAGGGACTGTTTCTTGACAAAGAATGTTATGCTTTATGGCGTGACAAAAATGGCTCATGAGAACAGTTCTTGCTGTAAGTATCAGCTGATTCAAAGGGAGAGTGTGGGGCTTTTAAGAGTCCACTCTGGCACTTTATGCACTCTGCATCCAGTTTTAAATGTATTGCTTCACCTGGCACCATGCAAGGGGTGATTTTCTCTTAGAAGTAGAAGGTGAAAAAGCTTCAGAGAGTTATATTGAAGAACTGACGTGCTGTGCCAACTCTCAGGTCAGCTGTATGTGAAGGAGGTGAATGCACCTTACTGATATTTCAGCAATGAAATCTTTTTACCCTGACAACTTTAAAAAGTGTTTGAAAGGCTGCCTGTACTTTCACCTCAAATGTGGGCGGAATAGATTGTCTGCAAGATACTTCTGAAATGGGACAGTCTTTCAAAGGTTCTTCATTGTCAGCTTAGAACTAGAGAAAGCACTCAGTCTATTTTAACCCCCCTGAAAGTGACACACTGTACTGCTGCTGTCTCTGCTTCAGTACCCAGTGATATTTTATCATTCTTCCTGAGTGTTATCAAATCTCTGAGGAAAAGTCCATTTTTGTAAGGAAATTCCCCTTGCTATCTATAGCCACTAACCAGTGCCACATACCTTATTCACCCCTGACTGAGGTGATACTACTTTTGTCTTTTTCTACCTATAAATAGTTTTCTGAGTAATTAAGAGAAGCAATCCAAAGGTAGCATTTCTTTTCTCTCATGCTGGAAGAGATGACATCAATGGTGACAGGAGATGACATTATGGAAACAATTTACCAGCTTTGGATGAAATTCTAGCCCTTAAAGTCAATGGTGTTCAACTGATGATTGTAGTAGTAGAGCAATGCTTTGTTGTAAAGGTCACAGTTATTTCTTTGGACCAGTAAAACAGTGTGCATTTTCATGGGGTCGTAAGGGAAGAGGAAGAAGGCTTTCCATCACTCAGAAACAGGGCCGCCCAGAGGGGGGGGCAAGAGGGGCAAGTGTTTTCCACGAGTGTTTTCCGGGGCCCCTGGAGTGTTTCCCGCCCCCTCCGCAGTCATGCCTGCGGCAGGTCCACCGGTGCCCCGGACGTGTGGACCTGCCGCAGACGTGACTGCGGAGGGGGCGCTCGTCCCGCGGCTCGGCTGGACATCCCGCAGGCATGACTGCGGCAGGTCAAGCGGAGCCGCGGGACCACGGCACCCGCCGCAGTCACTCGTCCCGGGCTCCAGTCGACCTGCCGCAGGCATGCCTGCGGGAGCTCAACCGGAGCCAAATGCCGCCCCCCAGGGAAAGGGCCACCCCACGCGCCTGCTTGGCGCGCTGGGGTCTAGAGCCGCCCCTGAGCGGGGGCCCCCCGCCGCCAAAGACCCCGGGCCCCCGGAATTCTCTGGGCGGCCCTGCTCAGAAATTGAACTGACCTCTGTTATTCAAGGCAGCTAAGCGTTAAAAGGGGGTGGTTTATTAATTCAAGTAAGTGGGAAATCTGTATCTATAATGATGAGACCACCTCAGTCTTTCCTTGCACTGTACAGCTATGACAACTATGGCCTTAATTTTCCCTTTGGTTGGATGTGTGAAATCTGTGAATTTAAGGAGTGTTTATGACCTAGTGTGAGTAGCATTAGCCAAATGCACATAAAACACATACATTCGTTGCATATGTCTAACCTAAGTAGCAACAGTTGAACTATGCCCAAGAAACTAATTTGGTCTCTTGCTTCTTAATGAGATTATGTCATAGGAAAACAGTGCCAATACACTTGCATTTTATATTGTTTTATCGTTGATGAATAGATGAGAAGCATCAAGGTGTTTGATATAAGAAATAAAAGCAACACAGTAATACCAAAGCACTTGTTTTGTTGAACTTTTGGTCTTTAATATTCTTGCAATAGAACCATCTGTTAATCTTCTCCAAAGTATCTCACAAAAAGATTATCAATTTCTTTCTTAGTTGTGTTTTATAGCTGGATTAACAAATCATCCAGGTTTTGGCCATCTATAGATTCCTGTCATGTGTAAGGAGGTACAGTGAAAGATGCATAGGCACATTATATTTAATATTGAACTTTTGAAACAGAACTATGTTGCTAAGCCATTTAAATGCTAATCAGGTGGAGGGAGGGGATGGTAATCCTTTCCTGATATAGTGTATCCTTTGACCAAACACATATGGTGTTAAATACTGATGTGTATTTTTTTAACATCTGCTTATATTGCAGTGAATTATGGGATAAAAATTCAGTCTTTCTTGCTTCAAGAAGTCCAAATACTGCTGTAATCAGCCTTTTGCGTCAACCACCTGGACAAACATTATTGCGTACAGTATGTTTGTTGTGTTCTTGAATTTTATTTTTTGGTAGACTCGCAGTAATTTATATAAATAGTAGAAACCACTTTTTAATTTTTCACAGCTTTTTAGGTAATACGCAGTTTAGAAAGCTGTTACATATATTTACAACTCTTTAATGAAATAACATGCGTTCAGCAGTAAACAAATAGGGCCAACTACTACCTCCTGCAAATTACCTGGATCCATTGCCCAAAAGTCCCATGTAAAGGACACAGTCCATGCTCAGCTACCGGGTTAAGGGGGAGAGTTTTGTCTTCCTGTTGGTCCTGCATGTTAGCCCTATTTGGTCTTGGCCTTTGAGTAGAGGATCAGAATTTGGCTTTATGTGAATAGCCAAGCTATGAATAAATTCCTAAACGGTGATGTTACATAATGTTTTAAGCACGGGCTTTATACTGCAGAAAACGCTAAAATATACCACATGTTCAAATAAATTACTTACACTTTTTAGGAGTTCTACTGTTTCACTTGCTATGTTTGCTAATTATTAAAGAAGACAAATATTTAAATAAAGATTTCCACCATCATTACTCTTCTTTTCCTCTAATTTGATCCTGAAGCAAAGCTGTAATTGTTTTGTGATAGGGCAATCATTTTCATCATAAAATCATTTTTATAGTTCTTTGCCAGTCCAGAGGGTGAATAATATAGCTTTCCTTCCTGCAGGTGGAGACATCTGGTGCTGTCATTGCCCCCTACATAGTAAAGGGTTTTTTGGCAACCAGATTCCATTCTCTAGTGGGAGAAAGAACTCCTGCAGATTACTCTGTGGATCCTAGCGTGTTTCCTCCTGCATTGCTTGCTTCTGAATTTTGTTTTCACTGACACGGCACTGAAAGCCCTCGGGAGAGTAGTTTGCCTAATACACCTCTACCCCAATATAATGCGACCTGATATAACACAAATTCAGATATAACGCGGTAAAGCAGCGCTCCGGGAGGGCGGGGCTGTGCACTCAGGCAGATCAAAGCAAGTTTGATATAACGCGGTTTCACCTATAATGCAGTAAGATTTTTTGGCTCCCGAGGACAGCGTTATATCGGGGTAGAGGTGTAATTGGCAGTTCATGCTTGTTCTCTTCCTTGCCTCACCACTGTTTTAGCTCACTGGCCTTAGGCTGATACCAGTACTAAGGTGCTATTGTGTGGCAGAGAGTCACATAACCACCAGCTCCTACTCCTTAGCTACAGGAGTGTGCATCGGGGAGGGAAATCAGGTAAAGCAGTAGGTGTCAACCAGGGGTATGCATACCCCTGGGGGTATGCAGAGGTGTTCTGGCAGGGACATCAACTCATCTAGATATTTGCCTAGTTTTACAACAGGCTACAGAAAAAGCACTAGCGAAGTCAGTACAAACTAAAATTTCTCATGTCTCTGTACTGTTGTCTCCTGTCTTTTCTTGTTCTGCGAGCTTCAGCAGTTTTTGTGTTCTTGTGCCTGCTGGTTGCCCTTCTGTATCTGTGTATTCAATGGGAAGGTGATTTGCACCTGTATGTGTTGCGATTGTGGGGATAGCTGCAAGTCAGCACTGAGGCCTCTTTCTGTCCAGATTGCCTGGAAGCATGGGCGGCGCATGGTTCTGGCATTTGGGGAGGCTGGCCCAAGCACCAGATCGTGGCCCCACCCACTGCTCTGCCCCAAGGAAGAGGGATGGAGGGGGAGGGACTAGGCGAGTGGCAGGCAGTGGGGACCTCTCGGGGGAGGAGAGGAGGAACTTAGTAAGAAGTGACGGCTGGTGGGGGCCTTGGCAGAGGAGGGACGGGAAGAGGCAGAGAGCAGGTGGGGCCATGAGGGATAGCGGGAGAGGGTGTTGGGGGTGTAGCACAGGCAGGGCCACCATGACCCAGGCATCCGTGCTGTCAGAGGCGGCAGGTTGGTGGCTGTGCCACAGGGGAGGCTTAGCCTCCCCTGGCCTATTCTACCTGCCACCTATGCCTGGAAGAACTTTTGAACATACAGGAACCTGGAATGATAAATGTTGTTGCAGCTGGGAAGCAGGATGGGGAAGGAGGAGAAGGGACATGCTCACAACAAGCTGAATCTGGAGTCGTCCTGATGGCCACGAATAGTGTAGATACTGGTCTGGCAATTTTTTTTATACAGCCTGCCATTTACTGACTATGAGGATATTCATATAATATATCACCTTGAAGCTCAAAATGGGGAGCAGTCTTTTATAAAGACTCAGATTTCTTGGAAGTGGAGATGGAAATTTTCTCTGAGGAAGAGTCAGGCTTTTCCAACACAGGCTGATAAGAAGAATTAACCTCCTAATACTGATTAAACAAATCTTGGCTACCCTTTATCTGGGGCATCTCCAGTGGAGGCATGCCTGATTTTTGTAAGCCCTGGAAGAATTGCCTAGAGTGCTCCCAGTTCAGAAGTCTGTTCAGTAGGTTGTAGATTTTTTTTTCATTCACAAATATGTGGACCAGTTCCCCTTCCATCCATGATCATATGGTATCTTGATGACAAATACAGCAGTTGCTTACATTTTAGGAAAATATTTAATATATTTTAGCTGTCTTTTATATGACATAGGATATAGAAACAAGGAGAAGAGGCAGTTCTCTTAAAACTACAACCAAGAACCACAGGTAGTGGTTCCCCAAGCATGGACTGCAGACTAAAGTAGAACATTTTGTTTTATTATGACTAGGTGGGACTATTTGTTGTTGTTGTTATTTTATTTTAATGTATTTATGATTTGTATTACAGAAGGTCTTACCAGACCCAGTCAGGATCAAGGCCTCATTGTGCTGGCCATTTTACAAACACAAGGTAAAAGAACAATGTGTTCTAAACACATTACAAGAGGCAACAAATGGGTGAATTAGTTGAACCATTAACTGATGGATGAATTAACTCCTCAAGCTTGTGTTCTTACAAAACTAATTGTGGTTGGACAATGCTGACTTTTTACTTGCTTTATTTGGGAAAACAGGAGTTGGCACAACTCCTACATATTCCTTATAGCTGAGGGTAAAATGCACAATAGTGATGGAAGCTATTGTCAGTCAACTTGTTGTAATAGAAAATATATATGGAAGAGATGAAGGTTGTGAAGTTTCTAAAATGAGTAGTAGTCATTTTTGCATCTACATTTGATGAGAAACTGCCATAGAGGGAGAAAGTTGTGGAAGAATCTTGTGCTGTGTTCAGTTACGTAGCTTTTTGTTTTGTTACAGGTGCTTTATTAACTGAGTCTTGGGCCTACATTTTTCAAGCTGGCTTCCAGCATGCACAGTTGTTCTGCCAGATACACAAGACTAATGATCTTGTTTCCTCTGCAGTTCAAGCAATTCCATATCTCAAAAGGTGTGATGGAGGCACACCTGTAATACTGGAGATCAGTATTGGACAGATGGCTAAAATTAATGAATTTAGGGAAAAATTCTCATACCCATATATTCTATTCATATTCTAACCGAACATCGTGGGTCCATTCTGTGGAAGTCCAGAACATAGTAGTAGAATTGCTGTGTTTCCATTTGTGGTTTTGAAGGGCTGGGGACAGATGGGCCTCTGAAGTGTTGGAGCTTGCCTTCGGCAGTCTGCTTTGCAGGAGCGTAAAGGAGACTGTGTGGATGGGCCTGGGAGCAAGAGTGTGGCCTGCTGATTCATAAGCAAGAGTCAGAGGGATTGAATGTTTCTGTTAATAACAAGGATATCCAGAGTTAAAATACTTAGGGCTAAGAAAAGCTTTGGAAGGAATGTAAGGCCTCATTCATCAGGGTTTAACTGTGTCTCCAGCTATTATGGAATAGGATGAGGGCTTCATGCGGAGCGTGGGGGGAAGGGGTGCATATTCTTCAATATCTATGTTCTGTTGCCCCTTTTTGACCCCAGTGGCTAGTCAAAGTTCAGGGCCCTGTGAATGTTCCAATTAAAAGTAGGAATTTTAAGAGTGTCTGGTATTTCTTTCATGCAGGATTGTTTATTTACAAGGAATGCATGAACTCCTGCTTCTTCAAATGAAGGCTAAACCAAGAACAAAAGGAGGAGGTTCTTAGCTTACACTTGCAAGCCACTTAAACCAACACCTTACCCAATTCCCCCTCTTTACCCTCCCCATCTTGGATGGAAGACGGGGACTTCTGATTAACTCATCCTAACAGTTATGTTAGTTGAAGGGTGTGTTCACACCCAGTTTCAAAGAAGTTTGCAATTCATGCAGTCACTGGTATCTCATGGCATAACAGTACTATGGGTCTGATCCAGTGTGGCCATTCCTGTGTTCCTATGAACTGCACGAATCCACTTGCCACAGGCCTCTTATATGGAATGTCTAGAATAAAGTTTGTTCCAGGAGTCAAACATTTGTGGTTTATCCTAGGGATCAGCAGGTCATGTTCTGTGTGGCTGTTCTGCATGCTGATGGCAGGTTGGACAGAGGCATTGTGCTACAGCTATAGATTTTTTTCTTTTACATTTAGCTTGTAGCATGTTATTTTTGTTTCTTCCACTTTCTAAACAAAATGTAACTACATTGAGGAAATGTCATAGAGATAAATCCTTGACATAAAATCATAGTCACATTTTCTGATCTAGACATTAGCAGAAATCATGAAGAAATAAACTTCTTTAGTGTAGGAGCCTCATTCCTGAGCTAAAAAAGATCCGCTGGCATTTTTAACATACCAAGTAAACTAATTAGTTCATTAGGGGATAATACGATTAACTAATATTTGATGCCCTGGATGAGTTTTTTAATAGCAGTTGCATTATTTACACTCTCTAACTTAATCTTGCAGCTATGACTTAATATTGCAATAAACTCTTTGGATTATTCTTATCTGATGTTATATTTTAGAAAAGTGTGTAAAAGGATGTCTACAATTATATCTAAATTTTTCCATTATTAGAACTAGACAAGTGTTTTATATCCTTAATAGAAAATGTTTCTGTAATAAAGCCATGTTTAATCATTTGAAAAAAACAAAAAACCCTGTCTTTGAAAACTTAGCTGGAAAAAAACACAATGAATTGATCTTATTACATTGGGACATTTATTTCTATAAAATAATTTGCATAATACAAATTGAGTCTCAGCGTCTTGTTTGGGGTACAGCAAGAAGATTCAATTTATGAAATTGAATTCTTGATAACTAGCCATTAGCTGAAATATGTCTTCCAAAGCTACTTGAACCACAGAATTAGTGAAGCAGCATGTGGGGAACCAAAACACTATGGCCTTGGCTACACTGGTGCTTTACAGCGCTGCAACTTTCTCGCTCAGGGGTGTGAAAAAACACCCCCCTGAGCGCAGCAAGTTACAGCGCTGTAAAGCGCCAGTGTAAACAGTGCCCCAGCGCTGGGAGTGCGGCTCCCAGCACTGTAAGCTAATCCCCACAGGGAGGTGGAGTACTTGCAGCGCTGGGAGAGCTCTCTCCCAGCGCTGGCGCTGCGACCACACTCGCACTTCAAAGCGCTGCCGCGGGAGCGCTCCCGCGGCAGCGCTGTACAGCTGCAAGTGTAACCATACCCTATGATAGCTTGCATGTTATTTGTTGTAATGTAATGTTTACATGTAATGTTGTATGTATTGTATGTGTTCAGCACAAGGCTTTAGATCAGGGGTTCTCAAACAGGGTCGCGAGGTTATTACATGGAGGGTCGCGAACTGTCAACTTCCACCCCAAACCTTGCTTTGTATCCAGCATTTATAATAGTGTTAAATATATTAAAAAGTGTTTTTAATTTATAAGGGGGGTCGCACTCAGAGGCTTGCTATGTGAAAGGGGTCACCAGTACAAAAGTTTGAGAGCCACTGCTTTAGATGTTCTTTCGGAACTATTATACACATATTTTCAAATGGTTTTGAGAGACAGTACCATACATTTTAAATGACAGGTTTCAGAGTAGCAGCCGTGTTAGTCTGTATCCGCAAAAAGAACAGGAGTACTTGTGGCACCTTAAAGACTTAACAAATTTATTTTAGCATGAGCTTTCCTGAGCTACAGCTCACTTCTTCGGATGCATAGAATGGAACATACAGACAGGAGATATTTATACATACAGAGAACATGAAAAGGTGGAAGTATGCATAACAACAGGAAAAGTGTAATCAATTGAGATGAGCTATCATCAGCAGGAGGAAAAAAAACTTTTTGAAGTGATAATTAAGATGGCCAATAGAAGGTGTGAGGAGAACTTAACATAGGGAAATAGATTCAATTAGTGTAATGACCCAACCATTTGAAATGGTTCTTTCAAAGTTCAGAACACTTGTATTGGCTGCTTTCCAAACTCCTCTTTTAGGGATTTTGTCACACAGATATCTGTATGTAATGTTCCCGTAGCTGGGGAGAAATAAAAGCAAAAGAACAGAGCAGAAAAATCAGTGTTTTAAGATATAAATCCAGGTTTCAATGGACTGTGTGCTGTATGCAGATTTTTTGAGTGATTAAAAGGAAGATTATCCAGCTAACCTAAAAGTACAATAATAGCTTCTGTTTTTAAAATGGGGAAAATGTATTTTGATTTGTGCTACAAAAATTTATAACTAACAAGGAGAGTTAAGAGATCAAAAGGACAATGAAATGTTCCTTGTGGCAAACAACGCAGGAGGAAATTACATAGTTGTTTATAAAACAATTTACTTTTTTTCTTATCTATGTTCATACAAAAAGGACAGTTGCCCAGTCCTGTTAACCATTCTCTTCATTCAAACATTTAAAATAAACTGTAGAATTAGGAGTTGGTCATAATTTCAGGAGAATTTTTACACTTTCTGGTCCCTTTATGTGAGTGGGGCAGGTGGCAGGACTGAGCAACAAACGGTTTGGCAAGATCTCTCATTTTAAACTACTTACCAGCGTCTTTAAATGGCCAGGTGCTGGCGTTATTTATCAATAGGTTTATGTGAACTTGACTTAGAGTGTTATTACCGTACAGTCTAAGAAGTGGAAAAAGTAAAGTTTACACAGTCGACCAGAATCACTGCACCTCAAAGAGTGATGTGTTTCAGAGGCAGTTCTTCCTAAAAGGGGGCCAGGCTGTGCTTTCACTGTGGCTTTTCCTTGGTGTTTCTTCTGGCAAACAGGCAGATTTAGTTTCTAGTGCAGGGGTTGGCAGCCTTCCAGAAGTAGTGTGCTGAGTCTTCATTTATGCACTCTAATTCAAGGTTTTGCGTGCCAGTAATACATTTTAACATTTTTAGAAGGTCTCTTTCTATAAGTCTAGACTATATAACTAAACTATTTTTGTATGTAAAGTAAATAAGGTTTTTAAAAAGTTTAAGAAGCTTAAATGCAGAGCCCCACCGGACTGGTGGCCAGGACCCAGGCATTGTGAGTGCCACTGAAAATCAGCTCGCGTGCTGCCTTTGGCACACATGACATAGGTTGCCTACCCCTCAGAGGAGTTTTGATGGAGTCTTCCCAGATTTGTGTTAATTCAGCACATCCCCCATACTTCCTAGCAACGTCCCTTTGCCAGCCATTGTCACCCACTTTTCAGTCTTTGTTAGTTCCACCCTATTACACCATACACCACTGCAACCTTCCCCAGTAGGCTTTTCCCATGGGGAGTCCTATGTCCTTTATATCATAGAAGATTAGGGTTGGAAGAGACCTCAGGAGGTCATCTAGTCCAACCCCCTGCTCAAAGCAAGACCAACATCAACTAAATCATCCCAACCAGGGCTTTGTCAAGACGGACCTTAAAAACCTCCAAGGATGGCCATTACACCACCTCCCTAGGTAACCCATTCCAGTGCTTCACCACCCTCCTAGTGAAATAATGTTTCCTAATATCCAACCTAGACCTTCCCCACTGCAACTTGAGACCATTGCTCCTTGTTCTGTCATCTGCCACTACTGAGAACAGCCAAGCTCCATCTTCTTTGGAACCCCCCTTCAGGTAGTTGAAGGCTGCTATCAAATCCCCCCTTACTCTTCCCTTCTGCAGACTAAGTAAGCCCAGCTCCCTCAGCCTCTCCTTGTAAGTCATGTGCCCCAGCTCTGTGAACATTTTCGTTGCCCTCCACTGGACTCTCTCCAATTTGTTCACATCCTTTATGTAGTGGGGGGCCCAAAACTGGACGCAATACTCCAGATGTGGCCTCACCAGTGCCGAATAGAGGGGAATAATCACATCCCTCAATCTGCTGGCAGTGTTCCTACTAATAGACCCCAATATGCTGTTAGCCTTCTTGGCAACAACATTACACTGTTGACTCATATCCAGCTTCTCATCCACTGTAATCCCCAGGTCCTTTTCTGCAGAACTGATGCTTAGCCAGTCGGTCTCCAGCCTGTAGCAGTGCATGGGATTCTTCCATCGTAAGTGAAAGACTCTGCACTTGTCCTTGTTGAACCTCATCAGATTTCTTTTGGCCCAATCCTCCAATTTGTCTAGGTCACGCTGGACCCTATCCCTACCCTTCAGCGTATCTACCTCTCCCCCCAGTTTAGTGTAATCTGTGAATTTGCTGAGGGTGCAACCCATCCCATCATCCAGATCATTAATAAAGATGTTGAACAAAACTGGCACAGGACCGACTCCTGGGACACTCCGCTTGATACCAGCTGCCAACTAGATCTCAAGCCGTTGATCACTATCCATTGAGCCCGACAATCTAGCCAGCTTTTTATCCACCTTATAGTCCATTCTTCCAGTCCATACTTTTTTAACTTGCTGGCATCAAATGCTTTGCTAAAGTCAAGGTATATCACGTCCATTGCTTTCCCCATATCCACAGAGCCAGTTATCTCATCATAGAGGACAATCAGGTTGGTCAGGCATGACTTGCCCTTGGTGAATCCATGTTGACTGTTCCTGATCACTTTTCCTCTCCTCCAACTGCTTCAAAATGGTTTCCTTGAGGACCAGCCGTCTGATTTTTCCATGGACTGAGGTGAGACTGACTGGTCTGTATTCCCCAGATTCTCCTTCTCTTTTTTAAAGATGGGCACTATATTTGCCTTTTTCCAATTGTCCGGGACATCCCCTGCTCGCCACAAGTTTTCAAAGATAATGGCCAATAGCTCTGCAATCACATGAGCCAATTCCTTCAGCACCCTGGGATGCATTAGATCTGGACCCATGAATTTGTGCATGCCCAGCTTTGCAAACACACCATGGATTAGGAAGGAATGTTTGGTGAACAGCAGTTGAAAACCAACAAGGGCAGCCTTTATTTCAGTAGGTGGATAGGACAGTTCACTGCCCATTATAGGGTACATCCTCAAACCCAATAGTGCATTGTGTGCCTCAATGACTTCTCAAATCTCCTCCTCCCATGTCCTGATTTTCTTCAATTATCTTTCTATTAAAGTAGCCTTTTCGAGATGATATAATATTGGTACTAGGGGTTCTGTCCATAGAGTCTTTAATACTGCATCTTTCATTAAGTATTAAAGATTAAACTTGGCCTTTATTCCTAAGTAAAACACCCTCTTTCAAAGGCTTTTTAATATCCTTAAAATAACGAACTTCCAAAGGAAAAGAAGTGAGTACACTCTTGATGCTCAAAGAGCAATCAAAACTTTTTTCAAAGAAACAAAATCCTTTTTGAAAACCATCTCTCTATTTGTTCTCTGCCACTTCAAGGTCAAAAGGAAGAAAGCTTATAAAACATTTATATTTGGATACCTTAAAGTGGGCACCCTTGGTGTTTACAAAACTAAGGGAGTAATTCCTTAATCCATTAGGGCACATTTAACCAGATCAATAGCTACATCATGGGTTTTAAAAGGCCATGACTCATAGGAAGAAATGTGAATATATTTTTTATTATTCAGAAAATTATCCTTCGTTGGCATCCAATTCTCTTTAAACCAACATTAGGATTGGCAGACATTGATAAAATAGAGAGAAAATATTGTCTCCAAGCAGACTGACTGGCAAACTTTCTGGATAGTGTGTGTTACAGAATCAGATTGTGTTCCTGCTCGGAATAGTGCTCTTTAAATGCTGTGCTACGTGAGTTCATAAAGGGGAAAAGTTATTCACTATCTAACATTTAGTAGCATTGTTAGAATTTAGAGCATATTCCAACATGGCAAGGATCCAAGTAGTAAAGGGTTTAGTCCTCAGCAGAAGAGCTGATTGGTCTGGTTCTGCCCCGTATCTGCCTGGAGATAGGCATGGATTAGTCAGGTATGCTAATCTACTCATGCTAAAAAAAAAAAAGCCCACTTGAATCATTTTCTAACAGCATACTGTCAACTTAGTTAGGCACACAGTGCAAGTTGTGCTTTTTTAAATAAAAGAGTGTGAGTGAGTTTAGGAAGCCTAATTTAAAAAAGCATTTTTGTTTCAGTTAAAGATTCCTCTGCAGTGATGGGTGTGACAGATACGTCAATTTCCTGCATATGCTTGTGAGACCTTAATGAATGAAGTTCAAGTATCTTTGGGGTTCATTGTATTAAATAAATGGTTTATGTATGATGGTGGGCTGGGATTGTATGTAACTTTTCAAAGGAGGAGATGTGACACGTGAAATTCGGGGATCAAAGGACTATACTGAACAATGTGCCAGAGAAGAATGGACTTTTAGAAGAAAAAGTGTGAAGTGGTTTTCCTGGGGAATAGTTAGGTGGAGGTGGAGGTGATGTATATTCTCCACCTGCAGTTATGCAAAAATCCAGCCTTTTGAAGCTACCTCTGAGGAGTGAGCCATTGTTGGCTGACCAGCTATTCCATGAGGCCAAGATCAAAGGCCCAAACTGCATAGAGGAAAGACTGAACTATTCATGGTTGGTTCTGAATCTGAGACAGTTATAAGAACAGGAGTACTTGTGGCACCTTAGAGACTAACAAATTTATTTCAGCATAAGCTTTCGTGAGCTACAGCTCACTTCTTCGGATGCATAGAATGGAACACACAGACATGAGATATTTATACATACAGAGAACATGAAAAGGTGGAAGTATGCATAACAACAGGAAGAGTCTAATCAATTGAGATGAGCTATCATCAGGAGGAGAAAAAAAACTTTTTGAAGTGATAATTAAGATGACCCATAGAAGGTGTGAGGAGAACTTAACATAGGGAAATAGATTCAATTAGTGTAATGACCCAGCCATTCCCAGTCTCTGTTTAGGCCTGAGTTAATTGTATCTAATTTGCATATTAATTCGAGTTCAGCAGTCTCTCTTTGGAGTCTGTTTTTGAAGGTTTTTTTGTTGCAAAACTGCCACCTTCAAGTCTGTCACTGAGTGGTTAGAGAGGTTGAAGTGTTCTCCCACTGGTTTTTGAATGTTATGATTCCTGATGTCAGATTTGTGTCCATTTATTCTTCTGCGTAGAGACTGTCCGGTTTGGTTTGCATACCCCTCTGCCATGTACATTGGTAAGGAGGTGGGGAAGGGAGGCAGGAGCGGGGCCTTGCGGAAGGGAGATAGGAGCGGGGCGTATCCCTCCTGCCGTGAGCTGCTCAGGGCAGGGAGCTGGGAGCACCCCCCTGATCCCAGCCCCCCCTCCCCCAACCCTCTGCCCTGACACCTGCACCCCCCTTGCACTCTAGCCCCCTGCATCCCCCCCACAACCCCATCCCAGATTCCTGCATCCTCCATACATACCCAGCCACCTCACACCCCATGCCCTGACCCCTGCACCCCCTTGTACCCCCCACATCCCCACCCTGAGCACCAAATGGGAACTCCTGCAACCCCCCCATTCCCACCTGCACCCCTTGCACCAAATGGGAGCTGCCCAGGTAAGCGCTCCACACCCAAACCTCTTGCCCCAACCCTGAGCCCCCTCCCTCATTCTAGCTCCTGGCCAGACCCTACACCCCAACCACCAGCCTGCTCCTTCATCCTCAGCCCTGTGCTCAGTGCACCCTCAGCTCAGGGCAGAGAGAGGAAGAGAATGGGCCAGAACCAGGGAGAAGGTAGGTACCCACTCTATGTGGGCAGGGTCGGGACCCCAGGCTGGCAGCGGTCTGAGCGAGGTCAGCAGCCAGAACCCCAGACTGGCATTGGGCTGAGTGGGGCCAGCAGCCGGGACTCTGGCAGTGGACGGAACCCCAGATTGGCAGCAGGCTGAGCAGCTCGGCCCGCTGCTGGTCTGGGGTTCTGGCTGCCGGCCCTGCTCGGCCCACTGCCGGTCTGGGGTTCTGGCTGACAGCCCTGCTCAGCCCGCCGCCGGTCTGGGGTTCTGGCTGACAGCCCTGCTCGGCCCGCCGCCGGTCTGGGGTTCTGGCTGCTAGCCCCTTGCCAGCTGAGGTCCCAGCCGCCTGCCCCGCTCAGCCCGCTGCCAACCTGGGGTTCTGGCCGCAGGCCCTGCTCAGCCTGCTGCCGGCCTAGGTGAACGGAACCCCAGCCGGGAGTGGGCTGAGCAGGCCAGCGGCTTACGATCAGCATTTTAATTTAATTTTAAATGAAGCTTCTTAAACATTTTGAAAACCTTGTTTACTTTACCTACAACAGTAGTTTAGTTATATTATATATAGACTTAGAGAGAGAAACCTAAAAAACATTAAAATGTATTACCGGCCCGCGAAACCTTAAAGTGAATAAATGAAGACTCGGCACACCACTTCTGAAAGGTTACCGACCTCTGCCCTAGGAGATGCGTTCCTGATCTCATAGGCTCAACACTTAATGTATGCTTTTCCAACCAATACCGGTTCCCCCAATACCCCACAGAGTTCTGACAAAGATACGAATGCCACGGGAATTCTGATTGCCCCATCGTGGCCCAGATAGCCAGGCTATCCATTCCTCACCAGAATGTCAATTCGTCCACCGATTTCGTTGCCCCTCACTCCAAACCTCCTATCGCAGCAACATGGTCGATTTCTTCACCCCAACCTGTCCATGCTTCACCTCAAAGCTTAGTTCCTACGTGGTTCTCCGAAAACAAACTAGCATGCTCTGAACAGGTTCAAAGAGTGCTCCTACATAGCAGAATGTCAATTCGTGTCACCTGTCTCAGAAAGTGGAATCGATTCACACAATGGTGCTCAACTAAACAACTTCCTCCTACTTCTGCACCTCTTCCGCCCATACTTGACTACCTATTAGACCTTAAGCAATCTGGCCTTTCTTTTAGCTCCATCAGAGTCCATTTAGCTGCTATTACAATTTTTCATGACAAGATTGACGATACCTCTGTTTTTGCTCATCCAATCACCAAGCGTTTTCGCAAAGGGAACAAATCCCTATACCTGGATATTAAACCTCCTACCCCTCTGTGGGACCTTCACTTAGAATCATCCTGCTAAACTCAACAACCATTCGAGCCCCTAGCCACTTGCTCCCTCTTACACCTCTCTATGAAAACAGCATTCTTGGTGGCAATCGCCTCCACCAGATACGCAGGAGAAATAGCAGCTCTCATGACGGACCCACTAACCACTGTTTTTTAAGGACAAGGTTACCCTCCAACTACACCCCAAATTTCTTCCAAATATGCTGTCAAGGTTCCTCCCCCACTCTGAACTTTAGGGTACAGATGTGGGGACCTGCATGGACACTTCTAAGCTTAATTACTAGCTTAGATTTGGTAACACTGCCACCATCCAGAAATTTTAGTGTCTGGATCACTTTCTGTCCCCCCAAAACCTTCCCCTCCCTTGGCAGCCTTGAGAGGCTTTTTCACCAAGTTCCTGGTGAACACCAATCCAACCCCTTGGATCTTAACACAAGGAGAATTTAACCATCCCCCCTCTCTTCCTCCACCAATTCCTGGTGAGTCCAGATCCAGTTCCCTTGGATCTTAACACAAGGAGAATTTAACCATCCCCCTTCCCTTCCTCCACCAATTCCTGGTGAGTCCAGATCCAATTCCCTTGGATCTTAACACAAGGAGAATTTCACCATTCCCCCTCCCTTCCCCCACCAATTCCTGGTGAGTCCAGATCCAATTCCCTTGGATCTTAACACAAGGAGAATTTCACCATTCCCCCTCCCTTCCCCCACCAATTCCTGGTGAGTCCAGATCCAATTCCCTTGGATCTTAACACAAGGAAAAAAATCAATCAGGTTCTTAAAAAGAAAGCTTTTAATTAAGGAAAGAAAGGTAAAAATTATCTCTGTAAAATCAGGATGGAAAATACTTTACAGGGTAATCAAATTCATATAGCTCAGAGGAATCCCCTCTAGCCTTAGGTTCAAAGTTACAGCAAACAGAGGTAAAATCCTCTCAGCAAAAAGGAACATTTACAAGTTGAGAAAACAAAAATAAGACTAACACGCCTTGCCTGGCTATTACTTACAAGTTTGAAACATGAGAGACTAATTCAGAAAGATTTGGAGAGCCTGGATTAATGTCTGGTCCCTCTTAGTCCCAAGAGCAAACAACCCCCAAAACAAAGAGCACAAACAAAAGACTTCCCTCCACCAAGATTTGAAAGTATCTTGTCCCCTTATTGGTCCTCTGGTCAGGTGTCAGCCAGGTTTACTGAGCTTCTTAACCCTTTACAGGTAAAAGAGACATTAACCCTTAACTATCTGTTTATGACACGCCCCCCCAAATCTCAGACAGTGTGAAACCACACTGGCGGTGATTTCTTCCTAGAACTTTAGAATAAACAGATTAATAAAACACATGCACCTTTACATATACTACTATGTAAAACTATAAGATTTTTCACGTCAGGGACGATTTTTAACCAGTTGATTCTGGGAAACTTTCACAGGAGAGTGCATCAGCTACTTTGTTAGAAGCTTCTGAAATGTGTTGAATTTCGAAATCAAAATCTTGGAGAGCTAAACTCCATCGAAGAAGTTTTTTGTTGTTTCCCTTGGCAGTATGAAGCCACTTTAGCGCAGCATGGTAGGTTTGTAGCTGGAAACGCCATCCCCAAACGTTTGGGCATAGCTTTTCCAGGGCATACACAATGGCGTAGCATTCTTTTTCACTGATTGACCAGTGGCTTTCCCTCTCAGACAGTTTCTTGCTGAGAAACACGACGGGATGAAATTCTTGATCCAGTCCTTCCTGCATTAAAACTGCTCCTACACCACGTTCAGACGCATTTGTGGTTACTAGGAATGGTTTGTTAAAGTCTGGGGCCCTTAGCACAGGGTCAGACATGAGTGTTGCCTTAAGCTGGTTAAAGGCCTTCTGACACTCATTAGTTCACTTACCTGCATTTGGCTGTGTCTTTCTGGTTAGGTCTGTTAGTAGGGCAGCGATTTGGCTATAGTGTGGTACAAATCGCCTGTAATATCCGGCTAAGCCTAAGAAGGATTGGACCTGAGTCTTTGACTTTGGGACAGGCCACTTTTAGATAGCATCGACCTTGGCCTGTAGGGGATTTATCGTTCCTTGACCCACCTGGTGTCCAAGGTAAGTCACTTTGTTTTGGCCTATTTGACACTTTTTAGCCTTAACAGTTAGTCCTGCCTGCCTGATGCGCTCGAAGACTTTTTTTCCAGGTGCTCCAAGTGTTCTGCCCATGAATTAGAAAAAATGGCCACATCATCGAGGTAGGCAACTGCAGATTTTCTCAATCCTGCTAGGAGACCATCTACAAGTCTTTGGAAGGTGGCGGGTGCATTTCGCAGCCCGAAAGGAAGCACATTAAATTCATACACCCCTGCATGGGTGATGAAGGCTGACCTTTCTTTGGCAGGTTCATTGTTGTTTTTTTTGTTGCTTTTAGCCTAGCCAGTTTTAGTTTGTTAGTTGCTTCACTGGTACTTACTTTTTTGCTTTTTTGTGCTGGCCACACCCCTTTGCAGTTACTGAAACTGGGATGCACTCAGCTTAGGGCTGCTTGGTTAACAGAGACTTTTTAACTAGCTATACCCGAGAGGTAGAAAGAAAGAAAACAATTCAGCTTGTAAATTCCTTTTGCTGGCTGCTTGCTCACAGCTTGAAGCCTCCTCTTAACAAAGACCCTTGTTCAAAAAAGTTAACACCTTTGCCTTTAGGCTGCTTTTTAAGCAGCTAGAAAGGAGAAAAAAATCCTACTGGCTTTTGGTTTTTAAAAAATTGCCCCCATTGCCACCATGTCAAGGTTCCTTCCCTACTCTGAACTTTAGGGTACAGATGTGGGGACCTGCATGGACACTTCTAAGCTTAATTACTAGCTTAGATTTGGTAACACTGCCACCATCCAGAAATTTTAGTGTCTGGATCACTTTCTATCCCCCCAAAACCTTCCCCTCCCTGGGCAGCCTTGAGAGGCTTTTTCACCAAGTTCCTGGTGAACACTAATCCAACCCCTTGGATCTTAACACAAGGAGAATGTATCCATCCCCCGTCTCTTCCCCCACCAATTCCTGGTGAGTCCAGATCCAATTCCCTTGGATCTTAACACAAGGAAAAAAATCAATCAGGTTCTTAAAAAGAAAGCTGTTAATTAAAGAAGGAAAGGTAAAAATTATCTCTGTAAAATCAGGATGGAAAATACTTTACAGGGCAATCAAATTCATATAGCCCAGAGGAACCCCCTCTAGCCTTAGGTTCAAAGTTACAGCAAACAGAGGTAAAATCCTCTCAGCAAAAAGGAACATTTACAAGTTGAGAAAACAAAAATAAGACTAACACGCCTTGCCTGGCTATTACTTACAAGTTTGAAACATGAGAGACTAATTCAGAAAGATTTGGAGAGCCTGGATTAATGTCTGGTTCCTCTTAGTCCCAAGAACAAACAACCCCCAAAACAAAGAGCACAAACAAAAGACTTCCCTCCACCAAGATTTGAAAGTATCTTGTCCCCTTGTTGGTCCTCTGGTCAGGTGTCAGCCAGGTTTACTGAGCTTCTTAACCCTTTACAGGTAAAAAAGACATTAACCCTTAACTATCTGTTTATGACACATGCATTCATCATTCCACCTCAATGAGCCAATACACCTACCAACCTTCTTTCCTAAACCACATACAAACTCTTTTGAATCCACAATGCATATGTTAGATCAGGGGTTGGCAACCTTTCAGAAGTGGTGTGCTGAGTCTTCATTTATTCACTCTAATTTAAGGTTTCGTGTGCCGGTAATACATTTTAATGTTTTTGAAGGTCTCTTTCTATAAGTCTATAATATATAACTAAACTATTGTTGTATGTAAAGTAAATAAGGTTTTTAAAATGTTTAAGAAGCTTCATTTAAAATTAAATTAAAATACAGAGTCCTCTGGACCGGTGGCCAGAACCTGGGCAGTGTGAGTGCCACTGAAAATCAGCTTGCGTGCCGCCTTCAGCACGCGTGCCATAGGTTGCTACCCCTGTAACTGTTAGTTGTACACAGGGCTTTGTCCTTCTATTTGGATAGAACCACGCCCTTTAGGAACTCTTTTGGACTCTGTCTCCATTGCAGAGCGCTCCAAAGGGACACCTATTTCTACCCAGAGACTTTCAAACTGGATTTCTGAGAGTATCCGATTGTGCTATCAAATGAAAGTTACGCCTCCAGCTGGCATCAGAACTCGCTCCACTAGATCTGTGGCTACCTCCGTGGCTTTTCTACTCAAAGTTCCTCTGGCTGACATCTGTAAAGCGGCCACTTGGACTTCTGAACACACATTTTTTAAGCGTTATGCCCTTACTCAAGGCCTTCTCTCTGATACATGGTTAGGCAGAGCTGTATTATCTACCTCATTCTTACCAAAGCCAAAGTCCCTACTTCCTTGAGACACACTGCTTTTCAGTCACCTGGAGTGGAGCACCCACAGAGACATCTCTCTCTCGAAGAGGAGGTTACTCACCTGTGCAGTAGCTGGCGTTCTTTGAGATGAGTGTCCCTGTGGGTGCTCCACTACCCACCCTCCTCCCCTCTACTTTGGAGTTGGGGTAGCCTCTGTTGTAGAGAAGGAACTGAGGAGACCACTCGCACACGCGTACTATTAAGGTACACTGAGAGCGGGGTGGGGAGGCGGGGGGCAGGTTCTGCATGTGCAGGGACGCACCAACACCTGGAGTGGAGCATCCACAGGGACACTCATCTCGAAGAATCTCAGCCACTGCACAGGGTGAGTAACTTCCCACTCTGACCTTTCATGGATAGAAAGGAGAAATATTAAGTAGTTTAGCCCCCAGAATGAATTTATTTTCATGTTGCTATAATCTGATGGTAGAATAGGCTATAAATACCTATTTTTTTCTAAAATATCAATCTAGTATTATCAATAGAGAAGTTTTTAAAAACCCACCATTTTGGTGATACCTGCAAAAATCAGTTTGCATTTTGTGGTCCCTCCACTGGTTTTTCCAGCAGAAGCAAACTATTCCAAGATCAGTGCTGATATAATCCATGATGTTAATGCATAATAAAACAGAACAAACTTTTATTCATTGCAGCTCAATTTGAAACAGAGGAACATTAAACAAGTAATAAAGTTGTATGCCTCCTAATTTCATTCTTTGGAAAAAATGGAGACTATAAAAGTAATTGATTGTGTTATTTAAATTAGAAATTGACGTTCACATCTAAGATTCTGTGTTTCTCATTCAGCTGAATGTGATTAGATTGTAATGTCTGGTTGTTCTGGCGCTGAAGCTTTTCTTTGTGAGTCAGACAAAATTATTGTTGTAAACTTGAGTGAAACTGAGGCTTCTAACTTTTCAAATCTGGGCTTTCAGATAGTGTCATCCGCTTGACTGTTTAATCATTCATAACAATGCCTTCAATAGGGATTTGTATCCAAGTTATTAATTGTCTTTTAACATAATGGATTACTTGTTTTTTGTTACATGCCTATTACAGAGTGTGAAATTTAAACATTTTGAAAGCAGCATGTGATTTGCATATTGTGTGATTGTCACAATATTTTTAGTTAAGAGAATGTATTTGATAATAGGATCAAATTAAAATAGAACAGTATTTCTCTGAATGTTTGCCGAGGTTAAGTTTGTTTTATATTTATAATTGTTCAGAAGTACAAAATTACTGTTTGATTTCCATAAGCATTGGAAGGCGCAGACCAGTGGTTAGGGGCAATGCAGAGTTGCACTTCCCCAGGGAGCACTAGGAGGCATAGCTTCCTGAGGCTGATTCCTTGATATGCAAAGGAAGTATATTTGCTAATATTCTCCTTTATGGTATGCTGCCATCCTACTTCACTCTATGTACACAAGCCCCTGTGGGAAGCCATGTCTCCCTGGATGAATAAAGCGAGAAGTCCTTGGGCTTCCTTGAGCATATGGACTGCAACTGTATCTGGCCTTTATGTAAGCTACATAAGGTTGTTGGGAAGATTCCTTACACCAGTAGTCCCCAAACTTTTTGGCTGGCAGGCGCCAGCCGAAGGACCACTGCAGCGGTGGAGCACCTGCCGAAATGCCGCCGAATTTCAGCGGCGAGGCCTCTCGATGACGTCGCTTGCCATCGACAAGTGACGTCATTGAGAGGCGTCCCTGCCAAAATGCCGCTGCGGCATTTCGGTGGGTGCTCTCCCGGGGGCCAGGACGCGGGTGCATTAAGATGCCCCCGCGGGCCGGACCCCTGCCTTACACCCTTCCTCCCTGATGTGCACCTGGGAGTAGAATCTAGTCCTTGATAGGAGTGTAAAGGCAGTCTAGGATAATTGATCACACAGTGTTTACTGTTTAATTTATTTTGGAAATAACATTTAAATATGTTACCTGTAAAAACCAGTCATTTTGTGTATATATGTGGCATAGTGTGGAAAGTATTGTGAAATATCTGTCAGGCTAAATTCTAATCTTAGTTTACATTAGATTTTCTGCCTACCCAACTAATTTAGCTGCACTTTCTTGTCATTTTTCACCTTTCTAGTATCTCTTGAGACACATTTTAAGTCTGTTTGCTTGAATTAAAGGCAGCGAAGGGCTTTTGAAATTGTGTTTTTGCTTTTAGAGGAAGAAGCTTCACGTAGCTCTATAGTAAATGTTGCTACTACAGACTCTCTGGCCAAAATTAGCTTTTGCGGTTATGCAGATATGAAGGGGTGATTCCAGTTTCACTGTTACTTAGTCACCCAAATGCTCCATTGGCAGAGGTACAGACTTGTACTTGATTATGATCTATGGCAATAAGAGAATAATATTGCGGGGAACTCTGAGCATAAGGGGGAAATGGGTGAGATTGGAGCTTTTCCATTGTCCAGCTGTTGGAGGGGGCCCCTTCTCACGTGAAGACCTCAAACAGTACCCCCCCCCCCACTCCCATGGCAAAAAAAGGCCACCATTAGATCTGTACTGTAGGAACTACCATGGGCATATTAATAATAATTCCAGCTGTGGACTCCATAGGAGCACTGTTGGTAGAGGTTGCAGTGAGGATGTACTAAATTAAGCATCCTTTGGCTGCCCTTGCTACATGCCCTCCATAGCCAGCTCCACCCATTGTTTCAATTGCTTGAGCTCCACAATGGAAGTCTGTCTGCTGCTGGGTGTCCATAGTTATGGTTTATATTGGAAGAAGCCAACATAAATCAGGAATTAATCTAGCCCTTGGACAGTAAAATATGGCGACAAAAATAATATGCATTTGGATAAGTACTAATCTTGAGCATGAAGGACCACTTTTTGTATTCCAAAGGACCACTTTTTGTATTCGTAATCATTCTTAAATGATTCCTATCATTTGCAAGCATGATAATAATACCTGTTTTTTTGCATCTGTGCACATATCTTGCAGGCATCTGGTTTTGAAAATGTAACTCTTAAAGTCTGTTGGGTGGATGAAAGAAACAAAAGTCTTTTCTCTAAATAAAAAGAGAGAAAATTCAGGCTTGTGCATAAATCCCTTTGCTGTTAGGTAGTCCTTGAAGTGAAATCAGTTTGTTTAGGGGATAAGGGCATAACAACTCTGCCTACGTTTTTATTGTGCCTTTGATGATGAGTTATGTTAAGAGATTTAACAGTAATCAAATTAAAATTAAACCATGAAAAATAGTAGAGATGCTCCATTTTGAAAGCTAGAATATGAAACAGATTTTGACAGCTGCCCTTTAAGAAAGATGGATGGGCTTGCAAGCTAAATAGAGGTAAAGTAAGATTACCCTTAAGGTAGTTTTTATGAGGCCTCCACAATCAGATAAAGCAGAATAACATTTAGGACTTGATTTAGCAAAATGTTTTCTACCTTTCATGCTAAATAGGCAACAACAATTGATTTTAAGTTTCAAAATATTGGCAGTGTCATTTTTATAAAATTACCAAATCCTTATAAACTCTTATGTATCATATCCCAAAACCAAATTGTACTGTGGATATATGTCATAGTGGGAGAAATATCATTTGATAAAATTGGGTAAAATTAGTTTGTAGTCCACAGATTATACAGTTTAGGGTTCTGATTTTAAATACCTACGTATGTTTAACTGCTCCTGTTTCTTCCAATCCTTTGTATGCTGCTTGTCTTTTTAGATTGTAAGCTGCTTGGGCAACTGCCCCTTACCATGTGTTTGCACAGTGCCCAGAGCAGTGGGGGCCCTAATCGTGTTTGAGGCGTTTGGGTGCTAATGAAATAAAAGAGCGAGATTGTCCCTTGTCCTGTGTGCTTGAGAATAAGAGAGCAGAAGGCGACCCCTCCCCCCTTTACTCTTCTGTGCAGTCACTAGGTTCCCAGCTGGTCCCAGCACAGTGGGGCAAAGCAGACTTACTGGGCCTGCTGTGTCCTCTTCCAGGAAGTGACTGAACCTTCAACCATGCCCCCTGGTATGTTAGCCAGCACAACTGCCTTCAGTTGGGGACATAATCCGCTGCTTAGGTTAATCAGTAGAAGCTTAATTCCTCTGTAGAGTACCAGGAAGGAATTATGACTCTGAGTCACAGTTTCTTCCCTGATGTGCTCCTGGGGCAGCAGAGCTACAAATCAACCCCTACCTAGATTAGACTGCTAAAGGTATAGTAATAATAGTAACCCTCAACCTCTACCGCCTTCACCAAGGCTAAATATCAAAGGCCTGTGCAAATCTTAAATATTGTTTTGAATAAGTGCCAGGGATGTTGTTTGCTGATGATAGATATACAACAGTGATCAGTAAAATTCTTCTTTGCATTTCCCGCTTTTTGCCAAGGAATTCAATAAAAGGTAAGAACTTGGATTAGTAAAATGAACTAACCTTCCATATCAGAGGGGTAGCCATGTTAGTCTGGATCTGTAAAAAGCGACAGAGTCCTGTGGCACCTTATAGACTAACAGAAGTACACCTCTACCCCGATATAGCGCTGTCCTTGGGAGCCAAAAAATCTTACCGTGTTATAGGTGAAACCGTGTTATATTGAACTTGCTTTGATCCTCCGGAGTGCGCAGCCCCGCTTCCCCGGAGCACTGCTTTACCGCGTTATATCCAAATTCATGTTATATCGGGTGGCGTTATATTGAGGTAGCGATGTATTGGAGCATAAGCTTTACGCCTGATGAAGTGGGTATTCACCCACGAAAGCTTATGCTCTAATACATCTGTTAGTCTATAAGGTGCCACAGGACTCTTTGTAACTTTCCATAGGCCCTTATTCTCCAATCAGATCTGTGTGGGCAGCAGACCCGTATGCCCTTGAACAGGGTTTTCAGACTTTTTTTCCGGGGATCCAGTTGAAGAAAATTGTTGATGCCTGCGACCCAATGAAGCTGGGGATGAGGGGTTCAGGGTGTGGGAGGGGGCTCTGGGCTGGGGCAGGGGACTGGGGTGTGGGAGGGGGTCAGGGCTCTGGACTGGGGGTGCAGGCTCGGGGGTGGGGATGAGTAGTTTGGGGTGCATGAAGGGGTTCCAGATTTGGGGGGACTCAGGGCTGGGGCAGGGGATTGGGGTGCAGGGCTGAGGTGCAAACTCACAGTCAGCGGTGCAGCGGGGGTGCAGAAGCAGTCTTCCCGCCTGTCCTGGCATTGTGGACCGTGCTGCGTCCCGGAAGCAGCCAGCAGCGGGTTCCGCTCCTAGCAAGCAGCTCTGCACAACTTTTGCCTGCAGGCAACCCCCCCTCCTCCAGTTCCCATTGGCCGGTTGCCGGCCAGTGGGATTGTGGAGCCAGTGCTCAGGATGGGGGCAGTGCGCGGAGTCCCTTGGCCCCACTGCCTAGAAGCCGGATCTGCTGCTGGCCGCTTCTGGGGCACAGCGCGGTGTCAGAAAAGGTAGGAACTAGCCTGCCTTAGCTGGGCGGCACTGCCGACTGGACTTTTAACGTCCCGGTCGGCAGTGTTGACCAGAGCAAGGTAACCCAGTGCCTTACATGCCGTGACCCATAGTAGGTCGTGTCCCACAGTTTGAAAATCACTGCCCTTGAAGACCCTGCAAACACTTATGCACATGAATTCCTTTATACATATGACTAACCCCATGATCTCGCATCATACACACTGCAGGAAATGTTTACATTTAAACAGTTTTCATTTAAATTTACTTTTTAGATTCCTGAAAACATTTCTCCTCATAAATTGTATACATCTTTTCTTTAATATGTAAATATTAGGCTGAAGTTGCTGCCAATAACCTTTAAATACCACATCTATTCTTAATTAAGGGAATTTACACATGTAATTCCATTTAGCGTTAATGAGAATTACCCATGAACATTCCCCTTGTGTATCACTGGAATAGGACAGACTTTTTGTTTTAGACAGGTTTCATACCGATTTACAAATATTTTATTTATAAGTAAAAAGTCCTTTATCTCTTTTATTCTGGTGTTCTTAAAGTCTGAGAGTCTTTAACAGATAACTTGCAGGTTAAAGTTTTACCATTCTGGCAGATTTTTTTGACCTCACCCACAAATCTTCATTTTCCCACGGTGAATGTCTCCTGTCTCCTCTATCCAGAACAATGTATTAATTAATTCAGAATTAGTTTACGTATTTGCATATAGCAGCATGAATTACAAATGCTATGTACCAATCATTTTTTTCACATATAATCCAGCAGTAGCTGGTAGCTTTAATTTTTCTCTTGAGTTAAAGGAGACTTGTAAAGGGTTATTTTAAATGGCTGTGTGCCTTTTAGTTTTGCTATTTTACATTGTGTAAAAAAGGCTTGAATTTTTTTCAAAGTTTTGTTTTTTTTCTGCTTACAGTTAGCTTTAAAAATATCGGCCTTTTAGCCTTGACAGGATGCCTTGAAACCACAACCAAAACACAGGAACATAACAGCTGTCTGTTAAAGAAAAATTATTGTGTAACTAGGGCTGAGAGGTCATGTTTGTTTTTAAGACACAGTTTTCTGACTTAGAAATTTTAAGAAATAGTAGCGATAGCTAAACAAATTAAGTTTGCGGTAGCAAAAGTTTGTCAAAATTAATTGGTGGCTTCCTCTGTGTGGTTACTGTACCAGTGACTAACTCATTGCATTTTACTTTAAGCAAGAGTCACAAACTATAAGACGAACCCTTAGAAGGGAGGGCAGAATAGTTTGTCTCAACACCATAGAACAAATGGAAGCAGCAGCAAATGACAGAGAGAAATGGAATGAAAGAGACATTGGCATGGGAAAGATGGTTTTTTGTTTTAAAAAGTCAGTTCATTTTTCTCTTTCTTGCTCGCTCTCTTGTTAATTATAATTGTTGTTCTATTACTACTGTGACAATAAACACTAATTTACATCATAAATATTCAAATATAAAATTGGTGGGGGAAGTCTCTTTAAGTATATTCTTGTTACTGAATGTTTTGGATTAGAGTAACTATTGAAACCATATGAGGCCTATTGAAAATCTCACAACATTGGGTTTATAACATGTCATACACAGATTGTCCCTTTTAATGTGTTACCTGGAATGTGCCCAGTTCATGTTAAACAGTTTCTGTTCTACATTTAATAGAAATGTGCAGCTGTTTGCAACCAGAATTCTGTAACTGTGTACAACAACATTATATACTCCATTGTACATAGTCATCTACTTAAGCTAGTGAAACAACTAAAGCATACTTTGCTAAATGTTCAGAATTTCCACCCTAACCAGCCTGGGGCTGAGAGGTCTTTTTGTAGTCCAACAAGTGCAGATTTTTGCAAATGACAAATAAAGCTTTCTTTCCTCAGTCTTCTACACCAGTCTAGACTCTAGACAACTGGGCTGAAGTTCCTAACAACCAGCAGATGGAGACATCTTTGCAGGCCGGCTCCACAGCTGTGCTCTCCAGGCACTCAGCCCAGCTGTGCTGCCGGCAGCAGCACGGAAATGAGGGTGGCAATTCACCATGCCATGCCACCTTTACAGTGAATTAATTTGAACAGTTAATGTTTTGACTTATTTTGCTAATTTAAAATTCTCTTGGTAGACATTTGCCAGTGTTGAAATGAAAAGTAGTATGTCGATTTGAATCATATTGCGGTCATAGAACAAATTCTAAAGCTTATTCTTTTGTAGATCTATAATAATATATACAGTGTATGGATGTGGCCCACATAACACATAGCTGCATATGCGGCCCACAATGCTAAATAGGTTGAGAACCACTGAGATTTTAATACATCATTTCAGGTATGTGTAGGGCAGTGGTTTTCAAACTTTTTCTGGGGACCCAGTTGAAGAAAATTGTTGACGCCTGCGACCCAACAGAGTTGGGGATGAGGGGTTTGGGGTCTGGGAGGGGCTCATGGCTGGGGCAGAGGTTTGGGGTGCGGGGGTGAGGGCTGCGGGATGGAGCCGGGAATGAGGAGTTCAGAGTATGGGAGGGGGCTCTGGGCTGGGGCAGGGGGTTGGAGTGCAGGAGCGGGTCATGGCTCTGGGCTGGGGGTGCAGGCTCTGGGCTGGGGCCAGGGATGAGGAGGTTGGGGTGCAGGAAGAGGTTCCAGGTTTGGAGGGGCTCAGGGCTGGGGCAGCTGATTGGTGTGGGGGGCTGGGGTGCGGACTTAACTCCAGCAGCTCCCGGTCAGCAGTGCAGCCGGGGTGCAGAGGCAGGCTTTTCCTGCCTGTCCTGACACTGCGGACCGTGCTGCACCCTGGAAGCGGCCAGCAGCAGGTCTGGCTCCTAGGTGGAGGTGCGCAAGCAGCTCCGCGTGACTCTTGCCCGCAGGCACCCTCCCCCAGTTCCCATTGGCCATTGGAGTGCGGAGCCAGTGCTCGGGGCTGGGGCAGCGCATGGAACCCTGTGGCCCTACCGCCTAGGAGCTGGACCCGCTGCTGGCCCCTTCTGGGGCACAGCGCGGTGTCAGAAAAGGTAGGCACTAGCCTGCCTTAGCTGGGCAGCACCGACAACGGGACTTTTAACGTCCTGGTTGGCAGTGCTGACCAGTGTAGGGCGACCCAGTGCCTTACATGCCGCGACCCAGTAGTGAGTCACAACCCACAGTTTGAAAAACACTGTGTAGGGGACCGATCTCTGTTATATATGTGGAAAGTGCCAAATATACAGTACAAAACCCACAAATATTATTTGAAATGGAAGGCTGTGCTCTTGCCATTTTAAAGTTCAGATGCTTACTTAACTGCTATGTTTTCTTTCTTTCCTCATATTTTCTCTTCTGCTCTCTGTCACCTTCATTGTAGTGGGTAGGTTGCTGAGAAAATGTTTCATTGGGCTCTGAAAACAGTTAAAGGAGGGTTCATTTTGATTTCTTCTGGCAGGGTATTTCAGAGTCTGGGGGACCCAACTCTGAGAATGCTTTACCTCTGGCTCTCCAAAGTTTCACCTTCAGCCTAGAAGTGTTGATGTGTATGGAACACAGTTTTCTTTGTGGACCATGGATGTAAACAAAAAGTGGATAAAACAACATGTATATTGAATTGGAATTGTGTAGAGACTGCATGCTATCAAAAACTTATATAGCTTCTACATTCACATCACTGTACAAGGGGACCAGTAGCAGGTCAGAAAATAAGATCGGTCGATGGGCCCAATTCTGTTTCCACTGGAGTCAGCAGGGGTTTTGCTGTTGATTTCAGTGGGAGTAGTATCAGGCCTTACGTGTGTGCTCTCAAAGAAAATAAAGTTTCAAAATATGGAAAGATACTGTTGACTCTAGGCATATGGAATTTATTTTCCTGAATCCCCACCCATCTGCATTATCATTATCATTTACAACTGCATCAGTCATTACTATTTTTTAAATACTGGTTTAGCCAGATCATATTTTCCTTTGTCTATTCATACCGCTACAATGTACACACACATCTGAAACCTTCTGTTTAGGTAGCTGGTCAAAACAGTTTTTTGAATTATATTTACAGCTGGTGTTTCAGAACCAGTTATGCAGCCCACCCAGATAAAACCCTGCTTTTGGCGTGTTTCACAATCTCTGTTGCCCTGCATACCATATTAGGAGGCAGCAGAAGGCTAAATTTCTCTGGCAATGGAAAGCCCTGTGATTTGTGAAGCATTGCTGTGATTAACTGTAATGTAATACACTGGTATGAAGCTTAACAGATAAACATTATTTTGCTTACTCTAGATAGCTTTACATCTTACTGGGATGCAATTCATTGTGCTAAAAAGAAAAGAGTGAGAATGTGAAACCATCATTAGAAAAAGTGCAGTCAGCCACAATGAATTCTGCCTGCAGGTGCAATTAAGGGAAAGTTAAATCTACACTGTGCAGTAAGTGCGTAGTGATCTGGCATTGAGAATGCTACATTACATTTTACATTTGAAAGATGTTTACAAAATACAACAGATCTTTCAGGGTGTTACAAAAGCTTTTCCTTTTAATCCTCTTAGCATTTGTCTGTTCATTTTCATATACAAATGGGGATACTAACATGCTAAATAGCTGATTGTTGGTGAAAATGGAACACAACAGTTTCACTAAATTAACTGGCCTTTTTTACATCAAAACATGCTAACACTAATGTGAACATAGCTGTAAGGTTTCAAAGATTTTTGTTCCCTTTTAACCATAAACATATTAGTCAGAGTACAAAAGTATACATTTGTTTGTGAGACCAGGTGATAACTCATTTATATTATGTGCCAAATATAGCTGGAGGATGACATTCACCCCATGCAGAAGGCCAGCCCAATGACTGACCCACGTTTAAGGCCCAGTTAAGCCCCATCTTGATGTTTTCATTAGTTCTTAAGTGATACATAGCCCACATCCTGGTCTTCTGCATGAGAGAGAATTTCACTCAGCATGAGTTCTTTCACAATAAAACATAACACAGGATGATTTTCACATATTTCAAAGGAATAGTCTTTGTGAATCATTAAAATATTCTTGTGTTAGCCTAGCCTTAATTACCAACAGTGCTCGATAAATATGCTGTGGTTAAAAAAAAAAATCTTTTTTCTTTTAAAATTTGTAGTTAAATTTATCCTACTTTAAAGTATTTTAAAGTGTAATCAGTGGTTATAGAAAGTGTGAATTTGAAAACTTTAAAGAATCAGAAATCCTCCTTTTATTCATAGGTTATGTACATCACAGGGTATGGCAGTGCAAGTATCTTTACTTGATGTGTCTCAATCCTGATATGAAGAGAGCAGCACTTCTTGTGGTGGGAGAGTAACGGGATCACACCTTAAGCTGGGGAAGGGGGGCGGAGATTGTCTGGCTTGCCAGGGAAGGGGTTTATTGCTTTAAGGGTGGAGTAGGGGGGTGAGAGAAAGGTGCATATGCTGCTGCAAACCCATCCTGCAGGGCCCGGAAGGGTGGGAGAGTTGAAAAAGGGCAAGCTGGAAGGAGAAGTTACTTTTCCCTGGACCATGTGGAGCAGCATGCAACCTGCCACCCATTGGAAGTGGCAAAATACCAGGTTTGATTGGGACCCGCTGTGGGCATCACGCTAGTCGCTGCTTTCTCAGGGGACTAGGCAAGAATTTTTCCTTCACCCCCAGATAGGCAAAGGTGGAGTGGGTTTTTTTCACCTTCCCCACAGGGAGTTTTGGGGGGGGGGGGCTTTATTATGGTGAGTAGGGACGGGAGTTAGGCTATGATGTCGTAACTCATTACGTAAGTGTGGGGCAGATGTCCAGTGCAGATAGTCCATAGGCAAGAGATACAGTGACCGGATAAATGGCTTGGTAAAGGACTTAAAAGAGATGTTTGCTAAAAGAGGGAATGGAGGTGATTCAGGGCTACTATGACTGGCATGGCAGGGAGCCACCCCCCCTTCCTTTATAGCCTACCTTAACCCTCATTCGAGGTGGGGATGGTAAATTCCCAGCAGCGGGTTGGCTGGGGACTAGGATGGACAAAAGGGGGTGGTGGGGGGATGGAAACCGTGGGTAGATATTGAAATGATTGTGGAATTGCCTGCACGTGACACTGTTATCTACCAGATAGTCTCAGATATGTAATAGAAAAATTGCCATCTGATTAAACCATATCCAGGGGCTCCTGTCCTTTTTCTGGGAATAGTCGAACAATAGATCATTCTCTTTGGCCCGTTTAATCTTTGCCCTGTTGGTAAAGACTTCCAACAGGGGTGCTAATTATTGCCAAATGTGAAATTCACTAGGGCTGACACCATTGAATATTAGAGAAGTCTAAGAACAGCTCACAAAATGATAATGACATTCTGTCACTAACAACCTGTGCAAGATTTGGACCAGAAATGTAGATTTGAAAAGATCAATCTCTTAAACTATTCAGTTCCCAAATCAAACTGTTTCCAGTTCACTAAAATACTGCCTATCATCTTCTTTAGAGTTTTGGTAAAGGCTTAGCTGGCATTCCCAATAATGTAATAGTGTTAATGTTTGTCCAACTTACAGAATATACTGTAAATGTGTTTTAAGAAGCACGTTTTAAAAAAAGAGATCTGGATGGATAACTTCTAATAGTTCAACTGATTTTGCCTTTTTCTAGTGAATTGTCTGTGATAAAGTTTTCTTAAATGGTTTTGTTCAAAACTATTTGCTCAATAATTCTTGGTTTATAAATAGTTCACAAGCAATTCATTGTATTCAGTATATAAAATTCAAAGTTGTTTTGATTTATTTTTGAGTTAACACATAGGTGTGTGCCTCAGTGGTTCACAGCCAAGAATACCAGATTCACCTCAAACTGGTGGTAATTCTGTCATTAGATTATACCAAGTCAGTAACAAAAGTAAACTTCTGTCACACCAGACTTGTTAACGAGAAGTCAAAAATGCAGTCTCCTTAGTCATCCCAGCCCTTATCTCACCACCCAGACACTAGACTTTATGATAAGTGGTTATTGAAAACCAATTTAATCTAGGGATGTAAATAAAGTGTAAAGACAATAACCGTGTAACCGATTAAAATTATATCGGTTACATGGTTAAATGTATAACCGAGGAACTATGAGTGCAGGGGGTGCTGCAGTACCCCCACATTTTAGGTGGGGCTCCCCTGCCATTCCACACCCAGGGATCTCCACTGCCGGCCCCACACCTGGGGTCTTGGCTGCTAGCCCCACAGCCAGGCTTCTGTGCGGGGCGGCAGCAGAGCCCTGGGCGCGTGGCGGCAGCCAGGCATATCGGGATGCCGCACGTGGGTGGCAGCAGAGCCTCGGCCGGGGGGCTGGCAGCAGGGACCCCGGGTGGAGTTTAATTGTTAACAGAAACCGATAAGCCTCAAGCTTATCAGTTAACCAGTTAAACTTTTACATCCTAATTTCATCAAACAACGGGTTTTTCTGATCTCAAGAGATCAGACACATAGCCAAGTCAATATATATAACTCAGTTCTTATCCAATAATCACACTGCTGCCAGTTCTTTAGTAACTAAATTTTAAAGGTTTATTTATGAGAGGAAAGAAGAAGAGAGTTAAAATAGTTAATAGATCTTATACATACAGTAATTGCAATGGTCTTATATCAGGTTTGTAGCAGTGATGTTATAGACTGCTGGCTTGTAAAGTCTCTGGTAACTTCCAAAAGATTGGAAGGTCCTCAGTCCATAGTTCAAATATTTCCCTTTCAATTGTAAGCCCACAGTCCAGAGAATCAGAGCAGGAAAGAGGCAACATGGAGATGAATCAAAGGTCTTTTATACCCCCTGCCATGTGTTTGGAATTTTACTGTCACAAACCAAAGCTCACAGCACAGTTTGTGAAAAATTGCTGGCACAAGATGGAGTCTAGAGTCACATGAGCAAGTCACATGCCCTTACGTGTCTTGCTGACTCACTGGGGCAGCCATCACTCTCTGCTGCATCCATAGTAAGGCTCACTGGGTGGGAGGAGCTTCTTCAATGGCCCGTTATTAGAGTGATGTGTCCTTTAATGGGTCATCAAACTTGAATAGTCCATTGTGTTGACCACAAGGTGCTGGCCAGACTGGACATAAATTACCTCATGGGTGTTACCTCAGGAACAACACATTTAAGATATAGATACATTGCCAATATTCATAACTTCAGATACAATGATGATGGATGGATTTAAATGTGATTATCATACTTAGCAAATCATTACTTTTTCGTTGACACTTTATGTGATGTACTTTGTACACGTTTTGTTGCAATTGTTTAACAGTGGCAATATCATTGTTATAAATGGTCATATTTCAATCATACAGCATCACAATAGGTCACATAATATATTTCTGCTTCCTGACTAGATTAGCGTAATTATTTAGAATTAACTCATATTTAAAAAATAACAATTCATTCTGTGAGTATTCTCGAATATGTGTTTTAAAATTGATTATTTCTTTGACATTTGCTGACAACCAAGTTATCTGCTGGAATAGTCAAAGAAAGCAAAGGCTAAATGTGATACAAGCACAATACAAAATTAATTTTACATTTCTTTTTGTATTGATCCAGCTTGTATAGAAACAAAATATTGAAATGGTCTGTGGGTTTGTATGTTGAGATATCACAATTGATTTCTATAAGTATGGAGAGGGAGTTGATTTCTGTCAGGGAAATGTTAGAATGGAATATAGTGCTCTGTACTAGTTGGTGCATGGGGACGCATTGATATCAGTCTTGGCTAAACCATGCGTCTCACTAGCACCATAACTTATGATGGCAATTGCAAATGATGTGAGGACATGGGGAAAATATTGTAGCAATTTCAGAAATAAGAGATTAATTAAAGAAATTAGAAATTTTGCCTTACATCATCCCATCTGTTCAAACTTGTTCAGACAGTAAAGTACTAGGTCCAGGACAATCTAGTTAATACTGTTCTCTATGCTAATTAATTTGCCAAATCAGTTTATTACAAAATGTTTTTTCCTCTGCAGGGTTACTTTGATGTTTCTTAGTTTAAAAATAAACACTCTAGCACACTAGTCTGTTACCCTGACAACAGCAGGGCTTGCTGAAACAGTGATAAAGGCATTTACAGCTGCACTTGATATTAATATTTTTGATATTTCTATAGATTAGTTCATATTTTAACTATTACATAAGAGCTTCAGGTGTGGTATGAATTTTGATATTTCTACAGCAATGCTTTTCCCTCCCAGAAATTAAATATATTCACAGACACAGCCATGAATTTTGGAGAGACAGTGCAAATAAAATCTAATATAGTCGAGCCTTTAATACTTAATATATTCAAAGATATATATGAATTTTTATCATTTTGGCAAGAAATGCATATATTATTTTGCAGTGGCTTTCTTCAGCGTCTGAAGCATTTGAACTACTAGAAGAACCTGTAGTGTATTCTACTATTGTAAAAATAAACAGGAAATATATTCTGAGACTTGTATGCATATTACCATGTATTAAATACCAGTGCAGCATGTATTAAAGCACAATCATAACTACCTAAAATAAAAGATATTTGCAGCCATTTGTGAATTATAAGGAGTGTCCCATCATTATATAGAATTCTGATGCGTCTATAAATGAACAAGTATTGGTTTTGAAAGAATTGTATCACATGAATGTTTACTAGTATTTGCTGTGTTTACTGACTCTTTATGGCTGGATTTCTTTTATTGCCTTTTGGCTAAGACTAAGTTTAGAAGTTGAGAAGCGCAGTGGGGAAAGTAACTGAAATACTTCCCTGATAGATTGTTTTTTCTAAATGGAGAACCTACCCTATATTCTCAATTACTGAGGGACAATTTTCATTCATTGATATATTTTGCTTTCCACAACCAAATCTCTGTACAACTTCTAATGAGTGATGTATCTGAATACTTGTATGCTAATATCTAAACTATATTCTTAAATTTATTCACCTAAATTTGGGTTATTGCTGATTATGTACTAGATGTACCATATGGCTTTTAAAAACAAACTTCCTAGTGTGGATAATCTAAGCACTATACCCAGATGTACAGGCACTCTTTTCTCAACCTGTGATTTATATAATTTTAACATTAGCTGTAATAACATTTTTAAATCTGATTCAGTATCAGAAAATGTCAGTAATAGGGGGAAAAGCTACCCTGTGCTTGCATTTTATGGAGTAGGTTGTATCACATGTCTACTTAGTCTCCAAATTCTGGGAGCCTAAAGGAAGTATTAGATTTAGAAAAAAGACTGGCATAAGAGTTTGACATTGCTAGAGGCTTGCTGAAGAACAGCATGCTTTATACCTTCATTTTCTGGGGACCGTTGTTTTGAACAATCAATTGTTTTTTTTATTTTATGTTCTGCCAGGAATGTGACATATTGAATATGTCAGCACTGCAATTGGAAATGTTACTGCAGGTCAAATAGGCATACCCATGCTAGCTAGTTTGCACCTCCAACTGCACTGGAGACATAGGCCTGGTCTACACTAGAGGGAGGGTGTCGATGTAAGATACGCAACTTCAGCTACGGGAATACCGTAGCTGAAGTCGAAGTATCTTATTCCGACTTACCTCCCGTCCTCACGGCACGGGATCGATGTCCGTGGCTCCCCCATCGACTCCGCTACTGCCGCTTGCTCCGGTGGAGTTTTGGAGTTGACGGGGAGCATGTTCAGGGATCGATATATCACGTCTAGATGAGACGTGATATATCGATCCCTGAGAAATCGATCGCTACCCGCCGATACGGCGGGTAGTCTGGACGTACCCATAGCCATGTTTCTCTGAATGTTTTACACATAGCTCTCTACATGCTATGACCAAAATACATGAAATTTTCCTTAAATAAATATTGAACAAAGGCCCAAAGTTTGGAATACGAAGTAAAAATAGGTGGTAAAAGTCTTATCAGAATTGCAAAGCAAATATTTAGTCAGTAGTTTACAATAATGAAAGATAGGATTAAAAACAGGTCAGCTCAAGATAGAGGAAAAGTTGCATTTGAAATAGACAAAATTGAAAACACCTCTTCAAAACTGATGATGGAGTTGATTCAGTAGCACCATTAATATAAAAGAAATACTTTTAGTGATACTGGTACAGCGTTACCAGAATTTCCAACTGATACAATGCAGTGTACATATTCCTACATATATTTCTATCATAAACATCCAGTCTAAGCATTTTACTATTTTTCAGTAATAATACATTTAAAATAAAAAAGAGGAAAAATAAAAAAAAATTACAAGACCTTCCCCTTCCCACAGTTGTAATTAACCAGTAGATGCAGAAAAAAGTTTAACCATGTATATGTGATTGTCAGAAAGTCCCAGTTCCAGTACTAAGGTGATTGTTATCCCTCCCATGGAAAATGGAGGTGCTCAACACTTCTGAAAGTCAGACCCTAAGTTTAGAATAGTCCTATAACACTAGAGAGTTGTAATATGGAATGTGTGTGATAAAGACATGGGGGAGATGTCTGTTAGTTGAGCAACTGGAATTGCTCCTTCACTTCTGTTGCACATTGAGTAGAATTTTGCTTTTGGGGTGGTATATGGAAATGTGGCATTAATTAAAATAGTTGTTCAACAGCTCACTTCTAGATTTCCTGAGGCTTTGTGAGGGGAGGAAAGGGGTAGCCTCTTTGCCAAGTCTAAGTTTCCACACACTCTGCTGTTTTCTTCAGTTACTAAGATAAAAACCACAAACTCAGCAGTTTTAATAACTGGGCAAATTCTAATTCCCAAGAGAGCAGCACTTGAGTATCAGAAGAGCATTTTTAACTCTGAGCCAGGGTGAACCTTCCAAAGAAGGGATCAAGTTTCTCATTTTGCCACTTCCTCAGATTAAGTAGTTTTTATGGAAGAATTTGCTAATGCAATTTTTTGCTTACCTTCCAACATGGATATATGTAGTGGTCAGAAACTGTAGGAATGGGTTCCCTAGAAGTATGGATGATGGATAGATGTAATAGAGAAACTATATTGAATTTCCTATGCTTGAATAGCAAAAAATTTTCCATCTTGAGTGTAGTGCTCCTGTTTTTTTTTTTCAGATAGCCACAGGAAAATTTCCTCACATATCTCTTATATTGACTTAGGGCTAGATTTGTCATGAGCAGCATTTTGAGATGTCTTAATTTGTGATCTATGCAGAAAAGAAAACAATGTTTTATGTAAATTGCACTGCTCATGAAAGGTGCTGAGTGGCATCTTTGGAACCTGAAGTCAGCCGTCTATGCACAGAATAGGCAGCATCTATGCAAGTTTCCCTTGACAAGACATGGCCAAACTGTGTACTTGAGGGCCCACTTCAGGGGGAAAAGAGGATTGTTCAATCCTCATTGCTCATTCAGTCCCCAAACTAGACTGAGAACACTAACAAGGTGATGGAGGGTTTTGTGATGGTAGACATTGCTTCACTTTGAACTCTACTGAGACTACCAAACTCTCTTCACATACACTATCAAGCATCTATCTATAAGCATTTATCTGGTTTCGGCTGACCTGGCCAGGATTTTAGGACTTGATCCCAAGCCCAATGAAATCCATTTAAAGACTCCCATTTATTTCAGTGGGTGTTGGATCAGGCCCTTGAATGGGTGATGTAGTAGAGAAAGCTCTACATCCCATCACTGCAGTCTCTTTCATTAAAAAAATGTGGACACAGATTATACAAGAAACCCTTTTTCATCAGTGTTTGCCTTACATGAGAGTGAATATAATTCATGCTGTAGCTACAGGACTCTGTTTCTTATTTCTTTAAATGCATGTTATTGACAATGCAATTGCTAACGTCACCTCAGTCGGTTTTGGTCTGTGGAATTCTGTATTAAAAATATTACTCTGGTGCTCTTTGCTTTACAGAGAACTTATGTTCCTGACTCTGTGAAAGAGGAGTGTTGCCTGGGAGTAATTGTGAGTGTAGCTAGCAGATGGTTATGTATGACTGCAGCTGGAAAGTTTCCATTTCAAGGAGACTGTTATTTTGGGGGCAATGGCCTACCTGTCGTGAAGGAAATAGAAGAGGGTTCAAAACATTAACTGAACCAGTGGAAACTACATTATGTATAAATTACAGGTGAAATTAAAGGTTATCTGGTGGTCTTCCCAGTGAAGTCATCAATAATACACTCTCAGTCTGTGTTGGCTGATTCACCAAATCAAATAAGAACTGACTGGAGAAAGACAGTTACTCTGAATCCATCTGCTTTTATGCAAGACACTGAATTATTGGATGTGCTTTTAAAATACCTTGAATGCTTCCAGAACAAATGGGAAAAGAGTCCAAGATAAAATGGATGAAGAAAACTCAGAATCACTTATCATTTCATTTTAACCCCTTTATATTACGTAATAAAAATATTATAGGATGCCTCCAACAGAGAAATGTCCTCCAGTGCTTTTCCAAAGATTCCTATTACTTTAAAAGTTTTATTTCTAGTTCTTAAGGGACAAGGTTGGATATAGTGCTAATATTAAAATTCTGTACTTACAAGAAATTTTAATCTCTGTTCATAGAAAATAATTTTAGGCCATTATTTCTGAAGATAATTAGGTTAGAAAATAATGTTGGGGTTTGTGTGTCTCTAATGTTATAAAAATCAGCAAAATGATGATCAAGTAAAATAAGTTCTTAGGAGTAACACACGAGGCCACATCTTTATGTATCACTCTCTTTACTTTCATGCATTGCTGCCTGTCAATAATTTTGTTTCCTTCAACGTAAAGGCTAAATTGTAAACCCTTTTGTGTAGGGCAGCACGTTGTTGTGCTGCTCAAGAACAGCCTGGGAAGCAATCTGACTTTTGGCTTCCCTATGGTCCAGTGAGGATGTATCCTGCACCACTCCTATACGTGTTCCCTGACAAGTTTGCATGGGAGTGGGTATTGCCTGGACTCCATCCACCAATGTGGGAGAGGTGGTAGTGGTTCTATAGAGACTTCTCCCTTTGCCCAGGATATGACTTGCCATGACAAGGGAATACACCCCCGTAGTCCCTTGTGTGAGCACACAGGGTGGGAACAGAATCTGGTTTATATAAATAGAATATGTAAATCAAAAACCATCTGTTTAAAGCATCTAAGTGCTGAGAATTCCTGCACGCCACTTTAAGATGGGGGCCACTGAAGGAACAGAAGCATGCCAGACAGTTAAGCAGAGAACAACAGGCATGTGTCCATTTCTTCAGTATCCCATACAGTTCACCCAGAACACCGTTACCCTGCTTCCTGATCTCATCAAAGAATTCCCAACATCAACAGTTTTTCTGCAGCCCTCTGCTATGGATAAATATTGAGAAGCCATGCTTTTCTCATCGCTTGTGTCTCCACAAGCCCATGATCTTCACCCCTGTCTGGCTCAGGTTACAGGCAGCAGAGTTGGGAACAGGAGGAGTATGCTAGAAATATAAATAAAAAGAGAGCATGAGAGAGAGCAGTATCCTTCAGCACATGCTGCTTACCCCAGAATGAGTCCTACCCCAAACCAGTCTTCCTCCCTACATGAGAGAAGAAAAACACCCCTAAAACACACTTCTCCTACTGCAAATGGCTGTGGTCAGCACCTATACATACTGCGTTTTATGAAGCTTTCAGCATGTCTGTAGCCTGTACGCACCAGAAATGACACCTGCAGCTGGCAAGAGCTAGATCTGGTGGACATGGTGCCCTGTCCCCAGATGTAACTGCAAGTAAATATCTCATGCCAAGTGTTAGGAGCAGAGGAAGGCAACAGAAAATGATGAAAGTGTGTCTCCCCTCATGTTGTTGTTCATGATGAATAGCTGCTAACTGAAGTCTCCAGCAGTTGTCCACAAAGCCCACCAGAAGTGATGTATATATGCTTCTGACAGGAGACGGCTATATGGACAAATCATTACCCAAATTCTGGTTCTGTAGCAATAGGAAGAGTACAGATTGAGTGGCCTCCACTTGAATATTGGGGAACTAACCCTATGGATTCTACTAAAAGTGCTTCATAGAAATAAGCATTTTTAAAAACACTCTAAGGTTACATGAAGCGTCACCAAAGATGTGATTAAAAATGTCTAGAACATAGACAGCATATTTGAGACTACCAAGAAAAATACTGAGATAGAAGAATATAGATGATTGGTCTTTCTACTGAAGTGGAAGGTGCAGACATTTTCATTTAAGACCCACACTGTCATCTCTGCTAAATACCTATCTACATCAAGAGATGTTACAGGATTTTGTCAAGGAAGGATGTGGGACTGAGAAAATTGCTGGCATCTGTATTGTCACATTAACTGATGTTGGAGACCAGGATAAATTACTGAAATTGGCAAGAGAGCAGTGGGAACATTCATGTCACGGGAACAGGAATTTGCTGGAAGCAGTTGTGGAAATTTTCCTTTGTGAATTAGGTAATAAAACAAGTTGCCCGTGGAGGAAAAGAAAATCAGTCCTGAAATGTCTCCTAATTCAAATAAGTCCTGTAATTTTATTAATTCTAATGAGTGGCAAATACTTTAATGTTACCGAATAGTAAATGTTAACACATTTCTCTTTACTTCAGTTCTGCAAGTCTGTGGAGAGATTGCTGTTTGTTTTAAGCATAAATGTCTTTGTAGTGATAGTGACAAAGTGAGTTTAAGTCATGTGTTTAATAGAGATGGGTGGTTTATCTTGGATTTCACCTAAGGCGTCTTTTGACAATTATGAGCTTTTAATGTATACACAATTTAAAATTTGTAAAACACCTTAAGGGAAAAAAAGAAACAGACTCTCTTGGATATGGTTTCATTAATATCAGTGGAATGAATTATTTGTGCTAAGGTCCAGAGATCCGATGCAGCTTGGGGGCAGAACCAGACCTGATAGTCACTGGCAGCAGGAGAATACCACGCCTTCTCTTTCTCCTTTCTTTTTTCTCATTCTTTCTCTCCTCCATATGTTCTTATACTGTGCTCATCACTCTGGTATATGTATGCCTTCCAGCAGTGCATTAAGCAATGTGACTAGTATCTGTCACGTGTTTGTTTTCTCATCTTCTTTCCAGGGGAAGAAATTTGTGCAAAGTAATGTTTTTGTTCTGGAATTTTTTTAGACATGTATCTGTACAAATGTTGCCATGTGTTTATGTTAGATAAGGCAAGGTCAAAGAAATCTGCACTGCACTCAGAAGGGAAGGTGATGAAGTTTGTGATGGTCCTTAGTTCCTGGGGGAGTTCATTCTCTATGGTCTTGGGCTGGCCCCCAAGAAAATGTTGTTTTGCACAGACAAGCTCTATTATTGAGAGTTCTATTGTGCCAGAGTAGGGGTGCCTGCAGGAATTTTTCCTATGGTACGCACCATCAGTCCCTGTGGAGCCAACCCCCTGCAGCCAGTGGCCCCATGCCTCACTCACTGAGTCTGCATCATGCTCAGTCCCTGCCTGCCAGCCTGGCTTGCTCAGGTGCAGTGTTACTTATTCCCCATCCCTCAAAAGGGACATGGGCTTCTGGAAGTAGGGTGAGGCTGGGCAGGCCCCTGGAAAGGACCTCTGGTTTAGGAGCCAGCCCAAAAGGCAGTGGTGAGGAAGAGCAGTGCTGGCTGCCCCACTGCCCACTCAGCTTTGGCCCTGTTGGTCCCGCATCATGACTGGGTGGGCGAAACCAAAATCTAGTGAATATCATCGTGCCCTGGTGCACGGGGGTCACAGCACCAGTCAGATTTGGCCTCGCAGTCCCCCAACCATGGTGGAGTGCTGGCGGGGCCAAACCTGAGTGGGCATTGGGGCAGCCAGCGCTGCTGCTTCTCACCAGTTCCAATGGTATGCACTGTATGTAACATGTGTATAGTTGTGGGCACCACTGTGCCAGAGCTTTAGGCAATCTTTTAGATACTCTGGGCCCAAGCCATCGGGTGCCTTGAAGATAAGATAGTCAACTTGATTTGATATTCTGTGGGAAGCCAGTGTAGGGAGTGGATAAGAGGTTTGACTGGAAGTTTTTAAGAACAGATTAGACAAACACCCATCAGGGATGATTCATTCTGGGTGAATTTAACTCTGCCTTACCATGGGAGGATGGATTAGATGACCTCTGCAGGTCCATTCCACCGCTACATTTCTATGATGTGTTTATAGAAACCAGTGTTACTGAGGAGACTTTGAAACTTTGGTGTTCAACCCAGACCAGTAAACGGTTGTGTCACTGCCTGCCCTGCCCTGCAACTTCGGTTGTCTTGAATGGTATCCTGCGATGGCACTCAGCCGTGACACCAACAGCCAGCATACAAGCATGCACGTCACACCTTGGCTTCCACTGGCCAATTACTTTCTGCAGGGTGACCCCATTTCCGAATTTCTCCAAAGCTGTCTGCTCTGTGGTGGAATGCTCACAGATGTCATTAAATTTGCTGCTCCTTTAAAGAAACGATAAACTGCAGTTCATTAATTAAACAGGGGTTTGATAAATACTCTTATTTCAATCACAGCATGAATTGGTTTATAGTAAAACAAGTTTATTAAACAAAAAGACATAGGCTTAAATGATACCAAATATAAGGAATAAAAATAGAAAGGGTTACAAGTAAAAATACACATCTAAGACTAAAACCTGATTTAAGTCTCTTATTTGAAGAAATATTTCTCACCAAGTCTTTTCCAGCATGGCTGACCAGACTCTCTGGGCAGGTCCCTTCACAGAACTTAAAGTGCTCTGTTTCTTTGCCCTGGTTTACACTATGAGTTTAGGTCGAATTTAGCAGCGTTAGATTGATTTAACCCTGCACCCGTCCACATGACGAAGCCATTTTTGTGAACTTAAAGGGTTCTTAAAAGCGATTTCTGTACTCCTCCCCGACAAGGGGATTAGTGCTGAAAACGACCCTGCTGGGTCGAATTTGGGGTAGTGTGGACGCAGTTTGACGGTATTGGCCTCCGGGAGCTATCCCAGAGTGCTCCATGGGTGACCGCTCTGGACAGCACTCTAAACTCAGATGCACCGGCTAGGTAGACAGGAAAAGCCCCATGAACTTTTGAGCACAGGTGACCATGCAGAGCTCATCAGCACAGGTGACCATGGTGTCCCAGAATTGCAAAAGAGCTCCAGCATGGACCGAACGGGAGGTAATGCATCTGATGGCTGTATGGGGAGATGAATCTGTGCTATCCGAACTCCGTTCCAAAAGACGAAATGCCGGAATATTTGAAAAAATTTCCAAGGGCATGAAGGACAGAGGTTATAACAGGGACCTGCAGCAGTGCTATGTGAAGCCTACCAAAGAACCAGAGAGGCAAACGGCCGCTCCGGGTCAGAGCCCCAGACATGCCGCTTCTGTGATGAGCTGCATGCCATTCTAGGGGGTGTCCCTACAACTACTCCACCCCTGTGCTTCCGTCCTTCCCCACCCTTCCCGGGCTACCTTGGCAGTTATCCCGCCATTTGTGTGACGAATCAATAAAGAATGCATGAATTTGAAACAACAATGGCTTTATTGCCTCTGCAAGCAGAGATCAAAGGGGGGAGTGGAGGGCAGTTGGCTTACAGGGAAGTAGAGTGAACCAAGGGGGCGGGTTTTCATCAAGGAGCTTTTAAATGTCCAAAGGCACATTCTACCACCATTATGCACTTGCTCAACCTATAGTTGAACAGCTCCTTACTACTGTCCAGGCTTCATGAGCCATTGGAACAAGGGGTAGGCTGGGATAGGTGCGACCGTGCGGTGCTGCTGACTGGGAGAGCAGCCTGAGGCAGAAGCCTCCAGCTGGCGTGATATTCCAGGCAGGACTGAATCTCTGTTAGACAAAACTTAAAGAAGAGAATGACCTGGAGTCATTCCCATTTTTGTCCAGGCGTCCCCGACCGACCTCACCAAGGCCGGCCAGAAGCACCCATGTCTGTCCAGGCGCCCCTGACCAACCTAACCAAGGTCGGCCAGGAGCACCTACGGGATGACAACGATGGCTAGCAGTCGTATTGCACCATCTGCCATCTGCAAGGCAAGGCAAGAGGATGCTGTTGAGTAGCACTGCAGTACCGCGTCTGCCAGCAGCACCCAGGAGACATATGGTGACAGTGAGCTGAGCAGGCTCCATGCTTGCCGTGGTATTTCATCTGCACAGGTAACCCAGGAAAAAAAGGCAAGAAATGATTTTTTGCCGTTGCTTTCATGGAGGGAGGCCTGACAACATGTACCCAGAACCACCTGCGACAGTATTTTTGCCCCATAAGGCATTGAAAACTCAACCCAGAATTTCAGTGGGCGGCAGAGACTGCGGGAACTGTGGGATAGCTACCCACAGTGCAACGCTCCGAAAGTCGACGCTAGCCTCAGTACTGTGGATGCACACCACTGACTTATTGTGCTTAGTGGGGACAAACACAATCGACTGTATCAAATCGATTCTAAAAAAATCGACTTCTATTAAATCGACCTAATTTCGTAGTGTAGACATACCCTTTGTCTCTTCAGGTGAAGGATAACTTAGGGGTTCACTCCCCCTCTCTTTATAGGCCAGTATATCTTTTAATTCTATTTTCAGATAAAGTTCCTTTTGTCCTGCTGGGAAGAAAATGCCATGTGGTCTGGTGAAGACTACATGCTGGTTCCACCCCCACTGCTGATAGCTGAATGGTGATCTCCTCTCCTTGTTAGCTTGATGGCTTTTGTTTACCTTTTATGTAAATGAATTTCCAATGCCTCTCAATTTACTGTGGAGACACATTCAAAGGGGCGGTACCACATACCTTTGTTTAGGCTCAGATATTTCCACATCCTCAGCAGAGCTGCAGATCAGTCTGACTCTGCGCAACAGTGCTACCCTCCAGGAACCCTACTCCTGCCTCGCAGTGCACCAGACTCCAGCGACTCCCAGCCAGTTCCTTCTCCTGCTCCTCAGCTTGCTCCTGCCCCCGCCTTGCCTGAGCCTGCACTAACCTCACTCCAGCCCTCATCACCAGACTGATCCAGCCCTGTCTCTGCCTCCTGATCCTTGCTAAACTCCCAGATTCTGACTGACCATTTTTTATTTTTGGCATGTATCTGGACTCTGACATTGGTAGCAACTTGCTTTTTCTTTGAACTCTGATGACCCAGCTTTGACCTGTGGCCTGCACCTGGACTCTGGCTACAGTTCTGACTCTGATTTGTCTGTGGCCTCTGATCTTTGTTTGACCCTGGCCTGTACCTGGATCCCGATTCCGGGACCACCCTTGGCCCAGGCCCCACCCTATAACTAGCTGTAATCCATGCTCCAACCACTAGGCTACATTATCAGAGGCAATGTCTGAAAGAGAGGTGACAAAGGTATGCATAACTGAGGCCAGTGGTTTAGGAGGGGACAGGGTCTCCTAGCCAGCCAGAAATGGTAGAAAATGTTACTCATGCATGCCACTATGTGAAAGTTTAGTGTCAGTGAGGAATCCAGCAGCACTCCGAGGCTCTGGACTGAATTGACTAATTGTGGGTATGTACCTTCAGCCAGAGGAGACTGCACAATGGCTGGAAATTCTATGAAGTGTTTTCCTCTACCTGCCACATAACCTTTGTTTTGCTTAGGTTCAACTTCAGCTAGTTGTTCTTCATCCATGAGCTAATCTCATCAAGCACTGCACTGTTTTGATTGTAGTGGTATGGTCAGATGTGGCAACAAATAGGTAGAACTGTGTGTCAGCTGTATTTGCTGAGACTTGCAGTCCATGTCATCTGACCAGTTCACCTATTGGATGCATATAGATGTTGAACAGGATTGGAGAGAGAATTGATCCTTATTGGACTATGTGAGTGAGGGGTGTAGTGTGGAGGTGCAGTGTCCCATCACTACTCATTGGGTGTGTTCTTCCAGCAAGGGCTCAAATCTTTTTAGGGAATTACCCTGGATCTCCGCTACCTGTCTCAGGTGAGGTGAAGCAGCAGTATCTTAAGGTTACCAGTATTCAGTGCTGCAGAGAGGTGCAGGAGGATGAGAATGGAGGTCTGCCTTCTATCCATTGAGAGCAGGTGATCATCCATCAATGCTACTGAAGTGGTTTCAGTTCCATGTCCTCTCCTGAATCCAAATTGTGCTGGGTCTAGGATGTTAACTTAAATTAGGTGAGCCTGTAGTTGGCCTTTGACTATCTTCTTGATGAGCTTGTTCATGAATGAAAAGAAAATTAACAGTAGGTGAGGTTCTTTTCATCAAGGTTTATGTCTAAACTAACTTAGTGTCTGGTTAAAGAGAGTGTCTACAACAGCACTGAAGGGTTCTGGGATGGCAATGCGTCTTTGTCAAACACCCAACTTAATTCAGAAGAAGCCGGTTCTTTTCTCATTTACAAGAATGCATTTTGAGGCATCATCATATAGAAGATAGAACATTAAACAGGGCTGGTCAGGGATGCCTCTCAGCTTTAAGATCAGCCAAAGTGATTCCCAGTCAACAGAGTCAAATGCAGCCATGATATCTACAAATGCAATGTGAATGGAGTACTTGCATTCCCAAGACAGATAGAAGAGTAATATCACAGTAGTTACAACAGTCTTATTTGCTGCCTTTATACTTGCTAAGTGATAAAATAATGTTGTCTTTGCCAGTTGTAAGAGACTGACTGTTCTCCAGATTATGTTTACCTAAAGACAAAAAAGAATAGCTGGTCCAGAGCTTTTTAAGAGTTCTCCAGGAATTTTACAGAGTCCTGCCACTTTATTTCCCTTAAGCTTCTTTTCAGCTCTATGGATTGCATCAATAGTCAATTCACCAGGATCATTTTGTGCTGAATGGGTCATCTCTTTCAAGAAGCATTACTTCAGTGTCTGGGAAATTCTCCAGCCTGTGTATGCAGGACACCAAAGTAGGTGATCCTAGTGGTTCCCTTCTGATCATAGAATTTATTAACTGAGATCAGAATCAGGACCTTTATTTCTAAGAACAGCAAAGTGTCCACAGAACCTCCCAGAGAACACAACAAATGCACTGATTTAATTGGAGGGGGCTTTATATCAGGGTTGGTGCTGTGAAATCCCCACACATTCTACCGTGGCAGGATCTCTTTGCCTGTGATGATGTGTTCTCAGACATGTGACTCTCCTTAGTGTCAGAGATACAATCACGATACTGGCTGTGAGTCATACATCTCAGAACACAAAGATAAATGGGGCTGAGTCAGGAGGTCTTCGACCCCTACCTACTTTCTTTACACTGCATACAGATTGGAATCCCATAGGTCATCCTCTGGCTGAATGCTGACTATAGGGAAAGCAGCCTGTGTGATTCTCCCTATCCATCTGTTCAAGCCCATTTTGAGAACCACAACATAAATACAACATAATTTTCATAACATAAAATAATGTAGGAAAATACAACATAATTTTCTGAAACTGAGGTTGCAAAGTTTATTTTAGGGTGAATTCCCACACTCTCCCAATTTAACAGCCATCAGAATCCACATCTGGGAAGACTTGAACTTTGAAACAATATTGAGCGTGCTCTATTAATAATGTCATTGTTAATATTATTTAATAATGAAAATCATATATTTATGTAATAAACTTACAAAACGTTAAAATGTGTAAAATGACATTTTCCTAGAAAAAGGAGCTTATAAGATAAAATATTCAAAAAAGAATTCACTGATGAATAAAATACTATTTAACTTTCATTAATTAGAACTTGAAATAGACCACTTGAAAAGCTAATCATTCTTTGGACAGCCTTTACAAGACAGAGAGATTCTTACTGCAGTTAAGGAACTCATTTTAAAAGACTGTCCAGATCAAAGAGGCATTTCTCACCTTTAAAAACCCTTTGCAAATCTACCAGTTACTAAAGATGCCTTATGCAAAAGATTTCTTCCCAAGAAAATTAATCTTTTCAGAACTTCCAAGCCAAGCTGTTATAGCCTGAAATGGTTTAATGTAAAGATAGAAACCTACTATTTACTTTCTGTTGTATCTAGAAATTTCATCCTTTAGGTGTACTGTAGCTTCAGTAGGAGAAATTAGTCGATCATTCAGGGCCTTTTGAAAGAACACTGTATGTGGTGGGTCCTTATCTGGCAGGCCACAAGAAAAGAAGTTTTTGCCTCTGTAGGGAGCTGCCTTGGCAGTTGGCAGCAGAGAGGGAAGAAATAGAAAGTTTACCTGGATGGAGTAAGGAGGAACAGGAAGTGGCTGGTTCAGGTGGGGGGCATTGCTCTTCCAGGTGACGGGGGAGAGGGAGTATTTATACCCAAACCAGTTTCATAAAATCTCTCTCTCAGCCAAAATAATTGAGGATGCCTCCTTGTGACGGGTGTCCCGTGCAGGTACTCATTATGGATGGGGTATGGTTATTAGATAAAATGGATTGGAAGGGGATTTAGAGGAAAGCAGGAAACTGGTGTAAGATCTAAAGTACCAATTGCTCTGGGGTAAGTGACTGGTCTCTTGGGCCTGAGAACAACCTGATGTGGTGGTGTGATTTTTGGTGTAAGTCAGCAATTCTCAGCCGGGGGTCTGTGGCCCACTTGGTGTCCGTGAACCCTTTCAAGGCATCCATAGGGCTTAAACCCAGAGCCTAAGCCCTAGTGTCCCCCAAGGGGCTGAAGCTGGGAGGTGCAGGTCTGAACCCCCTATCCCCATCAACACCACCCCTCTCCCAAACTGCACCACAAGAGCATGGCAGTCCTGGGGGTAGCTCCACACCTCCCCCGCATCTCCTCTCCCCACCCCCTGGCCAGGTCGGAGGCAGTAAGCCAGAGCCGGACAGTCTGGGGCAGCTGCTGCTCTGGGTTGTGTCATGGACCAGGCAGTGGCAGTGTTCCCTCCTCTTCCGCTGGTGCCCTGGGTTGAAGCTGCTCCTCAGTTCCCAGCCCCCTTTGCTCACGCAGCTTGTAAGAGCTGCCAGGGTGGGGAGACCTGGCTCCGTGGCTGGCAGAGCCCTCGTGGAACAGGGACCGCAGGGGAGCCCTCCTGGCACACAGCCCATAGCTACTCTCCCTGCACCCTGAGCTATATTCTCCCTGCCCTCTGAGCTACTCCCAAGCCCGCACACGGCCCCTGGCTACTCCCTGCCTGCACCCTGAGCTACCTCCCTGCCCACACACAGCCCCTAGCTAGCCTCTCCCTGTACCCACAGCCACCCCTGTGTGCACACAGCCCGAGCTACCCCTGTGCCTGCACACAGCCCCAGCTACCCGCTCCCTGCCCCTTGAGCTACCCCCTGCCTGCACACAGCCCCAGCTACCCGCTCCCTGCCCCTTGAGCTACCCCCTGCTTGCACACAACCCCAGCTACCCGCTCCCTGCCCCTTGAGCTACCCCCTGCCTGCACACAGACCCTAGCTGCACCCTTCCTGCACCCTAAACTGTTTTCAGACTTTTTGAGCTAAGTCCCATACCTTTGAGTTGTAATTTTTGGTTGCGCGCCCCCTACCCCCCAACCCAGACAGGCTGGGTGGCCTGCTGAGGTGAGTCAGGGAGTGGAGGTGGTGCTCCCTCCCCGGACCCTGCCATGTGGAGGTGGCTCGAGTCCTGCTGGCCCCTGCCCCCCCAAAATAGAAGTCAAACTACGCCTATGTCCAAGGCCCCTGCCCTGAGGGTCCCACACCCCCACTGGGCCCTGGAGTTTTTATAGTATGTTGAGGGGGGCCTCAGAAAAAGGTTGAGAACCACTGGTATAAGTGAACTCTTACCACAAAATCCAGTTTGTCTGAGTGGCAAGATAGACTGGAGCATCTGAGGAGACTGTCTGTGACTCCATGGTAAGACTGGTATTGTAATCCAAGAGTTCACATTTGTTATTGTCTTGGTGAAATCTAATTATAGAACATACCACCAGGGTGTCTCCCTGTTTTCTGACCATCTGCCCAGAAGCAGGCACTCACGGTTGTGAGTCGCTCCAAAGAGCATGAGGACCTTATCACAATTTCTGTGCTACTAGTAACATAGTATTGTATTACTGGTTTCCTTACAATAATCTTAATATAGCTACTACTTTAGGGGAATTAATGCGGTACTGACTAAGTTGCTTCCACAGCACTGCAGAGAAGATTTTATTACCTTGGACAGTAGCATCAATACTTTGAGCGATGACTGCTTTCTTCATGGTTCTAGTGGTATTGTAAGGTTTTCTTGACAGTCCTACTAATATGAAGGCGATGGATTGTTCTGCCAAGAAAACGTGATGAGTTTAGATTCTTTGAGGAAGCATGTGAACTCTAGGTTTAAATCCAAAGCAAAAATGTGCCAAGACACCATCTGAAATTCAATGTGCCTACAAGCTGGAAAGCCATCTCTGACGTGATTATGGAGATTTGTTATGCAAAGAAGGCATTCTAGACTGCAGTATGGGTTTAATTGTTGCAGTCTTATTATTTTTACTTCTTTTCAGTCAGTATTTCCAAAAACAGAAAATATCATATTGCCTCTGTATAAATCCATAGTACACCCACATCTTGAATACTGCATGCAGATGTGGTCGCCCCATCTCAAAAAAGATATTGGAATTGGAAAAGGTTCAGAAAAGGCTAATTAAAATGATTAGGGGTATGGAGTTTCTGCCATATGAGGAGAAATTAAATAAGACTGGCACTTTTCAGCTTGGAAAAAAGACGACTAGGAGAGGATATGATTGAGGTCTATAAAATCATGACTGATGTGGAGTAAGTAAGTGAGTGTTATTTACTCCTTCTCATAACACCAGAACTAGGGGTCACTCAATGAAATTAATAGGCAGTGGATTTAAAACAGAAGGAAGTATTTTTTCACACAGTGCACAGTCAACATGTGGAACTCCTTGCCAGAGCCAAGACTATAACAGGGTTCAAAAAAGAACTAGATAAATTCATGGAGGATAGGTCCATCAGTGACTATTAGCCAGGATGGTGTCCCAAGCCTCTGATTGCCAGAAGCTGGGAATGAGAGAGAGGGGATGGATTCCCTCTGGGGCACCTGGCATTGGCCACTGTCAGAAGACAGGATCCCGGGCAAGATGGATACTGACCCAGTATGGCCGTTTTTATGTTCTTGTTCTTAGTTCAGAAATGTTATAAAGTTGAATTGAGGAATGTATGCCAAAGAAATAAAAAAGATATATTAAATGAGGGGGTGGGAGGGGAGATGGGGAGATTTTTTTTTCCAGTTGTGTAATTACAAAAATAATCACGGAGTGCATCTAGTTTTAGAAGAAGTGGAGTCAATTATGTTGCTCTCTCAGCTGATAAATTGCTAGGTGGGAACCACACAGATTCCACTAACAGTACCATTTAAGCTACAATCATTTTTCTTTTACGTGTTCTTCAGGAGCTAAAGTTTAAAAGTTGTATCACTCAATGACATTTTTAAAGCAGTTCCTGCCATTGTTATTAAATATTATTTAATAATATTTGCTGCACAAACATTTTTTGTAGTGTGTAAAAGATCTCTCTACCATCAGGTCTGATGAGGAGCAGCCTTTGTTCTAACATTTGATCTCTCTGACTTCTATTAAGAATTCAAACATAAAAGTTGAATGTGAATTTTTAGACGTTAAATGGACAGCTCAGCTACAGAGTCAGAGCGTGGTGAGTTTAGCCACGGCCCTGCCTTTGGCTTTCCCTGCCTCTTATGGGGTGATAGCCTTGAGCAGTCCTTGCATGTGGCAGTGGCTGATTAGCATCTGAACAGAGTTGCAGTGTCAGGGAAGGCTTCTTGTGACTTCTCTGTTTTGGTGTTGATCTGGTGCACAAATTGATATTTATCATAAATATTCTTTTTCTACCTAATTCTGCCTTCTCTTGTTGAGTACTTGTAAAGACAGAAAAGGGGAGAGAGTGAAATTGTGTGTGTGGTGGGGGTATGGTGTGGAGTTTCCTTTGTTTAAAGTAACAAATGCAACAATAGATGTAGGACAGAAGAGTTGAGATACAATATTTATCTCCAGCACTGTCTATTTCTTCACTACTGCCACAGTGGGGCAACTAAGTGAACAGAGGGATTATCTAAATAAAGCACAGGATCAAAAATCTGAACAACTATCTCCATCTTTATGATTCTATAGTTCTACAGAAAGCCTCAGTAATTCCTAATTAACTTAAAAGCCATCAATATTTATATTGACTGACAGGTAAACAAATTCAACAAACATACTTACCGTAGCATGTGAAAAGTTTGTATGTGTATACACATAGATATTAAACATGTCATATAATAGAATTGAAATGTTAAATCAGTCTTAATTGTACCATAATCATGCCATACTGTAATCTTAAAATTTAAAAGTACAGCATAATCTTTAATTTGATATGTAAATGGTTTTTCATATTAGCAGTAGTCCGCTTCAGCTTTGGTTTTTTGTGTGCAAATTCGACCCTCAGGAAGAAACATCAGAGTTGAGATTAGATACAAGTTACAGTTAATCACAGTCGTTCCTGTGTGCTCTGCTATTATAAGTATTTGGAGATCTTTACTATTTAAATGGAGCAATGTTTGATTGGAACCATATGTTTGTGTGTTTAATTATTGAAAGGAGTAGAATGACTCAGTCCTTCTAAAACATGTACTGCATTTCTAACCACATATGGTAAAAATGAGTTAATTATATTCAGAATTGGTTTTCAGTCCTTAGCAGACTGTTTGATGAATAAAAAAGCGCTAATTTAAAAACCTGAACTTCGAGTGGAGGAGGGGAACATTGCCTTAAAAACTCATTTCAACCAATGTAATAGAAAAAGCCATAAAAATGGGTATATATAGCAGCTATTTTCTTAAGTTAACTGTCTTTTCTGGAACGGATAGTTGATCAATACTGGCATATTTTCAAAGGTTTTCAACACATACTCCAATGAAGACTATGACCGGAGAAATGATGAAGTTGACCCAGTGGCTGCATCAGCTGAATATGAACTTGAAAAGCGCGTGGAAAAACTGGAGCTTTTTCCAGTGGAACTAGAAAAAGGTATGCATTCTGAGCACTACTTGCAATTTCTCTAAACTGATGTGCAAATCTTTAAAGGGATTGCTGCATTTGCTTAGAGGGCATAACTTTAATTCTCGAGGAACCGTTGCAAATCTCTTGGCTCTTCAGACTGAAAAATATTCAATAATATTATTTAAAGAACCAGCTTGAGGACAATAGTTCTGTATTTCTGTAAGAATGTTGTTTCCTGTAGTTCACCTTACACGTTAATTGACATGATTTTTCATATTAACTTTTCATTCTCCTCTGGAACATTAGCCGTCTTGCCTAACTGTAGTAACCTTTTCCAAATGGCAAATGCAATATTATCTGTCTTTGGTGTATTATTAAAACTGCAGAAAATTAAGGATCTCACCAAGGAAATAACTAAAAGTGGGTTTAATCACATGAAAAAATCAAAAGAAAACAAAAGCCGTACGCAAATGTACTTCTTTAAATGCCAAATTACTTTAAAATCAAGCATGTATTGCTGCTTTTACTTGTCTTTTCCACAGATGAAGATGGACTTGGCATCAGTATTATTGGAATGGGAGTTGGAGCAGATGCAGGCCTTGAAAAGCTGGGAATATTTGTCAAAACAGTAACAGAAGGTGGGGCAGCCGAAAGAGATGGCAGGTAAACTAGATTCAGTGTTTGGAATCTTCCTCAGCAATGGTTATTATGGATATTGATTTTTGTAGAAAATAATTTCTGGTTGTTTGCATATGGCAAAAAGTTGTGTGTAATTTTATAACTAGAAATTTGAGTTAGTGTTATGGCCCAAATGTTCTAATCTGGGTACCTAAAGGTAGGCTTCTAAATTGGCTTCAAAGAGAATTTTCGATGGTCAGTATCTATGAAAAAATGTTCCTCAGCAACATTTTCCTAGTTTTTCCTGTGCAGTTTTGTGCCCTTGAGTTCCTCATTTCTCACTTAACATGCACTTTTTGAAAATCACTAGTGCAGAGTGATCTTCAGTATTATAAATTCTTCATTGAGTGATTGCACACACGCATTCCAGCTCTCGATAACTTTACTGTTTGCAAGGTGGTGTCAAGAAATAAATCAATGGTGATGTGGCACATCCAGTCGATAAATGGTTGATGCAAACAAAAGTGCTTTTACTGAAAGCTTTTACTTTATTTAGTCTCCATCACTTACATATGTCCGCAACAGGTTAGGAGAGCACTGCAAATAAACCCCAGATTAGTATTTAGGCAACATCTTCAGGAGGTCTCGAGTGGATATCTGTAGACTTCTGGTGGCCACCCTTCTGTTTGCAGGGGAACTTGAGAGGGATCCCAGGAATGTCTGAAGAGTCCCAAGTATTAAAATGTCCACCGAGCTCAGCCCTCTTCCCCCTTTTATACCCAATTACATAGCTTGTTCATAAAAAACAAAAAATCCTGCTGAGCAGAAGTTGTGTGGAGTTTTCCATCCAGTGAATTTTCCATTGGTTAACCAGATGTATTTCACATAGCAACAGTTAAAATGTTGCCAGACTTCCCATCGTGCAAAACCTCATGCTTCAGCAATTTTGAGAAGCTCAAGTCAGGAGGGCACATGGCCATGCTTACTCCTTGTGGGCATTCACTTTCCCCTCCCCTCCTGGCCTGTTAGTTGTGCTAAGGTTTCAGTAGCTGTCTTTTTAGCTGCTTTCAGCAATAAGCGTAATAATTGGTATTCCCGCTGCTGGCAGTGGTCTAGGCATGTTACTAGGCTATAGGCTATCAAAAATCTCCCCCCTAAAAATCCACCCAGCTCATGAACAGTTCCTGTGTTTTTCAGTAGATCAGGATCACTTTCAGTATCAAGTGTTCCCGTTCGACCTTCTTGCCTGCCCCAAGAGTGTTCCTTGAGGTACTGGCAGTGGTCGCAGCTTACCTTCGATGTCTGGGCATAATAATTTTTCTATACCTCAATGACTGGCTACTCAAGGGCCAATCTTATAATGAGGTTTTTGACACCATAAGGATGATGAGATCTCAGTTCCGCAAGCTAGGATTGCCACTCAACATTGAGAAATTCACTTTGAGCCTGGTACAAAGAGTGGAGTTCATAGGAGCCTCCTTAGACACTATATCAGCCAGGGCTTATCTTCCCTCCAACAGATTCTCGATGTTAGCAGATCTCATCTCAAAGATTCAAAGCAGCCCACAGACATCGACAAGAAGTCGTCTTCAATTGCTTGGATGTATGGCATCTTGCACCTTTGTGACACCACATATGAGGCTCCTCCTTTGATGTTTCGGGGGCTGGTTCAGGACTGTTTATACTCCAGACAAACACAGCCTGCACAAGTTGGTGTAGGTCCCTCATCAGGGAGATCATAATAGATTTTTGCTTTGGCCCCTTTAATATTTGTCCTCAATTGACTAATGCTCAGGCAGCTGAGAAAGAACTCTCTCATGTTCTTTCCAAAAGACTTCATTAATTTGAGACAGGTGTACATAGCTCTCTGAATATGGAGCAGCCTATCCCTGAATATGGAACATCTATTGTGCATCAGCTCTAGAGGTTCTTTCAACCTCATCCTTATATGGTAATCAGTAAGCATAATACTCAAAAGACCATCTTTTAGCAATAAATATGAATATATTTTGAGGGATGTCTCAAATATCCTAGGATAATTGAATAAAGATTGGGGTGGGATTTCTAATATTGTAATTTTTAGATAAGAATCGTACTTCAGTAGCTGCAGTAAATTTTCCATGTTTTTCTGCAAAAGTCAGCAGATTACTCCGGGTATTACTTGCCCTCGGGGAAGATGAGAAACCTGTAGTGTGGGAATTCCAAGTGACTGAGCACCACTGTCTTAATTCATGCTGCTCTAGACATAGCAGATGTTGGGTAGTTGCCACGTAAAGGGCATTCTGTGGTAAATGTCATTGGCCAATTTAACCAGAGAACTTGTTGTAAGCTCCAGTCCAAATTAAGAATAGGATGGTAGATAGACAGAGGTAATAAAAAGTGAAGAAATCAGTGGGCAAACTGAATATCAAATACCAATACTCTATCACATGTGATAGGATAACTGGCTACTTTGTATAAATAATCTCCCAGTTCAAGTACAGGACAGGTGTAGTGGATGATGCGTCATTTGAAAATATTTTTCTGATAATAAATTTACCTGAGAACAGCTGCTGAGGAATGTGTAACAGTTCACAACTTGAAACATATACTAAATTATATCTCTGCAAAATTTGAATTCACATTTTTAGGACCTAATTTGGCAACCTTTCTGATACTGAGTAGCAATTATGCAAGTTATTCCAGCAACTTAAATTAGTTCATATGGGTGAATAACTGCTGTTCCCTGTAAGTGAGACTTGAAGAACTGGCCCTTCGAAAATAATAGAGAAACCACCAATTTCATTCATTATAAAATGCTGTTAAACTTTTTCTTTTTAAGTCTTTGTCACCCGTAAACCTTTCTCCCATTTGATACTTAATTTGTTCTCTCTCTCTCTCTCTCTCTCTCACACACTCACACTCTCACACTCACACTCACACACGCGCGCGCGCGAAATAGCATGTTGTTGTTCAGATTGGTGCCAAGCTATTCAACACATTTCTAAAAGTGAGTCAGGAACAGGATGGCGGAAGAAGGAAATGGGAGGGGGGGAGGTTGAAAATAACTGTCTGGAAATTAATTGCACCTGATGTAAATTAATAGCCATCCTTCATCTTCATATCTATCATAAAAATTCCTTTAATATTTAGAAAAAAGGATACTGTTGATTCTGCTGTTTAAAAAAAGATTTTAGGACTGAATTTTTCCTCCTGCTCCTTTGTCATTTAAATGCTGATTTTGTAAAGACAACGACCTATGTGCACCATCCAATACAAACCTGACAAAGTCATCTTGACAGTTATATCTTCAAAATCCCAGATGGATAAAGAGAGAGGAAAGAATTCAATTTACTGAAAAGGAACTCTGATTATTTTATTCTGTAATTTTAACATACATTTAACATGTTACCTCTACATTTTTTATTCGCACTTCTATTCCATTTTTACATATTAAGGCCTGAGTTTCAAAAGGTCAGATACAAAATGATGCTAATATACGTAAGCACGTTTGCCTAATTTCTGTATAGTTCCATGTGCAAATTGTGAATTTCCACTTGCAAATGGCCAGCTATTTGACAAACAGGCGATTTGTGCACAAATAACAGATTTGCATGTGGAATCATGTTAATTGCAAAAGCAGTTTTAGCAAGCAAAAATGCACATTAATTTCTTTGTGGACTGGCCTTTTGACAAATCAGTTCTCAATTACATAGAAAATCTTATTAGTATTGCTTATTTTGGTAGTGTCTCCAGGGTCAAGGATTCTTTCCAAACATAGAATAAGACATGACTGGAAAATAAACGTGATTAGTCTTACATGTGTATATATAGGAATACTTACTTGGCATCATATAGGAAATGTCCTTTTGGATGGCACATATTATGTATTTGGAGGATTAAGAAGACAGAAATAAGAGATGGAAATAAATTAGTAAGCAGCAAAGAAAAGAAATACAGAGAGAAGTAATAACCAAAGTGGGCTAATGGACAAAAAGATTCTCAAAATCTGTCAATCTTTTTATATTATTGAAGTATGTTCAATGTAACGGCAACAGTTACATGTATAAAAATGACATGCGGTTCTGAAGGGGAGAGGGGGGCAAGTGGGGTTGCAAAGATGCAGTTTGTAGGCTTCCACAAAAGCAATATTTTCAAAATTTGCTATCTCCAGCTGGGAAATAATCCAGTGATCCACAGTTGGTCCACAGTGACAATATGAACTTGGAAGCTACCAAAGTAGCTCCAAGGAGCCATTTATGCTCAGCAGTACAGTCCAAAAAGTTGGGAGATGTTATTCAAAATGCATGTAGAAATGTGAGGTGTTATGCCAAAGCTGAGAGTGAAATTATTTTTAGTACTCCTTCACAAAATGTAGTTTCTAATTTGCATTCCCGGAGCATGTGGTTCTGAGGTCCTATGGAAAACTTCCATTATTAGGTATTTATGCTCAGGAAAAAGTGCCATTTTTAAATATCTTGACTTAAAACACGAAGTTTTCATCTGCTCTGTTTCTGTTGGGTTTTTTTTTAAATCTGTGTTCTCTGATATAGTAGTTCACATACAGATGCTTGAAAATACGTTTAGTTTACTATTTTTATATCCTTTTTTATTTGGAAAACTGTTGGAATTTGTATGTTTCTAGCAGAGCTGAATTTGATATGGCTCTCTTCCCTCCACGTACCTTTAATAAATGATGATGCTATCTCTGCCCTAGGGATGCATGTTGTGTGTATTCCAGAACAAAAAGAGTAGCAATTCATTTTTTTTTAACTTTGTCACATGGAGCAGTAGATTGTGTTTATAAATAGATGTTTAAAATCTAGGAGATTCTTCCCCTGGTAAAACAATATAAGGCCTTATCCTTTATTCCTTATACACCCAAGACTCCCTTTCAGGTAATTGAGAATTTCTAGTATCCAGGGGATGCAAGATCAGACCTCTTAGGGTAAATTAGTCTTTAAAATTACCTTTATCTGAAGTTTAGGCATAATCTACTGAGCAGTGGCCTTTTAGATACATTATAGATTATTAAAATATTCTTTTGCGCTAAAGAATACTCAGTTTTCAAGTAGCATGAAATACTAAAACTGCAGTTTACATTGTTCTTCAAGATTGCTTAGAAAAGTACAATGTGTAAGTTATTCAGATATCTCAAGGTATGTCTACACTACAACCACTATAGCAACATAGCTCTGATTCTTCAGCTGTGTCACTGTAGTACCGTAGCTGACACTTCCTACATCAGTGGAAGAGGTTTTCCCCTCAGTGTAGTTAATCCACCTCTCCTAGAGTTGGTACGGACAGGTCTATGGACAAATTCTTCCATCAGCTTAGCTGTGTCTACCCTCTGGGCTAGGTTGACCTAACTATGGTATACAATCCTGAGTGATGTAGCTAGGTCACTTTAACTTTTAAGTATAGACCAGGTCTGAGTTTAGTTTTGTAAAGTTCCAGATTCAGCCATTTGTTTTACCTGTGACTACATACAATACTACTGATATGGAGGATGGAGGAATGTAATTACTCATAATACTAAGATTGTCTAAAGTTGTAATTATGAGGTATCTGTACACAGGCAGTGACATAATTTTGTATTTTTTTCCTTGCTGTTGCTTCCAGTATTCAGCAATATTAAATAGCAAAGCATGCTTTGCCCCACTTCAGGAATGCATTTAAGCATGTGCTTATATACCAGTGAAGTCAGCCCTTTCCTGAATTGGGGTCTATATCACACACAAATAAGCTTCATAATGTTGTATGGATGGTATTTACCTCAGTTTGTTTTATTTTGGTAAAACTCCAAACACTTTTTAAAAAGCTACAATTATTGCTTCCTTTTATGTTTTGATGAGTAATTTAGGGATTTTATTTGTTTTTCTGAAAGGATCCAAGTAAATGACCAAATTGTAGAAGTGGATGGAATCAGTCTGGTTGGCGTTACACAAAATTTTGCTGCAACAGTTCTCAGAAACACCAAAGGAAATGTCAGGTGAGTAAATATGTTTGAAGAAGAACACACTGATGGTACTAAACATTTCAAATTATCTAGTTGCTTCCATTAGGGATATCAATTTCTTGAGGTAGGAGCAATACAAGAAAGTGGAAAGGGAGAGGGCTCTATGTCCTTTTAACCTGTGACATTACTGCTGGGACTCCCAGCAATGGTATAAATGATATTAATTTTTTGTGATGTGACGACGTGATAATTTAGATTTGGACTGAAACCACAGGTAGGGTCAGATCCTCAGTTGCTGTAATTTGGTAAAAGTTGATTTCTTTCAAAGGATTTAAACCAGGCTCTGACTTATTGTTCACATAAGCCACCAGATAGTTGTCAGATGGAAACCTCAAGGAGAATCATTACCAATACTATCCCAATACTAATTCACTGAGCCACCCTTTCCCCACTACTTGCTCTGGGTTTATCCCCATATCAGATAGTTTGTTTACCTCCTTGCTATCAAATGTTTTGTTCATTTGATTAGCTCCTGCTAGTTAAAAGGGATTGTTGCAACTGTCAGTAAAATGGTGAACAGGCTAGAAAATATTGTAAAATTCACTGAGTAAAATTCTTAATACAAGATGTAAATTCATAATGCAAAAATGTAAAATACTTGTAAGAACCATAATACAATAATGTGATTATTCCCCTCTATTCGGCACTGGTGAGGCCACATCTGGAGTATTGCGTCCAGTTTTGAGCCCCCCACTACAGAAAGAATGTGGACAAATTGGAGAGAGTTCAGCGGAGGGCAACGGAAATGATTAGGGGGCTGGGGCACATGACTTATGAGGAGAGGCTGAGTGAACTGGGCTTATTTATGTCATTAACACCCCTTCCTACTAATGCAGGTATCTTCTGAGGAGAAGGGATGGGATAGAATTTGGTAGAACACCCTTTCTGATTTTGCATCATTTAAGAAAACTGTATGATAAGGACCCTCCAGTTTCCTCAATTCTATTTGCATCCAAGGTTCCATTGTCCATCTCACAGGGAAGCTCAGAAATGTGTGAAATGTTATTGGCCAGGCTGCTTGGGATCAGGAGAGTGAGAAGATTTGCCAAGCTCCGTCATGAAGTCTGTGACATAGACATCACACACAAGTACTGGTTAGGCCCTGGCAAGTTGCATTGTTTTATGTTCTGCATACTTCAGTGCACTGTGTTTGCTTTTAATTACTGAAAGCTAGACACATTCCTGAAACCCTCCCCTAACATCGCTCTTAGTGTAATGCCTTTTGAAGGTGAATCTCAGGATGCCAAAGGTTACTACCAGCTTGAAAGTGTGGCTCTACCATAAACATAAACATTTGCTTATAGAGTAGATTGGATCAATTATTGGTCTCTTAAAAACATTATTCATAAAAGAGGATTGCATATTTTGCTGTCATTTTTATTCCCTTTTATGCATGCAGAAGCCATGTCCGCTGGCTGTGTTGTAAAGGAAAAAAAAATCTGTTTCATGGCAGAACCTGTCTCCTGTTTCAGTTGCTGTGACACAGTAGTAGGGTTACAGAGCAATCTCTCATCCTCCCTCTCTTTTGTGGACACACTTTCACTCCGTCCCACATACCCTCCCTGGCCTTAGGAGAGCTTACGAGGATCATCTAGGACAGGACTCCTCTCCTTTCCGCAGCTATTTGTGTCTGGCTGCTGTAAGTATAAGGAAGCTTCATGCTGGCATTTGAGCATCATCACTTCCTTAGCAGCTGCCATTAATGATTCACGTCACTTGTGGGGGAGGAGAAAGGTTGGGTGCTGAGACTCCCGTGCAGGTAAAGGGAGTCAATATTGTTTCTGATTCCTACCTTCAGCCTCTCATGTTGCCAGGGATCACTAGTGCCCCATGCACAGTGCAAGTGATCTACAACCCCCTCCTTTTCAGGAGGAAATGAGATGGGAAGCAACGCAAAACTGCAAATGGAGACACATTGGTGAGAAAATGTGGAGGTAGAACTCCCTTGCTATCTATTAAAGATGTCTCTGTAGCAAATCCACATACCAACCTCTGATGGGAGAGATCACACACATACTGTGTAATAGAATTAAAGTTCTGCTTTAATTACTATATATGTTACAGTGTTGACTTAATTAATTTTACATAATTGCTTTAATGAGCACTTTGTGGCCTCTGCGCTGTCCAAGTGACAGCATGTGAACTAACAACCTAACTTTTAATGAGCACAGCTTTTTTTCCACATCATGAATACAGCCCATACTGTGTGTACACATGTTCTCTCTGGAATGCCACACGAACACAGTTCTGTGTGTCTCCAACATTCCTTCCTCTTACAGCCCAAAACATTACACACTGCCATTTTTCAGCTTGTTTAGCAAAATGCATTTTAGCCTTTGCATTGAGGCTTATACTTGATAGATCATGTGGAAAGACATTTATGAAAGGAGTGAAATTGAAACTACGTTCGTAATTCTCACCAATAATTTGGTCACTACTTCTTCAGAAAGCTAGTATAATGCTGATATTTAGTGATTTTACCCCCTTTGAGCTTTGTAAACATTTTTGAATAGTCATGACAATGGAGGTTAGTGACCTAGAATAGATTCTTCAATATTGCTTCCAGAAAAATGTAACCAACCTTCTGTAACTAACATAGTAAAGAGATGGTGAAAACAAAGCCATTGCATCTATATTTTAAACTGTTCCAATTCAAGATAACCCCTCACACCCAGAAAATAAATCACATAAAAACTTGAAGGAGCTGATGGGTTTCTATTATTTTAAATGTTATGCTATTCAGAAGAATTGCCATACCAGAATAGAAGACCATTAGTTCAATCAGTTTGGCATTCTATGTCTGGCAGCAGCCTATATGCTTTACAGGAAGACATTCACCAACTGTACTATGTACAATTTGTATAGTGGTGGTACTGAGGGCCATTATATTATAAACCACTTCGAGCCAAGAGGTGCAGCAGCACTCCTAGTTCCAGCACTGTGCTCTGCTATCCCTCTGCGGGAAAGGGAGCAAGGGGAGTTATTTCCTAATCCCAGCTGGCAAATAGTTTCTGACCTAAAGAATGAAAATTGGTAGCCCTTGTAAGAACATAAGAATGGCCATACTGGGTCAGAACAAAGGTCCATCTAGCCAAGAGTCCTGTCTTCCGACAGTGGCCAATGCCAAGTGCTTCAGAGGGAATGAACAGAACCAGTAATCATCAACATCCTCTAGCAAAGAGTTCCACAGGTTGACTGTTCATTGTGTGAAGAAATACTTCCTTTTGTTTTAAACCTGCTGCTAATTAATTTCGTTTGGTGACTCCTGGTTCTTGTGTTATGACAAGGAGTAAATAGCACGTCCTTATTTACTTTCTCCATACCAGTCATGATTTTATAGACCTATGTCATATCCCCCCTTAGTCGTATCTTTTACAAGCTGAAAAGTCCCAGTCTTCTTAATCTCTCCTCACGTGGCAGACGCTCCATACCCATAATCATTTTTGTTGCCCTTTTCTGAACCTTTTCCAATTCCAATATATCTTTTTAGAGATGGGGCAACCACATCTGCACACAGTATTCAAGATGTGGGTGTACCATGGATTTATATAGAGGCAATATGCTATTTTCTGTCTTATTATCTGTCCCTTTCGTAATGATTCCCAATATTCCATGTTAGCATTTTTGGCTGCTGCTGCACACTGAGTGGATATATTCAGAGAACTATCCACAATGACTCCAAGAACTTTTTCTTGAGTGGTAACAACTAATTTAGACACCATCATTTTATATGTATGGTTGGGATTATGTTTTCCAATGTGCATTACTTTGCATTTATCAATGCTGAATTTCATTTGCTGTTTTGTTGCCCAGTCATCCAGTTTTGTGAGATCCCTTTGGAACTCTTTGCAGTCTGCTTTGTACTTAACTATCTTGAGTAGTTTTGTATCATGTGCAAATTTTGCCACCTCTTTATTTATGCGTCTTTGCGGATCATTTATGAATATGTTGAATAGTACTGGTCCTAGTACAGACCCCTAGCGGACACCACTATTTACCTTTCTCCATTCTGAAAACTGACCATTTATTCCTACCTTTTGTTTCCTATCTTTTAACCAGTTACTGATCCATGAGAGGACCTTCCCTCTTATCCCATGATTGCTTACTTTGCTTAAGAGTCTTTGGTGAGGTACCTTGTCAAAGGTTTTCTGAAAATCCAACTACACTATATCCAGTGGATTCCCCTTTTCCACATGCTTGTTCACATGACCCCCTCAAAGAATTCTAGTAGATTGGTGAGGCATGATTTCCCTTTACAAAAGCCATGTTGACTCTTCCCCAACAAATCATGTTCATCTATGTGTCTGACAATTCTGTTCTTTACTATAGTTTCAACCAGTTTGCCTGGTACTGAAGTTAGGCTTACTGGCATGTAATTGCCAGGATCACCTCTGGAGCCTTTTTAAAAAATTGGCATCACATTAGCTATCCTCCATTCATTCAACTTTAATATGGCAAGTCTAACTACAAATGTTATTTCAACTCATGTAAATGTCAAGTCCTCTTTAATCTTGTGAAACTATTTAGCTTGCTAATATCCTGCATTAGTGAATTCCACAGTCTGATTTTACACTGGAGGGATTTTTTTTTTGAAATGCATATTGTCTTTCAGTTTTACTGAGTGTCACCCTTCTCTCATCTTTCTGGGAATGGGATAAAGGGCAGTGTCAGACCAATACCATTCGGTATAGTGGAGGGCCAGTTCTGCTATAGTTAAGGTTGGGGATGTCCTTCCTGTTTAAAAGACTGACTCCTCTAAGTACTTTAAAATTTGCACAGTTACTGAGCTTGACTTGGAATTTGGTATGCCTCATGAGGGCCCAGGCTTTGGGTAGCAATCCAGATTTGGAACCATTTGACCAGAGGCTTACTGAGTTACAACCTCGTGGGGGAAAACCCAGCTTTTCTGAAGGTGGATGAATTTCCAACTTCTTGTGTGCACACATAGGACTCAAACCAGGGCTGAGATCCTTGCATCAGGGTTACATTCAAGGGTTACCACCTACTAGCCCTTTCAGGGAAATCGCATTACAGCATTATTTGAAGAAGTTAGGCACATGTCTGTCTAGAGAACCAATCTGTTCTAAGGCTCATGCACCACACTGATTACACTGCATGTGCACAGAGAGAGAGAGGCTAAGGGAGTTGAAAGCCAGCTGTAGCTCACAGGACTTAATTGCTCCAGGGGAATGTTATAGGCATGAAACTTGAGCACTACCTAAGCACTGCGAGTTCACATCTAGCCCTGGGCATATATCCTCTGTCAAAGGATTTCTTTATTATCGGGGAATGTAGTCTGACTAAAGCAGAAAGGAAGGTGCTCATACTGTATTTAGAAGGTGCTTAAACTATGTTTGAAATGACAGTAAATTACACATGTAAATGCTTGCTGGAAGGGGAGGGTGATTGGGGTGGAAGAGTAGGTGGAAATAGGGGGAAAGAGGTTTGGAACTGCAGTGAGGGGAAGGATGATCATGGGGAGGAGATAAAATGGGGGAGTGTATGTAGGAGAGGCTTGTGGGGGTCAGATGAGAAGGAGAGGGTGGGAGTTTAGAAGAATGGGAGGGGAGAGACAACTGGGGAGCGGGTTTTGGGAGTGAGTCATAGGAGGACTGAGAGAGAATAGGGGCAGAGGCACCTGTCAGCCCTACATATCTCTTCCATGTGTCTGCCTGGATCAGGGGGGCTGCCTGTCTTAGGGGGGCTGAGCCTCTTTCCCTACCTTTATTTGTGTCAGTTTCTGGGGGACCCCACCCCCTCTAGGGGGCTCTGTCCCTTCCATCATGCTATCTGGAGTGGTTCATGAACTTGGGCACCAACCTTAGGGCTGACTGTTACAAATCAGCACACAAACCCCAGACTGGCTGTGTGTTCTTAGTTTTCATCAACCTAGTATCAAGTGTGAACTCCTCAAGCACTATAACAGCCTTAACATGGAGTTACAGACAGTCCTCGTGGGCACGCCAGTCTATCTTGCCACCCAGGCAAGCCTACCTTTGTGATAGATGGTCCCTTACACCAAAAATCACAACAATATTTAGGTTACTCCCAGTCCCAAAGAACCAGTCACTTACTCTTTGTTATTTGTACCTGAGATCTCTCACCAAAGACAAAGCTTGTAGCCAGTCCTGTAATAAACTAATTAAAGATGTATTAACTAGGAAAAAGAAATGATAGTTATTTATAAGGTTAAAGCAGGTAAACATACACACACAGAAGAATTACAATTTTAAGTTTCAGAAAGTATTATAAGCTGCTGTAATATGTAAACTGTATATGTCTTTTAGGGCTAACACAAGCTAAGCAGCTTGGGGATCCCATGCTTATGCTTAGAAATATTGCCCTCTCTAAACTCCAAGCAACATAGTGGTACAGTTCTTCCTGGTCAGGGATTTTTATTCCTTTCCCATAAAGTTCAAACTGTGAAGGGATGAGAGTTTGTGCACATCACCTCTTCATGGGTGTGAGGAGAGAAATCAAGCAAGTCTTTTGCCCGCTGATGTTCCACAATGGTTCATTTGATGTCTATAGGCCTTCTTTTGTTGGACAGGAGATGACAACTCTGGTGATAAACTAGTATTTCACACTTGGTAATGCTTCTCTCCTGGCTCTGGGGGTTTCCAGTTGCATAGCAAACACTTAACACTTAACTATTACCTTATGACATGGAATACAGATATTATAAGTGAAATTAATGAATGCAGCAACTCACAATCATTTTATAAAGTTCAAACACTAAACACATTCTTATAAACTTAACACGTATTTTAACAATGCTAACACACAGGTGAGCCAGACTGGTTTCCAGCTACTTATTTGTCAGTGTTCAGTGAGGCCTAGGAGCCTTGGCGTGAGCTGGCACATCCTCCATCTGTGTCCTCTTCATGTGAGCATGGGTATGGGGGAGTTGCTCTTCTGGGGCATCTGAACCCCTCACCCTGCCTCCTCTGTGTATGGCACAATCTGGAGGACCACTACAGGGGGTCTGAAACCCCTTTTGACTCCCTCATGTGAGCTGGGATTTGGGGGACTTTCCCCTTCTGGGGGCATATTTGCCCCTTTCCTTGCCCTCCCCAAGTGATATAGGGGGGGACAGGTCTTGTCCTCTACAGGGGTTTGAAACCTCTGCCTCTCTGGGTGCGGCGCTTAGAGCAGGTATACTGGGAGCATGCAACAAGAATACATTGCTGAGACTGAGGTGGGGTGTTGAGAATAGGCATGCTTGATGCATATCACAGGTTCTCCAGCACTGGTGAGGGGGGATGGGAACACTCACAGACATGAATGGAGCAGTTCACCTATCTCACAGCTATCGTTTCACAATGTATTCATCTCCATAGGGTGTTTACATTCAGATACATATAGGGGGTGTACATATAGGGGGTGTACATGTCTTCCGTGGCTGGCTACCACCCTTAGAATTGAGGAATACCTCAGAGAATATTGGTCAGCTGCATACTGTGTATTCAGGGAATACCAGTGTCTGTATTATGTCAGAATGCTGACTGGTATGATGGGAAGGGAAGGACCTTGCCCACCATGGGATAAACCAGTGTTTAAGCTTAAGAAATTGTTTATCACGGGCTATTGCATTTCCCAGGCCTAACCTAACATCTGCTTTTGTAGCATTTTTACACATAGCTGAATCACCACTCAGGTCCCGACACTAATAGACACTCTTAAATGAGAATAACTAATCTAAGTTAATTAACATCCAGTTTATCCTACTTTTACTTGACTTTCTCATAGTCCTATTTAAAAATCAGTTCAATGTTGTTGTTTCATAATATAATTGTTTTAGGTCTTCGTGACTGTTTCATTTTCAGATTGTTTCTTATGTGAAAGTACATGAACTAGGATGTGGTAATTTGCTCATTTGCATAGAGAAGCTAAAACTTTATGACCTCCGTGGTTTGAGGTTGACTTTTCTAAAAGTGCTTGATCTTATTCATGGAGGACTGTCACTAGATCTAGGTTATGTTGTTGCCACTAAATAGAAGTATCTCTTCCTACAGGGTTCACGCCATGTAGTGGTGTAAAATGTGCCATGCTTGTTTATAAATTGTTTTAAATGTGTTCTGAGGCAATGTTGTCTTCCTAGGTTTGCAAAGAGGCAGACTGAAACAGAGGGCTAAGTTCTGCTCTCTTCTAACCTTGCCACTTCACTGAAATCAGCTGGTTTTCTCCATATTATTTCAATGTACAAACCACTGCAGAATCACTGTACTTTAAGTTGAAAAAGTTCAGGAAAGTAAGGTATTAAGTATGCTCAAAAGTATCATTGGGCTGAAGGAAATCTGAGAATTGCTGCCAGATTCAGTGGAATCCTTTCTTAACCCCCCAGGAGGGTTTTATTTTTTTAGTTTTTTTTTTTTAAACTAAAATAACTCAAAATGAATCTGAAAATACTAATGTTCTGCTCATAAATTAGATGTAGGTTACTGAGTAGTTTTAAATAAAATTGACTCTTTATTTCACCCTGTTTTACAAACAGAAATCCTGATCCTGAAATGACTTGTGCACATGCTTAACTTTACACACTCTGAGTCTTCCCAATGGGAGTTAGGGTAGAATTTTTGGCCCTGTCTCCTATATATATCTTTCATCTCACCCTCAAGATTTGCCCTCAAGGATTTTTAATTCCCCCATATTTTCTATCTCCCCATGTCCAAGGGTAGAATCAAATATTAATTATATTTCTAGCTCCAGACCTGTTTATTTTAACAACGCCTTTTTAAGAGAGTGTTTCACATCTAGTCATTGAGTAAGATGGGTCACTGTTAATATCAAAGTCCGTTCATGCCGTGCATTTGGCAGCTGCGATGCTGTTTGTGCTGTTATGGCTCTTTGTGAATATCAGAAACAATTTACAACAAAAGTAGCCACATTTGAAAATGGCCCAGATGTTTAGTATATAGCAATGGTCTGTAGTAATATTTCATGTTGCTGGTGTATTTTATTATATTTTATAGTAATATAAAGTATAATTGCTGTTTTTATAATAGAGAAAATTGTCATGATCGTGAAGTCTCAAAGAAGTTTAAAAGGTTAAACTTTGATTTATCTTACATCCAGAAACAGGGCTACTGTATAAACAGCTTCTTAAAGATGATGTGGCACATAGATTTTACATTTCTCTTCTATTTAATAATACTTTTGACCCTTAAGACTTAACTTGCCTGTTCTAAAATACGTGTCTAATTCTAGTGAACCAGTGATGGAAAATATATAATTAGTCACTTTTATTTAAGTATGTACAATATGCTTCAATGACTAATTTTCTGGGCAGTGATTCACAACCTTCTGCCTCTTTTTTCATATTTAAACACTTCTGGTTATGACATTTTCTATCTTCATATTTAGAACTGGACTAGGTTTGAATATCTAATTAAACATTTTAAAAACTCTCCCTCCATAGAAGCATTTATTGATAATTAAAGCTTTATACATCAAAAACATTATTTCATGTATATTAGAGAGTGTGATATTTATTCTCTTTTTGGTGTCAATTACTAGAAGGGTAGCCGTGTTACTGTGTATCCACAAAAACAACAAGGAGTCCGGTGGCACCTGAAAGACTAACAGATTTATTTGGGCATAAGCTACTCCTCACTGTTTTTCTATTCTCTTTTTGTGACCTTTTACCAGTTATAGAAATGTCTTTATTTTGTTGCATTTAAGCATATATTTTAAAACTGGGAATGTAACAAGGCAACTGGTCTAAAATATCCTTATTTAGTTTAGTTTGTGTTCTGAAAACTGTAGTCACTAAAAACTGAACCTGTATTTTGGCAATTTACAATATCATTTCAAGAAAAAAACATTTAACATTGCTAAATATTTATTTTCTAACATATCAGTCTGACTATGGCAGCAGATAACTCACTTAAACTCCTGTTTAAATTGTAGGAATGTAAAATACTTACTCTATTTCTGTTTGGAAAACACCTGGTAGATGCTTTGATGTCATTGTGTGAGGGTTTTATTTATGTATACACTAAGACCTTTATGTGTCATTGACCAGACTTAATTTTGGTGTCTGTTTCAAGGCCTGAAAATAATATAACAATAAACCATGAGTGCCTTTGGAAGGAGAGGGAAAATATATTTTAAAACCTCTAACAATAACCTAAAATAGCCTACCTTATAAAGATGTCAGGACATTCAACTCCAGTATTTCAGGACTAGTGTTGCCAGGTGTCTGGTTTTTGACCGGAATGCCCAGTCGAAAAGGGACCCTGGCAGTTCCAGTCAGCTGTTCTTTATGAATGGTTTGTTTTGGTCTCCAGCTTGGACTTATCATTTCAAATGGGGTCATTTTAGTCACCTTTCTTTCCCCTTTGGAAGTCATCCTTGGCTACTTTGCTTCTGTGTGTGCAGCATATCTCCAAATTGTATTCCTTTTTGCTAGTCTATGACTTCATGGGTAGATTGCTTTAAATCAAAGAGATTTAAATCACTGGTTTTAAGCATGATTTAAATCAGCAAGCAAGAAACCTCGATTTAAATCATGAATTTTAAGTGTGTATTGCATTTGTACTTTTTTACAAAGGTTGATTTTCATTAGTTGGTACCAATTGAAACATACTTGTGATTTTTATCAAAGTCTATTTGGATGAAGATTCAAATTTGATTAAAATGCACAAAACATATTTTACATTTTTTTAAAAGCATTAAAAGCACTGGATACATCAGAAGACGAGGTTTTTCAAAACATATTTTGCACTTAAAGAAAGGAAGTATGACTTGTAGTTAACGAATTGAACTGATTGTTTCTGATCATCTTGTCCTTCCAGATTTTAGAGCTTGCAGATCTTGCCCTCTCACACTTAGTTTGCATTCATAGATTGGAAGAGGAAAACATGATTTCCTGCTTTCTCAACTCCCAATTGGTCTCTGAACTTTGGCTGGACTAGTCATTGAACTGAGCTAGTTGAATAAACTGAAATGAAGAAAATATTCTTTCTGCATCTGCAAAAGAGACTACTGCTGTCAAAAGCTGGTTTAGCATTTCAACAAATCCTGAATCTAGGTGTTTAGCCCGTGATTTCCACCAGTTCATTGAGTTGACTTCCTTTAAAACTTGGCATCAAATATGTACTGTTTAATATTATTTTATGCATTTATTAATTATAATAAGTGTAGGTCTTAACATAAGTTGTCAATTTCAGAGTAATTTTAAATAGGTTTATTTTTTTTTAAATAGTGCTATATTTCATTTAACTACAAAAATCAAATTTAAATTAAAAAATCTGTTTTTTTTAAATTATTTTTATCCACCCTGGTCTAGCAGATTACTTGGCATAGGGAATGGGCTTGGGTTTATCCACTCATGGGACCTTGTCTTACACAGATGCCAAATTCCAAATGACTTTCAAGAATGCACAGTGCCATCTAATACAATCAAATTTTTCCTTTTACACAGAATATAATTCACCCTCTAGTGTTTTATATATGTTCATCTTTTGCCCCAAATGTTTAGGAAACAACTAAATCACCATATGGAATGTCTCAGTGGCCTGACTTTGCTTTACAGATCTGCATAATGTTTTTCAGCTGTAAGCAGCTAATCCTCTTTCTAGCATGTTAAGAACATACTCTTCTAACTTTGATTCATTTAAACTCCTAAGTGTCTCTCACTTGTTTATAACATTGGTATTATAGTGTGATTATCTGTCCTTACTATTGTAATACACCGAGCATCTAATTACAGTACATCCAGTGTACTGGAAAAAAAATCTGTGTTACATTTTAGGATGAGCTTTGGTTATAATTGTTGAAAACTAGATCTGGGTTTCAACCAAAGCAAGGGAAACATGAACAGAGAATACGTTTTGAACCTGCAGCAATAACAAACTTTGGGAGAATAGTGTAGTGACAGAGTTTCATGAAATAACAGGAAAACTTAAATGCACTTTGAATTAAGAAAATAGCATAAGTATCATCTATAGATGTATCCATGGGAAAAGATGAAAATCCAGAAGCCAAACTGATTGGACAAAAACATGGAGACCGATTCTCCACTTTAGCGGGGGTGGGTTAGGGGCCACAAAGGTGCGTATAACAAGCAGGAAATGCAGTGCAGGTGGGGAAGGACAGAACAGCCTGATGCTCTGTAGTACACTCCACTCCTCATAAGCCCACAGAAATCTCTCTATGCTACTGCCATGTGCCTGTGTTTTTGCAGGCTTGTGGGAGGAAATGTGCTGCAGTTATTGGATTGGAAGTGATGATTACTCTGTTGTGAATTCTGTGCCAAAAATTAAAAATTTTGTGCACAATATTTAAAAATTCTGCATATTTTATTTGTCAAAATAACACTAATAATGCCAGTTTCAATTGTTTTGGTAATTTATTTCAAAATACCTGTCAGCTACTACAGTAGACCCTCAGAGTTAAGAACACTTTGGGAATGGAGGTTGTTCATAATTCTAAAATGTTCATAACTTTGAACAAAAAGTTATGGTTGTTCTTTCAAAATTTACCACTGAACATTGATTTAATACAGCTTTGAAACTTTACTGTGGAGAAGAAAAGTGCTGCTTTCCCTTTTCTTTTTTTAGTGGTTTTCATTTAACACAGTACTATACTGTTTTTGCTTTTTTTTTTCCCTGTCTCTGCTGCTGCCTGATTGTGTAATTCTGGTTCCAAATGAAGTGTGCGGTTGACTGGTCAGTTCGTAACTCTGGTGTTCATAATGCTGAGGTTCTACTGTATGTCTGTAACAATACAGATACAAAATAAATTCCCCCAGGAGTAGAGAGTTAAAGAAAGCCCTATGACAACCCAGTTCCTGTTTCTTTGCCCCCCCCCCCCGAGCCCAGCTGCGTGGTGCTCTCCAGACCAGACTCTCACACCCCTTCCTCCTTGCCTAGCCATGCCCCCAGCGCAGACACTCGCACCACTTCCTCCCAAAACCCAGCTGTGTACCCCCCAGCCCAAATACTGCACCCCTACCCTCCAGAGCCCAGCTGCTGGGTCCCCCCAGCCCAGACACTGCACCCCTACCCTCCAGAGCCCAGCTGCTGGGTCCCCCCAGCCCAGTCACTGCACCCCTACCCTCCAGAGCCCAGCTGCTGGGTCCCCCCAGCCCAGACACTGCACCCCCACTGAGCCCAGCCCTGGGGCTCCCCAGCCCAGACATTTGCACCTCCTCCCCCAACTCCAAGCTCAGCTGCAGGGTGCACCCCAGCTCAGACACTTGCACAGGGGCGGCTCTAGGCACCAGCAAAACAAGCTGGTGCCTAGGGCGGCCAAATCTAGGGGGCGGCAGGCTGGGCCGGTGGACCTGCCGCAGTCATGCCTGCGGGAGATCCACCGGAGCCCCGGGACGACTGGACCTGCCGCAGGCATGACTGCAGAGGGAGCGCTCGTCCCGCGGCTCGGCTGGACCTCCCGCAGGCATGACTGCGGCAGCTCAAGCGGAGCCGCGGGATCCGCGAACCGTCCGCAGCCGCGGGGGGTCCAGCCGGGACCAGCGGACCCTCTGCAGTCATGCCCGCGGGAGGTCCACTGCTCCCGCGGCTCCGGGGCGCCTCCCGCGCATGACTGCTTGGGGCGGCCAAAACTGTAGAGCCGCCCCTGCACTTGCACTTCCTCCCCCTGAGCCCAGCTGCGGGAGTACCCCCCCCAGCCCAGACACTTGCACCCTCTGACCCCTCCCACAGCCTACCTTCTGGATGCCTCCCCCCATATCCCACTCTCACACATCACCTGCCCCCCAGAGCCCAGGGATCCAGAGGGAGAAACAGCCTGATGCTGGGTCCCAGGCTTGTGTGGAGTTTCCTGCATGCTGCCTCCTTCCTTTAGGGTGTGCTGGGCAGGCCCGCCCAGGGAGTGGGGGGGCAAGTGGGGCAATTTGCCCCAGGCCCCGCAGGGGCCCCCACGAGAGTTTTTTGGGGTCCCTGGAGCAGGGTCCTTCACTCGCTCTGGGGGCCCCAGAAAACTCTCGCGGGGCCTGGGCCCCTGGAGCTTCTTCCGCTCCGGGTCTTCGGCAGCAATTCGGCGGCGGGAGGTCCTTCCGCTCTGGGACCCACTGCCGAAGTGCCGAGTCTTCAGCGGCAGTTCGGCGGCGGGGGCCCCCCACCACCGAAGACCCGTGGCCCCCTGAATCCTCTGGGTGGCCCTGGTGCCGGGAACTGCAGCTGCTGGGAGCCCTCCAGCTCCCTTCTCCTTTCCCTCAGCGGTGTCTTCTATTTGCAAGCTGGGGACTCAGGCTCTGCAGGGTTCAGGTGCCCCTAGTGGTGGCCAGCAGCTCTGCAGCCCATTTCTGGGCCGGGGAGGAGGAAATTCTGTGCAGAACATTAATTTCTGTGTAAATTCTGCATTGTGCAGTGTCGCAGAATTCCCTCAGAAGTAGATGATGTGTGTAACAAATTTGCCCTGCTCTGGGTCTAAATCCATGGCGCTCACACTCTGTGGATGGGGAATTTGGAGCCAGACTTCATGAGCATTGTTAGTGTTGTTGTTTTTTTAACACTGTACTGTACTGTACTTGGTCACACCATGTCTGGTGTATATTATTTCTTCTCTGGCAAGAATAGTCTACATAGTGGGCTTTGCATATGGTCACAGCCACATCAGATATTTTGCACAGTTAATGTACACCATTAATTAAAAAAATCAAAAACAAAGCTTGAGAAAGGACTGAAGAATAATCTTGTTCAATTATGTTTTCTGCAGGTTTGTAATTGGACGAGAAAAGCCAGGACAAGTGAGTGAGGTTGCTCAGTTGATTAGCCAGACCCTAGAACAAGAGCGTCGCCAGAGAGAGCTCCTGGAACAGCATTATGCACAGTATGATGCAGATGATGATGAGGTAATATACTTGTTAGCATTCCTCCTATTCATTACTTCATAATGTTCCCTTTTCGATTTCCAGTTCATTCTTTCTAACGTGCTTTGAGATAATGGTGAGAGGAAGCAGTGTCATATGAAAGCTAAATCTATTGTACCATGCCTGTAAAAACATACACCTGTTTTACTAATACATATATTCCTATGGTGCTCAAAAATGTAACCATGCCCACACTGTATTTTAATCAATATAGATCTTTAAGACTGCTTCAACCTGGGGCTGTGATGCACTAGCCAGCACAATAGCTGGTGTATATGACTATGAATCTCACGAATGCCTGGTAGGAAACTTGTCCTGCTGTTGCATAGGACAAGATTCCTAAATCCTCTGCTCCAAGTTGGAACAGCTAAGTAGCGCAGGGCCAGATTTGGTCTAGATTTTCTATACAGTCAGTCAAAGAGACACTTGGGTACTGCTATCTATCTCTCTACCAACTCTAATTGTTTCTTTACCGATTTTAGCATGTGTCCTTCTTCAGGAACAAAGTCACTTACTAAGTTTTTCAGCATGTATTTAAAATAATCCTTTTGTTCGAGGAGAGTGAACATCAAATTGATTGACACTTCTGTAAGCATTGCTCTTTTGTTGAGTTGTCTGCTGTGTCTATATTAAGGAAAGGAGGTTGGTTTGCTAATACACTGAAGCATTATTCTCTCTCTGGGAAAATGATTATTTTTTATCTTCCAGTAATTAATTTTTTGGGGTTTCTGTAGAGAGATGCATGAGGGCAATTGTTCTTTATCATCCTCAGCCTCCATTAAATGAACTAGTAAGAAGTGTTATTTTGAAACTTCCATCTAATCTGTTTTTTCCATTTTGGGTATCTGATGGACCCCCACGAGTTAGAATGCAGATTAACCCATACCATGTACAGCCTTTACTGAAATGCATGTTCAGAGTCCTCATATTTACATTTCCCAGCACCCACAATGTACATATATACTCATTTTGACACCAACAGGCTTTAGCCATACAATCCCCTTAATTTCTCCCTAGCCCCTTAAAATGCCCCTCTCCCTACCTCTGATGAGAAGACAAAAAGCAATGGGCTTAAACAGCAGCAAGGGAGGCTTAGATTGGAAGTTAGGAAAAACATCCTAACTGTCAGTGTGGTTAAGCACTGGAACAAATTGCCCAGGGACGTTGTGGAATCTCCATCTTTGGAGGTTTTTAAGAACAAGTTAGACAAACACCTGTCAGGAATGGTCTAGTTATTATGTAGTCCTGCCTTGAGTGCAGGGGACTGAACTAAATGACCTACTGAGGTCCCTTCCAGTCTATGATTCTATGATAAACATCTGTTGCCTGAAAGAAATCTGTTTCTCACCTTTTGGTGACCAGCCCCAAGTCACAAACCTTAAGAACATCATTTTCAGTGTATATACATAACTCCTTACATTATCTTTGCATACATTTCACAGTGATTATGAGGACCAATGTGACATAGACTTTCAGTAGAGAACTTATATGACTGTTCAGTGAACTAGTACATAGATACCAGACCCAGGGGATCCCTGGTAGCCCTTAAATACCCCAGTGCCCTCTGCCAGTTGTCACCAACAGATCCCTGGGTCACAGTTGGTGTTGGTAATTCCGTTGGTGACACTGTTTCCTTTGAGTCAGTTCTGACCTAATGCCCCAAGAATGGTGTTAGAAAGTACTGTGTTGTTGGAGGTGCCTTCTTTCAGGTGGGACCTACTGCAAAATTGCCTCATCTCAGTATTGTTTTGTCATTGTCCTTTCCCTTCTCCCTTTTGTTTTATTTAGGCTTGGCAGAATTTGGTTTTTATTTTTTTATAATTTCAATGGATAATATTGATGTTTATTTTTAAGTATTTTTTCTAGTTTTAATCTATTTAAATGTTCATATATATGCAAAATTACGGGTTTTAAGCATTATTTATTTTTATAGATTTAAATTTTCAGTTTTTGGAAATTATGAGGGGTCAGGCAATAATTATTTAATGATAGTAGACGTTAAGATTAAAAAAGTTAAGTCTTTTAACCATTTAAACACAAACTGTCAACATACCAAGTCAAGGTATACAAAATAGATATGCTTAAATCAAGTTCTAATAAGCTTTCAAGCAGCATTTTTCTTACTTTGCCTATCTATAGATTTCTGTTACTATTAATGGAAATATTTTGTTGTCGGTTTACATGTGTGTGGTGAAATCGCTGTTTACTGATATTTACTGATAAAAAAAATCTAATCCTTCCAAGCCTGTTTTATTCCATCCACCTGTTGCATTTTGTCATGAATCATTGAAGATGATCACCGCACTGCACCTTAAGTGGGGTGGGAGGGTGGTCTGGCTCGCCAGGCAAAGGGATACACCTCTTTAAGGACAGAGAGGCACAGACGTTGCTACAGATGCAGAGTGGGTCATCAAGGGGACACTAACTCATCCCCAGGTAACTGGAAGAGAGGGAAGATTATGTAGGGGAAGTGCCCTCTTTCACCAGGACCAAGCGGTGCAGCAGCCACCCTCTTATCCTTGAAAGTGGTGAAATATCAGTATCTGCCATGGGCATTGCGCTAGCCACTCCTTCCTGGGGAGCGGGGGGACTAGGGAGGAATTTTCCCCTCATTGCCAGATTGGCCAAGGCAGAGTGAGGTTTTTTTGTCATCCTTATAGTGGATTTGGGGGCAGGGAGCTTAGCTGGGGTGAGCATGGAATGGGAGTTAGGCTATGATGTCCCAACTCATTAGGTAAGTGTGGGATGGATGTCCGGTGCAGGTATTCTGTGGGGAATGGAATAGTAATCAAATAGTTTGGTAAAGGATTTAAAGGAGGTGTTTTTTAAAGGAGAGAAAAGGGGGTTTGGGGCTCCTATGACTGGCATGGTAGAGAGCCAACCCCCCTCCTTTACAGCCTACCTTCTCCCTCATTCAAGGGAGGGGATGGTAAGGTCCCAGGAGAGGGGTTGCTGGGGATCCGGGGGACAGGGAGCTGACAGAAGACCCCAGGGTAGATATTGAATTGATCATGGAGCTACCTGCACTGTACACTTTCGTCTGCCGGGTACTCCCAGATAGTTGTTAATAAAGTTGTGCTCCAATTAAACCACTTCCACTAATTAAACCACTTCCAGTGTCTCTTGTTCTTCTGGTATAGCCGGACAGTAGCTGTCACATTCCTTCTTTGCAATAGCTGTATTTCATGGTGAATGATATGCAAGCGCTGTAACAACCTTGCAAATTTCTACTCACCCACTTGCTTTGGACAAGTATTTTTGTGTTTTATTGACAGATGAGTAAAATATCATTAGGTTTTTTTAATTACATCAATGGTCTGAATAGATTTTCAGTTTTTATCCTTATTTTATCAGTGTTCAAAGTAACATGAAGAACCAGTTTAGAAAATGACATGACTTAGATGAAGAAGCAAAATATTATTATGTTATGTGCATTAATATCCAAATACCAAAAGATTGTTTTTAAATGGGGACAAATTGTTAAACAAATCCAGTGTTTCCAATTGTAGTAACTAGAAATGTTGTTGTGAAAGTGGTAGTTGACACGACTCCAGTATACATCAAATGTCTTGCACGTGATGAGCTGAGTGCAAGCTGTAAGAAAACATTGATGAAGAGCATTAAACTGTGTCCGTAGTCCATTAAGTACCATTTCATCCCTGTTGGAGACTTGTAGATAAACAAAAGATTAAGCCTGAGTCTGCTGTTGGTTATGCTCATTGGAAATTTAGTGCCGATTTCCCCCAGTGTATGTGAGAAGAGAATCAGGGCCACTCTATCATCTGTGCTATTAAACAATATGAATTAATAAGTTTTCCATTTAAGATGGAAAAATACAATAGAGTTACTATTCATGTTTTTAAAGATGATTTTATGGTATTATCTGCTGCAGTGTACAGCAAAATTGAATGAATAATGTCAAATGAAATCCACCCTGATATAGAGAGCTAGCAAAAGGCCGATATACCACTTAAGTGCCTAGTTTTCTGTAGAAACTTAAGTGTTGAATAGGCCTTTTGCTGACCTAGTTGTATAGGGGAGAATTTCAGCCATCACGAAGACAGTATGAACTGAACTTTTGCCGTCAGAGTGCATAATATAACTTCTCATTTGGCTACCGTACAGAAGAATTCTTCTTTATTTTTTGTTGTCAAACATTTTAGAAAACTGAGTGAGAATTTCAAGGAGCCTCAGGCAACTACAGTAACAATAACAATTGTTATCATAAAAAGGTTTGTTATTTTGAAGCAAATAACTTTTGTCTGCGCTTTGCTGCTTCTTTTACCCTAATTACATTTTCATGTATGGCTTATTAACTTCACACAGGGTCTGAACAACCTAATAGTAGTAGTTTTATGTGACATAACAGGCAGCAGACTTTATTAGTCAGTCAGTGTATATTCGTGACATATACATCAGGTATTCCTTTAAATTGCTGTGTTGTACTTTTTTAAACACAATTTTTGCATTATTTAATTAATTATAAGGGTCCAATCCTGCCTTTTTTGAATTAATTAGCAAAACTCCCACTTATTTCAGAGAGGGCATGAATGGGCCCACTGTCACAAATGATATTACACTGCCATTGTCAGGTTCTGTACTTTGTTCAAATACCAGCCTATGGCCTTGTCTATACTAGAGGACTCAGGTGTTTTTGCTTCAAACCATTGTTTTGCATCAGCTGAAGCAGAAATGATTGTGTGGATGCACACAAACCAACCTCAGTTGGTGTAAAATTTTCTTTTATGTTTAAACAAGTGCTGCCTTACACCTATATGTTCAGAGGGGGTGAATGTCAGTTTTGACTGCACCATCATCTGGCGAAACTCTGCAGCCTGTCTACAATAAACTGTTGCCCCAACTTAACTTAAATGAGTTTAAAAACACTCTTCTTTCTATTTAAGAATGGTCTGTAAGTCTGTAAGGAAGGAATCAACTTAAGCTAAATTGGTATAAGCCACTCTTAAACCAAATGAAGACCATCCCCACATGTTTTTTTGCCAGTTTAGCAAATCAGTTTAAAAAAGCCCCTGTATCTAAATAGGTGTAAGCTGGTGCATAGACAAGGCTTCAGTTCACTGGCTGAGAGTCCCATCTCTGCGTCCATTTAGCCGTGCCCATCACAGGTCTTCAGAAATACACCCCCAAACCTGGTCCCTCTCAGTGGAAATGGCAGTTGTGCTGTGTTCCTCATGGCTTCTTACCTGTCAGCTCTCTATTCTTCTCCTAACACCTCCGTGTCTCTGGAAGGTTTGGAATATGTGGTGTATGGCAGAAGGGAGAGATTGCAGGCTCAGCCAGTGCTGTCTGTGGAGAGGAGAGGGATGTTTCCAGTTAACACCAGCTAATGTTGGTGGGGATCATGGCTAGTAGAGGGGAGCATTTTGGAGGGTCTGAGATACTGGGAAGGCCATCCCTAAAGGGAGGGGTTGGGGGGCAACAAGAAGACTTCCGGTCGGTGAGCTAAGAAGGTTCACCAGGTGAGGGAGCTGTCAGTTGTGGCAGCTGCCAAGAACGACAGCTGCAGAATTGACATTGCCCGAGTTGAATTTGTTTGTGATCTAGATCAGTATGAATAGAAACAGAAAGTTTCATTTCAAATGGTGTCTTAACATACAATGCAGTGCCAGCGTATTTGAAAACTCCAGAGCAAAACAAATTTTCCCACTCAATGAAAACCAAGTTCACATCAGAATACATTGACAACCTGGCTACCTAGTGGGGAAAAATCTAAGCCTTTGATATTTATTCTAAGGATAGTAGTTTTCTTAGGTTTAAGAGGCTTTGGGTATTTTAGACTCCCCAAATTCACCTGCTTTAAAATTTGAATGATCTGATTTAACAATATTCTTCATAATCTGACTGTATATGTAAAAACAAAGTTAAATTCAGCATCCTATAGTCAACAGATGAAAAATACTATTTTTTAAATTGCAAGTTTGAAAGTAAGACCTAACCAAAACAACATTTAAATTCACTTTACTGGCATCTGCCACAGAATTTCACTAACAAATACTGATTCCAGAGTTGTGTTGGAGCCCTGCCCAGAGACTTGGGAGCTGGAGCAAGTGCCATGTGTTTCCTTTGCCAGGTGTTTCCATCGATACCACTGGTGCACTAACAAGAAAGTAAACCAATAAATCCACGCTAATTTCCAGCATCATTAGAAACAGGAAAACAATAAATGTGGTGTTACATGGAAAAGGCCAGAATTTGGTGGAAAGTAAAGTTTCTGTTCTATCTACGAGCCTGATTCTGCAAATGTGAATATGAGTAATTTTGCTTATATTAGTAGTCTCCTTAAATTCAATGTGTTACTCATGTGAGCTCTAAGAATATAGGATACAACACTGAAAGCAGTAAAAGAAAGATAAATAAATAAAATAATCTGGAGGTATATGTAACTGTTCTGAAGGTCCTGTTTCAGCACTGAATACATATAAAATATGTATATGTATAGAATATACTAAGTATGTAAAATATATGTATATTGTATGGTGTGTGTGTGTGTGTGTGTGTATATATATACACACACACACATACATTTATATACATACATACACACACATAATATGTATAACACTATTACAGATGCACAGACAGGTATATTGAATTAGGCCTCATAGGAGTAATATTCACATTTCACTGATCCACACTAATATGTGTGGATTGGTCCTACCAAGGGGATGACATAAGTTCTCTTTTTAATACCTCTTTTTACTGAAAGAATACTAGTAAATTCTTTATTTTACAACTTTCATTTTTTTTTACTCGTCTCTGTAGTAGTCTTAAATTGAAATTTTTCTACAACTCTTAAACTTTCCTATGAGATTTGCTATTTAGGTGAAAAGTGGTGATGTTTATTATATATTCATTGCCAATAATATTGTTTATACTTGTGTATAAAACACCTAGCATGCTATTAGCACGGTTTAAATAATGGGCTTGATTGGCAAAGGTGCAAATGGCAGGTAGGTATCTAAGTCCCATTGAAAGGCAGTAAGAGTTGGATGCTTAAATGCTGTTTGTGCCTTTGAAAATCTCCCCCCTGTATTTAAAATATGTGTTAATAAAAAATGGGACTAGCAATTACTTCGAGCTTGATGAGAATAGATTGGTAATAAAAATGCTGTGCACTTTCATCTGAGGATCTGAGGGCACTTTACAGATGTTAATTAAACCTCACAACACTTCTGTGGAGTAAGTATTATTATTCCCATTTTTACCTGGGGGAAGCTGAGGTGCAGTAAGAGGTTAAATGACTTTTCCAAGTTTACATAGCAAGTCAGTGACAGAAATGGTAATTGAACTTGGGAACCTTGACTCTCAGGGCCTGATTCTGGCCTCCAGTCTAGCAATGCAGAGCAGCTGGAATGCCTTTTTAACTGGCTGCCTGAAGAGCCCTTCAGAGTGGGGGAAACCTGGGTGGCCTAGGGTCAGAATAACATCTCACACACCACTCTCCTTGTCACCCACTGGAGTATAGGACAGAACAGATTAGCTCTCTGACCAGCCAGTCCCAGCTGGCATAACAGCATAATTGTACGTACAGCACATCACAGCTATTATTAACCTTTACATGATGTCAATTAAGATTCTAATTTACGGGGAGTTGTCCATATTACGTATTAGTTTCAAATTCTTGGTAGTGTTTTGCCACAATTATATGCCCTTTTCTTCTCCCGTTAACATTATATTGTATTTCCCTTTGTTGTGAAATGGCTTGAAGATTGCTGAAAAACTAGAAACATTCTCTCCATCCTGTACGAGAGCGCTTCTTCCACAAACCACATTTCACCAACCCAAGAAACACCCACTGCTGTTGTTTACAACCAGCAAGATCAGGTTGCTCAGACAGGGTGAAATCCTGTTCCCATTGAAGCCAATGGGAGTTTGGCCATTGACTACAGTGGGCCAGCTTTTCACCCGCATTGATTATTTTTTTTAGAAAAGTATTTTTCCATGCAGATCTTATGCTTCTTATATGAATTCAGACATAATGAATAAACCACCAGATAGTCAAATGCACCATGGCTTGTCAGCTTAAGGGTTACAATCTCCAGTGGTGTTATAAACAAGTGCCAGGGGTCAGCATGGCCCTGTTCTTTCCATATTGCTAAATGAGAATGGTTCCCAGCTAAACCTTAGTTAAATGGAAGGGGGCGGGGGTCTTGCAACTAAAAAGATTGAGAGCCACTAAACTACAGCTTTATAAAGGCAGACGGATCTTTTTTGAAAATGCTGCAGTATCTCTGTTTTTGTTTTCCTGATTGAGCCAGGGCCAGCCCTAGGCACCAGCAAAACAAGCAGGTGCTTGGGGCGGCACATTTGCAGGGGGCGGCATTCGGGCCATCCTTTTTTTTTTTTCCCCCTCACTTCCTTCCCTCTCACAACCCTGCAGAAGCGGAGCCATGGAGCAGCTGGGGATCCAGCATGGGAGCTGAGAAACCACAGGACCCTGGGAGCCGTAGTTCCTTGCCTAGCTCCCCGCCTATAGAGCCAGCCCTGGAGCAGGGAAAGAACTATATTTCCCAGCAATCCCTTGGCAGCTATCAACAGGAAAGGGAGGGGTAGGGAGTGAGGTAGCTGAGCCATGCTGCGAGTCGAAAGGGGTGGCACTGTGAATGGGAAACAAGTGTGCCCAAGCAGTAGAAAGCTTTGCCCCAGATGTCCCCTTCAGAAGACATCCCCAGACTGCATTAGGGATACTGGTGTGACCTCACCTTGCAGCCCCCAAAGAAAGAATTGGGTGGACGAAATGGACAGTGAACCTCTCTATCTGAAGCCTAGCAAGGGAGTTACGTGGATCCCACTATAATTTAAAATGAAAAGTAAGAGAGGAGAGGTTCTGCTAGAGGAGCTGGGCAGCTTTAGATACAGTACCAGGCATGTAGGAGGATTTCCACTTCTGAGCCATGGAAGCAGAAATTGACTTTTCCTTGCCAGATTTAGCTAATATTCAGAAAGGGAATCTAGCACCTGCCTTCCAGATTTGAACACCCTCAAAATTCAGGAGTGCTCACGCTCAGTTTGGGCAGCTGTTACTTCATTTCTCCCAAATCAAATATACTGATCCACTGTAACTTGCTGTAGAAAAAGTAGGATAAAATTGAGCAAGAAATGCTTCCCAGTGGTTTTTAGGACTGGAATTACTATTTTCAACAGCCATTGCCTTTTTGTTTTGTTTTGTTTTGTTTGTTTAAAAGGAAGACAGTGATATTGCATTGGCAAATTTCCCATAGAAACAAAGAGCGAAACAAAAGAATAATAAAGGCACCTCAACTTTTCCTCATTTATGTAGGATAGTCTTATAATATGCATCCAGATATCCTGCAATCACACAAGCTGAAAATTGTTCCACTTTACTGCAGTTCTGTAACCATATGGGAACCAATCCTGTCTGTGTTCTGTGCACATCCAAAATTCCTGCTGAATGACCTGTCCGGGGAGCGAGTTACCAGTGACACAGGGCTGGGACAGCAGGAGGGTGCAGGTTGGGGGGATAGCCCAGGGCTGGGGCGGCTGGGGTGGGGGGGGAGGGCACTGGTGAGGGAGGAAAGGGGGAGCCCAGCGCTGGGGCGGCAGGGGGTGTGGGTTGGGGGGGGAGAACCCAGGGCTGGGGCAGCAGGGGAGTGCGGGGGGGAGCCCAGGGCTGGGGTGGGGGGCAGCCAAAAATTTTTTTTGCTTGAGGCGGCAAAAAACCTAGAGCTGGCCCTGGATTGAGCTGTACTTTTACCACTGAGATTCCTAACTGCTTGTACCAAATCTGAGAGAATATAACCTTCGTTGCATGCAGAATCCTGTATGTGCTCGCTTACTAATCTCAGTGGCCATATGGAAGTGTTCAGGTGTTATAGATTTAACTTTTTAATTACAGTGCAAACAAGCCATGTCTAATAAGAGGATAACTGAAATATTTTAACTCCATAATATTAAGACAGGAGAATATGCTACGGATGAAGAAGATGAAGACATGGGACCTATCGTTCCAGGAGCTGACATGGCTATTGAAGTGTTTGATCTTCCTGAGAATGACGACATGTTTTCCCCAACCGAGCTGGACACCACTAAGCTTGCTCACAAATTCAAAGAGGTAAGATGGACAACTCGGTGAGATTTCTGGGGTTCTAGTAATCTCATTTTTCAATGATTTGGATTTATCTTTGAATAACAGAATTGATTTCCAGCTTATTTGTATAATCAATAGTTGTAAATGGCTTAAGTAGTCACGCTAGAAATAAGTGAGGCCCATTTTCTCAGTTGTTTTTAACATTTGTTGCCAGATATCTGTTGTGTTGACAAAGGCTCTGTAAAGCATGAATCATTAATAGTGCTCCTTATTAGAACAGTTTGATAAATTTTCAGCAAAAAATCCTCTTATGTCTCAGCACTTTATTTGCAATTTTTCAGCTTGGAGAAGAAGCTGTGAGTTAGTTCATTGCTGGCAGATTGATTGTCTTTCTAAACAAATGTTTACTTTAAGATTTGAATCTGGAGTTCATTGAGAGACAAATGAGCTAACCTTCAGTGAAAATGAATGTAGTGGACTCTCTTAGTTCCCTTTACCCACAGCACAAAACCACTCTTAAGTGTACTGCAGTGCGACACGTCTGGCAGTTGGTTTAAGAAAGGCTCCTTTTTTGGAGAAGCAGGCACGTTGCAGGTTGGGGTTGAGGTGCTTTGATGGCGCTGGGTGGGGAGGAGGCGTGCACGGCACCTGCTAGTACTAAGTCTGACTTGGGTCAGCGATGTTAGTTGCAGTCAGTGAATCACTCACAAAGCATGACAGACATATCGGCTCTAATGCCACTGTAGTTTAGGTTCTGAGTTCTTGGTATGGTTTGTGCCTCTTCTTCCACAAAGTGTGATGTCAATGGGAATGTAAGATGTGTGCGGTTGCAATTAGTGCTTCCCACGTGGCTGGAGCAATTGGGCCAAGAACCGTGACAATAAAGTCAATTTTTCTTTTTTAAATAGGGTGAAGATGGAAGGGGTGAGAGCAGCCGGAGCCTCATGGGGGAGGTGAGCGGCAGCACCCTCATGGGGCCAGCGGGGAGATATAAAAGAAACAGTCTCTCCTGCCCTCCCAAAGCCAGTTCTCTTATTTTCTATAAATACATATGATTGGCACTGGGAGTTAGAATAGAGGGTAGCCAGTCACTGTGTCATTCCTCACTCAGCTGGTGTCTTCTTCAGCCTTAAGATACTTATTGTTCATAAGTGTTTCTCTCTGGAAGGAGTTTTTTGGCACATTTTGACATTGACTCTCCTCATTGTGTTGGCTGGTTTTAAGACCCCATTTTTAAAATCCTAGACTATAGACCAGGGATTGGCAACCTTTGGCATGTGGCTCGCCAGGGTGAGCACCCTGGAGGGCCAGGATGGTTTGTTTACCTGCCACGTCAGCAGGTTTGGCCAATCGTGGCTCCCACTGGCCGCGGTTCGCCGCTCCAGGCCAACGGGAGCTGCAGGAAGCCGCAGCCAGCACATCCCTTGGCCCCCGCAGCTTCCCACAGCCCCCATTGGCCTGGAGCAGCAAACTGCAGCCAATGGGAGCTGCGATCAGCCGAACCTGCTGATGCAGCAGGTAAACAAACCGGCCCTGCCAGCCAGGGTGCCTATCCTGGCGAGCCGCGTGCCAAAGGTTGCCGATCCCTGCTATAGACAATAGTGAGCTGCTGTGTTAAATTCTGTCCACACCGGTGGCCTGATTCTCCACTACCTTGCATCCTGTGTAGTCATTGATACCTGTTTGAAATAAGCGCACAGTGCTTATAAAATACTTCCATTCTGATCTGTCAATGTTTACATCCATTTTGCTCTCACTGTGTAAAAGGCTGTCCAAAGTGCAGAGCAGTGGTGGGCATTCTGTGGGCCTTTTATCGAATTACCCTTAAATCTGTGCTTGAACATAGTTCCCATTAACCTCTGTTAAACAGTTAGGCCAGCCAGTCTGGGCTACACTGTGTTTGAATATGCCCAAACTGGCTTTAAACTATTTTTGGAACTAGTTTACTTAACTCAAAGCCCCAGTGTAGATGATATCAGAATCAGGGAGTTGGGAAGCTGCAAATCCAGGTGGCTCTAAGAGAGCTTGAGAAGGAAATGTAACCATGTAAGTCCTACTTGTATTACAGCTGAATCTATGATTGCTAACCCACGTAGTTATAAGCAGAATATGAACACAGCCTTGTTGTTTGTTCACTGTCTGCGTTTAACAGGATATAGCTAAGTTTCATTGACTTAGAGTTAGTTCATGTTTTTAATGGCATTTGCCCTGAATTAATTCAACATTAGATGTGCTACTGGTGTTATTCACACCCACTCTGATGTTTGCTGGGGCTGTAGTTAGGGAGGAGCTATTCTTTTTTATTCTTATCATGGAGCTATATGACAGTATTGAAAAATAGTGGCTTGGACATAATCTTCAAACATAACAGTGTGACCTAATAAGTTGAATTGAATTCAACTGTTGCAGATGAAAAATATGCTCAAATAAGTTTGACATGTCTCTTATTTAGGAACCTTATACTTTTGTTACACGTTTTTCTTTTAGTAAGGAAATTGGAATACATACATATATTTTGAATGAAATACATTGGATTTTTTTAATGTAACCTGTGCATATTTGTAGGCAAAAATAAAAGACTTACACAGCCAAGCACACTTTGAACTTTGGATGAACTTGAAGAGAGACTTTTTTAGGTAGTTTCTTTCCTATTGCAATACAAAAATGTAACACTGGATATGCAAACAGGCTCTCTGTGGTCTTAGACAAACCACTTTAAACCCTTTTGTCTCTTGATAAAGTATTGGCATTACTATTTATATTGTTGTGAGGATAAATTAGTTAATATTTATAAAGCACTTTTGAGGATGAAATACTTTACATAAAGTGTCATTGTTGACAACGATCCTGTATAGCACTAGAAAAACTTATGGTGCTATATATAAAAATCTGAAATAATGTTTATGTTCCAATAATGTACATGGCATTGTATAAAATATAGAAAGAAACACGCATGCCCTGTTCCCCCAAGGAACATGCATATGATATATCTAAGATCCAGATTTGCTTGCCAAACCATTTACCTAGCCCCTTATTTAGTGCTACAACAGAAATATACTAAAATGTCCATTACATCTCTGCCTTCAGTCAAAGAGAAACATATATTTACTATCTGTATTGCAAAACATAATTCCTTTTGTCCAAACAAAAACATTCCAAATGTCCAGTCTACACATTGGTATGTTTGTGAGAAAAGTCTCTGCTTCTGTTTTTACCTCAGTGGGATCTGCTGTACCATGTGCTGATTCAGTGATCTGCCTGAGTGATCAGTATTCATTTTTTACTTAATAAGAGAAAGCATAAAAATAACAGATAAAACCATCTGTATCTGAGCAGATTGTAATTTATGCAACAGTTTGGGTTTGTTTGTTTGATATAAGTCTCTTAAATAATAGTCTAAATATAGTTCACTTGCTTGTGAGCTTTTGTAGGAGGGATGGAGAGGGGGCTGCAAGCAGATGGCCCACGGCATCAAATCATGAACTTCCGTTGCATCATTGCCTCTGGAAAGGACATAGGCGAATACAGCCATCCTCCCCTTCATCTCATCTTACCCCAAAGTAGTGAGATAGCTGATCTAAGTAAAGTTTGGTGTTTGTACAAACAACATATTTTTGAGGTGGCTCTCTTCTAATTTTTCCTGTTCTTCCTCCACCCTTAGGAGAAATTGTTTTTCTAGCCGCTCACAATCACCAGCCTGATCCAGGTCTTGCAGTGTAGGGACCCAGGTGTGAAGGAGTTCAGAAGTCTGACACATCTTGGATGCATCTTGTAGATACTAAACATAGCATCTCCCGTACAAATCCTCCACTCCTATCTGGCCAGATAAGGAAGAGTCCAAACATTCCTCCTTTCCCAATATAGTTCCAACATCTAGTGATCGAAGGGTGGAAGGCCCACTTAAGCTCTTTGGAGGTACTGTGGCAGTGCGGATCACTGGTTAAGCACCATGTGGGGACTGGTGCCAGTGTGAAGGAGCAGCTGTGACTGCTGGTCCAGCCATTGGAAGCTGCACGATGGTTGTGCACCCCACTCTAGAGTTAACAGATAGAGTTTGTCTCCTTAGCCCATCTCCCCCATATAATGTTTTATTACTTGGATTTTACACAGGTGAAGTGAATTAAGTGAACCACTAACCTATTCCTATTGGAGTTAGGAAGGCACTTGTTTCTGTTTTATCTGACTCCTTCCCAATCTTTGTAATTTTATGAAAGAGAAGATGTGGAAAAAATATCTGTACACACAAAAGCATTCTCTTTGCCACCTGTCCTCATCCTCTTTTTCTCAGGATGCTGTCTTCCGCAGTGCCGCAAAGCCATAGATTGGAAATGGAATATGCAAGAACATTAAAGAGCTGTACTATTGGCGAGAGCTCAGCTTCCTCACTCTCCATCCTAGGCCCAATCCTGCAGTCCTCTATGCAAGAAACTTCCATTGATTGCAGAACTGGGGCCAATGTGCATGCAGAGAAATTCTGATCCCTCTGCTAGTCTTACCTAGTCAGGAATGGCAGGTGACAGCATATAATTTACAGTCATCTGTATTGGCTTTTTGTAACTCAATTGGGTAAGCATTTAGCCCTCAGGAGAGCTTCCCTTGGATATTTTTTCTTCCTTTTTAATCATAAAATAAAGGTGAGTCATCTAATTGTGTGGAAAAGTTTTGAGTCACCAAATAATGGAAAACTTTTTTTAAATTATAGATCCAGATCCTCAGCTGGTGTAAATCTGCATAGCTGGTATCCTGATTTATACCATCCAAGGATCTGGCTCATAAACTTTCCTCTCCTAGCCTTGAAAAAGGAGGAATTCTTGTTGGAGGAAGTATCTATAGTAATATTCAAAAACACTACATTGTGTGTCAGTTAAGGCTGATCTATCAATAACACACTTAGCACAAAATAAGGAAATGAAAAATAAGGCACCGAACTGTATATACCTTTACTCTTGCATCAGGAGACACAGACACCTGACCATTATCACAACCTCCATATATTCCACAAGTTCATCTTTGCCCCAGTAGAGAAGTCTGCCTTCCAGCATCTGCTCACCAAGCTCGCCACCACCATCATCACCACCACATACAGACCTTATTTGCTTTCTACTATTCTTTCTGCTCCATTCTGGACAGTCACACCAACACTATTGTCACTTATCTCTAGTAATGTGCCAAAGCTAGAGCCTAATGCGGGGGATAGGAGTGGGGATTTATACTCTGGCAGTATTTGTAGAGTTACATCTGTAACAAAGCAGCAGCTATTATTTTTATGAAGCAAAGTATCTTCATGCCAGTGCCTTGTTGTGAAAGTGGAGCCCCTAAGCCATCTGGGCACTTTCATGAAGATGCTGGTATTGATCATCGTAGCTGTTGCTTTTGCCACAGATCCTAACTTTGAAATATATTCAGACAGCTCAAGCACTCTGGCCCTGAACTGCTTGACCTGTTTTATAGACATCCTGGTCTCCAAGAGAGCAGTCATTCCTTTTGCCAGAGTTAATCTTCTCCAGCATAGCACAAGTGCCCTGGGGCTAGGAAAACCCAGTGCCCATACTCTGTGTTAGTCCCTATTTTCAGCTGCAGGGAGCATTATTGCATGTGACAGAAAGGCAGTGTTGTGCACCTCTCCTGAACTGGTCCAAAAGGCTCCTGCATGCCCTGTTAAAAAATGGAAGAGGCTAATGTAAATTATGTTGTCCAATGGCTAAGCATGGTTTCAGTAGTGGTGAATAACATACGGTTTCAGTTGTGTTGAGTAACATAATTTTTTGTTAATAAAATAATTACATAGTGTCCAAACTCTCAGTATGTACATACTTTTGAACCTTGTTTTGATTTGATTAAATTTGGAAATTAATTAACAAAATTTACTTGAAAATCCTCAGAAAATTTAAGCATTATGCAGAGATTATGCATTGCACATTTGGAGCAGACACACTCTGTTTTTCATACAAAAGAAAGAGGCTGGCCAATTTGGTCAATTTCACGTTCATAGGATTTTAAAAATTGTAAATTTCATGATTTCAGGCATTCATGGTGTTGTAATTGTTGAGGTCCTGACCCAAAAAGGACTTGGGGGGGGGGGGAGGGGTTGCAAGGTATTGCGGGGGAGGGGTTGCAGTAGTGCTACCCTTACTTCTGTGCTGCTGCTGGGGGCGGCTCTGCCTTCAGAGCCGGGCAGCTGGAAAGCAGCGGCTGCTGGTTGGGAGCCCAACTTTGAAGGCAGAGCTGCCGCCAGCAGCAGCACAGAAATAAGGGTGGCATGGTATGGTATTGACACCTTTATTTCTGTGCTGCTGCTGGCGGGGCGCTGCCTTCAGAGCTGGGCACCCAGCCAACAGCTACTGCTCTCTGGCTGCTCAGCTCTGAAGGCAGTGCAGAAGTAAGGGTGGCAATACCATGACCCCCCTGCAACTCCCTTTTGGGTCAGGACTCCCAGTTTGAGAAACACTTGTCTCCCCATGAGATCAGTATAGTATAGGGTAAAAGCGCACAAAAGACCAGATTTCACGGGGGGAGACCAGATTTCACTGTCCATGATGCATTTTTCATGGCCGTGAATTTGGTAGGACCCTAATAATAAAGGTTAAGATACCTTAGGGTAAAGTTGCATTTGGGTAATGTGGCAAATTGCCAGCACTATTATGATGGGTCTCACACTTTCTCTTCTTTGGGGGTGGGTTCAGGGCACCATTTCTTGCCCCTGAATTGGAATATTAATTGTCCCACTAGTGTCTTTGCGGAGGGGAGTGGAGAGGGAGGGATCTGGGCCCGCCCTCTACTCCAGGTCCCAGGCCAGGGGCCCTGAGGATAGTGGTGAACCACTTGAACTGGCGGTTCCTTCCCCTGGGCTACTTCCCTCTCCTGCCCTTCAGCTTGGGGGGGGGGGGCTTCCTGCCTTCCCTCTGCACAGGCCAGGTGCCCCTTACCTAGGGTCTTGGACTTCTTAGCCCACTGCAGCACTCCTCCAAACTTTCTGCTGCTTACTCTTCAAACTGTTCTCTGCTCCAATACCAATCCTTTCTGCTCCAGCTCCCACACTGTCTGATTGAAGCATGTGACTGACTGCTGGTGCTCTAATTGGCTTCAGGTGCTCTAATTGGCTTCAGGTGTTCTAGTTAATCTATAGCAAACTTTCTTCCCCTTACAGGGAATAAGGCTCCCTTGTAACACTCTCCTGCTGCCTTCTGGCCATGCTGTATCACAGTAAATATAGGCATTCTTTTGAAAATGTAAATATATATATTAAAATAAATAATCCCTCTCCACAGGACTCCCACAGTCACAGATGGTTCAGTGAAACTACAATGTGCATAAACTATAGACTGAGCGCTTGTCTTCATTGCACTGTTTTCTTGAACTGCAACTCAAGTTTTGACCTTAACCTGACTCCAGTCTACACATAGAAATATCTAGTTTGAGTTAAGTGGCATTTTAAACTAAAGCTAGATGGTCCATCAGGTATAGGTTGATGCTCAAGTGCTGCTGATGCTCAAGGTAGTAATGCAGTGGGAACTCAGCTACAGGTTATAGCTCAGATTAGCACTGCTCATCAGATGCTAATCTAGTCACTTTGTGTAGCTCGAGTGTAGTATTGCAGTGTGGCTGCCCTCACTCAAATTAGTCTAGCTCAAGCAGAGTAACTCAAGCTAACTGTTGCAATGGAAACAAGACCTATGAGACAATCACCACTTTTTCCTCTCCCCTTGCATGCAGTACCTGTATGTATGGAATCCTCCCTGCAAGCTTCTCTGTCATTTGGAGCTATTAAATCATCTGTTTCTGTATTTTATTTCTGTGACATGCCTGCTTAATCCAATCAATGGGACTTTCTACAAACTCCAGCGTGCACTGGGACATTTTCACATTCAAATCAGAGGAGAGCAAAACCAAGCAAGATAAAAGCTATCTTCATCTCTCTCTCTCTCTCTCTCTCTCTCTCTCTTTTTTTAAGTGCAAGATGTTTCTTTTTGCCAGACAGATTGGGTGTCCTAATCTGAAATTATGAGTGGTTAGGCAGAACTCTATCTTTAATTAGGTTTCACAGACTGAGTCATTTTGCAAGCTAGACATTTTAATTTACAATATACTGCACTGCAGCACTTCTCTAGGCCTTCTGCTGTGTAATAAGGTATTCAACTGGCAGCACAAGCTTTAAAAATATTGGAGCACTTAGTCTCTTAGTTCACTTGTTTATTTTGTGCTTTTAATTTTAGTTGCAAATCAAACATGCAGTTACAGAGGCTGAGATTCAAAAGCTGAAGACAAAGGTAAGGATCAATACATAGTTAATTCGTGCTGATTTTTTTTTCCTTTTATCTGATGGAAGACACATATCTGTATGTAAACAAAAGTTCTTACTAAGAAAGAATGAAACTCAGATTAAGCTTGTTTGGGTGTAAGTCTTCCAGTAGACGTTTCAGTAAAACCTAAAGCATAGCTATTGAGAAATTGCTAAAATATCTAGTTTTTGTTAAATCTGCATTTTGAAGGATAACATAATGACTAAAAGACCGATTTTATTTTTATACTGTACTAATTCATTTTCTTTAACAATTCTGTAAATGATATTTATATTCATTAATTGTAGCCTTCTTAATAGTTTTCTGATCAGTAGAGATCTGAAGACTATTTTATTCTCCCCCTATGACTTTTGGCTTTTTCCTTTCCTTTAACTATTAATTTCTTTGGATACAATATTTGCTTTTTGCATACATGAGAAACTACTGCATGCAGTTTAAAACATGTTATAAAAGGCAAACGCTGGTTGATTTCATGGAGAAAATTATCTCACAATTGGCTCTTAGAAATTAGATTTAATTTATTAATATACAGAACATGTGTTTTCTGATATTTGGTCTTTTAATACCAATTCAACCTTTACGAGGAGTTCAGTTTTTGATAATGATTCAGTTGTTGAGTAATAGGTTTTATAACAACATTTTATGTACATTACAGAACAAAATAAAAGGAAGATAAAAGAGCAATTTTTAAAATTGAAAAAGGATTCAGCTGATTTTTTCTTATAAACATCCACACCCATCATATAATTTGCTTAATGTTTATCAAATAGATCTGCTAAGATTACTGTTAAAAGGCAATTGTAATTTTATTTTATTTTATGTGAACTCTCATTGTTCTCTTTCATTTTAGAAAGCCAGAAATTTCTTCCCCTCCTTCCAGTTTAGACTCTGATCCAGCAATTGTACCCACATGGGTACATCTTTGTGCCCATGCACAGCCCCATTGACTTTTCCCTGTAATGCGTCCTGGATGTAGGCATTCATCTCTGCAAATCCAGTTGCGGGATTGGAGTCATTGTCTTTTTCTTTGCCACACATTTTCCCCTGACCTTTATAATAGAACCATGGCTATTTTTGGTTAAACTGCCAGTAAAACAAGTAACAGAGGGGTAGCTGTGTTAATCTGTGTCCACAAAAACAATGAGGAGTTTGGTGGCACCTTAAAGACTAACAGATTTATTTGGGTATAAGCTTTCGTGGGTAAAAACCCCACTTCTTCAGATGCCTGGATGGTTTTTTACCCATGAAAGCTTATGCCCAAATAAATCTGTTAGTCTTTAAAGTGCCACTGGACTCGTTGTTTTTTTGCCAGTAAAATAATATGTCCAGTCTACAAGTTACTCTGTTTGTGTGTGCATCATTTATGATATCAGCACAGCTTTGCCAGTACAAGTTAACTGCTGTTGATAAGTAAATAGTCCGTGCATAAAACATTATTTGCTTTTTGTAAATTGTATGGACTTTAATCTGCAAGGTGCTGAGAAATCTGGCCCTGATCCAGCCAAGCACTTACGCCTGCAGTTAGTTTTAATAATAATAAATAATATCTAGATTTTACCTACCACTTTTTCTTCCGTAGATACAAAATCACATGGAAAAAGGATTAACTACTCTGAATTTATTGGGTAAAATCCTGACTGTTGGACCAATAGAGAGACTCTCATTCACTTCAGTAGGTCTAAGATTTCACTCAGTGGGACCACCAATGTGCTTAGCCTTAAAGTTAATCAGATGCTTAAGTGCTTGGCTGGATTGTGGACAGAGTGATCAGCCCCTTGCGAGACAGAGCCCTATAAATATAATGGACATTTTTTATCAATATCATCTCTTTGATAATTTATAAAATAAATTAAGTTTAAGATTTATAAACTAGAACCAGATTTTTCCTATTCTTATAACAGCTTTAGAAATTAGTTGAAATATTGGTTTTAAAACTTGTCTTTTTAATTAAAAAAAGCTTCCAAATTAAAATTTGATATTAGCTCAACTAATACTTCTCTCTGTGTATTAAGATACCAATCTCCCTTTTTAACTTTCTAAATTACACTGATTATGACTAAGAAATTATCATTGCACGAAAACTAATGCAATAAATTTCAAGTTCAAAAGAGTTTCTAATTTCAGAAAGAAGGCAGTTAGCTAGATAAGACACAATTAGCTTTTCCTCCATTGTTTTCTAAATAGCTTTGTGGTAAAATCAAATATAGAAGTTACAATTTGTAATTCTAATAATAAAACATCTTGAGTTTCTTAGTCCATAGTGCTTTCTAATGTACCTGGTTCAGATACATGAGGTAAAATACACTCCCAGTGCTCCACTATGTCCCAGGCACACCACCAGAATGCACCAACATTAGAAAGCTGGAATTTTAAAAATGGTACCACATTCCACAGGAGCATAGATGCTGCAATGGATGCCAGAAGCAAAAGACTCAAATTAATTTAAATTTATTCATTCTTCTGTGTCAAACATGTATTATAATGTTCTCATTGTACAGGAATGCTCTTTGCATTAGTAACACACAACCTTTGTAATCATTAATACACTGCTATTCGCGCCTCTCAGTATTTCAAAGCATCTTGAATTACTGATTTTTAATGCAGCTTTTTACTCTCAAGCCACTGTATTTGCTGTGTCCAGCTACAGGCTGCAGAGAATGAGAAAGTGAGATGGGAACGGGAGAAGACCCAGCTCCAACAGAACATTGAGGAGAATAAGGAAAGGATGATGAAACTAGAGAGCTACTGGATTGAGGCCCAAACCCTGTGTCACACTGTGAATGAACACCTCAAAGAGACTCAAAGCCAGTATCAGGCTTTGGAGAAGAAATATAACAAAGCAAAGAAATTGATCAAGGACTTTCAGCAAAAGTAAGTGGCTGCTACAGGCCAAAGATTGAATTAGTGGCCAGATAGGGAATGTTTATGTCATATAATTATCTCTTTTGAAATATGAAACCCAGTGTTAAAGGCCTATAAGGTAAACAACATTTTTCACTTTGCTGCCATCAAAACCATTGGGTTTTTTATTACTGAAAAATGTCAGCATTGTGCATATTTTTAAAATGACTAACAATTAATTAATTAGCAGTATTCATCCTTGGTATGTTAGAGAGCCATATTTGCAGCAGTTTGTTATGATGATGTTGCATCAGTTTGACTAAGTATTGTTTTGTATTGATGCAACATGAAGAAGCAAATCATGTTGAGACATTCTCACACTGTGTTTTTCTTCTTCCTGGCTCTTGAGAATGTTTGAATTGAGTTGAACCAACTAGAGCAGAGATGGGCAAACTAAGGCCCAGGGGCCACATCCGGCCCTTCAGATGTTTTAATCTGGCCCTCGAGCTCCAACCAGGGAGCAGGGGCCAGGGCTTGCCCTGCTCCATGTGTGTCACGGCTCCTGGAAGCAGCAACATGTCCCCCCTCTGGATCCTATGCGTAGGGGCAGCCAGGGGGCTCTGCACGCTGGCCCTTTCCCAAGCGCCAGCTCGCAGCTCCCATTGGCCGGGAACCGTGGCCGATGGGAGCTGCAGGGACAGCACCTGCAGGTGGGGCAGCACGCAGAGCCACCTGGCCCTTCGTGTAGGAGCCGGAGTGGGGACATGCCGCTGCTTCTGGGAGCTACTTGAGGTAAGCGCCACCCAGAGCCTGCACCCCTGACTCCCTCCAATGCCCCACCCCCCTGCCCCTGCCCTGATCCCCCTCCTGCACCCTGGAGCCCTCACCCCCATACCCCCCAACCCAAACCCCAGCGTAGCCCCCTCCCACGCCCTGATCTCCTCATTTCTGGCCCCACCCTAGAGTCCGTACCCCAAGCCGGAGGCCTAACCCCCTCCCACACCCTAACCCCCAATTTTGTGAGCATTCATGGCCTGCCATACAATTTCCATAGCCAGATGTGGCCCTTGGGCCAAAAAGTTTGCCCACCCTTGAACTAGAGCATACCTAAGCAGTTTCCCCTGACCCCCCATTCCTGACATCTGAGCAATAATTTCTTACATTTATACAACACTTTTCATTCTCCAAAGAATTTTACAAATTTTACACGAGGATTGCATCATCTGCTACTGAAATCAGCCATTTTTATAATGAAACTCAGCTGTTTTAACAGTACAGTGTATAGCAACAATAGACAGCTCCTAGCAGAGGAATTGAATACCCTATCCCACTGAAACTGCAAGGAGGATTTTAGGTAGACAAAATGTCATTAGCCACAGTGGAATTTTGCTAGTCTACCAGAACTAACTGGCACCTCTTGTGAATGGTGCCATTGGATCATTAATGGACTCAGCTTTTCAAGACCTTAGAAGTAGGGCCAAACCATCAGCTGGTGTGAACTTGCCTCAGTTGCACTACGCAGAGTTACAGCAGTGGAGGATCTGGCCTATCATTTTTGGCTGTCTCAAAACCTAAATTACCTCACAGATTTACTTATAATTTTTTATAATTAGTTTCGTACCTTATGCATTAGAGATGTAAATTAAGTGATGATACACAGTCATTTTCATATCTAACAGAGCGATTCCATCCCAACTGTAACTGCAAAATGCAACATAATTTGAACTAATGATGCTTTATAAGTACAAATTATGAAAAGGTTAATTTAGGTTATGACAGTTTCAACACAGTTGTTGACAGTCTGAATAAGTGGGATTTTTACCTTAATTAGTTTTCCACAATATGATTACAGTTTATTCATTTGGGTTGGTAATAACTGCTCAGTTGTTTTCTCCTACTTGCAGCTGCATGTTTACCATTATCGGATTAGTACCAAATCTCCTGTTAGCTAAGGATTATCTTTTAAACAAATGGGTATATTAATGTGTATTGTTCCAGTACATTTGTTAATTTCGTGTTTGAATCTGTGATTGCTTTGATACCAGCAAATTTTTTTTTCCCTTAAGAGAACTTGACTTCATCAAACGCCAGGAAGCTGAGCGAAAAAAAATAGAAGAACTGGAGAAAGCGCACCTTGCAGAGGTTCAAGGCTTACAAGCTCGCGTGAGTAATGTTCACTCAAGTGTCTGAAGAATAAGGCAATGCTGTCTGATAGTCTGGAAAAAAGCATAGTTATTCGTTTTAGCTAATAATTGGATGTATTTCTCTTAGATTAGAGACTTGGAAGCTGAAGTTTTCAGGCTGTTGAAGCAAAATGGGAGCCAGGTTAACAATAACAACAACATTTTTGAAAGGCAAACGTCTTTTGGAGAAGTTTCCAGAGGAGATCCAGTGGAGAGCCTAGACGTAGAGCAAGTGTCTTGCCTGGATGGCTTAAGTCAAGGTCTGTTTGAACCAGCCCTAAACTCCTGTTAATCCAGTTTGCTGTGTATGAATATCACAGTTGTGACTTAAGAATTTACAGTAAAGAATAAATGAATATCATAATAATCCTGTCATTTTCACCAAAATGCAGTATCTGATAGTGAACACTTTATGTAATATTATTTAGCGGCAGTGCAGCACTACAGAACAGCTGTAAAATGAATATTCATCAGTAAGTGTAAGTGAGGGAGGACTGTTAATCAAGCAGAGGTCATTATTTATTCATTAAACCATCAGTGAATTTTCAGTGGGATTGCCTATAACATTTAAGTTTCATTCCGTGTTTGTGTTGTGTCAACTAAGTAGGGGAAGACTGTCATTTTTTTCCTGTGTCCTATGTCTGTCTTTAATTACCCAGTCTACTAAAGATCAAACAGGAACAAAATTGCCAAAATGAGAAAAATATAATAAAATGTCTATTTATAAATGGATCTCTTGTATGTACAAAGAATAAACAAATGAGCTGTGTGTATATGTATATATGCATGTGTATGTATGCAGGTACTAAATATATTTATCTATACTATATACTAATAGGCATGTACATAAGTGTATATATACTCACCTCTGTGTGTGTGTGTGTGTGTGTACACAAATGGAAGATAGTACACAGGCATCAGAATTGTAAAGTTCCATTGACATATCATGGACATCATCTTAACCATGGAAGTGAAGTTCAGATGGTTTGTGATGTCATCAGACCCCTAAAATGTGTTTATATGACCTTAGTAACTGTATTCCTGTTTTGTGTTTTATATATTCAAAGAACATCATAAGATTTTAATAAGAAAAATGTGTTTTTGTTAAAGTCATACACTAAATGCAAGCTTTGCCCTTCTCCATGTTGTTTCTCTAATGAACAAAATATTTGTTGTAATTTACAGTTATTTTAAGGTAGTTACAGATAGCTCATTCCTGGGGTGCTGGGCAGGTGGCATTGGAAGTAACTTAGTCCACCGTCATACAGGTTTTTGTTGATCATTTCCATATTGATTAATATGTCATAGTCCAATGCTTTTCTTCACACTTAAAAAAAATCTTATTTCATGGCTGTAATGTCACAGCTTCCCTGCAATTTATCAGGTTTCTCCTCTATAACCCAACATGATTAAGATACAAGTGTCTGGAAAGTATAAAGTTACTTATCCCCATTTCCCAATAAATAAGGAATACTCAAATGCACATAGAATAGGAGGAGACCGACTAGGCACTAGTGCCACAGAGAAGGATGGCATGAGAATTATAATAGATGATAAATTATATGAGTAAACAATACAGATTAGTAGCAGAAAGCCCAATATTGTGTCACACTCTAGTATTACCAAGAGTCTCCAGAACGAAACCAGTGAGGTAATTGCTCCTTTCTACTGAATATTGACTAGGCCTTATTTGGGATTTCAGTGCCCATTGAAGTCAGTTTGAGTTCTCCATCGATGTTTGAGCAGCACTTTATAAAAAAAAAAAGTAGGCAAAAGTGAAGGCTGTTCAGAAATGATAGAAAATCTTGCAGCTAACACCTCTGAGGAAATATAGAAACATGGGTCATATTCAGTCTGGAGGTGATGTAGACTCGATAACTCTCTACAAACTCATAGAACTGTTGTAAGAATACAAGGAATAATAATTCTTAGCAATGAACAAGGGACTGAGCAAGAAATTAATGGGACTTAACCAGGATTAAAGGAAATGTGTGTTAAATTTAAGTATTAAAATACTTTAACCGTAAGCATAGTTAAGTGGTCGAGAAAGCTGTCAGGGAAGATGGACAAGGCCTCTTTGCTAATGATGCTATTATGCAGACTTTAAGAAGTTAAATCTATCCTGCAATGACTGATAGGAAGGTGAGAAGGGCTAAAGACACACTAAAGGTCATTACCAACCCAAACAAAAATGATCCTATGCAGGGGCGGCTCTAGGCACCAGCAAAACAAGCTGGTGCCTAGGGCGGCAAAATCTAGGGGGCGTCCCCTGCTGCCGGGGGGGTGGGGGCGGCAGGCTGGGCCGGCGGACCTGCCGCAGTCATGCCTGCGGGAGGTCCACCGGAGCCCCGAGACGACTGGACCTGCCGCAGGCATGACTGCGGAGGGGGCGCTCGTCCCGCGGCTCGGCTGGACCGCCCGCAGGCATGACTGCGGCAGCTCAAGCGGAGCCGCCGGACCCGCGAGCCGTCCGCAGCTGCGGGAGGTCCAGCCGAGCCACGCGGGAACAGCGGTCCCTCTGCAGTCATGCCCGCGGGAGGTCCGCTGCTCCCGCGGCTCCGGGGCGCCTCCCGCGCATGACTGCTTGGGGCGGCCAAAACTGTAGAGCCGCCCCTGATCCTATGAAAACCCTTAGTATTGGCTTCCCAAGACCATACAGTAGCCAACAGTTGCAGTGCATTCTGGACCAGTTCCTGCAAAATTCTGAGTGCCCTCAACTTTTATTGATGCCCACAGGATCCTTGCAGTAGGTGCTCAGCTTTTTGCTGGGTTGAACCATGTGTGAATGAAATGCAAGTTCCTTGTCAAATAGTCATTTAAGAGCCACTGACGGTTAATTATACAGATAAATCTTGATTTTACGAAAGTCATAGGGGCACCCGAAACTTTTTGTGTAATGAAGGAAGCTGCTGCTATATGAATATTAAATAATAATGAAGTCTAGTAAAAACAAAAGTCCTCTTTGGATAGAAGAATGCATTAGGTTACCTGACGTGTTGATTTTTGGCAGACTTTTTAACATTTTATTGATATTTTAACAATTGCTTCATGTGTGAACACAAACTAAATATTTCTCAGCAAGCAAATCAGTCTGAATTATTGTGTTTAATATAAGAAAAACAATATTGTCCTGCTAAAACTGTTCTGCTACATTGCAGAATTTGTTCCCATAAATCAGAGTTTGTGCATGTTTCTTTCTAGTAAGCATTTATAACACTGAAATCTCTGAAATTTACAAAAGCACTTATCATTACAAGAACTTTTATTATCGGGGGTAGCCATGTTAGTCTGTGTCCCCAAAAACAACAAGGAGTCCGGTGGCACCTTAAAGACTAACAGATTTATTTGGGCATAAGCTTTTGTGCATTTGAAGAAGTGGGCTTTTTATCCACGAAAGCTTATGCCCAAATAAATCTGTTAATCTTTAAGGTGCCACCGGAATCCTTGTTGTTTTTTAAGAACTTTTATGTCTCCCAGATAGCCCAATATATGTTGCATCAGATATTTACAGTCATATTTTTAGTGCAACTCTTGACAAAAATGTCTAAAAAGTGGTTTGGGTGAGAAAACTGGCTGTGTAAAAAAAAGGTTCTCTTCTGAAAAGTATTCATCATACTTGCTCTCTGTGTGTCTGCATCACAGCTGCATATGTTGCTGACAAAAAAATGAATCTCTACAACTGTCATTAGTACAGAGCCAATACAGCCATAGATGTAGAGCTGAAATCTGTTCTAAAGCACCTGCCACCATTGTAACTTAGTACCAGTCCCTAAGGCTAAAATTTTCCAACTTGGTTGCCGAGGTTGGATCAAATTCTGTTGGTAAAAGAGACAAGCTTTTGAGCTACCCAGAGCTCTTTGTCAGGTACTGGAAAGGTACATGGCTACAGCACTGCAAACAAAACTGGTTACAGAAAGTTAGACATCTGATTCCATATTTAGGCACCCAATTAATTGGCTTGCTTTTCAGAAGAGCTGAACACTCACATATCTATGGGCTTAATAATTATGTAGGTAAGAATAGGAGCTATCGCTGCTTAGTAGAGCTAAGCAGAAATCCAATTTTCCCTTTCATGGGAAATGCCACACTTGCATTTTGAAGGGGGGAGGGGAATTTGGAACAAAACGAAAACAAAGAATTTTAATTTTCCTGTAAAACAAACTTACTTTTTTTTTTTTGTTTTGGACTGATTGCAATGTTTTGTTCCAACTACAGCATTAAAAATTCACTTTTTATAATATAAAGTTAAAGGAATTTCTAAACAAAAAAATCATTTTGAAACAACAAAATTGACATGTTCCATTCTGAAAATGCTGAAATGCAACTTTTCAACATTATTTTGAAATGCTTTGGGTTTTTTTGTTTTAAATGACATTTCATTGAAATTGACACATCTGCAAAATTATTCATACTAAGCAAAAAAGCATTTTACAGACAAAGAACATTCCAGCAGAAAATTCATGATCAGCTGTAGTGCTCACCACTTCTGAATAGTTAGACAACTTATTGGGTGGATAGATGTGGATTTAGGTGCCCAGAGTTGAACATTATAGTCTAAGTACAATCTTTATTGCAAAACAGTTAAATTTTGACTGCAGATTATTATTTGTGCTAATGCAAAAAAGCAGAAAGAACCCAGCATGATTTTCAGATTCCAGGCTGAGTTTGCAGTTTTGACAATAAAAAACAAAAAATCAATTGTAAATTAAATAAATATATAAAAAGTGTTTGTGGGCTTCTATATTTCTTTTCACTCAATGAATTCCATATCCGTGTCTCTCTTCTGACTATACTCATGTATTAAGGGTAACTTTATGTTCTGAGGGAGGATCTACTTTTAATAATGCCATTCATATGTAAGCTTTTTAAGAAAACCACATCTCTTGTGTCTAGTTTCATTAACTAATCACCCTGTGCATATTCACAGAAGGAGCTGTTAAGGGTGGAGATCCCGATGATGTCTTTGGTGAGTGCTTCTCCAGAGCAGCATTCTGTGATGTGCAGTGTATTGTGCAGTCTTTGTGACAGTCACGTGGTGAGGTACACTCTGTGTTTTTAGCACTTAGAACTATAATTCCATGAGTGTGACAAATACAGATTAATCGCCAGAATTATAATCCTGTACTTCTTAATATGTGGCTAGATCCTGAGATACTTGCTCAGTTTTTACTGAGTTCTTAGGCAAAAACTCCAGAGGCTTGTCTTCACTAGAAAATCAGGTTGTGTAAGAACACAACCTTAAGGTATCATATTAATTCACATGATGTTAAATGTGATTTTTAAATCAGTTTAGGCAGTGACATATTTAGTATCTTCTTTGCTGGTCATAGATAAACTCTTCCTGAGCCGTAGGTTCCAGGTCATGATCTTACACACCCTAATTTTGACAAAACCCTCAATTATGTTAGTGGAAATTTTGCCTGAATAAGAAAGAGTAAACATGAATAAAGATCTCAAGATTTGTCCTCTATTTTGCCTTCGTGTGTGTGGTAGTCATCACTGGAGTTTGAAGAGTGTGCATCTGTCAGAGAAGATGCATACTTAAATTTGACCTTAAATCCCAGAAAAATTACAGAGTCTGATATCTTACTTTCTGTTTTGATGGTCAGTGAAGTGTATACTGAACAAGAGAACTGAACTATTTATAAATGAACTGGCAGGATATAAATGTGAACAGTTCAGTGTGTCTAAACTAGCTATGCTGATTTGTTTTTCACTTTTCTCTCATCACCCTGTCTGCTGTACTAAACTGTTTGGTTTGCAGTTCTCTCTGGGTACCTGTTGCATAGCTTTTCTAGTTCTTCTTCGAGAGATGTCCCTGTGGGTGCTCCACTTTAGGTGTCGGTGCGTCCCTGCGCCTTTGGTCGGAGATTTCTGCAGCACTACTCGTACCGGCCACGCATGCTCAGAGCCTGCCCCCCCCGCTCTGAGTATAGCTCTAGTGAGCATGCGTGGCCGGTTCCCTCAGTTCCTTCTCTACCGTCCCCGGCTTGAGACGGAGCTCAGCAGACTCCTTAAAGAATTTCTTTCCTCATCCTAAAATAACTTGTAGTTAGACAGTTTCTTGTTAGTTAGTTGTTAGTTAGTATTACCCTTTTTTCTACTGTTTAAAAAAAAATTCTCTCAGCCGCTTCAGACATGCCTGGCTCCACAGGCTTTAAGCGCTGCTCCTCCTGTAAAGACGCTATCCCTCTCTCCGATGGACATTCACAGTGCATAAAATGCTTGGGGGAGACCCATATTCCCCAAAAATGTGCTCACTGCTCTAAACTAAGCTCCAGAGCGAGAAAGGACAGGGAGCTAAAACTTAAACTTATTTTGCTTCAAAAATCCTTAGGGTCCGCCTCAGACCCTGGCGCGGACTCTGCTTCCGCTCACCAACACAGCTCTCTCACTGCTAAAAAGCAGAAGAAAGCAGCAAAACGAGGGCACCTTCTGTCAAGTACAAAAGAAGCCCTTAGGCACAAACCTTCTCCGGTCAGATCCACAGTCTCCTTACCGGTGCTCCCCCGCCTGAGCACTTTCGGCAAGCCGGGCTCCTCAGGCATCGCATTAAACCTGCCTGTGCTTTCGGCGGCAGCGCAAAGCTCCGGTGCCGAGGCGACAGGCTTTCAGTTGCCTGCCTTGATTATAGCACCTATCGGCACTGCGACGAACGCGGTGCCGACATTCCAGGACCCCCCCTGAGGCACCGCAGCCTGCTATTAATAGTGCAGCATCGGCTCCAGCACCGGCATTAACAGCGCTACTTGGCACGGAGCCAAGACTTAGAACTCTGGTGCAAGCCCCAGTTCCCTCACAGCAATTCTATCATCCTTCACCTTCAGCTGCCTCAGTGCTGCCGTTTACCCAGCCAAGTGACCTCTTAGTGTCACCTATGATGCAGTCACCCTTCCTTAAAGATTGCTTCTCCCTTACCAATGATTCAGGATCCGAACAGCCTTCCTCCAGTGAAAGAGGAGTCTGAACTACAGGGTGATGTTTCAATGCAATCAGAATTCCATCCTCAGATTCCTGTCAACCGCAGGCACAGGAAAATTGTCTCAGACTATCCTCGTGACCCTGCCTCCTGGTGCGTTAACCCCCGGATGGCTCCACCTATGCCTTTCCCACCACCATGGCAGTATTGGGCCCCATGGGCATCTTTCCCTCGGCAGCACACCCGCTATTCCAATTCGACGAGACACGAACATCCAGATATGACATGACTCACTTGGCGGCAGCCTCCCATTCTCAGGATCAATTAACTCCTGCTCCTGACCCAGTACCAACTGAAGTAATGCCTGAAGAAGCTTTACTTCCCCCCGCTCTAACTTCCTCAGACGATTTTTTGAAATTCCAGGACCTCTTTAAAAGGGTTGCCAGCGACCTTAGAATCAATCTAGAAGTACCACCGGACCAACAACATGAGTTAACAGACATCCTGCAACCCTCTTCTTCATCCAGACTGGCATTACCAATCAATCCAGCCCTTCTGGAACCTGCTAAGTCCATCTGGCAGGCTCCAGCCACAAGCCAGCCTACCTGCAAACAAGCGGACCGT